>NW_020954556.1:58455865-58534435 GCF_900497805.2 Vombatus ursinus
ACACACACACACACACACACACACACACACACACACACACACACACAAACATGCACACTCACACAAAATGCTGCTATAAATATTTTTCTATATATTGGAACTTCCTATCCTATATCTCCTTGTTGTATAGCACAGCAGTGGAACTTCTCAGTTGAAGGGTAGGACATTTGATGATTTCATCATAATAATAGCTAATGTGGAAGTATGTCTTGCATGACTTCATATGTATAATGGATATCATATTTCCTGCCTGATGGGCGATGAAAGGACAGGAGGGAGGAAATTCAGAACTGAAAATAAAAATTAAAAAAACAAACAAAAGTATACGTCCATTAAAAATAATAAAAGCTAACATTCATATTGCAATTGGAGGCTTATAAAGCTATTTACTTATATTATCTCATCTGATCCTCAGTAACCCTTTGAGGTTGGTGTTATTATTATTTCTATTTTAGAGATGAGAAAACTGAGATACAGATATGTGAAGGGTCACAAAGCTGTCAAGTGTCTAGTAAGTAAGAGGCAGGATTATTATGATTCCAGGATCTTGGAGACTGGGGACCTGCAAGCTTTTAGTATTCTCAAAGTGGTCTGGTCCAGGGTAAAGTCTACTTTCTGCTTTCCTGGTTTAAGCTCTGCAAGTTCCTGCCCTGGTTTGGGGTCTGAGCTAGTACATGTCTGAGGTAGAGTTTGAACCCAGGTCTTTCTGATCCTAGGTGCCTTGATCTACTCACTAATCACCTACCTTTGTATTTCTTCAATGCTGCTGTTTCTTCATCTAGTAATCAAATACTGAAGTGGTCAAGTTCAAGGTGTCCATTTTATAAGACTCAGTGTTGGTAATGCATTGCTCCAGAAATGCTGTCAGATCTCTTCTACTTGGTGTTTTTGTTTTTGTTTTTGTTTTTTTATGTCTTCTTTCCAATGTCCTTTATTACAGTTATTGGTATGATCTGGGTTAACTGGGTCTAATACCAAATCCTCTTCAGGTTAATTTCTTTTCCTTTCTGCTTGGTAATGAGGCTGCTCATAGCCTTACCTCACCTTTCTCCATAATGTTTTGCAAATAAGCTTGTACACTAAATTGATTCTGCCCTTGGCTTTCCCACTGGCAAAGAGACGAGTTAATCAATTAATAATCAATCATTGAGTAATAAGCATCTACTCTGTGCCAGTCACCATGCTATGATATAAAGGCAAAAAAATGAAAGTCATAAAATCATAGATACATTCTTGAAGGGATTTATATTCTATTAGAGAAGACAGCATTCACACAAACACACACACACACACACATACACACACACTCATGAATGCACACAAGACAATTTTGGAGAGAATGGTACTAGCATCTGAGATCTGGAAAAGCCCCGTGCAGAAGGTGGCTTTTGAGCTGAGCTCTGATGAAAACCAGGTATTTTAACAGGCAGAGGTAAGGTGAGGATGAACTCTAGACATGAGGAAAGGCTATGCAAAGGTACAGAGACAGAATGTCATGTGTGAAGACCATCAAAAAGGGCCACTTGGCCAGAACTTTAGAGTGTGTGAAGGACAGTAGTCTATAATGAGTCTGGAAATGTAGGTTGGAATCAGGTTCTGAAAGGTTATAAATACTAAATAAAGTAAGCAGTTAAGTAGCCCATTGGATAGAGCACTTCTTGGTCCTGATGTCAGGAAGACTTGGGATCTAATGCAGTCTTAGACACTAACTTGCTATGGGATCCCAGACAAGTCACTTAACTTCTGCCTGCCTCAGTTTTCTCATCCATCTATTTCTCAGGATTGTGTGAGGATCAGACGAAATAATCTTTGTAAAGCACTTTGCAAACTTAAATGCAATATGCTAACTATCGTTAACATTACCTATTATTAGTGATCTTAGAAATCAAGTGTTTGCTGATTAAGATAATTTCTTGGCTCTTTGTACCTTATTTTACAGTATTACAGTTTAACTGTTTTACATGAATTAACTATCTCTAAGAAGTGAAAATAAAGTCAATATCTTTGTTTTTACATATTGCTAATTTGAAGGGTGGGGTGGGAAGGAGCCAATGGATAATTTATCTGGGTGTCTTTGTCTCATCTTTATCTTTTCATCTAATTGGTATTTACTTTGTTATTTACTCAAATTAGTCAAGGATCTTTATGCAAGTAGTTGAGTACAAGTTACAAGCTTTTGATCACTTTCATTTCCTAATCTGAAACCATATTTTCCACCATGTTTTTTGCTGTCCATTCCCATACTCCCTTTCTCATTAAAGTCATCAAGTAAATGGTGACTTAGTTTGGAGAATATTATCAAGTTCTTTGAAGAATTTCTCTACTTCCTTCGTCTTCTGTAATGATTTATTTATTTATTTTTAATTTATGGAATAAAACAAGCCTTTGCATAACACAGTAATAAAAAAGATGAATGTAATGAATCATAGCATGCAGGCTAACATGACCTAACTTGTGATCTATTAGCCCAGGCTCATCCTAGGTATTTCCAGATACAATGTGACCAAGTATCATAAAAAAGATGTTTCTCATTTCTTTTTGGCCATCCAATGAAAACAAAGCTGCCAACTTCTTAGTGAGCAGTCACCAGAACTAGCCCAACCCAGACCCAGAATGTCTTGGCTCTTTCACCATCTTTATCTAGTAATAAACCAAACAGATCACACTCTAAGCATACTGAAATTAAGCTGGAACTTCCCTTAACACTTGGGGCCTCCTCTCCC
The DNA here is from genome assembly GCF_900497805.2 of Vombatus ursinus. Lineage (NCBI taxonomy): Eukaryota > Metazoa > Chordata > Mammalia > Diprotodontia > Vombatidae > Vombatus > Vombatus ursinus. The sequence goes on from NW_020954556.1 coordinate 58,458,589, forward strand.
TAGAATATCCACCTACCTCTGTGGTTTCTCAATCTGGAATATCCATTTCTAATGCCTGTACCCTGCTCCCCTTTGTGAGTTCCTCTAGAGGCAATAATTTTGTGGAGGGGCCCTGGGCAATCTTCATTTCCTTCCTGACTCCTGCTCCTGGCTTCAGTATTTCAAAACCATGCCCCTGAAGTAGGCACCTTCACCGCACTCTCCACCTCTTTGAAAATGGAAGAACAACAACAACATTTATAAAATCATAGAGAACTAGAAGGGATTTTAGTGCTCCTATTGCCTAATGCCCTAATTTTTATGGCTGAGAATATTGAGTCTACAGATGGTACAAAGCTGGTCCATTGGATGATAGAATCACGATCCAAAAAGGTCTCAACAGGCTTTAATGTAGGGATGGATCTAATAAGATGGAATTTAATAGTGGTTATGCTGATGCTTACACTTGTGTAAAAAAACTCAGTGCCATAAGCACAAGATGGGGAGAATATGTCTAAGCAAGAGCGCATCTGCAAATGATCTCAGGGTTTTAGTTGACTGCATGCTCCCTATGAGTCAACAGTCATTCCCTGGACATCTGATCGCCAGCCATCTTGCCACCTGAACCAGAGACTATACCCTGAGAACTTAACCTTTTCAGCTCCAGAACTCCTGCTTTGAGATACTGCTGGTCTGATTGGGGAGTATCTTATGTGGTTCACTTTATCAGACTGGCCCCATTCGCACTTTGCTCTACTCTTTTCTTGCTGGCAGCCCCACCCCTCATATTATCCCTTCTCTTCTTTTTTCTTTCATATAATTAATAATTAATTGATTCTATGATTTGTTTTTTGACTCACTCATTTAGGATTTCCCTGTTAAATTTCCATTTGAGTCTGTGTATTTTGTTTATGCTCCCTGAACTGATTACTATTTTTATTGCATTATGGTCTGTAAAGAATGTGTTTAATATTTCTGCCTTTTCACATTTGTTTGCAATATCTCTGTACTCTAAATACATCATCAATTTTTGTAAAAGTTCCATGTGGTACTAAGAAATATTTATATTCTTTAGCAGTCTCATTTAGAAGATGCCATAAGTCTTTATCTCTAGTTTCTCCAGCAATTTGTTCAATTTTATATTTTCCCTTTAAAAAAAATCTTTCTGTTAGATTTGTTCAAAGACCTCTTGGTCATTGAAATCTGCCATTATGTAATTACTATGTCTTATTGTAATTCAATTAATTTTTCATTTATGAATTTAGAGATGCTAAGGCATTTGAGCATATTGGGCAGGTCATTTAACCTCTGTGGGTCTCATTTTAACCATTTCTAAAATGAAGGGGTTGGACCAGATGACCTCTAAAATCTTTTCCAGTTATAAATGTATGATATGTGACTCTCTATGAGGATGATCAAGATGGAGGAAGGCCTTGAGTCCATATAAGAATTGGTTGAAAGAATGGAGGATGTTTAATCTAGATTAAGGAGGGCTTAGGAGGATGACAATAGCTGTTTTCAAACACTTGAAGGGCTTTATATGAAAGAATGGGGCAGCTAGGTGGTGTAGTGGATAGAGCCTGGGGACTGGAGTCAGGAAGACCTGAGTTCAAATCCAGATTCAGACACTTACTATCTGTGTGGCTCTGGGCAAGTCCTACTTCACCCTGTTTGCTTCAGTTTCCTCATCTGTAAAATGAATTGGAAGAGGAAATGGGAAAGCACTCCAGTATCTTTGCCAGGAAAACCCCAAATGGGGTCATGAAGAGTTGGACAGGACTGAACAGCAACAACAACATGAAAGCCTTAAGAAATTGTTCTACTTGCTCCAGAAGAGAAAAATAATGATGCTGGGTACTAGTTGCAAAAATGTAGGTTTAGCCTTGATTGAAAGAAAAAGAAATTCCTAACAATCAAAGCTATCCAAAATTAGAATGGGCTGCCTGAGAAGTAATCAGAGGCTTTTGAGCAAATACTGGAGGACTGCATGTCACATATGGGGTATGTTACAGAACAGAATCTTGTGTCAGGTATAGATTGGCTGGACCAAATGGTCTCTGAAGTCCCTTCCAACTCTGTGAGCCATATTAAATAGGTACCCCCTCCCCTCTACACACACATAAACCTTTCATCCGATGACGTTGTCCTCCTTGCTCTTCCATGAACAAGACTCTCCATCCCTCTGCTCCAGGCATTTTCTCTGACTGTTCCCCATCCCCGGAATGCTCTCCCTCCTCTGCTCTGACTGCTAAGCTCTCTGGTTTCTTTTAAGTCCCAACTAAAATCCCACCTTCTACAGAAAGCCTTCCCCAGCCCCTCTCAATTTCAGTGCTTTCCCTCTGTTACTTACTTCCTGTTTATCCAACACAGAGTTTGCTTTGCATATACTATTTACGTATTGTTTCCCATATTAGTTTATAGGCTCCTTAAGGGTAGCTACGTATCTTTTGGTATCCCCAGTGCTTAGCGCAGTGCCTGGCACATAGTAGGTGCTCAATAAATGTTGATTGATTGATAGTGAATAAGAGAGAGCCAGGAGAGGAAATCAGGTGCTTTAATTTTATATTCAGTGTTTTTTTTTTTCCCTTACCATGCACTACCTTTAACAATTCCATTCAAATACATGCCAAGTATTATACTTAGAATTGGAAAGGCAAAGCCAAAATGAAAAAAATAAATTAGTCCCTGCCCTCAAAGAGCTTACATTTGCTAAAGGGGTGCATCATGTACATAGACAAGTAAATACAAGTTTGAGGAGAGAGAGAGAGAGCACCAACTACTAAGGCTATTAATGATAACAATTGGCATTTATACAGCGCTCTAAGTTTTGCAAAGCATTATATATTTACATGTTATATTATGTTATTTATATAATATAAATGATAGATACATATGTTAAATATTATATATTTATGTAATGTACATGGATATAGAAATATATTGTTTTGTAATCTCAATACATATTTCATATATTAAAACATAAATATAACATATTATTTATGTATAAATATAATAAAATATATTGTGCTATATATTTATATGTAATCCCATTTTGTCCTTACAAAAACTCTGTACAGTAAATACTATAGGAATTATCCCCATTTTATAGATGGGGTTAAAATTTATCCTTTCTGAGTCTCAGAGAGATTAAATTGTTTAAATGTTTTCTGAAGCGTGATTGCAACCAAGAATTTGCTGACCTCTAGTTCAACGTGTTATCCACTAGAATACAAGGGATCAGAAACAGTTTTCTACAGAAGGAGGACCTTGAGTCTAATCTTGAAAGAAGCTAAGAATTCTAAGAGGTGGAGGAGAAGAGAGAATTACGCTCTAGGCATTTTTGTTGTTAGCCATTTTAGTCATATCTGACTCTCCATGATCCTGTTTGGGATTTTCTTGGCAAAGATACTGGAGTGGTTTGACATTGCCTTCTCCAGCTCATTTTACAGATGAGGAAGCTGAGGCAAACAGGGCTAAGTGTCTTGCCCAGAATCACACAGTAAGTGTCTGAGGCCACAACTTAACTTGGAAATCAGCTTTCCTGACTTCAGGGCTGGCGCTCTATCCACTGAGCCACCTAGTTGCCCCGCTGCAGGCACAGTGGACAGCAAGTAGAATGTTTTGATTGACCGAAAGAGTATCAAAGAGGAATAATATAAACAAAGTCAGGAAAGGTAGGATAAAGCAAGCCTGCTAAAATCGTTAAGCGCTGAGAAATTTATATTGAGAAATGATAGGGAGCCATTAAGGCTCTTTGAGTAGGGGAGTGACTTTTCTCATAAAAGTGTTTTAAAATTTACAATACTTTCCTTATAGAAATCCTTTGAGGTAAGTAATGTAAGCACCATTATCCCCTTTTTACAGATAAGAAAACTGAGTTTCAGAGAAGTTAAATGATTTATATAAGTTTACACAACTACCAAATATCAGATCCTGGCCCAATTGTTCTCAGGTCCTCCTAACTATAAGCACAATGATGCAGATACTGGGCTAAGATTTGCTACTGAAGCAAGTCTAGAATTGGAAGTGTCCAGATTGGAGAAAGTTTACATCATTTACACTGTTGTAAATAGTTTGAATCCTTTTTTTTTTTTTTTTTGTCATTTTAAGTAAATAAGCAGTCACGTTTAAATGGAGTATTTCATAATATGAACATTTGAATTATCTTTGGTTCTCTAGGTTTGGAACTTGAGGTAACCAGGCAGGGTACATCAAACTGGAAACCAAGCCCAAGCCAGTTTGCCATTGGCTAGTAAGAGAGGTAGACTCTGGGCCCCTAGAGAAAATGAGGGATGAGGTCTAAATTAGAAAATCATGGTTTCCCAATGTCCTTAACATGACTGCCTCATCATATTAGCCACATTTTTTTCTGTTTCCTGCCACATGAAGTATGGGGGGAAAGAATGCTGGATTTGGACTCAGAGCTCAAATTCACTTAGACCTGTGCAACTTGAACAAGTCTCTGTACCTCAGTTTCCGTTAACTGTAAAATGAGGGGGTGGTACTAGATGACATCGAAGGTTCCTTCTAGCTCTAAATCTCTGATCTTGAGTGAATTTGTCTGTCCAAAGTGCACGTTTTCTCCACTGGAGTCACTGTCTGCAGATTCATACTTGTTGTTTCTACCACCCCAAGTTGAGGCCCCTGGTCAGGTTGCTATGGGGGGAGGGGATAATTAATTTTAGTTCAGGGGCTGTTTCAGCTTTTGTATCAGCTCAGGAAATGGGCTGCTACAATAACACTTTTTTTTTTTGGCTTCAACTCACAGGGAGAGACGAAAACTGCTTTCTGAGGATAGCCCCACCCAACAATTATCCACAGAGTTTCAGGTAATGGAGCTCAACATTTCTGTGGTTTATGTGAGGGGCTATTCTGATTTTCTTTCAAAATCAAAGACCTTGCCTGAATTTTTTCCTGCCAAAACCAACAAAAGGGAGCAGAAAAACTGGGGAATGGGTTAGAAGGGATGGAAGAAGAGAAGTGAGGGAGAGAAGAAGAAGGAAAGGAAGGAAATGAAAGGAAGAAGGAAAAAAAAAGAGTAGGAAGAAGAAAGGAAATGAAAGTGAGGGAAAGGAAGAAGAAAGCCTGAGGGAGACAAAAGGAAACAGGAGGGCTGAAGGAAGAAAGAACGAAGAGGAAGGGAAACTAATGACTAGGTTGGTAACTAGAAGGGGGACATTCATTGCAGCTTCTTTGGGTATGGGGAAATGATTTTTAATTCCTGGCTCATAGCCCAGGGAGAAATCACTTTTTCTTGCAACACATACTTACCTTTGTCACCATGAAAGGGCGGGGAGTAGATTTAACACAGAGACTCACGGTCAGTTGATTTTCTTCCTATTTCTCTGTATTGGAAAGGCACGACACTTCAATATTTACAAGGCGTTTGTTCTGAAATGGAAAAAAAAAAAAAAGTTGAGCTCCATGACAAATTTTAAAAAAAGCAAGATAATGCTTAACCCTCACAGATGAAAGGGGGAAAACCACGAAAGTGAATTCACTTTCTTTGGTTAAAGACAATGAAATCCTTGTGCACACCTATGCCCGGGCAACCCTCCCACAGTTACAATCATGTTTCTTTTTATCTAAACCCAACTTTAAAGGGCTCCTGATCCTTTGTCTCTCTCCTCCTGATTCCTGGATATTTCCTTTGGTTTTGCTGTTGGGGTGACTCAGTTTTCTGGATCTGATAGTTAAAAACTTGCCTATAAATTTTTCTGGTTTCTTTTAAGACTCAGCTTAAATCCCACCTTCAGCTGGAGGCCTTTTCTGGTCCTCTTCCAATACTAGTACCTTTCCTCAGAGATTACCCTTCGTTTATGCTGTACATATCTTGAATGAATACACAAAGTGACCTCCTGGAGGATAGGGATTCTTCTTCTATGCTAGTGCTTGGCATGTTGTAAGCATTTTATAAGTGCTTGTTGATTGATTGGCGTGTAGATTTGACTTTAATTAAAAAGCTCCTTGAGGGCAGGGACTGGGTTTATTCTGAGCTTCTAGCAGAGTGACTTGTACATGGCAGGTCTTTAATAAATATCTAGTGAATTGACAAGGGAGGGGAGGGGGACAGCCATAGACTGGAAGACTTAAAAGTCTAAATTCCCACCTATATTAAACACCCCATGCTTGGGGCCAAAGGATCCTTGCTCAGTTTACCAGGTTTGGGTTTGCTTAAACTGGGCCCATGCAGGAGACAACTCCAGTGTGTTTTCTTCCTAAAAGAGCCTACCTATTAAAATGATTTCTTGCAGCCTTTGTTAAATAGAGCACATCTGTACCAGATTGGGGAAAGAATGAAATGGCAAAGACTGAAGTTAGGATGATGAGCCGTAGATCTCCATGTCAAATCAGCCCTGTGATTTATCACCAAACCACACAGAAATTAAGCATCTGGCTAAGAGGGAAGGAAAGAGGACAGAGGAGAGGCATGATTTACAGATGCTAAGAGGTCATGGAGAAATAGAAGCTCACTGAGCATCTGTCACTGTGGAGGAATCCATGTGGACCCATGGGACCAACTTGGGAGCTTGGATGTGGCCCAGGGCTGGGTTGGGGAACCTGTGGCCTCGAAGCCACGTGTGGCCCTCTAGGTCCACCAGCGTGAGCCTTCGACTGAATCCAAGGTCACAGGGCCATGCTGGAGGACCTAGTGGGCCACATGTGGCCTCAAAGCCATAGGTTCTCCACTCCAGGACCATGGGAAAGGGTACTGGGCAAAAAATCAAGAAACCTGGAATCTAGTCCTAGTTTTGCCATAATGTGACCACAAACAAGGCACATACTGCTGGGGCCTCAGTTTCCTCATATGTAAAATGTACGAGGAGGAGGCTTAATTAATATTCTCTTTAAATTAATTTAAAGAGAATTAATATTCTCTTTAAAAGGCAATGAGGCATAGGAGAAAGACTGAAGGACCTGGAGTCAGGAGAATGGGGTTCAAATCTTCCATTGTAGTGTAGTAGAAAGAGTATAGTCTAGAATTGAAGACCTGTGTTCAAATCATGATTCTGCCATTGACTACCTATAAACTTTTGGGTCAATTGGTTAAGTTCCCTGGGCCTTCTCTTTTTCATCCCTAAAATGAGGGGATTGGACTCAGGAGTGTACTGGTAAGTGTTTTATAATAGACTCTCCCCCCAAATTATATGACAACACACTTTTAGGTTTAATCTGCACTATTACCATTTTCTCCATCATTTTCTTGAGTCTAGACAATCAATAAAACAATAAATCAAGTCCTGATTTATAGTGTCCGCTCATTTCTGAAGTGTAAATCCTCACACTGAAATTTAACCATCAGCCAAAAAAAAAATTTGGCTCCAGCTTGACCCTAGTTGGACTAACTGACCTCCAAGGTTATTCAAGGCCTGAATCCATGATTTATGATCATATAAATTTATTAACTATATGTGACTTAGAGCAGGAGGACAGAACCCTTTTTGGGTCATGGACCCCTTTGACAGTCTGGTGAGGTTTATGGGTCCTTTATAAGAATAATTCTTTTAAAGAACTGAAAGAAATACTAAATTTCAGTTAAAGGTTAATGAAAATAAAGTTGTGATTTTTTTTTCCCATCCGTGTTCACAGACCTTCTAAAATCTCTCCATGAAACCCTTAGGTTAAAGACCTCTGGCTTAAAGCTTCATTTTCCTCATTTGTAAAATCAGGAGAATAGCCTATGTTGGAAGGATATGATACATGAAATTTGGAACTTGTTGTGAAAGAGAAAAAAAAATCTTGCACTACCCAACTCACAGGATTGTCATAAGGGAAGCATTTGGAAAAATTTTAAGTATTATAGAAATGTGAATCATCATTGTGATGAATAGTAATTGTTCTATTATAAATCAACATTATTACATGATTATTAGTGACAAATTAATTAGTTACCCATTAATTCTATTGTTGTTGTTATTCAGTCATAAACATTTATCAAGCATCCTACTGTGTGCCAGGTACTATATGAGGTGCTGGGGATAGAAACAAAAACAGAACAGATCTAAAGTTTTATGTCCATAAGCGGGTGATGGGAATGGGAGGCTAACCCTGAAAGAGCTGTCACTAACCAGACAGAAGGGACCTTCCTGCTTTGACTCACTCTCAGATTTACATTCCCTGACCCCACAGGGAAGTAATTAATTTTTTAAAAAGTCAGCTCTTGGTTGGCCACGTATGAATTATTCACCTCATGGATTATTCACAGCAAAAGTCTAAGCTTAGCCTGACTTCCACTAGCTAAACCAGGGGGGACCCCTCCTCCTGAAGTCAGGCAATATTTGTTCAGGGAAGAAATGAGCTCTTGAGAGGTGCTGTGTAGACTAGACCAAGGCCCATTTCAAAGGTGCTCTGGTTGATGGTGAGCAGGAGTAGCCACTACCCAGTCTGTGCTGGTGGAAGCCAGGAAGGGGTTTGGAGGATGTTCAGTTATCTCGGATCCTTAGATGAGTGTGCTCCATATATACCATCCTGTGATATATGTGTGAACTTGACGAGATAGACTGAAGTGCACTAGTGGCCCTTCCCCTACAACTTAGAATTACAGGATTGAGAGCCCCAAAGAACTACATAGGTCATCTAGATGGACCTCTCATTTTATAGCTACAGAAAAAGAGGTTCGGGGAAGTCATCAACTGTTCAAAATAACAGAGATTGCTACACCTGGAGCCAAGAAGACCCAAGTTCAAATCCTGTCTCAGACACTGACTAGGTATGTGACTCTGGGCAAGTCACTTAATCTAATAAAGTCACTAATGCCGTCTCAGTTTCCTCATCTACCAAATGGGGGTAATGATAGCACCTGACTCCCAGGGTTGTGAAAATAAAACAAAATGTTTGCAAAGTGCTTACCTTAAAGTGCTAGATAATTGCTAAATATCATTATTATTAATGTTAAGAGATAAACCAAGGTCTTATGATTCCAAGTCCAAAGTCCTTTCTGCCTATTACAGCATGCTGCCCTCTGCCAGTCCCACCATGTCCCATGATCTCAAACACATAGGACGATAAGATTGCTTGTCAATTTAATTCACCTCAATAAAGCTTTGTGCTACTGAACATAGCTAGAAAATGTTTTGGGAGAAGAGATGCCATGGGAAGCTCAAGGTGGGGGAAGGGTGATAAAAAGGTTTGGAATAGCCTCTAAGATAAGATAGTTTATTTGGAAGCTGTGTGGAGTATGAATTGGATAGTGAAGCAACCTATTAGCAAGCTACTACAATAGCCTAGGCAAGATACGATGAGGACCTGAATTAATATAGCGGCTAAGTGAGTAGAGAGAAGGGGTTGAATATAAAAAATTACTGTGGCAGGATTTATAAAACTTAGGAACTGAAATCAAGTCAACAAGCATCTATTAAGCAAACAACTACTATCTACTGAGCGCTATGCCAGTGATTGGCTATGTGGTTTGCGAGAGAGAGAAGAATCAATGATAATTCCAAAATTGCCCAACTGAGTTAATGGCAGGACAGGGGCTCTTTTAACTAAAAGAGTACTTTGGAGGAGGGATGATTTTATGGAAAATATAAAGAGCTTACTTTGGATATGTTGAGTTTGATAGATAGCAAGAAGTTAGTAATATGAGATCGCAGTTTAAGAGAGAAATTAGGGGTGGACATTTTTTGCCCTCATCAGATCTCCTCTGTAATAATTGTGTTCAATAAACAAAGGTGCATTTTAAGAAGGACCATGACAAGATGGAAAATGTCCGAAGAATAGCAATCAGATTGGTAAAGGGTATTGAATACAAATCCTATGACTATAAGTTGAAGGCAGTGGGTATGTTTAAAGCAGAGAAGAGAAGACTCATGGAGCACATGAGGTATGTTCACGTACATGAAGGACTGACATATAAAGAATTAGACTGGTTTTTTTGGCCTCAAAGAGTAGAACCAGAAACGATGGGTGGAACTTAAAAGGAGACCAATCTGGTCTTGATGTCAGGAAACAAACTCCCAAAATTTAGAGCTATCCAAAAGTGGGAGGGGCTACTTTGAGAGGTAGTGATGGTGGCTCCACCTTAAAGGTTTTCAAACAGGCTGGATGACCACTTGTTGAGTGTGTTACTGTGGTTATGCTATATTCATGTATGGGAAGGCTGTTGAAGTTCCTTCTGATTCTCAGATTCTGTGGATTTGTATTAGAGGACCTGAGTTCAAATGCTGGATGACCCTGGACAAATTACTTAACATCTGTAAGCTTCAATTTCCTCATTTGTAGAATGTGGGAGTTGGTTTAGATGATCTCTGAGTTCTCTTCCAGCTCTAAATCTATGATCCCACATATAGATTTGGGAGTCATGTGCATGGGTACATGGCAAACAATGCTGACTGTAGGGCAAGAGAACCTGATTTCAAAATCTGCTCCTGATGCTTTAACTATGTGATCTGACTTAGGACAAGTCACTCACATTTCCTGGACCTCACTTTCTGCCTCTGTGAAATGAGGGGTTTGGACTTGGGAGCCTAGGAAGTCCCCATATCTCTGTATCTATGATCCTAAGGTCATATGAACCCATGGAAGTTGATGAGATCACTAGAGAGAAGGTAGAGAAAAAAAGAAAGCCCATTAGAGAACTTTGAGGAGTAGCCATACTTAGGAAGTGGTACATAGAAGATGATCTAGCAAAGAATCTTGGAGGTGACAAGTGGAAGAGAGACAGAGAGAGAGAGAGAGAGAAACAGTGTCATGGAATTAAAAGGAGAGAGTAGCCAGAAGGAAAGGGGGCAGGGTTGACAAGGTCTATAGTGGCAGAGAGTTCAAGCAGAATGAAGCCTGAGAAAAGAAAATTGGTTTTTAGCAGTTGAGACTAGTAGTAACCTTGGAAACAGCACGTCAGCTGACTGGTGGGGTCAGACACCAGATTGCAAGGGACTGAAAAGTTAAGTGGGAAGTGAAGAAATAAAAATAACATACATAGACAATCTTGTCTGAGAGTTTAGTCATGAAAGAGAGAAGATCTATAGGGCAAGAGCTTGAGGGAACAGCAAGGTCAAGAAAATTTTTTTTAAGGAAGAGGGAGATTTTGATACATTTCAAAAATGAAATGATGCTATTGACAATTTCAGAAAGATGTGATTTGAATTGTTTTCTCAATAGTGGGGATAGATTTGCATTGATCCAGTCATCTACTCATACACACACACACACACACACACACACACACATGCCATCCTCCTTCCATTTTCCACCACGGTTGTGACCATTTTCCTTCTTTCTCTACATTTCACACCACCAACCAAAAACTAGCAAATAGAACTGACGTCAGCCTGGTACTAGGTCTGTGACATAGGAGGAACATCTCTGTGATGAACCTAAGTATTCCAATATATTGTTAGGGAATGGGTTAGAGATGCGACTAACAAAGCAAAGAAGCTAAATATGATTTCTATGAGGGCCATTTGCACAGGGAACAATTCTGTTCATATAATCACCAAATTAGGGCATTGGAAGGGACTTAATTGACCATTTTGTCTAACTTATACATGAAGGAATCGCCATTAATACATACTTGATGTTTGAAGACCTCCAACAAGGGGATACCTGCCAATTTATGAGAAAAACTCCTATTTAATTTTTGGACAACTTTTATTGTCAGAACATTTTTTTTTTGACATTAAGTCTCAGTTTGCCTCTTTTCACCTTCCATTTATTGCTCCCAATTCTGCCCTCTAAGACTAAAAAGAACAAATGACAGAACTCCATATGACAGCCATTCAAATACTTGAACATAGGTATCATGTTCCCCCCAAACCTTCTTTTCACCAGGCTAAATATGCCCAGTTTTTTTTTAACTAATCCTCATGTGTCATAAATTCCAGGGCCATCACCATGCTGGTTGCCATCTTCCAGACACCCTCTAGCTTATCAAGGTCTTGCTTAAAGCATGGTGCTCTGACCTGAACAGAATTCTCCAGCTGAGGTCTGACAAGGGCACAATACAGTGGCATTCTCACCTTCCTGTTCCTCTAAGGTATGGCCTCCTAATGGAGCCCAAGATTGCATTAGCACTTTCGTCTGCCACATCACCCTGCTGACGCTTATGGAGCTTGACAACTCCCCAACTCCCTATGTGCTTTTCAGAAGAACTCGTGAGACTGGTTACTTTGCATAAACCTCTTCACTTAAATCCAATTCACTTGCAAGTTATGGCATCCCTTCCTGATGTCTTGGTCCTCTAGGAGAATGAAGGACAAACAACACAACAATTACAACAGCTGTCTGTACCTTCTCTATCTTGTACTTATGGAATTAGTTACAAAATACTAGGTAAGGAATACTACCAGTTTTGAGATCAAAATGATTAAAGTCAAGATATCATGAGATAATGTCATAACTCAATTATGTAACTTAAATCATTATGGAAAGCCTGTTAAAAATTGGGATCAAGGTCCTTAAGTTTACACAAATTTCACTTAAGTGGGCTTGGGCATCATTTGTTCCTAATTTTCTTGGTTATGATAATGCAAACAAAACAAAACAAAAACACACACACTCATGAGAAATAATCTTGCAAGGAAAAGAGCAGAAGAGCCTGAGTATGTGCTAAAGTGCAAAACTTTATATTTATTCTTATTGATATAGTAGCCGATTTAGCACGATAATCTAGAGCTGAGATGCCAAACTCATGGTCAGTGTCGGTCACTCCTGAACACAGCAGGAACCAGGTTAAAATGCAACTGATAAATATTTAACAAAATAAATAAAAATACAGTACGATATAGATAATGTTAACTTGTAGTTTTCTAAGTCAATATGCAGCTGTGGGGATCTATTTCTAGTTGAGATTGAAACCACTGTCACTTGTCAAGATCCTTTTGCGTCCTAACTCTATCATCCAGTACGTTCACTATTCCTGCCAGCTTTGGATCATTGGGAAAGGTGAAGAGCTTGCCATCTATGCTTTTATCAGAATCACTGATTAAAATGTCCCATAGTCACAAACTGCAGTCCTAATGAGAACTAACTGTATCATGGTTGCATACCATTGGTCACAATGGAGACTGAATAAGAACATATAGGAAGATCAATACAACTTATTTTACAGTCTTGGAAAGTCAGAAGTCCTAAGTTTGAGTTCTGACATTGAATGATTCTTGCTATACATATCATTTGATGTTTATGCACATGCCCAGGGCCCAGCAGAAACAGGGGCAGAAAAGAAGAAGGGGGAGGGGGAAGGGAATAAGTATTTATTAAGCATTTACTATATACTAGGCACTGGACTAAGTTTATAACTGTTATCTCATTTGATCCTCACAACAAACCTGGAAGGTAGGCGCTATGATAATTCCAATTTCACAGTTGAGGAAACTGAGTCGGAGGTTAAGTAACTTGCTGAGGAGGATCACATAGTTTATAAGTGTCTGAGGCTGGATTTGAACTGGAGTCTTCCTGACTCCATGCCCAAGAAACTGAATTAGAAGGAGGTTTGGTAGATGCAATAGCATGTGGGGGTGGGGGTGGCAGGATAGGAGAGGAGAGGGGAGTGAAGCATTGGAGTAGAGAATACTTACCACTAGAAAAAACAAAACCAAACCCAAAACTTTGAGGCATCAAATCAAGTCATACAAATAGTCAAGGTCACAGCACTACCTGCATTTTGGCTTCCTAATCTTATATGGTCCTGCTGAGCTCTGAAACTCTGCCTAGAGGTGAGTCCTCCCTCTTAACTGATGATGATTTAGTAACAGCATGTTCATTTGCTAAAGGCACAATCATTTTGGGTATTGAGTTTACTTTCTGAGGCTAAAGAGTTATAAACCAAATGATTTTTTTAAAGGTACATATGGACTGAACTCTCAAACTATGTGACCTCCTAGGTCTAGACAATGGAATCATCTCCCACTGGACAAGGTGAATATCCAGTTCTCTTAAGTTGTTTAAGATGGATCTGGACAAAACACCAGAGAACATCTATCATCACCGGGACTTATGACTGGACAAAGGTAGATTCCTCAACTGTTGCTGAGTTATGCCTTTCATAACACTGAGAGACAAGGGAATGGCCCCTTGTGTTCCTGCCCCACCCCCCAATTACAACTAATGCTTTGAGGTGAGAGAGAGAGATGAAAAAAGTATTTAATGTTCTTGTCTTGTGGGTTTTCTGACCTTCCTGTGAGAGCACAGCCCTTCTCTAAGTATGGGAAGAGAGGGGCACTCAATTATGTTGGCTGCTGTCCTGGGTACTCAAGAACCAAAAATGTCTCCATGGTTCATATTGATCAATTCTGAAGATAACAACAGGTAGTGCAGTGGATAGAGTCCTGGACTTAGAATCAGGATGATCTGGTTTAAAAAACATATCTGGCTAGTTGTATGATCTTGGGCAAGGACCTTAACTTTTATGAGCCCCAATTTTTTCATCTATAAAATGGGTACAACAGCATCTATAGTATATGCCCAACAAGATGATTATGAGGCTCAAAAGTGATAATCATTGTGAAGTATTTTGCCAACTTTAAAGCTCTATAGAAAAATCAGTTGTCATTGTGATTATCATAAAGTCAAGATCTACTCACACCTAGAAACACCATACCCCCTTGCCCTCAGGGAAATTTCTCCCTTGAAGGACAGGAGGAGCATTTGTAGAAACTTCTAGGCCTGAAGTGAAACCAAGTTTTAGGCTGGTGTCCACATTATAGATATTTTACCAAGGATTCATTCATGCAGGTAATTTGCTTCTACATGTAGTTTCCTCACTTCCAGACAGGATTGACTTCAATCCAAAAGACACTTAATGGGTTAGGAATCCTGTGAATGTTCTTAGTCAATCAAAATGTAGATGGTGAAACAGAAGGTGAGGGCATGTTCCTGGAGAATCCCCTTCTGGTCAGACTTAATGGGCTGAAAACTAGTCAGGAAATTTTCTTCCAGAGGCTGCCACCACTTTCTGAAGATCCGAATTCATTTTTTATTGATATTCTCTGGCCAGGACCTCTGGAGAATTTCTATTATTTATATGATCAGCTTTGGGAAGAATGTCGAGATCCCTAGTGAATGAACATATTTTATTCCTTTGACTAGATACTGTTCAGTGGGTGAAGGGTGGGGTGTTCCTAATGGAACAATAAAAGTGTGTAAACTTATGAAAGTAATGAGACCATTCCTAAGACAAATGTAATAGAAAAAGTTGCCTCTGGAAAATGGGGAACATGGCTGTAAAGATGATGAATGCTAAGAAGTTGACATTTTAATACATTTAAGGAATATGGGGGAATCAATGAAGAGAACAGAACTGGTCTGGGAAATGAAACCAAGCAATAAAACTGCCCTTTTGAGAGAGGAGTGTTCCAAGGAGAGGCCTTGTAACTCTGTCACTTGGCAAAAGTCAGGACACTCTTTGAAATTCTGTTAAAAGGTATTTACATCATTTGTTTTCTATTTTCTGTAATTTCCGTCAATGAAACTTAAGGAGAATAGCCAGATGACTACAATCAGATGTGGGTCCAGTTCCAACAGGTTGAATAGTATACTTCCCAGGCACTTGGCTTGGTCAGTCTCCTTTGAGTTATGTGGTTCTTTTTACAATCAGTATATGTGCCAGGTACTGTGCTGGGTGCTGGGGACATAAAGATAAAGCTAAATAGTCTCTGCCCTCAAGAGTCTGGCATTCTCCTGGGAAGATACATCAACTAATCAACATTTGTTAAGCACCTACTATGTGCCAAGCACTGTGCTAAGTGCTCGGGACACAAAGAGAGGCAATCATTATAAATGGCAAAATCCCCACAACTCAGACTCCATTAATAGAGAATGGATAATAATTCAGGAAGTGGCCAAGCTGATGTGGGTGGACCTAATTACTTTCTCCATACAGGCGATTATTTTTAAGGCATCTAACTGTATCACTACTTTACTGAAAAAAAACTTCAGGGGTTCCTGTTGCTTCTAGGAAAAATACAAATTCCTTTGTCTGGCATTTAAGATCCTCTAAAATCTGGCTCTTGCCAACCTTGCCAGTCTTAGCGTATGTGTGTGTGTGTGTGTGTGTGTGTGTGTGTGTGTGTGTTTGTGAGAGAGACAGACAGACAGAGACAGAAAAAGAACAAAAGAGAGACAGAGAGAGACAGAGACAGAGAGACAGAGTTATGAAGCAAATAGATACATAGATAGATGGATGAAAGAATGGATGGACATAGCACTAATTAAATAATTATTATGTGCTAGAAATATATACTAAATTCAGGGTGTACAAATATAAGCAAAAGAAAGAAAGAAAGAAAGAAAGAAAGAAAGAAAGAAAGAAAGAAAAGTCTCTTACCCTCATGGAGCTTACGTTCTAACAGAGGAAGATAACTCATAAGTAGGACTAGAGTACAATGAAGAAGGTAGAAAAGCACTGAGAGTTAAGAATGAAGCAGGAGAGAGGGGAGTTTGGGTTGCCTGGTTGTGCCAGGCAGGAACTTCCCATCAGAGGGGAAGGCTCCAGAGCTGGAAGCCTCTCCAGGGGGAGAAGGTTACTGGGCAGAAAGTGGAAAAGTCCAGGAGTGAAGCTGGGAGAGAAGTGAAGTGAGATTACTCCCCTTCATGCCCTCTCTATTCTTCTTGTCAAACTGGCCTGGTTGGGGGGTATTACCCTTACACAACATTCTCTCACTTGCCTCCACATATCTGCACAGGAGCTCCTAAAGGTCTGCACTGCACTATTATCTCAGTTTACCTCTTAGAGTTCCTGGATACTTTCTAAGCAGGTGTTATCTCTTGCACAAAGATTTTCCTGATTCCTCTCAATCCCAAATTGATAGTATTCTCTATCACTTATGACTTTGTATTGGTTTATTCCTACTTACCTGTGTATATCTCTCAGCTCTGAGCATTTTGTCTGCCTGTCCTCCATGCCTGGAATGCTTTCCCTGCTTCTCTCTGACTGTTGACCTCCCTGGCTTTCTTTAAATCCCAACTAAAATCCCTCCCTCTACAGGAAGCCTTCCCCAACCCCTCCTAATCCCAGTGATTTCCCTATTTTAATTATTTCCTATTTATCCTATATATAGTTTGCTTTGTATGTATTTGTTTTCATGTTGTCTCCCCCATTAAACTGTGAGCTCTTTGAGGGCAGGGACTGTCCTTTTCCTCTTTTTGTATCCCTAGCACTTGGCACAGTGTTTGGCACATAGTAGGTGCTTAATAAATGTTGATTAATTGATGTTGTATCTTCCCAGGAGAATGTCAGTTTCTTGAGGGCAGAGACTATTTAGTTTTTATCATTATATCCCCTGAACCCAGCACAGAGCCTGGCATAATATGTAATAAATAATAAGCACTTAATAAATGCTTATTGAGTTTAAAGACAATGTTATTAATAAGTGTGATTGAGAGTATGAGATACAAATAAACAGTCAACTGGGCTCACAGTCTAATGGAGAAGACAACAAGCAAACAAATACGTATAACCAAGCTATGTACAGAATAAATAGGAAATAATTAACAGAGGGAATGCACTAGAAGGCACTGGTGAATGGTAGGTGTATAGCACCAATTGTTCTTACTGAGTTGGAATCATGTACAGTGACTTGTATAAAGTTGGTGCCCCCATTCATAAATGTTTGCTAAATGGAATTGTATTGTATTATCTTTCTTTAAAAAAAAATAGACAAAATGAAATTCCTGGAAAATCTTTCACAGAATCATAGAATTAGAGCCAGAAAGAGCCCATTGGGTCCAGCCCCCTCATTTTGTAGGTGATGAAACCATTTTCAAGCACCTCAAAGTGTAACTTGTGTACAAGTAAATGATGTGCCAATGACAAACCATTGTAGAGGCTAGAATTGGAAGGGACCTCTAAGGTTATCTAGGAGAAAAGTTTGGCCTGTGGGGGAGGTGGTATTTGAGCTGTGCAGGAATCTCTCCTCTGACATCTGGGTCAGATGACCATCCATCCTCTCCTTGAACACTCCCAGTGGCAGGAAACTTAATTCATAAAACAGTACATTCCATTCTTGGACAGTTTGAATTGCTAGAAAGTTTCTTCTTTATATTGGGCCAAATATCATCTCCTTCTTTCGCCCTTTGGTCCTAGTTCTGGAATGACGCAGAACCAATGTAATCTTTTATCCACAAAACAACCCTTTTAATATGAGAAGACAGCCATCATACCTTCCCTAAAGCTTCTCTTTTCTGTGTTAAACAAGCTCAGTTCCTCTAAATGTTCTTTATGTGATATGGTTTCCAGACCCCTTGTCATCCTGTTTGCCCTCTACCTTGCTCCAGTTTGTCAATGTTTGGTTTAAAATATGGCACACAGAATAAAACATAACACTGCAGATGTGGTTTGCCTACAGTAGAGTATACTATCCTCTCGTTGTTACAAAGCAGCAACTTCTTTCTTCTGGATACCATGCTTTTACTAATGCAATCTAGGATCCAGTTGGCTCTTTGGGTTTGCATTAGCACTATGTTCTATTCAGTTAAGATGAGTCCTAAAAATCTGTTCAAGCTCAAAATGTTACCTGAATTATAGTTTTACAAGTTTTATAAAGTACAAAAAAAAAAAGCATTTATTAAGCACCTGCCTCATTGTGAACACTGGTAGGTGCTGTCCGGTGAGCAGGGATAGAAAGTTTAGATAAGATATAGTCCTTACTTTCATGGAGCTTAGAGTCTAGTAGGGACATAAAATACCAACTCAGAAAGCCAGAGCACAAATTCTACATGGTAAGTGTGTGAAAGACCAAAACAGAGTGCTACAGGAAACGGGAGATCACTTTGGACAGTCAGCACATCCAAGAAGTCTTTGAGGAGGAGGTTTGAGCTGTACTTTAGAGGGAGAATGAGTAAGAATTAAGTAATCAAGAGGGGTGAGAAGAGGAAGACATTCTCGGCATAGGGAATGGCAAGCAAAGGCGAGGAAAGGTCAGAAAGTAGAGTGTTGAGGGGGACAGAGAATTATCTAGTTTGTAAGTAGGGAGCAGTGAGAGTAGGGGATTAATATGAAATTAGGTTGGAAAGGTGGGGTGGCAGCTGACAGCATAGTGTTTGGAAGGCAGAGTAGCAAAATTTAAACTTTGCCCAGTATATATGAAGCTCAAAAGAAAATATGTGTGTATGTGTGTATGTATGTATGTATATGTATGTGTATATGCATATGTGTGTGTGTTATACTTGTTTATACATATACATGTGTGTTGTATGTTTCTGTGTGTGTATCATAAAATTACTTTTAGCCTTGAACATACATACACGTATGTATGTATATTGGATCATCCAAGCATTAGTACAGTTTTAAGTGTCAATCACTTAAAGCTATATTATATACACATACATGTTTATACACACACACACACACACATATATACATTGTGTATATATGTGTATGTGTATATGTATGTATGTATGTACTTACCAAGAACCAACCCAGACCTGTCCTTCTCTGGTCCTGTGAGTCCTGAAGAAACTTGGGATCCATTAGAAGGGAGGGGACCCACCAAAACAGGATTGTTTGATGCTCTTAGGAAAGGGGAGGAGTGTTTTCCTGACTAAGAAGGAGTTTAGGCTGTATTTTTTTTTTTGTGGGTTAATTAAAACCTTTTATATCTGATGTCTTGTTAGCTTGAATGTTAGCAGAAGAGAGCCAAGGGCATTTTTGGGGAGAAAAAGGAGCCAAATTCTGACATTCCTAGGGGAAACTCGGCAGAGAAGAGGGAGAGAGGTGGTGCCAAAACAAGCCAAATTCTGATGTTTGCTAGGCAAAATGAACTACAGAGATTATTTTTGAATGAGACTCCCAAAGTGAGTCCAGGCCTTTGTGTTAGGGGCTGGAGCTCAACTGACACATTTGTTACATAAATATTAAATGCATCTTTTCTATTCTTGTAACATTTTAGAAGCCCTTTGGGTGAGAAAACCCTGATCTTTATATTTTTGTAACATGATGCTATGTAATGATATGTGAAAGTGCAGACACATTTTTTTAAAAGTACCTAATTGTCCCAGCATAAGATTAATCCTCTGCCTACCTGTACACACAGCCCAATGTTCAGACAGGATGAGCTATGACAACTTCAAAATTAGGCATCTAAAGAAATAGCCCCACCTATCCCTCAAAAAGAAAAACAAAAAAAGCAAATGAGCTTGGAAACTGCCTATGTGAAAAAAAATGCAGACATAATTAAGAGTTTTGATCAGCACAACCCATGTTGAATTTATTTTGGAAAAGACCAAGGGAGATATAATGCTAAAGGGTTACAGTCACACCCAATGAGCCAATTGTACAATCATTTTGAATTCTCTTTCCAGAGAATTTAATGCCCTCATTTTGACCTTGTTCAATGATTTCAGATTAGAGAAGGAAATGAGTCAAATCTAAATAAAAATCCTTCATTTCTTGGCCAGACAAGTGATTGTGAAGGAAATTAAATGATAATACAAATTGACAGAGCGCTTCAGATAATGTGCCCCAAAATCTGTAACTGCAGGAGACATGAACAGGGAGCTTGGCTGGGGAACTCTGTCAGAAGTCTCCTAAGAAGGATCCTCCTCTATTTGTCCAGAAATACATCCAGTGGTTCCAGATGCTGACAAATGCAGATGTCTTTCCCTGGATGTAACCAACTCTTAGTACTTAAGACTCAAGAGTAAGTAATGCAAAAGGGACCGGTCTTAAAGTCAAGAAGACATATGTTCAAGTGCTGACTTGCTGGCTGTGTGATTATGAGCAAAGCCCCTCAGTGCCCCCAGACCAGTCTCTAAGACTCTTAAGTGACAGGGGAGTTGCTACTTTGATGGAAGTTGTTTACACACTGGGATCAGGCCAATACTAAACAAAGAAATCACAGCTCTAGATAAAAAAAAAAAAGATTTAATTTTATTTAGAATTAGAGATGTAATGTGGAATAATAAATAGAGAGCTGACCTCGAAACCAGGAAGACCTAAATTCAAGTCTCATCTGTGACAATTACTGACGGTGTGAGCCTGATTGTCTCACTCAGCTTCTTAGTGCCCCCAGACAATTCCCTGAAACTATAATTGCAGAAAAGGTGCTAATTGGCCTACATTGGTAAAGGGATTTTCCTCCTGGGAGATTCCTATACCTATCAAATCCCAAATCCAGTTCTTAGCCCTAAAATGAAATAAATACATGCTCTTCACTGGCAGGTTGGGAAAGGAATGGAGGAGAGATAACCTACATGAAGAGAAAGGAGAAGAAAACAGAGACAGATGGAAAAACAGAGGAAGAAACAGAGAGACAGAAAGAGAGAGAAAGAGAGAGAGAAAGAGAGAGAGAGAGATTAGTCATCTGTGCCTCTCATTTAAAGGATCTTAGAAGGCTTAGCGTAATTGTTACCCTCTTCCTGAGGTCAAGAATCTAAAATGAAGTCGGGGAGAAGTTCTTTATGAAGATCTCCTTTGGAAGATGGCAGACAGGAAAGACAGAATGCCCCTGTGCTTTGCCATCG
The DNA here is from genome assembly GCF_900497805.2 of Vombatus ursinus. Taxonomy (NCBI): domain Eukaryota; kingdom Metazoa; phylum Chordata; class Mammalia; order Diprotodontia; family Vombatidae; genus Vombatus; species Vombatus ursinus. The sequence goes on from NW_020954556.1 coordinate 58,479,967, forward strand.
TTCTGTTTCTAGATTATGTTCATTCATTTACTTTAACCCCAGAAAACTGCCATTCCGTCTTTGGCCTCTGCACCTTGACAATTCTGTCCCTCCAGTGTTACAAAAGAGTCCATATTTTACTTTCTATCTCTCTTCAGAGACACCCCACCCTCCCCCAGACTCGCTATTTGCAAAATGCCATTTTTCCCCCTTTTTGACCTCCTTACACTCTGGGTATTTGTTCTTTAGCTGTATTGGTTGATCCCACATGTTATATTACTCATATACTGAGCACATTCAATGGGGGGGGGGGGATGACTTACAGCAGATTGTGTCTTCTGTTCTTTCTATTAGGGGTGCAATTTCAATGATGAATGTTTCTAACCTGACCCAAAGAATTTCATCCTTCTCTGGAAAACTGTGTAGGAGAGGATTCTTAATGGACAAAGAATAATGTCTTCTGATACCCAGCCAGAAATTTGGATTTGCTTTTAAAAGCTTTCTGGGTCTATTATTTACAGTAAACATGATTCTTTCCTTTGGCCTCTCTTGATAGTCAGAAAGTAACCTGTGGGTGTTTGCATGGGTGTGTCATTGTTTTCACTGAGAATCACTTAGCAGCAATGATGAGTTAGTTCTGTGTTAAATGCCTTCTTGATTGGCTACCTTAAAAGGCTATACTGCACTCCAAGCTTGTACACAGAGATTCCCATAACTGGTAAGGAGCTTGGTGTGCTGGGGGCACAGGGTTGGGGAAAAAGGGATCTGCTTCAGAGTTCAAAAAAAATTGTTATTGCTGTTCCTAACAACAGTCATTTGTGAAACTAGAATATAACCGAAGAGATACCCTTGAAATATCCAATAGGATGGGTTTTTTAGGGGGGGAGAGAATGAAGATTTTAGGTTTCAAGTGCCTTAAGAAAGGTCTTACTGCAGTGTATACAACTGTCATCGAGATAGATGTGGGAGGTGGGAGGTTAGTGAGAAAACTATGTCTAAATTTACCTAATCGGTTGCCAAATCTTTTCAGTTCTATCTCCACAACATCTCTTCCTTCTTTTTTTTACTCACATGTCCATAGTCCTCTGGTAACCTTTGCTGTGGACTAAGCTATTATAAATAGCTTCCTAAGATTACTTTCCCTGCTTCAAGCCTCTTTTCTCCCCCGTGCATCCTCCAGTTAGCAGCCAAAGTGATGTTCCTGAAGTAATAACCACACTAGCTAACATTTATGAAGTGCTATAAGGTTTGCAAAGGTATTCTATAAATATCATCTCATTTGATCTTAACAACCTTAGGAGGTAGGAGGCATTATCATCCCTATTTTATAGATGAGAAAACTGAGGCAAGCAAGAGTGAAGCAACTTGCCCAGGGTCAAACAGCTAGTAAGTATCTGAGGCTGGATTTGAACTCAGGTTTCTTGATTCTTGGTCCAGTGCTCTATCTATTAGAGCCATCTAGGTGCCTCATAAAATAAAGGTATGACCATGTCAGTCCCTTCCTCTTTAAACTCTATTGGCTTATTCCTTCAGAATCAAATAAAAACTCCTCTGTTTGGCATTGAAAACCATTCACAAGCTGATTCTGAACTCTCTTCCTGCCTTATTATACATGGTATCCTTTATACAACTTCGGGTCCAGCAAAGCTGGCTTTCTTGCTCTTCCTCACACACAACTCTGTCTCCCATCCTTCTGTCTTTGCACTGGTTGTCTCGCATGCCTAGAAGGCATTCCCTCCCTATTTTCACCTCTTAAAATCTCAAATTGCCTTCAAAGTTTAGATCAAATGCCACCTTCTACATGAATGGTATTTTCTAATACCCCCTTCTGCCAGATACTAATCTCTTCCCCACTAATTATCTCATATTTATTTTTCATGTAACGTTTGCACCTATCGGGGTGTGAAGTAGAGGGTGAAGTACCCCCTCCTCTGACCCTCCCTCTTTGGAATGTAGGTGTTGCCAATGAGGACTAGCCATGTCTTTTCTACTCCCACTGGGTAGTTTAACTTCCTTAATCACTTCCTTCAACTCTGTCACTGCAGAGTTTTCTCTGTGCACGTGGGTGAGGAAGAGCAAATAAATGAGTCCATGAGGACACGTGATCTGTGAAAGCCCAGCCTTGCTCTAGGAGCAGGAGGAAAATCCAATACCCAGCTGAGCTCTCCCTTCTGAGAGGTTTATTTAAAAAAAAAATCAGAACTCAAGACTATAAGATTTTCTCTTAATTTTACTCTGGTCCCAGCTAGGAGAAAGCTTGCCACTTTTGTATCAGGGCTCAAATTTTGGTCCTTTCTTTTTATACCTTTGTATACAAAAACACATTGTTTTTGAAGCAGAAATAGAAACAGAAAATACCGTTCCTCTTTCCTGCAGCCCCTATGTTTAATCAAAAACACAGAGAAACTGAAGGCAGTTAAAATAGAGCAGGTTTTATCAATAGTGAGTTGGCCTTTAAAAATTCTTCTTACAACAGAAGGTAAACTGTAATAGACAGAGAATTCCAGATTATACATTTTTCTCAGAAAGAAAGGGATGATAAGAAGGAAAATGGTGAGGATGGGCTGGTAGGTGGCGCGAGGATAGAGCACTGGCCTGAAGTCAGGAGGACCAAAGTTCAAATACGGCCTCAAATATTTACTAGTTGTGTGACCCTGGGCAAGTCACTTAACCCTTATTGCCTTGAAAAGAAGATAAAATGGCGAGGATTCTGGTTTGAGTACTCCCTCCAATAGGGCAGATAGCAATCCCTTCCCTGTATTAGTAGCCAGCTAAATGAATTGCTACAGATAAAAAGAAATAACTTGGCAACCAGCCTTCTCTGGTGATAGGCCTCAAGACAACTGTCTATCACTAGACCTATATTGGAAGCCTCTTCTGCTTGTGATCTTTTGAATTTATGCTCCATTGGAACAGTCTTCAAAAATTCAATTCGATTCAATGAACATGTATTGTGTCCATTCTGTTTGTAAAGCATGTGCTAAGCACTGAGGATATAAGGATAGATACTACAGAGGTCCTGCTCTCAAGCAGCTTACAGTCTAATAGCATAGGGTGAATGGGACAAGTACAAAGATAATAAATGAGTTGAATTGAATTGAAAGATATGTTACAACAGAGAGTGATTGAGATGACTGTGAAGGTGTGATCCAGACTGTTCTGAGACACTTGAGAAGGAAGGGGATTACCTTTGGTGGTACTAGGGGTGAGAGGAGGAGGTGTTTGGGAAAGGCTTCATGGAAAAGGCAGCATCTGGGTTTGACTCTGAAACAAAGGAGGAACTTTAATAAATAAAGAAGCCAGCATCACCTCTACAACACTAGGGCACATTTGAGTAGGACTTTAGTACATTTAGTATGGTATATTGGAGGAGAAAATAACATCATATTTATTTATCCATTTTCCACCCCAAGGGCATTTTCACCCTTTTTTATTATTATACTTCACTTTCTTCCTTCCCAGTTCATTCCCATCACCCCTAGCTCATTCACTTTGACCAAAACCCAGCAGTTCTCTCTGCTTTTTTCTATCCTTCTTCCTAACCTTCCTCATTCTCCTTGCTTTCTGCCTTCCACTGTGTTATCCCTTCCACTTTTATTATATCTTAACTTCTGTCTTGTCGATGATTTAAGCTTCCTACTTCATCCCACTTCTCTGCCTTCTTTCTTGACTTTCTCACCCCCAAGATTATGGAGGCAAGAAGACCCTTCACAGAAGATGCCCAGATGTTCCCTTCTGACAGTGCTTGTGTTAATTCCAAGGCTTCACTTCTTCAGGATAGTAGGAGCTGAGTGAGGGTGTGTGGATAAATTAATATCAACCCTTCCCCACTGGTGGAAAAATTATTTAGAGTCCATTGCTCTATAATGAATGAGTAAAGTAATCTGCACACAACAACAATAATAGTGATAGTAATAATAACAAAACATTTCTCTCAAATATAAGTTGAGACCACTGAAGTAATTGTGGCTGCTCGCCTACCTCTTCAACCATAGCAACAAAACCTCTGTTATGCTATTGATAGGACCTTGGAATGTCACAACCTCCTTGGGTCTCTGTTTTCTCATCAGTAACAAGAAGGCATTGAGCTAGCTGACCAGGTCCCTTCCAGCTCTGGGTCTGTAACCCTATGAGGTTATTATGAATTGCTCTAGATGACCCTGGAAGTGAAGAGGAACTCAGGAATAAACAGGGGACTCACACAAAGATGTGAGCTCCCAGCTGGACAGTTTACCAATGTCAAGCATTCAGTGCCAGACATTAAGACAGGAGATTCACTTTCTTTCCATTCCTCATGAAATATCTTCTAGAAAGTTGGTAATTTCTCTGGCTTTCTGTTACGAATTCTCACGAAAGGATACATTACTACTTTTTAAACTGTAGGCAAAGAAATAATCATACTTTAAGCACATCAGAAAAACTCTCATACTAACATCTATATAGGAGAGTCAACACATGACCCTAAATTATAATATATATATAAAAAGGATACTTTGATGGATCTGCAATTCCCCCCATTGATGTGGGTTGGAACCCTACATGAACCTGCCCATCCTGTATGCCTACTGTTGTCTTATAAATCCTTCAAGGATGGTCCACCCACAGTGCTTAGCAGCTTTCTCTAGATCAAGGAGTATGATAAAGACCATGGATCCCTTTTCAAAATAATGTTTTTAAATGAATAAAGTAAAATACATGAGATTACAAAGGAAACCAAGTACATTGAAAGAAAGATATATTTTTTCCATTGCAATTCACAGACCTCCTGAACTCTCTCCATAAACCTTATGGGGGTCTATTAAAAATCCCTTGTTCAAGATCTTTTGAAATTACGTAGAAACCAATGGAATATGAAGGCTATCCATACTTCAATTATTATAAGATCATAGAATCATATATTTAGAGTTGGAAGAGGTCATGTAAAGCATCTGGTCCTATTGTCATAATCCTTTGCAGATGAGTGAACTGAAGCCCAGAGAGGTTAAGAGTCTTGCCTAAAGTCATGAAGGTAATAAATGATAAAATTAGATTCAAACCCAGGCTTCCTGGTTCTAAATTTTATATTCTTTCCACTGCACCATGATGTATACTTCACTCCTGCTAGTTACAAAAAATTGTTATCAATAGAATAATACTAAACCCCATACAGATACTACATATATATAATTAAGATACTTGGCAACCACAGAACACATCAAAGAAGGAATAAGATAGTGGGGTGCCATAAGAGTGTTCTATCCTATGTCCCTTAATTCCAGGAATCTGGAGGAAAGGAAGATAAAGCAAATCTATTTTTGTCCTCCATCTTTGGGAACTGCCCCAAAGAAAAATGTACCTGTGAGTGAGAAGCTAATAGCCCCATTTAAGGACACCTGGCTTCAGTTCTAGGAATGTCTGACAATTTTTGGGAAAATAGAATGGATCTCCCTGCTCCCTGACCCTGATGGAAAATAAGAAATTGTAGCTGAGGGAAAGAGCCCTCAGTAAAAAACCCAAAATTCAGAAGATAAACACATATATGCATCACAAGCGATAGTCCCATTTGGCAATACCTGACTTCATTTTCTGAATATTTTTAAAGAAATGCCTGTCCATTTTTGAGAAGGCAAAATAGAATGGGTCCCCCTGCTCCTCCATCCTACTAAAAAGCAAGCAATAGGAGATGAGGTATGTAATTCTCTGGAAAATTCCGAAAAAGTTCAACAGTTCAACTTGACGAAGTTTGTCTTGCTATATACACATTCATTCATTCAATACTGACTAAACACTTACTATAGGCACACCTTGTTTTATTGAGCTTTGCTTTATTGTGCTTTGCAGATATTGCATTGTGGTTTTGTTTTTTTTAATTGGAGATTTGTGGCAACTCTGCATCAAGCAAGACTATCGTCGCCATTTTTCCAACAGTGTGTGCTCACCTGTGTCTCTGTGCCACATTTGGGAAATTCTCACAATATTTCAAACTTTTTAATTATTATTATATCTGTCATGGTGATCCGTGGTCAGTGACCTCGGATGTTTTACTACCGTAATTGTTTTGGAGCACCATGAACCACATCTATATAAGATAATCAATAAATGTTGTGTGTGTTCTGACTGCTCCGCCGATCAGCTGTTCCCCTGTGCCTCTTCCTTTCCTCAGGCCTTCCTATTCCCTGAGACACAACAACACTGAAGAATATTACATAAACTTAGTTGATAAAGCAGTGTCAGAGTTTGAGAGGATTGACCCCAATTTTGAAAGAAGTTCTACTGTGGGTAAAACGCTACCAAACAGCATCATATGCTGCAGAGAAATCTTTCTTGAAAGTAAGAGGCAAACTTCATTGTTGCCTTATTTTAGGAAATTGCCATAGTCCCCTAACCTTCAGCAGCCACCACTCTGAACAGTCAGCAGCCATCAATATCAAGGCAAGACCCTTCACCAGTAAAAAGATTTTGACTCACCGAAGGCTCATGTGATAGTTAGCATTTTTTAGCAATAAAGTATCTTTTTAAATTAAGGTGGGACTTTTTTAAGACATAATACTATCGCACACTTAATGGACTACAGTATAGTGTAAACATAACCTTTATAAGCTCTGGGAAACCAAAAAATTCATGTGACTCACTTTATTGTGATATTTGCTTTATTGTGGTGGTCTGGAACCAAACCGACAATATCTCCAAGGTATGCCTATATGTAGTAATACACTACGCTGGTTGTTAGAAAGCACAGCAATAGTATAGAATTTTATAGATTATAAAGAACTTCTACTTATATATTTTCAATTTATCTTCACAACAATCCAGTAAAGTAGGCAGGGCAAATATTGTTATCTCTATTTTATAGGTGCAGAGACTGAGGCTCACAAAAATTTTAGGGGAACCGTGAACAGATCCTGTAACTTGTTTCCAATCTCTCCCTTTGCTTTTCAGGTGGTATATCGAACAAGACTCAAGTGGGAATAATATTATAAAATGAAACACATTTCTTTTCTTTTGGACTAGAGTTCATTTAAAGGATTTAAGCAAAGGTCCACAATTCAGAAATCAGGAGCCTAATGCTAACCCTTCACCAAATAAGTCCCTCTAATGAGATGAAAAATGGAGGTCATCAGACTTCACTACCATGCTGAAGTATTTTGCAGGTCATTGGGTTAATGCATGAAAGCATGTGGAAGAAAGACACTAAAGAATTATTATTAGGGGCTCCCATAGGCATCATGCTTGCCCTCAACATAGAGGTTTGTCTAGAGAATATATGTAATATCATCACACAGATATGAACTTGCTACTCCCCGTCCCAACATGTCTGCTGCTTCATCACAAGACTGCTAGGGATATCAAATGGACACTGTGTTCCATCATGGTAGCAATTTAAAATGCAATCCAACCTGGCCTTTGTATTTGGTTTATCCACCTTTGGTACCCACTTGTCACCCAGCCCTCATCTCTGGCTCCAAGAAGCTGTAGCATGCCCAGCAGCCCCTGGGAAGACTGGCTAAACCAGGTTGAGGGTAACTGACAGGCCTCAAATCCATTGGTGAGTTAGGGAATGTCTACCCAAAGCATGTGAAGACTTCCCCCAGCAGAACAGGCAGATAAGAATAATTTGTTCCAACAGCCATGAAGGCAGCTGAAGCAGGCACTGTGGAGCCCTTAGAACTTGGTCAAACATGGAAGACACCAAAATCATCCACTGCAATTTGAACCATCACCAGTCATCTTGACTTTTGTCTTGCCCCTGGAGTTCAATGACTCCAGAAGAAAGAGAAAAGCTGATGACTTTGTGCAGCTCTGTCTCACTTAAATCCAACTCACGGGCAAGTCAAAGCATCGCCCTGTGATGTCATTGGTCCTTTTTGAAAACAAAGGATGAACCACAACAACAATTTTGTTTGGCCTAAAATTCAAATTCAGCTAAAAGAAACTGTAATGAGTACCTATGATGCAAAAAGTGAACTTGAAGAATCAAAAGACGTGACCCCTGATCTCACGGAATACACACTATAGCTGAGAAGACAAGATATAAATATCGGAAAAACTAAATGACCATAGACGTCAACGACTTGTGAAAACAAGGTGGTAGGATTAGAAGAATCTCCAGTGGGGGAGGAGGGGGCTCTTCCCCTTGCCTTCCCCTTCACCCTTATCTCATATGGGCCACTTGGCTAGAAAGTAGCCAGGCTGTTCATTCTGCTGAATGAACTGGGTGTCACCAACCATAATCCTTCTGATGAAATGGAGGACTGCCAGACCTTGCCATCTACCCTACTGCTGATCTTTAGGGTTCCTGGGACTTTCCCTGTACCTTACAGTGAAACTCTCTTATATGTGTTGTCTCCCTTAGTTAGAATATGAGCTCCTTGAGAGCATAGACTATTTTGCTTTTTTTCTATTTGTATCCCCAGCACTTGGCACAGTGCTTGACACATAGCAATTACTTCATAAATGCTTTTTCATTCATTCATTCATTCATTCATTCATTCATGTGAGATTTCCTAAGAAAATAAATGATAAATCACCAAATGAAATTGTATAGACATATCATTATAAGAACTCAGTATTTTAACTGTCAAGAGGAGAGGTAATTTCACATTGTTGATAGAATGACGGATTTGAGGTCAGGAAAACCTGAGCTCAAATCAAAACTCAGAAACTGACTGGCTATGTAATCCTGAGGCAGTCACCTAGCTACCCTGATCCTCAATTTCCTCATCAAAAAATGAGAATAGTCATACTTCACTGGGTTGTTGTGGGGTTCGAATGAAATAATGTACATAAAGTCCTTTGCATACTTAGGGGCTACAAATCTTTTCTCCGTGGACCATATTAGCATTGCTAATTACATGAGTTGCTGCCACTGATGACGATCTTTGACAAATTGTGGAGAATAGTCATGGAGTCTTGGGACTATAGGTGAACTACTGATGTCTTGATTTTCCAAAAGGGGAAAAACCCCACCTGATGTAGATGATAGATAATAACCTTGATGGTGATAAAGTATAATTCCAGGCTAGATAATTAAGGAGATGCTTTATGGTCACTAAGCAAAATCACTCTGAGCCAGGATGGATTTATTAGGCATGTCAGGCCACCAGTCAAAGTAATTAGAACATGTATAATGTAGCTGGTGGAGACCTAGGAGGAGACCTAAAAAGTTTTATGATAATTATATGTTGAAATTAATTAAAAGAAATAGAATTACTAGGCAAGTTTACTCACTTGTATTGATGTTTAATGTCTCTTTCCATTTTAATTTTAACATTTTATTGATATCTTTCATTTTCATATCATTTTTATTTCCCACAATATCTCTTTCTCTAGCCTCTCCCAGGAAACCATCCCTTATAACAAAGTATAAATTTTTTTTTTCAGAAAAATGAACTAAACTGAAAAAAAGATATGACATTACATGCAATATTTCACACGCATGGAAGTCCCTCACTTCCATAAAGAAGCAGGGGGAAAGGAGTTATTTTCACGTATCTTCTTTGAGGTTTATCTTAGTTAATGTTACGTTCTTAATAAATATTTTAATATTAAAAAATGAAATAAGTTGCAAAAGCTGATGCCTCCATGCACTCTGTCCTTTAAATTGTAGATAAAATTGACAGAAATTTAATGGACTTTGTAGATCAAAGGCTAAACTCATTTCCGTGGAATGGCTATGTGAAGGGCTCCTTTTTCCTTGCCCTCCCTCCCCACTGAATTTATTTATGAGTAGTCTGGACAACAGAGATGAACTCTTAACACCTGGGTGCCAGATGGGAAAGTCATACTGTATACAGCACATGCCCCTGCTCGTCCACTTCCACCCCATCACAAGCCCATTGCCTGAAAGATGGCCAAAGGCTTATGCTGGCTAATTTGCCGCTGTCATATCCTAAAATGCCCTCTCCAAAAATAACAGCTACAAGAGAATGGCCTTTCATCATACTTAGAGGCTGGTCGTCTACTGGGGGCTAGCAGGCATGAATGAGCCACTGGGGCCCCCAGGTACTTGGATATCCCCATGGATAAAGAGACAAGGGAAATCAGGGAACGTGTGTGAGTCCTGGCCATTGCATTTCACAGAATGATAAGCATCCTGTACCTGCTGTGAAGAACGGCCAGTCCCTGACAGAAGATCCATTGGTTAGTGCTAAAACAGATGTTTCTTGAGCCCTCACATCTTAGGTGGCCACTTCCACGGGGTAGAAAAGAATAATCTAAGCCTTCTGTGTTTGCCAAAATAACCATGTGTAGTTCTTTGTTCTGGAAGTCTCTGGAACACACAAATAGATTCCCAAGGAGTGTGAACCTCCTGTCTGACAGTCTTTGGACAAACTCTTGGTCCGCTGCACTGAACTCCAGATTCCCGAAATCCGGCAGTAGGGTTTCTGCAGCCAGAGATGGTCTATGTCTCCTCTAAGGAGAGTATTTTGCAGCTAATGTAGACAAGGCAGATACAAGGGACAGACATGTACACTGAAGCAGGTGATGGTGATGACAGGTATTGCATCGACTATCCAGGCAGGAATATAAGCATCCAAGAGTCTGCCTTCTAAGTAGAATGGTCTAGTCATTGACCCAAAGCTAGAGTTCTCTAAGCTTGGCTAGGGAAGAGTCAGGGTTAAGGGAGGCAGGGAACAATTGGTTGCTGGGACTATGACTTGAATGTTACTTTCTCTAGTGAACAGAGAAAGGCAGTGCAGTACAGTGGAAAGAGCACTGCATGTGGAAGTCAGAGGACCTAGGTTCAAATCCATCCTCTGACAATTTCTACCTATAAGACCTTTGGCAAGTCACTATCTCAGGGTTTCTGTTACCTGGTTGGTAAAAATGAAAACTAACATTTGCACAGATTTTAGGCCTAGAGTCAGGGAGACCTGAGTTCAAATACAACTCAGACACTTAAGAGCTGTGTGACTTTGGACAAGTCACTTAACCACTATCTGCCTCAGTTTCCTCATTTGTAAAATGGGAATAATAATAATAGCACCTACTTCCTAGGATTGTTGTGAGGATCAAATGAGATATTATAAAACAATTAGCACAGTTCCTGGCACATAGTGAATGCTATATAAATGTCACACACACTCGTGCACACACACACATGCACACACATGCACACACACACAATGAACTGGAGAAAGAAATGACAAACCACTCCAGTATCTTTGCCAAGAAAACCCCAAATGGGGTCATAAAGAATTGGACACGACTGAAATGACTGAACAACATATAAATGTCTGTTGATATATATGTATGTATATGTGTGTATATGTGTGTATATATGAATTTATATGTATATATGTGTGTGTTTATATATATAAATACACACTGATATTTATCACCTATATATAGATATTTATTTAGCACCTACTATTTATGTGTGTATGTATATACATACATACAGTTATATATAGGTATACACATATCATATATATATACACATATATGTGTGTGTGTGTGTGTGCATATATATATATATATATATATATATATATATGTTACCAGCTGTCATTTCTATAGCACCTACTATGTGCCAGGCACTATTATCTCATTGGATCCTCACATTAGCCTTGGGAGAGAGTTATTATTACTCCCATTTTATAGCTGAGGCAAGTGAGGTAGACAGAAGTGAAGTGATTTCCCTTGGGTCACATAACTAAAAAGTATCTGAGGCCAGATTTGTACTCAGGTCTTCCAGACTCTGTAACCCACTGTGCTACCTAGCAGCCTACAGCTTTTGGGGGCTATGACCCCTCCCAGTCACCACTAGATACAGGAATTATCAACCACCACCTACAGCCTTGTCTCCTAGGATTTGTTGGCCACACCCAGATACAGAACCCTGAAACAAGGGTCATCCAAATAAATCCCCCAAGGCTGACCCTAAGTGACCAGGAAAGCATTAATTTTAAAGTTTTGTTTCTTTCATTTCTCTTACTAGACACATCATGAAGGAAGAGTAAGGAAAACAAGAAGTTGGAAAGAAGAGGGGGAGGGAGAGGACCTTAGGAAAGAGGCATTCTCCTTCCCACCCCCTGCCCCGCAAACAGGGTTGTATAATCAAAAGGGGCAGAATTACCGCCAGCAGGAAGGCAGTATGGTGGCAAGGAAAAACTGGAGCTCTGGAGACAAGAGATGTGAATCTGAATCCCCTGCTTGTGTGACCCTGGGCAAATGAGTCACTTCTCGTCATTGGGCCTCCATTTTTTTGTTTGTTTGTTTTTGTTTTGTTTTGTTTTTGTTTTGTTTTGTTTTGTTTTGCTTTGCTTTGTTGTTTTTGTTTTCTTTATCTGCAAAATGGAGGTATGGTACCTGTGAGCATTGTTGGGAGACTCAAGAAGACACTATTGCTGAGTTTGGAAATGTCTCTGAACTCGTCTTTCACGGCTGTTTGGAAGACTTCTGGTAAGGAAAAGGAACCATCTTTTTTACTTGACTCAATGAGAAGTGTAGCCCGCATGAATTGGAGCATCTGATTTCTGAATGTCCATGGCACCCTTGCACCCTCACTTTGCAATCTTGCAAGTTTGTATTGCAGATGATGGGGGGGTGCCAGGAGGTGAGGAATAGTCTTTCTCCTGGCCCAGGACTAATTCGACTTTGCTCCCCCACCTTTTGCCAGATATATGGGGGAATTAGTTCATTATGGTACCATTTATTCGTGGTGGATAATTGCCTTCTGTTCCCTCTTCTATCTCGAAGACAGTCAGGCTTGGGGGAAGAACCCGAGTCTATTCCCCATCTCCAGCAGTTTGGGTGGGTGCTTCCTTGCAAATTATTTGTTCCTCAATTGCCTTCCAATACTGTTGTTACTTATTTATGAACTTGTTCCTCACCCATTGCCTGCTTTATATAAAAGAACTTGTTTTCTTGTTTAGTATAATTAACAAGGGCAGGAGGTAGAGATCTGGGAGAAGGTTTTAATTTCTGCAGAAAGCCTGGAGAAATATCCTGCCCCAGAATAGTTGATATGATGGGTCGGAAGGGCAGGGGAAAGAATCCACTGATACTCAAAGGAGGCATACTGCCAGGCAATCACAAGTTTCCAAAAAACAGAAAGGCCTATAAGGAGGAAGAGAATTTACATACATGCTAAACTCATATAATGATATAAAAAGAGTAATACAAAACATAAATACAGGCTGTTCCAAAAGTCTTGGGGCAGTTTTAAAGTTTAACAACTTCAGAAGGATGCTACTGTAGCATTTGAAAGTTTAATCATTTTAATTTCTTTTGTGCTAAGCTTTGTAAATTTTGACTAATATAGTTTTAATTTTAATCTTAACAAGAAGGGGCACCCTGTCATTATGCAGTATGTGTGTGACAGTTTCTGGATGACACTTCCTTAGGCCAGTGGCATCCGTAGAGGAGGGCCCCTTGCTCGGCCATCTTGGTCATCTGATCTCTCTCCGTTAGGCTTTTTCTTGTGGGGTCATGTCAAACCTGTCACACATACATGAAAAACCTTACTCTCTGGATGATCTTAAAGCCAGAAGCCCAAATGCAATCCTTTCAGTCACTGAGCAGGAGCTGACAAAAAATTATACAAAGTTTGAACATCGACTAGAGGGATGTGTAGCATAAGATAGGGCTTATATTAAATTGTAATAAGAAACATATCAATATTTTAAAATGTAAGTAATTAGCCTTTCAAATGTTGGTTTTGTAAGTTTATAGCATTTATACTTCGGAAGTTATTCAAGCTTAAAAGTGCCCTAAGACTTTGGGGGTGCACTATAAAATGTATCATGTAATTATGCATAGTATCCATATGTATATATACATATATACATACATACACATACATATACATACATATACACATGCACACACGCACACACACACATATATATGTATGTCAGGTATCCCTTCCACATCGTGACTTTCCCCATCATAGTTATGATATATTGTGGGGAGGCATAAGTAATTAAATGGGAATTTGGGGGAGTTTTTCAGAAGCCACAGATGACACATGAAGGATGGCACAGAAAAAGTTTAGAAATTCAGAAATGCATAAACTCTATGTATAGTATTGCATAATATCAACATATTTTATCTTTTAATACCATAGTAATTTGGATTTTTCTGGTATGAAGGGAAGGCCAAAGAACTTTCACACAGTTTTACAGATTTTGGGGGCACTGAGCCCTTAAAACCCTTGATGTGGAAGAAATAACTATAATTAATATAAATATATTACACAGCATTATATATAATACATTAAAATCATTTATATAGGCAGATCTAGTGGAGAAAAGCCCTGGAGGCAAAAGCAAGCCAAGGTGGGGCAGGATTAGCTTCCCAAGGGCATAATCCTGCCTAAGGAGCTGGGGCTCATACCTCTTCCACCTACCCCAAGAGCTCTTGTTACCAGCCTTGCTCTGCCTACCACCTCTCACCCACGACGCAGTAGGGGAAACATTCCCTTAAAGGGAACCATAATTCCCCATTACAACCTAACAGAGTTAATAATGTTTACATTACCTGCCACACAGAAGTTGTTGAGAATATTCTTTTTAAATATTAAAACCTTAGGTGAAATAGTATCATCATCATCAAAATGTGTTTATTAATTAACTGTAAGAGGGCCTGATAAACATCGTACAGTTAAAGAGACATAATCCTCTCAATAAAGGAAGCATTGACGTAGGCAAATGAAGCTTGTATCAATGGATAAAATAAATGGCATATTAACATTATGTGCTAGCCAAGGGGTAAGTTCATGTCGGGAAGTGGTGAGTGAAACAGGGCATTAGAGTTGCGTATTTAGACAGGGTGGAGCCAGGGAGAACTTAATTCCTCTGATTCAACAATAATATCTTTCAGCCTAAGAGCCCAAGAGCATGAGAAACTGAGGAGACAGCTGACAGTTAATATAGAGTGTTCCTTCCCTGACACATAACCATACCCAAGGCTGAGGAGTGCCCTCCAGCAAGGCAATTTTACACTCTTGTTTATAGCCAAAATGAACATTTGTTTTTTCTAACAAATGAACCAAGCAATAGTAATGCATTTGATGACCATAACAGCTTGGAGAACAATTGTGGTGTGAAAGGAAGCGACTGATACCCATAGATACCTCTGCAGCCAATCCAAAAGCCTGGTTCCTCTCCAGGCCAAAATACCAAATGGAGCTGGTTACAGGATGTCATCCCAACTGGCCCAGAAGCGAGCTTGCAACCTCCCCACGTGTAGATTTGCAGTCTGATGGGATCTGCACACACAACAGACCCTGGCGACATTTAAATTGAGCGGTTCAGAATTTCTGTTAATCTTCTACCTTCTTGAAGCATTATTATGAGGGGAAGAAAAGTTCCCTTTTACTGTTTCCTTCCAGCTTGAGTAAAGTTGCTCTGACGCGTGAATCTCAGTCACCCACTATCTCCACACAGTATGGTGTCTCAAGTAAGAGCAGCAGGGCTGGCCTTCAGCAACGTGGGCAGATGAGGCAGTTACCTGCACGGCCTGGTTGGAGGACCACAGAGAAAGCCCTAAAATAGCTCCTCCATTAACCTGTGAGTGATGCTTGAAATGCTAACCTTAGAGTCTCATTCCTTTGGTTAAAACAATCTGGTCCTGATAAAACACAAATGCCTCTGGGAAGTATAAGGACGTCGTGTTATTGACACCATATCATTTTTTGTGTTACAAATTCTCTCCCAGGAGACAACTAGCTGGGAGCAACTCTCTGTAAAACGAGAGAACTGATGGGTAAATTTTGTGGGGGGGGGGGGGGCAGGGAGAGGGAGATCCAGATTGAAAGTTAAAGCACAGCCAGGAGAGGGCAGACTCCTGTAGTGAGGCAGCATGGGAGCACTAGACCTAGCAGTATCCTTGTAAATGTTTAACAACTGGCTCCCTGGGGGGGGAAGAAAGAAAAATGTACACAGGGCAAACTTTTAAGTTTAATCTGCATCATTGACATTTTCTTCATCATTTTCTTAAGTCTAGACAATCAATAAACAATACTTTTTTTTTTCCAGTTTCCGGGGTATAAATGTTCATCCTGAAAATTTAACAATCAGCTTTTGGGCACATCCCTGGACTAGACCTTTAGGTGAAGAGGTGGTACCCTGATTGTAGAGAGATGCATTGTTGGGCAGAGGGAAGAGAGATGGATCTTGGTCCTGAATCTTGGCTCTGCTACTTTTTAATGTTGGACAAACCTTTTAACCTCTCTGTGCCTTAGTTTCTTCCTCCGTAAAAATGAGGGTGTTGGACTAGATCACCGCTGAAGTCCCTTCCAGCTCACAGTCTGTGGACTAGTGAATAGAGGGGTTGGGGCTATAGGATCCCAATGGTACCTGTTTCATCATGGTACTATTCCATGACCAGGGCCAATCCTAAGCAGCAGTGAGTTGACACCAGGAATTCAGCTACTCTATAATGGAATCACTCCTCTTCCTGAGTTCAAATCTGGCCTGAGACACTTACTCGTTGTGTGACCCTGGACAAATCACTTACCCCTATTTATCTCAGTTTCCTCATCTGTAAAATGTGCAGGAAAAGAAATTGGCAAACCACTCCAATGTTTTTGCCTATGAAAACCCCAAATGAGATTATGAAGATTAGAACACAACTGAAAATGACTGAACAACAGCCATATAATGACACTAGACCCTCAGACAGAGCCAGTCAGTCATTTGAGTTACTTCACATTGAAGCCAAAGGCAGAGTCAAGCTGATCAGTGACCTTGACTTTTGGGAAGGTAGCTGTTGAAAGTAGAATTCTCTATTGATCCACAAGGTCAGGAAAGGCAGATTGGTAAATGCAGCCTCTCAAGGCCCTAAGGCAGCTCTAAGCCCCAGAATGTTGTTTACCTGTATTGGGAAAGGGAGTTTACTCACTAGTATGACCAGAAAGGGCAAAGTCAGAACTCCCAGGCTTTAGATCTGGACCTGGTGATACACCATGCCATGAGCTCCTCATTGTGGATACTTAATAAATCCTTGCTGACAGTATACAAACAGCCCCAAGGAACTATTAATGAATTAATGAACTATTCATTCTGGCAGCTGGATACCTAAACACATCTATTGTCTAGTGGTGATTGATATAACTGTTTACTCCAAAGTCCAATTAAAAGTTTCCATATTTGAACCTCTGGTTTTGTTTGGCCTAGCCAAATGAAATAGGAAAACATTACCAACTTTCTCCTCCCTCCTAATCTTCCCCTCCTCCAGAAAAAAAAAATTGGCTTTTGGTTGAAATAATAACAATCAAGCCATTTGCAGTCCATATGTTTCCACCCAGGATTTGCAACCAAAATTTCAGCATTCATCACAAGAGTTATAAACAGCGTTGTGGAAATTTCTCCAAGAGTCTCCATGAATAGCAACACGGATGAATGACAACTCTGGGCCTCAGCTATTTTCATTTCTATATCAGGCTGTAGTGTCTCTCTCCTAACTAGAGGCCAAGAGAAATGGCTTTTCAGGCCTTCCAGTGAAGATATGATATGAGGCCCAAAGTTAGATAAAGTGAACCACGGGAAGACCCTTTCCTTCTAATGATGGATTCTATGATCAGAACAATTGGCAGATAAACCCCAGATGAATTGCCCAAAGGGATAGCACTTCTACATTGGGATGGGCCCCTTCATAATATGGACCATTGGAGTATGGAGTTTGGATGATACATCTTTACCCTGATCCCTGTCCAGGGATGATTAGGCACCAAAAGAACCAGATGGAGCTCATAATATGCCCTCTCTTTATGGAGCTATTCAGTCGTGTCTGACTCTCTGTGACCCCATTTGGGGTCTTCTTGGCAAAGATACTGGATTGTTTTGCCATTTCTTTCTTCAGCTTATTTTACAGATGAAGAAGCTAAAGCAAACAGGGTGAAGTGACTTGCCCAGGGTTACACAGCTAGGAAGTGTCTGAGGCAGGATTTGAACTCACGAAGAGGCATCTTCCTGATTCCAAGCCCAGTGATCTATCCATTGCATCACCTAGCTGCCCCATGTCTGGACCTATAAGCATGGATCCCAAGGATAGCAAGAATCTAAGGTCTCTAGGGCAGGAGTGTTTTTGTGTCATGGACCCTTCTAGCAGTCTGGCGAGCTTATGTGGAGCCCATCTCAGGAACATGTTTAAAATAATCAAAGGAAATGCTAATTTCAGTTAAGGATTGGTGGAAGTAAAGATGTCATTTTTCCCCATCCAAATCCATCTATGGAGTCAGGCAATAGCCATGGGTTTGTTAATACTTTCTTATATCTCTTTTATGGGTGATCCTCTGCTTAATCTAAGTGTTGTTGTTGACTCATTTTCAGTTGTGTCTGACTCTTTGTGACCCTATTTGGGGTTTTCTTGAAAAAAATACTGGAGTGGTTTGCCATTTCTTTCTCCAGCTCATTTTATAGATGAGGAAACCGAGGCAAACAGGGTGAAGTGACTTGCCCAGGGTCACACAGCTATTAAGTGTCTGAAGCCAGATTTGAATGAGGAAGATGAGTCTTTCTGAGTCCAAGCCAAGCGTTTTATCCACTGAGCTGCCTTACCTAGTCTAAGTATCGAGATTCAGATCCTAGTTCTCTTCCTTACCATCATCACGACCATGTGCAAGTCTCTTAAACTCTCTGGGCTTCAGTTTACTCACTTACAAAATAGTAGGGATCAATGAGATGGCATTTAATGGTCCATCTATCACTCCCTTTATTGTTTCACCAGGCTCCCAGGCTTCTGGCAGCGGGGCCAGGAGGGGATCATGGCCAGACATTTGAGTGAGTGAATGTTGGAAAATACAGGTGGGTAAGGGCATGTCTCCTGGCTATATCCCACAGTCAAAGCCAAAATGACTTTCAGACCATCTGTTGTTCTGGATTATCTGTGTTTCTGTTCTCTTCCATTAGTGTGACTAATTGAGAGCCACAGACTACACATGGATCCTGGTGGCTAATTCACTCACTCCTCCCTGCCAGCCCCAAAGCATCCTCTGTGTTCCAGGAGAAGACTCCATCACTCAGTCTTGAAAAGCCGGGATAACCAGGCCACCCTCAAACTATAAAGAGCCTCAGCTCCCAAATGCTTGGGGTTCAGCCCAGGGCCTAATTAACCTCTGCTCTGAGGCCCTACTTACGCACTTTGGACTGGAAAATATCCTACTCAAGGCACATGCTGACCAAAGGGTTTATTGGCAGCCTGGAGAGTGGCGGGCTTTAAGCAGAAAGAAGAAACAAGCCCAAGGAAGGCAATGGAGAGAAGGAAGATTCTGCAAAGTACAGACTATTTTCTTCTGGTATTCCAGGAGGCCCAGTGAAATAAGAATTCTCCCTCTTATTCGGGGGCCCCTGGCATTGTTTACTTTCTTTTTATCATTCTCCGCTGAACTTAAGGAGCTGGCACCATTTCTATTCTGAAATCTCATTGTCAGGGGGGTTATTTTTCAGCTGTTTCAAATCATATCTGGCTGGACTTTGATCGCCTGTGGGTTTCTTCCTCCTAAAGAAACACATTTTTTTTTCCTATAAGAGACTTTTCACCATCAAACTTGTGTTTGATGAATATGGATGTTTTTAAAATGATTTCTTCTAAGTTTTGTCACACTTTAGCTGCAAATCTCAATTTGTAAGTCTATTTTTGCTCATTACAGAGGTTGCTAGTCAGCTAGGTGGTACAATTAAATAGAGGGTGGGGTCTGGAGTCAAGAAGACCTGAATTTAAATCCTGCTTCAGACATTTACTAACTGCTTGACCCTGGACAAGTCACATAATCGCCATTTGCCTCAGTTCTCTCATCTGTAGAATGGGGATAATAATAACACTCATCTCCCGAGATTGTTGGGAGGATCAAATTAGATAATATTTGTAAAGTGCTTAGCACGGTGCCTGACACAGAGTAGGGGCTATGTAGATGCTTATCCCCCCCTCCTCCCATTACAAGGTAAATGTGGCCAAATCTTTTAATGATGCAGGTGTTTGTGAAAGGGGATAAGAATAGCACTGACTAGCCCCTATTATAGAAAGTAAATTGCTATATTGGATTGTCATTTTACGTAATTTTGTCCCAGGAGACAAAGCTTTACCTATAATGTAGGGCAGTGAGTCATGTGCCTGGCCTGGAGTCGGGAAGACCCAAGTTCAAATCTGGTCTCAGATACTTACTAGCTGTGTGACCCTAGGCAAGTCACTTAACCTCTGTCAGCCTCAATTTCTGTTACCACGTGCTGGGAACAATGCTAAAGCAGGGGGAACACAAATACAAATTAAAACAAAGTCAGTCCTTGCCCTCATGGATCTTACAATTTAATGGGGGAAGCTAAAAGCTAAAAATTGGAAAGGGGAAATGGTGACTTTCCCCTTTCTCTTCCAGAGAAGACCAAAAACAGGGTAGATGGTGGGAGATGGAGAGAAAAGCTGGGCTTTCCCTCCTCTCGAATGGAGGCCGTGGATCCCATGGTCTGGCCTTTCAATTAGATTCCAGTCAGAGGGGCAGAGGGTACTGAGGAAATGTGAGGACCCGGCCGATTCAATCTTGCAGCATAATGAGATTTTGCAACCATGATTTTCTCATCAAACGTGAATTTCTCACCTTCAAAATAAGAATACTTATACCACCTACATCTCAGGGTTGTTGTGAAGATCGAGTAACGTAATATTTGCAAAGCTTTTTTTTGCAAGCCGTAAATCATTATATAAATGCTAGTAATCATCATCATCATCATTATTATCATTATTATTTTATTGGTATAAGGAACTCCAAGGTAAGTAAGGTCCCTGTACCAAAACAGGTCAGCAACTTCTCATCTTAGAGGGTTTCCTTGGCAACTGAGAAGTTAACCAATTTGCCTGAAGTCACAGAGCTAGGATGGAACTGAGGTGACTTGAACCCGGATCTTTTGGTCAGGTCTCTATCCACTATGCAACACTGCCTCAGATAATGAGCCATGTTACAAAAGGATTTTACTGAGGGAGGCAGCATGGTGAACAAAAAGAATCAAAGAATTTCAAAGGCAGAAAGGGCCTTAGAGGTCGTGTAACCCAGCCCATTCCTGAGAAAGAATTTCTACTACAACACACCCAATAATTGGATGGAGCACTGGCCCTGGAGTCAGAAAGACCTGAGTTCAAATGTGACCTTAGACACTTGACACTTACCAACTTTGTGACCCTGGGCAAGTCACTTAACCCCATTGCTTAGCCAAAATAAAACAAAACAAACACATCCAACAAATAGTCATCTAGCAATTACAGATTGCCAGCGAAGAAGAACCTACTACTATCTCCTGATGCAGCCCAGGCTACAAATTGTTAGGAAGTTTTAGGAAGTTTAGGAAGTTGTTCCTGCTATCCTGATGAAATTTGCCTCTTGCAACATCTGCCCATTCCTCTTATTTCTGCCCTTTGGGGTCAAATAGGAAGGAGAGATGGAGAAGAAAGGAAAGAAAGGATGGAGGAAGGAAAGAACGGAAGGAAACAAGGAAGGAAGGAAGAGAGACAGAAAAAAATGAAAGAAGAAGAGAAAGAAAGAGGGAAGGAAGGAAAGAGAAAGGAGAAAAGGGAGAGAAGGAGGGAGGAAGGGAAAGAAGGAAGGAAGAAAGGAAGGAAAGAGAGAGGGAAGAAGAAAAGGGAAGGAAGAGAAAGAAGGGAGAGAGGAAGGAAAGAAGGAAGGAAGGAAGGAGAGAAGGAGGGAAGGAGAGAAAAAGAAAAATAAAGAAGGAAGGGAGGGAGGAAAAGAGGGAGGAAGAAAAGGAAAAAGAAAAAGAAAAAAGGGAGAGAAGGAAGAAAGAAGGTAAAAAGAAGAAAAGAAAAAAGGAAAGAAGCCTTGGGGAATTTTTTTCAAAATTCTCCATAGCTTTATAGTAAACTTATAGCACACAGTAGTTTTATTCCTAATTGGTTTGCAAGTTAATTTTTTGGGACATGGAATGGTTGTCACAGAAATGATACTTTAATTAGGTGCTAGGTTCCCTGGCTAACCCACAAAATCCTGTTTAACCCACAGCATAGTTTAAAACATTCATTTGCAATGATAGAAAGCAACATAGCATAATATTGACAATTTAGGAAAATATGATTGAACGTAAAATAGTTTTTGTTTATGCTGAATGCCTGTGCTTGAGGAAAGGCAAGTATTGGTTAGTAACATACCAACAGCTAGCTAGCCTAAGACTTGCTAAGGTACTGAAGGGGTTTCTGGGCAGTTTCAAGGGCTTTTAGTGATTTATAGCTTGTGATTGTTTCTATTTTGTGTCTAATTTCATTCAAAATGTTATGTCTTGCCTTTTCCTTAACACAGGTGTTTCATTAGCATCATTCATGCTAATCTCCTGAAAAGTAGTTTACATTGCAGATGGAATGAAGAGAGGGAGGGAGAGAAGAAGAAAGAGAGAGAGCATGAGGGAAGAAATTTTCCTTATGTCACTGAGCAAGAGTTAGAAGACAGAGGGAATGATGAAGAGAGAATTGATAAAAATCATAGAGCTTAAAAAGAGATCTTTAAAATGCTGTGTTTATCTGAAAAAGATCACCTAAAGTAAAATTAAATTAGCAATAGAGGATAAATGCAAAAGCAGGGAGTGTATTAGGTACAGTTTCAGAAAAAAACAATATTGGATTTTTCATCAGAAGACCTGAGTTCCGATGACAGCTTTACCATTTACTGTCAGTGTGACTTTGGACAAGTCATTCTGGGCTTCATTTCCTTAGCTATAAAATGAGGGAGCTGGACTGGATGGTTTCTGAGGTCCCTTTCAAAGTTAAATATCTGATGTTTTTGATCTCTTAATCCTCAATTTACCAAACTGTCTAATTTATGTTATCACTGAATTGACTGAAGTAGCCACCACTTGTTTCAGCATCTAATAAAGACACAGCCTAGAGTACAAGCTTCTTTTGAGCAGGGACTGTTTTCTGGCTTTTGTCTTTCTATTCTCAGTGCTTGGGATAGTGCCTTTCACTTAGCAGGTGATGATTAAATGTTTGTTGATTTGAATGAGCTCAAAATAGCTAGAAAAATTTAATGCAGTTTCTGAAAGTACCTAGCTTGGTCCCTAGCAATGTCTTCAATGTCTCCTAGGGAACTTTAGACCCTTCCTGCATCCAGTCAGTGAAAATGATGACAATCCCCCTATATCACATTACTGAAACAAAATAAAGGACATGAATGACCAGTTTGTATCCCCAAGTGAAATAGAAATAAAAGTTGTATAACTTGCTTGAAACCACACTTACTGAAGTTAGTAAAGTATTCATTTAATATTGGCTATTACACATGGTTATTTTCACTATGAATGAGCCAATTATCAGTGCTCTTAGTATTCATGCAAATTCTGGGAAATGTATTTGCACTGGACTTCGAGTCAGGACATTTGGATTTCAGTCCCAGCTTTGATACTTAGCAGTTGTGGGCCACTCAAGTTATATCATCTCACCCTCAGTTTTCTCATCTATAAAATGGGGACCTTATTTGCATTACTTATCTCACAGAATTGTTATGAGGAAATTGCTCTGTAAACTCTAAATCACTACGTAAATGTGAGTCATTATAATAACTACTAGATTGTAAGCTCCTTGGGGTCAGGGACTATATTCTTTTTCTTCTTTCTATCACCAGTGTTGCATACACTTAGTGATTTATAAATAAATGCCTGTGAAATTTAATCAAATCATTGGAGAATGGATGAAGGGAGGGAAAATAAAGAAAAGGCACCAAAAAGAAAAAAAAAAAGAGAAATCCATTTCCCCGTCGATTCTCCAGGGAGGTAAAAGGAAGTGTCACCATCATCACATAAGCATACACTTACCAGTTGGCCGTCTTTGGTGGATGGTGATAATGTTGAACCCCCTGTGAATAAGTACAGGTAAAATGCAGTCACCACTTCCATTTACATGTGGCCAAGGACTGAGATCAATGCCTTATTACTATCCCACTGCCTCTGACCCTGGGAAACAAATCAGTTATCTAGAGTACTAAGGATGGAGGAAAGATCACATCTATCCTACCTCCTTCAGAGCTTCCCTTCCTCCCAAGAACATAGCCCTGCCTCTCGCCTCTAGCCCAGAGGCTTTCTGGGTCCGAAACAATGAAGATGCTCTTCAAATTAGCAGGTTCCTTGAGAACCAGGACAGAAGAATGTCGTCTTTAAGGGATGGACTGCTTGGAAAACCATAAGTCTTTTAAAAGGTTTCCCTGGAATCCTCTGTCCATACAACTAAATTCTCCAAACTTGCTAATGACCTCATAACTGCTGAATCTAATGACCTTTTCTCAGTCCTCACCCTTCTTGACCTGTCAGCAGCCTTTGATACTGTGAATCATCCTTCTCCTCATGATACTCTTTTCTCTCTAGGTTTTTGGGATCCTGCTCTCTCCTTATTCTCCTCCTGCCTCCCTGACTATTCCTGCTCAGTCTTCTGCGTTGTATCTTCAACCAGGTTGTACTGCTAACTGTGGGTATCTTCTAGAACTCCTTCTCTTCTCCCTCTATACCATTTCATCTGGTGATCCGTTGAAACCAATTATCTCTATCCAAACGATGCTCAGATTTATTTCTCTGTTCTAACTGCTCTCCTAATCTCTAGTCTCATATCTGCCTATTGGACATCTCAAGCTGAATGGATGTCACATAGATCTCTTAAACTCAACCTGTCCAAAACTGAGCTCATGATCTTTCTGCCTAAGCCCTCCCCTATTATAATCTGCCCTGTTACTGTAAAGAGTACCCTCAGCATCCCAGTCCCCAGGGCTCACAACCTAGGTCATCCTCAACTCCTCACTCTCACTAACCCCATATCCAATCACTTGCCAAGTCCTGTTGATTCTACCTTTAGCAATGCCTCTTGTACACACGCCCTTCTCCCCTCTGATACCTCAACCACCCTGATGCAAGTCCTTGGCATCTCATGCCTGAACTATTTCAATAGCCTGCTGGTTGGTCTCCTTGCCTTGGGTTTCTCTCCATTCCAGTCCATTTTCTACTTATCTTACAAATTGATCTTCCTAAAGTGCAGGTCTATGTCACCCCTTTATTCTGCAAACATCAGTGGTTTCCTGTTACCCATCCCCCAAATAAAATATGAAATCATCTATTCATTTTTTTTTTAGTAATCCCAATGCTCCGGTGTTGCTGGCGAGGAAATCAGTTTTAAGAAGCTGTCCACTAGGTGGCGCTGCCAAATACATTCTCTTCTAGGGCCTTTCCCCCAAATGCTACAAAATTCATTATCGATGGAGATGGTGGCAAAGTTCATAAATGTTCATGACTACACTGGATCCTGTGATGATTATTCTCTGGCTGTGGCAAGATTCAATTTAGGTCAGTAGTTCTTCCAAATTGGCCGTTTTCCTAATGGGATCAGGAAATTCGAGCAGGAAGGGACCTCAAATGTCACCCAACCCAAATCTCTCATTTTACAGATGAGGAAACTGAGGCCCAGAGAGGTAATAAACAGCAAAGCCAGGATTTAGAGATCCTTTGCCTCTTGGCTATACCATGCTGTATTTTCTTAGATTTTAAACTGCCTCAAACTAATAAGAGAACTACCTTGGGAAATTATGCCACAGAACCATGCAATAAACTTGATTCCATTACTCCCATTCACAAACTCTTTCCAGCTAAATGGGGCATTCAGGTGCTCCTGGAACAATATGTTCCACTTCGCATCACATACCCCCAGAATATGTGCCTTCCTCATCCCCAGCTTTCAAATTCTTTTCTTTCAAGGCAGCTAGGTGGTACAAAGGATAGAGTACTGGGCCTAGAGTCAGGAAGATTCATCTTCCTGAGTTCAAACCTGGCCTCAGACACTAGTTATATGACCCTGGGCAGGTCACTTAACCTTATTTGCTTCAGTTTCCTCATCTGGAAAATGAGCTTGAAAAGGAAATGACAAACCACTCCAGCATCTTTGCTAAGAAAATCCCAAATGGAGTCCCAAAGAGTGGAATACAACTGAAGAACAGAAAAGATTGTCTTTCAAGGATCAGCTCAGGTAGTGAAGCCTCCCCCATTCCACCAGCTAAAAGTATGCCTTGCCTCCTCACATTGTCCTCAAGCATCTTGTCTGGCTCTTTCCTTTTTCACCTTTTTACCCAGTTTGATCCAAGAACAATTCACTAATGATCTCTGTAAGCTCCTCCTATTTCTACCTTCAGTCTCCCTGCTACCATGCCTGTACTGGGTAAGGAATCGTGCTCAGTGTTTCAATCAGGCTTCTGACAATGACTTCCAGCTGCACAGACAATAACAGGTAATAGAATGCTTACCTGTGTCCATGTTTCACCCTTGTCCAATAGAATGTAAGTCCTCAAGGGCAATGTCTGTACCATTTTCTATCTTTCATCCTTCTATACCTGGCATTGTGTCTTACACTATAAATATATTGGTAAATAATTATTATACAGTGTAGTGAAGTTCAAATCTGTAGTTACTGTCTTTGGACTTTTATTCTTTTCTCATCTAAAGAAAGGAAGGAGCTAGATGGCACAGTGGATAGAATTCCAAGCCTGGATTCAGGAAGACCTCAGTTCAAACCCAGGCTCAGACATTTATTAGTTGTGCAACCCCAGAAAAGTCACTTAACCTCAGTTTCCTCATTTGTAAAAAGGGGATAATAATATCTGCCTCCCAGGATTGTTGTGAGGATCAAATGAGATAATAATTTTAAAGTGTCTTTGTTATTTATATATAGTAAATGCTGTGTAAATGTCAGCTATTTATGATTATAATTATTATTATTATCAAAAGTATACAAAGGGCACAGTTACGGAATCTAAGAATTGGAAGGGCCCTTAGAGACATGGTTGAGCCTGCACCTTAACAAGAATCCCGTGAGCACAATCATGAGAAGTGGTCATTGAGCTTTGGCCTGACAACCATTACTTCATAATTCTACTTCTATTCTACTTCATGACGGTTCAGATTGTTTAGAAAATACTCCTTAAGTCATGCCAAATAGGTCTCTCCATCCTTTAGCCATTGATAGTGGCTCTGCCCTCTGGGTCCAAGAAAGTAAGTGTGTAGACTACCTTATCCATTTAACAGCTGTTCAGATACTTTGAAAGCAGCAACACTCCCTGAGTTTTCTCCTTTCCAGGCCAAAAATCCCAATTTTTTTCAACCCATCCTCATACAGCATGCCCTCCAGCTTTCTTATCCTCCCGGCTTCTACTCCTCTGGGGAATGGGGGGTGGTAGTAGAGGTGGCTGTCTTGCTGGAGGAGGTTATGATGACAACTGGTGCTGGCTGTATTGTTTATTAGTAAGACATTGAAGTAGAAAACAATATCAAAAATTTATTTTATAGAGATATCATGAGAGTACATAAATAAAATGAAGTAATATCTGGGAAAGATGTAGCAAAGAAAACTAAACCCAGAATGCCTTTCTTTATAGACTGTGCTGAGCCAAAACTCCCATTGAGTTAAAGCACAGACTGCAGAATTATGTACACAGAATGCCTTTAAAGTTCTTCCATAAACCCCAAGAAAACAGAACAGTCTGTTTAGAGCCGCTTAGGCAGCAACCTTAATTCCTTTCTGTGGGTTTATAGGCTCTGGTACAAGTGGTCCCCAAATACTCCTTTCTTTTAATTACAAATAAGAAAGAACAAATTCTACCCTCACAACTTCCACTCTGTTGTGCTCCCAGGCACAAAGGACAGAGTTCAGGGAAAAAGGAAGACTTCATTCCAAGCTTCCTATGGTAGGGTTATAGGCTGAGCAGTGGTTGTATTTTCAACTAAGGCAGTTTTTTTTTTCATTGCAGACCACATATTCTTAACATCTTGAATGCTTTAGGTTGAAGTCAATGAAAAATTCTCCAAGTATTTCCAGGACTTTATTATAATAATTTTCATTTCATTTCACTTTTCTTTTTCTTTCTTTCCTTCCTTCTTCCTTCCTCTTTCTTTTTCCTTTCTTTCCTTCTTCTTCCTTCCCCTCTCTCTCTCTCTGTCTCTCTCTCTCTTTCTTTCTGAGAAAAACAATCCAGTTAAATGTAGAAAGTCCTGGGAAAACTAATTCAGGACCAGTTGCATAATCGTCCTTCAAACAGAAGTGCTGTTAACACAAAAGACTCTTATGATATATTTAAAAGCTTCATGGAATGGTAGAAAGCACACTGGTTTTGTAGTGTGAGGCTCTGCCTTCAGATCCCCCTTGCCCTCAGCCCTGATGCTTAATGTCCGTGTGAGAACATTGCTCTGGGCATCCGTTTCCTCGTGCCTTCAAAATGGTGGATTTGAACTTGATTACCTCCGAGATCCAGTTCAACCCTAGTTTAATTTAGGCAACTAGTAGGAGGCACATTGAACTCATTCTCAGGCGAAAGTGATCCTGACTCTGCGATTCATTAGTTATTTCATCACCTCACTTTTTTCTTGTTTGCTTTTGACTTGCTTGCAGTAGATGCCTGGTAGTGGGAGGAGGTGTTTAATAATTGCCTGTTGAATTGAATCACTGGGCAAAGGGAATGGGTAATTTAGTCACTGTATTTACTTGATTTCAAATTGATATCCAGAACAACTGAAGAATTTGCCAGTTTCAACAATAGCACAGCACCATGCACCACTGACTTTCCTTGGTTTTTGGTCTTTGCCAGTTTGTATGGTGTAAAACCTGAGAGTTTTAATTTGAATTTTTCTAACTATTGTCAGAGGCTGAGTAGTTAGAGTGCCAGCCTCAGAGCCAGAAAGACCTGGATTCCAGTCCTTTCTCTGGAATGTACTCACTGTTTGACTCTGAGCAAGTCATCTAACCAATTTGCTAATTTGCATCATTAGAAGGAGTTTCTTCATACAGTCATTCCCTATACCAATAAGATGCAGATCCAGGCCCAATCCATTCTCCATTAATGATTTGGGGCACATTTTTACATGGTCATTTAGCATTTGTAATTCGTCTTGGAAGGCACTATCCCCTTCATATATGAGAAATGTGGATGCTGAAACAGGAATAAAATGAACTTTTGGACCAGAAAATGAGCTCTTATATAATAAAAAGGACTAAATATTCTTGTGAAAGATGTAAAGCATTAGTCTTTCAGTAGGTGAACTGTTTGGTTACTGAAAGGGACAAAAAAGGAAATTTTTGTATACAAAAATGATAAAATACATGTATAAATAATGATCATTTTTTCTGTTAAAATGGAAGGACAGACATAAGAGGACCAGAAAGAGAAATGAGAAGTCTTATTTGAGGGCAGAGAAATGATTGAGGCTGCCAGGCACTGTTGTCCTTCAGCTAATTTGCAGTTGACTTCACTTTTTTAGAGCTTGAGAGGTTAAAACTTATGAAGTATGAAAGCCAGATAATCATTTGGAAATGGGGGTATTAAATAAGGATTGTTAGTTTCACAACTGAGAGAAAGTTGGATTTTGTGCGTTTGGCCTCCTAAGGCAAAGATGAGTCGTCGCTGACCAGCAGGAGGCTATGATTTGAGCCATTGGAAGTGGTAAAGAACACAGCAGGAGAGTGGACAGTAAGAGCAGTTTGGAAAGCAATAGAAGAGTTTAAAAAAAAATTCCCTTCCAGCAGGAGGAATCATCTACAGAAAGGCATCAGTTACTGTATTTGAGATTTTTGAATAGAATAGCAGCATCGCTTGGTGGAGGCACAAGGTCAGAAAGGCAGGCGGGAAGGTCCATTTCAATACTCCTCTTCTTCTGAAGATTGGAGATTGGTCAGGAAAGGGAGCACCAGGAGACGGACATTGGAAGTCCGACTCCTCTCAGGGGACAGGAGATAGAAAGCCTACCTAAGGTCAAAGGGAAGATTTCTTGGGTCTTTGTACAGGAGGTCATCCACTTCCTGGTTAGGAGATCGGGTTGGCAGCAGGAGGTAGGATATGCCTTCTGTGGGAGCACATGGAAGTTGTTGCTTTGAGGCAGAAAGAAGACAGCTGGCCTGGCCCCTTGCCACTTTCCCTCAGAGGACATACAAGGCACAGGGCTGGCAGTCAGAGGGCCCTGAACCTGCAGGGCTTAGTTTCCACATCTGTAAAATGAGGGGTGAACTAGAGGGCCCCTGAGGTCTCTTTCAGCTCGAGAGCTGTGATCTTTCTTAGCTACCATTTCTAAGCTATGTTGCCTGCATTTTAGCCATCATCTTTAATTCTCCCCCAAATCCTGGTCTCCAACCCTGGAACCACCTTCAACTCTGGTTAGGTTGACTTTGCCTTATCTTGCCTAGAACCAGGCTTTTATATCATTTTATGCCCACTATTTCCAAACCCTGCTGCCCGCATACCCCCTAACATACTCGTTATTACTCAACTTTGCTCCTCTTAGTGTCTTATCATTCCTATATTAGAATAGAGGCTTCCTGAGGGCAGGGACCCACTTACTTATTATAGTTGTATTTACCCTGCACTTAGCACCATGCCTGGCATTTAGCAAGCACTTTATAAATTATGTCTGTCCATCTGTCTGTCTGTCTATCTATCTATCTATCTATCCATCTGTCCCTCTTAAAGCACATCTGGCTTCCTTTTAGGTTCCTGCTAAAATCCCACCTTCTACAGGAAGCCTTTCTTAACCCCTCTTAATTCTAGTGCCTTCCCTCTTTTAATTGTTTCCTAGTTATCCTAAATATAGCTTATCTGTACACATTTGTTTACTTGTCTCCTCCCCATTGAATTGTGAGCTGCTTATGGGCAGGGACTATCTTTTGCTCCTTTTTGTATTCTAACAACATAGCGCAGTGCCTGACACATAGTCAAGAAACTATTAAGCATCTCCTATCTATCTATCTATGATCTGTCTATGATACTAGGATGTTATGTATGAGATTCTAACAATTCTGTAGGTTCATCTTGTATCCTGCTATTTTCTGAAGCAAAACTTACTGAATACATTTTGTTTTGTTCTATTTTTACTAATTCTCTGGCATATTCCGAGTACATGATCACATCATCTACAAATATTTGACAGACATATTTTTGGACGGTCGAAACTCGCTACCGAGATTCAGTTTTTTTTCAAGGGTGAACCAACGAGTCAAGGCATCCCCTGTCCCAGATGTGAAATTCTCCTGCCACTGAGAAACATAGAATCCCAAGAGTAAAGTTTGCAGGAGCTAATGCATTTAACTTTGTAACTTTGCCCTTAGGCTAGGCTGTGCCAATGGAGGAGTGCAAGCTCACTTGGCCCCATATATCCAGTTGTACCCAACCTGTGCTTCTTATCCCAGTCCAGCCATCTCCCAGGAAACCGGAGCCAAACCAAGTACCTCAGCCATCTATCCCCCTTCCCCTCTTGCCCTTTTGGCCTGGAGTACTAAGCAGCACTCTTGTTATGGGCGTGAAAATGATGACTGACTGTGCACTCATTCCTAAGGCTCCCCAGATGGAAACTCCCTTCCCTGGGCACCACTCCCTCTTATGGTTTATCTCTTCCTACCTGTTAAAGTGCAGGCTCCTTGAAAAAAAGAATTGTATCACTTTTGCCTCTGTATCTCCACTTAAAAAAATGCTCTTCCCCTCCCCCATTATTCATTCATCCCTAACCCTTAGCAGCTGTTTAAACACCTGGAGGGTGGGGTGAGGGAGGGGTAGCTCTCAGGAGGTTTGCCTTTATGCGGGTGGAAACCTGAATTTTCATGGATGCCATTAATTTGAAATTTAACAAATGTGGATGAATTACCTACTTGTGCTGCAGGGCTAGATACTGGGCCAGCGATTTCTTTGGTGTAAGGAGTTTCCAGGTGAGGAAAATACCCAAACCAATGCGGGTGGGCATCTTCAATGCAGCTTTTTCTTGGAGAGTTGCCCAGAGCCCAGGGATTTGCCAACAAGGGTCAACTAGCCAGCATGTGGCGGTATATTGAGGCAGCTAGTTGGTGAAGGGAACTGAACGCTGGACAAGGAGTCAGTGTGACCTGAATTTGAGTCCTGTCTCAGATTCTTAGTATCTTGGTGACCCTGGGCAAGTCACTTAACTTCTTCTGCCTTAGTTTCTTCACCTGTTAAATGGAACTAACACCTATAGCACCGATTTTACTTCAATTCTATGGGTCTTGTATTGCCAATGCATGGCCTTACAAATTCAATATGGAAGACCTAAAAGTCTTAATTTCCCTTACAGGGCTCAGTTACCTCATTTGTAAAATAGGTTAATAATGGTACCTACCACAAAAAAGGTGTTTTGAGGATCAAATGATGTAGATAGATAAATACAGCAAGCCTGGGACTGTGTTAAGCACTGATACAAATAAAAGCATGATGGACAGTTCCTACACTCAAAGAGCTTAATCCCCCCCCCCCCCACGGCAATCAGAGGTAAGTGACTTGCCCAGGATGACACAGCTAGTAAGTGTCAAGTGGCTAAGGCTGGATTTGAACTCAGGTCTCCCTTGACTCCAGGGCTGGTACTCTATCCACTGCACCACCTAGCTGCCCAAGGAGCTTAAATTCTAACGGGGGAAGACGCAAAAAGTTTGGAAGGGAATGAGAACTATACCCACAGTGGCATAACTGGCATGTTCTATTGAACCCTGGAACGGAGCAAGATAGGACCCAAGCTAGCTTCCCAAAGCCCGAGGGAGTTCTAGGGGCTTACACGTTTAAAGTGTTATATAAATGTTAGCCTTTATGTGTCAGAGGCAACATTAGAACCTAGGTCTTCCTATCCACTACTTCATGTTGGCCTAGATGTGCTGGAGACCTTCTAATAACCAGTACTTTTATATCCCTAGAAACAGAAGCGATTACAAATTTTATTTTATTTTCTGAAAGGCAGAGAGCAAACAAAATAGACCCAAGGGGCAGTTGTCACCTCATTTTTCTTTGCTCTGGTTCCAAAGGGACAAAATAAAAGAATATAACAATTTGATGTGATGTCAGACTGGTCCTTCTTGAAAGGAAGGACTGTTGTTGACTTTTCCTTATATCCCCAGTACCTGGCAGATATTAGGTGCTTAATAAATGTTAATTGACCAATTAACTGATGTAAGAGGGTCATCTGAGCTCCTTGTCATGACATCCTGACAGCTTCAGACATCCTTTTCCTTCCCAGGATGAATAGTACTTTGACCCCTACAAAACACATTTAGGAGAGAGGGAAGAAAAAAAATATAAATGTACATGATAACTTTGTTGTATATTTAAAAGGAATAGCAAGTTGGATATAGTAGATTTGCAGTTTCATGTGCTTGTTTTATTCCATAAATTGAAAAGAAAATAAATTTTAAAAAAAGAAAACACATTTGAACTCCATCTTCTGATTTTAAAATGGCTTGCTTAGAG
Source organism: Vombatus ursinus (assembly GCF_900497805.2). NCBI lineage: Eukaryota > Metazoa > Chordata > Mammalia > Diprotodontia > Vombatidae > Vombatus > Vombatus ursinus. The sequence continues at coordinate 58,513,112 of NW_020954556.1, forward strand.
GATTTCACCCTAGGATCACATACTACAAGTCTTTGTCAGGATCCCCTGGGGGCTTTTGCAATTCCCAAAACACATTAACTTCAGCATAGCTAGCAATAACTTTCAGTAAGGTGGAAAGCTACAGAGACAGGGCTTCTATGCCAAATAAGCTTTTTTGAGAGTTCCCTCCTGTACTGGGATTTCTGCATTCGCCACATTTCTGACCTGTCTTCTCACTGTTAAAACCAAAGACGTGGCCAGGGGCTAGAAAGCTGGTGCCAGCAGTCAGCCTGCCGTAAAATGGATGAAGCATACACTAGATTCTCTGGCACAGCAGCTGGGCCGTGGCCACTTTAAAAATGGCCTGTTTTATGTTCTCATCCTTGAAGACTTTGTGTACACTAGTGGTCATTGCTATTCCATCTGCCAAAGACTTTTTCAGGCTAATAAACTGTAAAAAGAAAGTCATTTATGATATGAAACCCCCTCTTTATCAGTAGGGTTGGGCGACATCCAAAAAAAAATGGCTGGGCATATTTCCATGCTGCCAAGTGACATTATTGGGTAAAATTTCATCAACCACTGCTGTTCTCTCTCCTATAAAGAGTTCAAGAAATGTAGACTGCCCCATAGACAGTTCTCAAGTACCGGACTGATCTATGGACAGTGTTATAATTCTGTGTTCTGGGTCACTGCACAAGGTGAAGAAAGGGAGAGAGCTGAAGATAAAACCGGATCGGTGGAGCCAAAGAGGCAAGTTGCCTTTGGAAGAAGCTCTGGGTCCAAAGCTAGGAAGAGAACTCCAGGTTGGAATCCCAGGTTTATCACCTACTTAAGCAAGTCAAAATTCCTCTGACTTTTAGTTTCCTCATGTCAGGAAGACCTCAGTTCAAATCCTGCTTCAGACACTTACTAGACCCAGGGCAAGTCACTTAATCTTTCTCCATCTCAGTTTCCTCATCTGTAAAATGAAGACACAAGAATAGCACCTACCTCCCAGGTTTATTGTGAGGATAAAATGAAATAACATATGTAAAGCACATTGCAAACCTTAAAACATCTTTTATATATATATATGAAATATGTATTATAGAATAAATATATCATACAATATATATTAGTGATATATTATATTACATAACATATTATGTGTTGTATATGATAAATTATACAATATATTATATATGATGCATAGTACATAGTAGTTTTTATAATGTGTTATATATTGTTATATTATGTATAATTATATACATAAAATAATATGTAACAATGTTTTAAGGTTTACAAAGAGCTTTAAAGTTTATATATGTATGCATATATTATATCTATACATTAATGTGTGTATATGAAGAGGGGAGGGACAGAGAGGAGGAGAGTCGGGGAGACGGGGAGAGAGAAAGAGACAGGGACAGAGACAGAAAGGGAAGAGAGAGAAAAAGAGACAGAGAAAGAGAGAGGGAGGGAGAAAGGGAGAGGTGGAGAAAAAGAGAGAGAGGCAGGGGGGAAGGAAGGAGAGAAAAAGAGGTAGAAGAGGAAGACAGAGACAGAGACAGAGAGACAACAAGAGAAGGGAGAGAGAGGTATCGGGGAAAGAGAGAGAATGACAGAGAGGGAGGGAGGGAGAGAGAGAGAAAGAAAGAAGAGAGAGAAGCTATTATAAAGCTGTAAACCTCCAACAGTGGTCAGCAGCAGAAAGGGGCAACCAATCACCTGTATATGTAGTCCAGCACACACACAGCCATTCATACATGAAGGCAATAGAAAAGGGACAAGAGCAGAAAGGGACCTTGAAGATCTACCCTCCCTCATTTTACAAATTAGGAAACTGATTCTCAGAGAAGTTAAGTGATTTGTCCAAGGTCACACAGTTGGTTTATGGTAGAGTCAAGGCTAGACGCTCAGTCTCTTGAACCGGAGTGCATCCCCTTCCCACCACATACAACTGATTCTATCCATGACTTTATCAAGTGGCTGAGGTGCTCGCATCTGCCTGTATATCTAGTTAAACTAGGTGATTGTTTATGTGATTTCAGGGTTGCAGAGAAGATGGCCACCATAGTATCTGACTTCAGCCACTGGAGACATAAACTTTTCATTGATACCATTGCCCTCTCCAAGAGTCTACTCTTAAGATCAAGATATCTGGGGGAGGAGAAAATATATTAATCTGTCCATCTGCCATCCTAGGGGCATAGATTTAGAGCTAGAATGTATCTCAGAGGACATTTAGCCCAATCCCTGTGTTTACACAGATGAGAAAACAGGAGGGAGGGACACAGGAAGATGTTAAGTGATTTGCTCAAGGTCACACAGCTAGTAAATGTTAGAGGCAAGATCTGAACCTGTATTAGCAGATTACTTCTTCCAGCAGTTGGTTGGGAGCAGGACACTGAAGAATGAGAATTTTGATAGGGGTAAAGAAGAATGGATCATAGGCATTATCTAGAAAGGATGAACGTGGGGGCTAGGCCTCTCTGGAGAGTGCTGGTAAGGGAGGGGTCAGCATGAGGGCACCATGCATCTTTGAACACAATTGCAGGGATGAGGGGGGCCCAGAAAGGGAAGTGGCCTGGCACTCAGAACTTTGCCAGCTTCACGATTTTGACTCTAGCCCTAGAAGGGCTGATTGGTCAATACCATGCCTGGGCACTTTCCATCTGTGACCTTCAACACAATTCTACACCCCCCTCTCCTTTGGAGTACCTTTTCTCAAGTTGATCACCCTTCATGGCAGGATTTTTAAGGTGGGCTCAATATCTCTAGACCTCTCAGAGAATTGTTGCCTATTAATCATTCCTTGAAAAAACCAGTGCCAATGTGTATAAAGGAGATGGGAGAACATTTTCTAGAGTGTTAAGTTGTTTCTTATAGTCTGGGCAAGGAGTGATTCCCACTAAACCCATGGGTGTAAAGTGAAAAACCTACTATTCAACAAAGCTATACTGTATCATTAAGTGGAAGGTTTTATCAATGGGTAAGGTTACGTACTACATGACCAGCTGGCACTGATCCCAGATGACACAACATAGAGTTAGTTACCAAGCCATAGAGATTCAGGGTTTTTTCATAATTAGCCTTCTATATTCCTCCCCCTCCTTTCACCCAGTCAGTTTTAATATGTTCCCTGTATAGGCCTGAATAAAACTTTACAACTAGATGGTCATTAAAGAAAAGTAAACGCATTGCAAAACTCTTGGAGGAAATTTTCATCCAATTATTTTTTTCCAACCTTATTCCTTGGATACTCAAGAAAATATGCACGCAGTGGCCAAGAAAATGAGAACATTTCTAGTGAGGTGCCAAGTTAGCTTTCACCTGTAGAAAGTAGTGCCTTAAATCTCCATTTATGTCTACAGCCTTCCTTACAGATTTCCAAAATATCAAAATTATGAATTAAAATAACAAATAACTCAAAGGGTAATTGGGAGCACATGGCAAGCCGCATGTTAACAATGATGGCTTTTACCAAAGATACAGCATGAATGACATTATCACAGAAATGGAGGTTGTTGGTCATGTGGTGAGACTGGAAAAACGACAGATAGTTCCATTTAGATATAGTTGTGCTATTGAGACAAAAGAATATGAGGAAGGCCTGTTGTGTGTGAATATAGTATCTATGGTGGACTAATGGAAAAAAAGGACAAGAATTGTACAGATGTTGTGGCCTGTGTTGGCAAAAGGATCACCTACACTTTTTTTCCTTTTATTTAGGCAAGTGGGAATAAGTGACTTGCTTAGGGTCACACAACTATAAAGTGTCTGAGGCCAGATTTGAACTCAAGTCTTCCTGACTCCAGGACCTGTGTGCTATCCACTGCACCACCTGGCTTCCCCCGATCACCTATAGTTTAAAAAACAAAATCATAGAGTCATCAAAGTACCAGATTCTCTTTAGGGATAGTTGAAGCATTTGGGCTAGGTCAGTGGGATAATATGATACAATGCTTGAAATGGAGATAAAAGGAGTGAGATAAATGGAGTATTGTCAATGAGTTCTATTAGATAGGTGATCACAGGAGCAGAGATTTAGAGATAGAAAGGACATTGAATCTAAACTCCTTGTTTCTCATATTAAAAAAAAAACAACAACTGAGGCAACGGATGTGAAGTGACTTGCCCAAGGTCACGCAGCTAATAAGTGTCTGGGGAAGGATTTGAACCTGGGTCTTCTTGATTTTAAGATCAGCTCCATATCCACTATAAAATGTGGTCTCTGGCCAGCCCTATTCCTCTGTATATAAAAGGACTGCTTTGCATTAAGGTAAGTGCCAGTAATTTAATGTGTTATCCCTCCTAGGAATGTGTCTTTTTTAATCAGAGGGCAATGCTTGCTCTAAATTGATACATCTCTAATGATGGTACAATCCAACACACTTTTAGTTAAGGGAGACTTTGTAGGTTTGCTCAGTCACAACACCCCATCCATGTGTAAATCTAACCCTGTTCTGTAAATGAAAATGCTAAAAATCAAGGTCAGTGCATTCTGCCTGAAAGCTTCAAGGAGCTCAAAATAGGCCCTGTAATGGCCAGAGGATGCCACATGCCTGAAAATGTGAGGTTGCGGGTAGAGATTCTACCAAGCACCACTGGGATCTGGGTTGTGAGGGGAGTGGAAGAATGGCTTTCCACTCTAAGCCAACTGAAAATTTGGGGGTACAGGAATAGAACTGGGAGGATTTCCAGACCACAGGCATCTGTAATGCCATGATTAGTGACACAGTCAGTGCTTTCAGCACCAGGGAAGGTGAGAGGGAGGTAGTAATTGATCAGGATTGACTTTTTAGTCCAGACTCTAGGTCAGAGTGGGAAAGGGTGCTGTTAGGCTCATGAGGATGCTTGGAAATGCATTACAGTCTACATGAATCTGCTGTAGCAACATTGGAAAGACACATGAAAGACCCGAGAATCAGTCAGTTCTCTGTCTCTTACTGTGTGACCTTGACGAATCACTTAAGCTTTGTCAATTTCCGTTTTCTCATATGGAAAATTAAGGGGAATAAACTAGATCATATCTGAAGTTCCTTTCCAATTCTAAAAGCTTAGGATTCTCTTAGATTTTCCAGGAAGTGTCATTTGGGCAGATTATATGGCATTCCCTTTATTGCATCCTTGTGTCCCCTCCTGTGTCCTCTGCCTGTGGTTTGACTCTTTTTGAAACCCTCAGCTATGTGAGGAAGCAGTACACAGATGACATCTCCACATCCTCAGCTAGTATTAACTCTGAGGATAATGTGAGAGTCAGATAAAACATGGTGAGCAACCACAAAGCATTCCCTTCATTTAGTCAGTATATGTACTTGCAGTTAATCCTTGGCATAATGCTTGGCACATGGTAGATCATTATTAAATGCCGATTGACTTAAATTACCAGGGATTAATTAAGAATTTATTATATGCTAGACACTAGATATATGCTAAGTCCTGGGTATATGAATAAAGGCAAAAACACAGTCCTTTCCCTCCAAGAGCTCACACAGCATGTGAACAATCATGTATATAAGATGGATGCAGAGGAGATGATAGTTAATACCAGAGGGAAAGATGGAAGGAAGGAAGGAAAGAAGAAAAGAAGGAAGGGAGGGAGGAAGGAAAAAAGAAAAAAAGGATGAATTCATTAAGAACCTGCTATGTTCCAGGCCCCATGCTAAGCACTTTACAAATATTATCTCGTTTGATCCTCACAATAACCTTAGTGTGCTCTTATTATTCCCATTTTACATTTGAGGAAATGGAAACGGACAGAAATTAAATGACTTGCCCAGAGTCACACAGCCAATAAGTGTCCGAGACTAGATTTGAATTCAGGTCTTCCTGATTCCAGACCCAGCATGCTATCCACTGTGCAAACTAGCTTCCTCTAATGTACTAGCAATGTGTATATTTATGGGGGTGAGGAGCGAGGAAAGGCCTCTTGGAGAAGGTGGGATTTGAGCTGAGTCTTGACAGAAGTCGAGGAAGGCAGGAGGCAGAGGTGAAGAGGGAGTACGTTTCAGGCATGGAGACAGCAGATGCTCAGGTAAAATTCAAGAGGTGGAGTACTTTGTGAGAGGAGTACCAGGAAGGTCAGTTGTTGCTGGATTGCAAGATACATGGGAGGGAAGGAAGTCTAAGAAGATTAGAAAGGTAGGAAGGGACCAGGCTGAAAAGGATTTTAGAAGCAAAACAGAGGACTTTGTATTTCAATTTGCAGGTAATAGGGAAGCAACTGGCACTTATTAAGTAGGAGGGAGACATAATCAGACCTGAATTTTAGGAAGATGACTTTGGAAGGCGAGTGGAGGATGGCCAGGAATAGAGAGAGACTGGAGGCAGAGAGATCACCCAGAAGTCCATTGCAATCATCCCAGTGTAGGGGTGATAGGGGCCTAAACCAGGGTAAGGGCGGTGTGAGTGAAGACGAGGGGAGATGTGAAGGTAGACAGGACAAGATTTGGCAACAGATTCGACCTGTGGGGTGAATGAGAGTGAGAAATCAAGGATGCCGCTGAGGTTGTAAGCCCTTGACAATAACGGAGAAGTTGTGAAGAGGGAAGGATGGAGGGGTGGGGAAGATAATGAGTTCCGCATGATCCATGTTGAGTCTGAAATGCCAATGGGACATTCAGACTGAGATATTCAAGAGGCAGTTAGTGATGCAAGTTCAGGATAGAAGTTAAAGCTGGTTAAATGATGGGAGAATCATCAGCATAGAGGTGATAATGGAACCCATGGATGCTGATGAGATCATTACACAAGATAGTAAAGATGGAAAAGAGAATACGGCCAATTTGGACCAATTTTTGGAGCACATTCATGGTAGAAAAGGTGATATAGGAAATATCCAATAAGTTGTAAAGTCATAAAGATTCTATCTCCACACATCCCTTGCATCCATGGTCAATAGACAATTATTAAGCACCTGTTATGTGCCAAGCAATGTGCTAAGACCTAGAGATACAAATAAGAAAAAGAAAGACAGTCTCTGCCCTCAGGGAACTTACAGTTGCTTGGAAGAAGACAATGTAGAAAGCTGAAAAGGAGGAGGAAGCCACCAAAGGGTACCAGCACAGAGGCATGTTGCTCATGGAGTCTAAACCAAGCAGAGAAGATGGTGGGAAATGAAGCGCTGGCTGACGGTTCTAAGCTTCCTCTTTGGGAGCAGTTTTTTGCTCTGTCCTCCAGCCCTCCAATCAGAGGGAGGGGCAGCTGGTGCTTAGGAGGTGCAATACCAAAGCTGAAGCCATCTCCGTGATAATGAGATTTCTGGTGATGATCTTATCCTGGGGGAAGCCTGATGTTCAAAGAGTCAAACCAAGCAGAACAGCTGATGGGAAATGACTCCACGCCCTTCTCTTACTCACATGAAGCACACCCTAACGCATTACTCCACTAAGACTACTACTCCTAATTAATCTCCCTGCTTCCAATCCTTCCTCAATTCTTTTTTCCATGCAACTGCCAAATAATCTTCTTGGAGCACAAGTCTTACCGTGGCATGCCTGTGATCTAAAATTTTCAGTGGCTCCGTATTGTCTCTGGAATAAAATTCAAATTCCTTAGCATTGATAATCCTCAATCTGACTCCAGCCTGCTTAAATCACATCACGGCTCTTTGTGCAATTTACATTCCAAATAAACCGGTGTACTTACTGTTCCCTGAACTTGGATTTTTTTTTTTTTTGGTGAGGCAATTGGGGTTAAGTGACTTGCACAGAGTCACACAGCTAGTGAGTGTTATGTGTCTGAGGCCAGATTTGAACTCAGGTCCTCCTGACTTGAGAGCCAACATTCTATCCACTTTGCCATTTAGCTGCCCCAGCAGCTCATTTCTTGACTCACAAGCTGTCACCTCATGCGTGGAATGAATAACTCTTCACCTCTGTTTCTTAGAATCTCTAGCTTCCTTCAAGACAACTCAGGAATCAGCTCCTTTGTGAAATTTTTCTTGATCTCTTATCATCCCTCTAATTCTCTTCCACATTTATCAGTTCTCCTCCCTCCTCAGATTACTTTGTATAGTAAATACAATGTAATAAATATAAAATACAATATAGTAAATATATTTTATGGTAAATAAAATATGCTAACCGTATTACATGGTAAATACAACATAGTAAATATGTTATATAGTAAAGAACATACAACATGGTAAATATGTTTTATGGTAAATAATATTTACTATTTTATATGGTTAATATAGTAAATATATTGTAGAGTAAATAAAATACAACATAGTAAATACGGTTTATGGTAAAGTATTATATAGTATATGATAAATGCAATATAGTAAATACATTATATCATAAATAAAACACAACATAGTAAAAATATTTTATAGTAAAGCATAATACAGTATATAATAAATGCAATATAGTAAATATATAATAAATAAAATACAACATAGTAAATATATTTTATGGTAAGTAAAATATACTAAATATAGTATATGTAAAATACAATATAGTAAATATGTTGTATGGTAAATACAGTATAGTAAATACATTATATAGTAAACATATTGTAGTAGTTATGCACATCATGACTTCCAAAATGAATATAAGCTTCTGAGGACAAGAATTGTTTCATTTTTGTCCTTGTACTACTAATGCCAAGCATAGGAACTTTGGCCTAATAGGTATATAAGGGCGGAGTTCAACTCAGTAAATCAATCAAATTATCCCATCTCATTTAAAGTGTCAGTATTTGTTGTTCAATTGTATCCCACTCTTGTTTGTGACCTCATTTGGGATTTTTTTAGCAAAGATACTGGAGTGGTTTGCCATTTCCTTCTCTAGCTCATTTTACAGATGAGGAAATGAGGCAAACGGTGTTAAGTGACTTACCCAGGGGCACGAAGATTTGAACTAGAAAGATGAGTCTTCACTTAGCTGCCCTCGCTCGAGTGTCAAACTGCTTATGCCTTAACTAGGTAAAAACTATACATCAAATAATTAAAGATTTCCTGCTAAGTATGAAAAATGCTCGATCATGTGGGAATTTATTTTGCTTGATGATACTGCTTTGTAAGGGAAGAGAGGAAGATCTTCATGCGAAAATAAAATAAAACTTAATTTTTTTAAAAAGTCCTTTATTAAATGGAGTGAGGTTGCATAGGTAGTGCATTCAGATTGTCTGAGGAAATTTGGTCATGCCCTCTGGGTCATCTATAAAACAGCAGTCCAAAAGGCTGTAAAGATTGGAGCCAGTGGAGAGAAGAAAGCTAAACTGATGAAAAGAATTTGGGGTGGGAGTGGGGCAGGGGAAAGTAGAGGCAAAGCCCCAGGCCTCTGTCGAAGGCTCAATCTCCTCCTCACTCCACCTTCCCCGCCCCCACCTTCATTAGAGAAGAAACTTCAGAGATCTAGAGGCCTTCCCATCTTCCCATCAGTATCCTAATACATGTCCTCAAATAAGCTCATAGTAATGTCTTCATCCAAATCCAAGGACAAACTAAACACAAATTCAAGAATCTACAAAAAGCCCAGCAGGGAAGCTAGGCCAGATCTAAGGGCACTATCCTGAGGATCCCAGCAGAATGAGTTTCAGGAACTAGGTTACACCTTTGCCATATTCATTCTGTAAGTTTGGGACCATTTTCACCTGGACTCTGTATGTACTTATGGAAGACAGTCACAGATTTGGGGGTATGTTTGTACCAACCATTCTTACCCTTTCACCTTAATAAATAAACCTTTCTTTTTTTTAAATTTTATTAATTTTATTCTGAACTTAGGAAATAAAAGAAGCATTTACATAACATAGTAGATTAAAAAAAAGATGATTGCACATGAAACTGTAAATCTATTGGGTACAACTTGGTATTCCTTTTAAATATATAACAAAATTATCATATAACTTTCTTTTTTTCCTCTTTTTTCTTCCCTTCCCCCCATTTATTACATCTTTGTGTCTAATAAATAACCCTTTCTAAAAGCTAATTAATACTAGCTGACTAATTGATGTTAGCTAACTATCACGGAGAGCACATTCCAGGATGGGGTCTGAGCCAATAGAAAATCATCTCCAACCCTTTAGGGGCACCTCCAGAATCCTAAGGGGAAATGTATAATAGCCTAGCTCTGCCAGTGTGAGTGGGAGCTAGGATAAGGACCTCCCATGGTCTTATAGGTGCATTATACATGTCTATTGTCTTGAGGTAGGTAGATTAAGGCTGAGAAATGCCTGACAATTGCAGCTTTGCTGAGAATCTATAATTTGCCTACACATATATAATTTTATTAAAGTACCGTACTATCCCATACTCTAAAAATCTGGCAAAGTGCACTAGTTCAGTTGATTGCCCATGTAAGAGGTATGTCTAAGAAGGGTAAAGTTGTGTTCCCAAGGAGATAAGCTAAATGAGAAATTCTTTCCTTAAAAGGCATGGTTGGAAATAGACAATGCTATCTATTATTTCAGGGATGATCCTTTCTGGTCTGTTTAGCTAATCAAGTTGGTTAGTCAACAAGCATTTACTGAGTGCCTACTATGCACCAGGCACTGTGCTCAGTACTAAGAATACACTGACAGGTTAAAAAAAAATAATCACTGATTTCAGGGAGCTCAGTCTAATGGTGGGAAACAAGATGAAAATAGTAACATACAAACAAGATGCAGACAAGATAAATCAGAGATAATCAACAGAGAGGAATCAAGAAAGTTTTTCTAAGTTTCTGTCATAGGCCTAAAGTTTCCTTTTGTTTTCGTTTTGAGGGACTGTTGAGTATAAAATGAAAATGTTACAGATAGAGTAATTTGGGGAGGAAAATGGCACCTTATAAAGATAATAGTGACATAGGAAATCAGTCTGCTATCACTATCAAAAGCTGTCTTATCAAATGGGACATTCTTTCAGAGACCATAATATGAAGCTGCTCTTGATATCCTCATTTGTGAATGATCTCTCCTCATTATCTCATATCATAATTATCTGTACATGTTTTGTTTGGTGTTATGGGCAGCATGCTGAGTCAGGAAATCCAGAGTTCAAATTATTCCTCTGACTCTTACCAGATTCACCAACAAACAAGACATTCAACCCTTCTGAGCCTCAGTTTGCTTATCTATAAAAGGAGAGTGAGAGTAAGGAGTAGCTGGGTGGGACAGTGGATAGAGTGCTGGGCCTGGAGCCCTGAGGACCTGAGTTCAAATCCTGCCTCAGGCACTTATTAGTTGTATGAACCTGGGCAAGTCACTTCACTCAGTTTCCTCATCCATAAAATGAGCTGGAGAAGTAAATGGCTCCAAGAAAAACCCCAGATGGGATCAGATGTGACTAATCAAGGAGAGAGTTGTAGTAAATACTTCACAGGCTTCTTTGTTGTTGATTAGTTGAACTTGACTAAAGTATCCCTGTATACCGATCAGCTGGCCTTTGGATAAATCTTCTTCTTTTTTTTTTTTTTTTGCTATTTTCTAATGGCTCAGAGAAAGCTGCAATGCTCTGCTGTCCTGGGAACTCATTCTAGTGACTAAGTATCTTGGAAATTTATCAAGACTAATGTGAATTCAACTTGCTTTGAGAATAAGAGATGGACAGACAGATGGAAAGACAGATAGATAAATAGATACATAGAACATTTGCTAAGCACTTATTATGCCCCAGGCACTGTGTTAAGTATTGAGAATACAAACATAGGCAGAAAGAAAGGTAGTGCCTACCCTCAAGGATCTTACATTCTGATAAAGGAAGAAACACATAAAAAGGAAAGGGAGAGGCAGAGGAAGGTAAAAATGTACAGAGAGGCAGGAGCAGAGCCATATTTGAAGAATTATATTCTATATAGTCACATATTCTAATGAAAGAAGGCAATACACAAATAGGTCCTCAAAGTAGAGAAAGTAAGGTACTTGCACCAGGCCATGGAGGGAAGGTGACGTGAGGGAAGTGACATGGAGACCTGGTCCCCCACAAGGTAAGTTGAAAGTTTGCCTAGCAGAGCCAGGAACTGATGGGGTGAGTCCAAGATTCTGTAGAAGTGGAAAAAAAGATGTATATGATGGCTATAGAGTAGGAGGCACCATGAGGAAGAGGAAGATGAGAAAGGAGAAGAGGTCAGGATCCCAAAGCTAAGGGAAGAACTAATGATTTTCAGAGTTCCTGGGGGGCAAGCAGAGGATCAGCGTCCCAGAGACCAGAAATTTCTATCACTTGAGGTCACATTGCTTTAATTTTGAGGGAGAATGCAGAGAACTATTATTCTCTATCCTGCCAGAACCTAAGATGTCTCCAAAAATGGGGGATAAAGCAAGAAGGAAAAGAGTCCATTCACGGCTTTGCTTACTGATAAAGGGTTTGTTTGGTAGACCCTCTAAAGGAGGGAAGCTGGAGAGGAATCTCAGTTTCTGGGTGTTTTCTTAGGGAAAGCTTCATGCATTCTATACGGAGTAGGACTTCATCCTCGACTCCTAAACATTGACTGCTCCTAACGTTTTCAGTCTAGAAATCCAATTGCACATAAAGTCAGGGTCCCTTCGTATTTCCTCTCTAGAGCAAAGGGATCTTCAGTTATACCCCTAATCCCCTGAGATAGTAATAGAACTAAGATTCATTAAAACAAAATATTACAAGAAAACCCTTTGTGAACCATACCCAAAAAACATTTGGTCCAGAAATTCTAGGACAACTCCCATTCACTTAGCACTAGATTATCCTTTTGTTATCCTATTTTATGAAAACTCCTTTTAAAAAAATGATACCTATTGGACACAGATATTCCAAGAAAGTGTATTTTGTTATGGGCATTTTGCAACAATTCCTTAAGATAATTGGAGATAATCTGAGGCAGAGCTATAACTAGTGTGAGACGGTTAGAGCTTATCCTAGGGTGCTGGAATTTAGGGGAAGATGATTTGTTCATGAGAAGAAATGCTTCTTCCTTGCTGTGACCACCACCCCCATGCCCTACTTTCAGTTTCTCAGTTGACCTATCCCTATGACACATTTCTCCTGGGGTCTATCTTCCTCCCAATTAGAGGGGCAAGATTTGGAATCTTTGAGGGGCAGGATACTTCCTTTCCTTGCTTACCTATGCCCACAGAGGGACTTTTCCCTACTTATTCCTTTGCAATGTAGCTGGTGGCTCAGTGGATGAAGCATTGGTGCTGGAGTCAGGAAGACCTGAGTTCAAATTCAGCCTCAGACACCATATATCTCTGAGCTTGTCACTTAACATTTTTGTTTGTCTCAGTTTCCTCAATTATAAAATGGGGATAATAACAAGTTGTTGTGAGGATGAAATGAGAAAAACATCTGTAAAAGCGTTTGGCACATAGTAGGTGCTATTTAAATGATTATTTCCATCCCCTCCTCCCCAAAATGTTAGTTGCAAGAATTCCCAGTTATGGTACTGTGCTGAAGGTGGGTCTTGTTTGCTTTGTTTTGGTAAAATCTGAATTGGAAATTATTGCCTTGAGAGATAGCCCTAAATAACAATTAACAAATTGACAAGCATTTAATAAGTATCTACTATGTGCTAAGTACATATTATTCACTTCCCAGTTTTGCCCCCTCCTTCCACCGACTTCACTAATTGTCCTCACAGGGTGCACAGGAACAAATCGCTCTCCACATTTCCTTCCACATTTGCCATTTTATGATAAACTTCCCCCAGAAGCCAGGAAGGAAGAAAGTTTAATGTGTTACGCTTTGTGTGTATTATATTTCCTTTTATTAACTTAGATCCCATTTTTAGCCTTGTTCTCCAGCAGTGCAGACACATTGAGCACAAAGCTCTCATTGATGTCAATGGCCTGGGGTTGGAAGGATTTCAGTGAAAATGAAATATGCTCACCTCAGCCCTACGAAGCATGGAGCAGGATGAGAAATGAGCCATAAATTCTAGTGCACAGAAGCAGAGGCAACAGTTCTACTTAATTCACTCTTTGTCTCTGGGCCAAATGCAGTCAGTTACTATCCCTACAGGATAATAAAGTCAATATTTTCTGTGCTTTTTATTAGTTAGTGTAACTGCTATTATTATGTAGAGTCGTTTACAACATCTCCAAGTAACCTGAATTATCTCTAGTAGATTTTGTGGATAGCAATATAACTAGAATACATACTCCATGAGGGCAGGGACCTTGCCTTATTTATTCTCTATGTCCAGCACATAGTAGGTACTTCTTGGCACTAAATTTTCCTTGTGCTGATCTTATTTTGTGCAAAATCTTGGTTTTTTTTTCTACAAGTGACACAAGTTATACATGCACACATTCACATAAAGAAAATATATTTTGTTTGGGGAATTTTGTAATTCCTTAAAATAAATTAGAGATTATAAATGTTTATTGAAGGCAAAGTTTGTGTTATCAACTTTTTTTTTTTTTGTATTTTCCTTCCCCTCACTCTCCCCTCTACCTGGGGCCATGGCCAAGTGTCTTGACTTATGTCTTACCACTGGACTCTAATGACTCTGGAGGAGATAGTGAGGCTGATGACTTTTCGCAGCTCCACCTCACTTAAATCCAATTCTCAGGCAAGTCAAGACATCATCCTCATGATATCATTGGTCTTCTTCAAGAATGACAAACAACAGCCACAACACCCTCTGCCTCACAAGTCCCCCAAACAGTGCTGCATACATGTGTGTTAAAAAAGGAAGGACTTTTCCAATATCAGTGGTGTAAGAGTTAAGTCAATTGAATGAAGTCAATGAATAAGTTTGAGGAAGTAATTTCTAGTCTGGGTCCATGAGACTAAAACCCAACCTCTAGTTGCCTATATTTATATCAACCTTTTATTATACAGAGTTGTTATGTTGTAGGAAACATGATTGGAACTATAATACATTCAAATGTATGTTGCCATGACCTTGTTAAATGAATGAATGAATGAATGAATGAATGAAATGGCATTTATTAAACATTTAATATGTGTCACATGCTGTGCTGAGCACTGAGGTTGTAAACCCTCAACTCTGTCTAACCCTAATCAATTCATAAATACAAGGAACTCACTCAACTCATTCAATCCATATTTATTAAGCACCTACTGTATGCCAGGTGTTGTGTTAAGTGCTGGTTACATTCTAATAGGAGAAGATACTATATGTAGGTGGGTGAAGGCCAGGGAAAGGAGTTTGGGTCATGTAAGTGACGGGGATGGTGAGTTAATACATAGGACAACCAGGTGAAAAATCCTTTCCAGAAACAGCAGCTTTTTATTTGCTCTGGTTTGCTTTGCTTCATGTATCCAGAGTAAGAAATGGAATAGGAAACAAGGGGAAAGGGCAGAAGCAGATGAAAAGATGGTCTGGATGAATGGCTGGAAAATTATGTGAAGAAAGAGAATAGTCTGGTGTTTAGGGCCAGTTAGATACAGTGGACTAGCTAAGTTTGTACTCACTCAATTAGCAGTAAAGATGGCTGGGCCCCAAGGAGGAAGTTACAAAGATGAGTAGATTAATTTCTCCAAGGACTGGGAGCATAGATTCTGGAGGTACAATGGTGAGATCTTATGCACAGGATTCTGGTGAGTCAGTTGTAGCTGGCAGATGATAAAATGGTTGTTAGTTCTATCATTTTGTTTCTTGTTATGTTCCTTATCTTGTTGACCACTTGGCAGAGAAATTATAAAGTTTATTCATCAAGTTGGACCTGATAACTTCTAAGGTCCCTCCAGAATTCAAAAACTCTAGACTGAGTCAACAAAATGTGTTGTTGTTCTTTGTCCTTCATTTTTGAAGAGAACCAATGACATCACAGGGTGTTTTGACTTGCACAACTAATCCCAAAAGGTATCCCAGAAGTGACTTATCAATAGGAACATGAATTAGTAACTTGAAACCTTAGAGGTCAAATCAAACTGAAGAGGTCTAGAGGTTTTGGGAGTGCTCAAACAGACCCCCCCAAGGTAGTGGCACCAAGCCCTGCCTGAAAGAATTCAACTCAAATCTTCTTCCAGCCAGAGAAAAAGTTTCTTAGAGATAAATCATATAGGCCAGACTCCCAAGGAACCTGAACATTAGTAACGCCCGTAGGGACTAGGGAAATGAGAATCTCAGACTTTTGGGCATGAGAAATTCTCAGCATCTTAATAGAGACAAGATGGACCTTACATACAGAAAGACTGTGGGAGGGATCTAGGAGTGGCCAAGTAGTTTGGGGTGACGGGAGGAAGGGCCTAGGGAGATCTGGATGGGAGTGGCTAGTAAGCTGGGGTGAACAGAACTCCTGGGACCTGGACTTCCTGGAGCCTAGCTAGGATTAAGGGTGGGAAATGGCCAGGGGCCATAGGGAGGTAAAACAATGGAGGGGAGATTGGGTGTAGATAATGAAGGGAACTGAAGGAGGAAGTTTGCTTTCAAAGGGAGATAAAGAGAGCTTTCAAAGGGAAATAAAGGCAGTTTATAAGGAATCTAAAAGTTTAAGGTTTTTCTGGGACCCATAGACAAATGGGAGCCAGATTCTTTTTAGGGCTAGGGGCAAATGTACATCTGAATAAGATCAAAAGGCGAGGCTAAGGCTTTGGAAGGGAGGTAAGGGGAGTCTATAAGGAATCTAAAAGTTTAAGGGTCTTCTGGGGTCTGTAAACAAATGGGAGCCAAATTCCTTTTGGCAAAAAGGGGCAAAGGTCTCGGCTTCTGAAACTGAATGATGGGCGCATAACCCCGTCAAAACCATCTCACTTTACAAATGAAGAATCTGAGGCCCAGGGAAGTCAAGTGACTTACCTAGCATTATTCAGTATGAAGTGAGATTTGAATTCAGATCTTTCTGAGTCCACCACTATATCAGCTATACCATATGTCATCTCTGGGGAGGCTGATTGATTTCTAAATTATTCTAGAGTCATAGGAACATAGGTTTAGAGCTAGAAAGAACCTTAGAAGGCAATCAGACCAACTGTTTCATTTTACAGATGAGATAACTGAGGCCTAAAGAGATTAGGTAGCTCACCATGCTACTTCACCCCTATCTCCATACACATATACCCTCTCTCTCCCTTACAACTCTAGCTCAGAGAATAGTCATCAAATCAGCACTAAAATTTCATGCAAAGACATATCCACCAATTGCCCTACTACTCCAATCATTATTTACTTTGTCTCTCTCCAGAACATTCCTCCCTAGTCACAATTTCTCTGTGTCTATTTTCATCCCTTATTAGATAGTAAGCTCTTTAAGGGCAGGGACTATCTTACTTGCTTATATTTATATTCCCAGAATTTAGTACAGTGTCTAAGACATAGGAAATATTTAGGTATTTAGACCTTCTTTTCTTCCTTCTTTCCTTCTTTCCTTCCTTCCTTCCTTCCTCCCTCTCTCCCTCCCTCTCTTCCTTCCTTAACTGTCAAGATTGACCCTCCCTCTCCCCTGCTTCTGCCTCCCCCACCCCCACAAAAAAAGACCCATCCATTTGAATAGTCTAAATTTAGTTTCAGTGGTTGATTGCTCAATGGGATCATTTTTATGGATGGCACTTTAAGGAATGGGTTCGTGCCAGAATTTTCTGGGTATTTTGTTTGCTTCTTCTATTCTTCCTCTTTCTTTGCTGATCTTGACAACACTAGGATTTCCATAGGGATTTAGTCTGCCTTATCCTCTAGAACCACTTTGATCTGAAAGTTTTTAAAGGTTTGACTAAGCATCGATGGCCTTGGATTTCCAAAGAAAGCTTCATTGTCTTTAATGCCTTACTTTCTTACCCTAATGCTGGCTAATCGTGTGACTTTTCTCTTGCAGAATCCAAATAAAAAACTCAATGGTAAACAATTAGGTCATGAGTTTGGGGCAAGTTGAATGGCTTCAGATTTTCTTTATGTAAGTTCAACGTTGACTATAGGCTTCCCAATACTCTGTTCTACCTTGGTTGCGTAGACTTGACCTAGGGAAGTGGGACCCAAGGAATAGAGAGTCCTGGGGTCTCAATTGGGGTGTGGCATGTCTGTCCATCGGTCAGTAAGTCAGTCAGTCAACAAGCAGTCAGTCAACAAGCCAGACACTGTGACTGGTAGACACAAATAGAAACAGAAGTCAAGATAGCCCTTGCCTTCAAGAAGCAGCCTTCCAATGGAAGGAATGCAACCCACAGAAAGGGAGCTGGAAAGCAGAAGGAGAGGTGGGAGGAAGAGAAGAGGTATGCAGAGAGGAGAGTGAGACTGCCAAAGCATGGTGGTAACATCCAGAGACTGAGGGATGGATGGTCTAGATCTTTCTCCAAAATGGAAGTTCCAGGGAGGAGAGTTTCACCAACAGGAGAAGGGGCCTGCATGGGCAGAGGGATGGAATGGAGTCTGGAGGATGAGTTCTGAAATGACATACTCTGAAACTCATAACTCCTATGAAAACCATTTGGTGTTGTTTTTTGTTTTTTTCCAAACCACTATTCTCAGAATAAAGGGCTTTGTTCTTTTGAATTCTAAATGAAAAGTTAGAGCATTACACCAGTCAAGTCAAGGTTGTGGGACTGATCCACCCATGAATCAGTAGCCACCCACCATTCCACAGCTGCAGATTAATCTGAGCCATCTTGGCCATTGGTCACATCGGCCGTGTGGATACATAAGGTCAGTTAGTCAGAAGTGAGTCTAAGCAATTTGATATTTCCCCAATCAACTCAATGAGATTACAGGTCCTGACCCCTTGTGTAGAGGTACTTAAAAGTCACTTCCCCATAGCAGTATAACCATGTCCACTAGCACCATGCTAAGAGAACAAGAAAGATTGGTTCCCAGTGACTAGAACTGCCTCCAAGATAATTGGCTTACCGATACTCAGGGAGACCAATTATTTTCAGTTTGTAGAAGAAGCAACCTGTTATCATCTGTCTTTCTGTCTCTTACTTTGAAAGGTAGAGCAGTGTGCAGCAGAGCAGACCCATATTTGGGGAGGGGGCTGGCAAGGATCTGTGTCTATTTCCAGTAACCTCCCTCCAGATAATGAAATGACTGGCTTAGAACAGGAACACATAGGTGTTATTCGCATTCACCCATAACTCCTAAACACAGGGCAGAAGTTAGAGTGGCTGAGTGTGGACTTTCTCAGTCCAAGTTATGGTGGCAAATGAGGTATTTACAAAGTTCTTGCAGAATCACATGCCAGAGTTGCATATGTTTGCAGACTGTCTTCTAAAGAAAAGAGATTTCCTCAACAGAATGATTCTTGGAGAAGGCTCTTGCAATGGAAACCCCATATTTAAGATTTCTTAAGTTCAAGACATTTCCAATTCAAAACTTTAGGACTGGAGATTCTAGAAAGAGAAAGAGAAAGAGATTACTGATATAATGTGCTCCTCGGACAAAGAAGAGGATTAGCTATTTGGAGAGCTAAAACAGTGAATTATGTAGACTATGTCAGTCCGACGGGATAGCAACCTAAAATGTAGTTTCCAGGAGAAAAGTTAAAACACAGGATGGTACTACAAGTTTTAGGGAGACTGTGTAGGACTCAGTGGGAAAGAGGAACTCACCAGAATGTCAAAGGGTTGTCTCAATAACAACTTCAAGTTTAGTTCCCTTCTGGGGGAGCTAAAAAAGATATATTGAGTACTTTATGTATATGTTTAATATATCATGGGCTCCTGTGAGTTCTTCGTATCTTTTTCATTTTGAGGTTGGGGGGATGTGGTTGAAGGGAAATGGAAATAATAAATACTGTCCAGTACCTGACATGTATTTGGTATCATAAGTGCCTATATGGGAACTATGGACTCTTACCTGTATTTTGGGAAATTTAGACATAAGCTCTATAGTAAATACATGTTGGAGATTTCTTGGAGTAAATCCAGACAAAAGTAATGAGCCAACAAGAGAAATTAATTCTGGTGGTGTTAGGCCCCCAGGACTGGACGTGATCCACATGAGCTCAGAATTTGGGGACCCTGGGCCAAGGGTAACAGATGGATCAATACCAAATCCATACCTACTACTAGCAAAAATGCTGTTAGTAAAAATTTTTTGTGCTTGAGAGTTATTACAGAAAAATGGAAGATTTAATTAAGAATTCCAGGTAGCCAAAGACTTCTGGGAAATGCAAGAATCACAACGAAGAAACCTGCCATTTGGAGGGGCCAAAATCTGTCTTGATGAATGAAATCTCTAGGCCCATAAATCATATAACCACTAGTTTATTTTAAACTGACCTCTTTGTGTGAATTAACAGTGATATTTAAGAGATATTGTGGGACCAGAGAAAAGGAGCTTTTGTCCCTTGTTTTAAAGAGTCAAAAGGAGATATTGTTGCTACATGGTTTTCACCCCGGTGTTGAACATCCTCCTAGCTACTACGTTATGAGATCTCGTGGAAACTGCTTAAGTTCCAGGGGTCTTTGTCATAGATAAGGATCATTTAAATGAGAAAGGTGCCTCTGGAAGCTTCAGTCATGAAAAAAGCTTCCATGTACATTCCATTTTAAAGACTGCAAATTGCTTTATATACGTTATCTCATTTGATTCACAGGATAACCCTATGAGGCGGGTACCCCATTTTATAGAGGAGGAAACTGAGGCTCAGGGAGAGAGGCTCAGTCCTGACAGTTGAAGTAATGCTCTAAGTATAAAGAAAGGTTCAAGTGAAATGTGACTGGCATACTTTGATCTTATTGAGGGGACGCTTCTCCAAAGTCACACATCTAGTAAGTGTGTCGAGTAAGATTCAAACTCTGATCCTCTTGACCCTATTCTAGAACCTTATGCATTATGCCACTATCTCAAGAGCTATTAATCATATTTTGCATTTTTACAGCATTATACATTAATCTTCATTTCACATTAATCTTCACTCACAGTGTTTTAATGCTCTTATAAGTTAAAGTTCACTTTAAGCCATTCTAGGACCCCCATTTGTTTGTCTTTGTTCTGAATTGTTTCCTCTGCACTTCTAGTGGTGAAATGTAGGCTGCTTATTGCCTCTGTCTCTGCTTGCATTTTGAATAGCTTGCTTTGAACTCTTAGTTTTAAATACTTTCCATCTTAAATTGTGTTAACTGTCTAAATAGCTGAACTTGCCTACATTCTCTTCTACCTTCAGTTAATAAGTAGCACTGACCATTTGATAACAGGGAATATCCTATTTTACACGTATGCTTTCCTCTACCAGAAATCCAGGGCTATAATGATGCTCTTGTTCTTGCAAGTTGCCTGGTAGCTATCATTCTAACAATTTGATTTGTTTCCTTTAAGACTCAAGGGACACCTTGTGTACTGGTTTTCTCATGTAGACTTTCCCAGGAAAGAGATATTTTCCTCTCCAGGGTTATCTCTCTATCTATTTATCTATCTATCTATCCATCCATACATCCATCCATCTGCCTATCTATCTATCTATCTATCTATCTATCTATCTATCTATCTATCTATCTATCTATCTATCTATTTATCTATCTATCTATCTATCTATCTATCTATCTATCTATCTATCTAT
>NW_020954556.1:58534445-58692812 GCF_900497805.2 Vombatus ursinus
TATCTATCTATCTATCTATCTATCTATCTATCTATCTATCTATCTATGTCTGTCGATCTATCCACCCACCTATCAATTGATCTATCTATCCACCTATCCAACCATTCATCCATCCATCTATCTATTCATCTTTCTGTCTATACATTCATTCATCCATCCATCTATCCATCTATCTATCCATCCATCTATCCATCCATTCATCATCTATCTACCTATCTGTCTGTTGGTCTATCTCTATCTCTCTCTTTCTTTCTCTCTCTCTCTCTCTTGTCTTCTCAGTTAGAATGTAGTTTCTTGAGGACAGGGGCTGCTTCTCTTTTGTCTTTATATCCCCAGGGCCTAGCCCAGTGTCTGAAATGTAGTAGATGATTAGTAACTCATTGTTGATTGCTTTATTGGCTAATTGTTTGTTTGCTTTGGGAAGATGGAGGAAAGCAATTTGGGATTTAAAAAACACCAGTATCTTTTATTATGTCCAAACTGTCTAGAGACTCCCCAGTCAAATGTTTAATCAAGGATAACTCAAAGTCCATTCCATAGATGGTAAGAGTCAAAAGGGACACCAAAGATTGTTTTCTACCTTTCCTTACTAATCCTCCTCATTATCAAAGACTGAGAGGTAGAAGAGACTTCAGAACTCAAGTCTAATCTCCTCATTTTGAGAAGCGAAGCATCTTGCTTAGTCACACAGTGAGTCAGTGGCAGGGTTAAGGACCCCAACCCAGTTTAAAGTCTCTTGTCCTTACTTCATGCTTCTCCTATAAAGCATGGGATGTATTATCTAGGGAGAAGAGACTTAAATCAGAAGAGCATTTGGAGTTGGTGGGCCATCAGATGCATCTTCTTAGCCTCAGTGGGCAGCATACAGGAATTCAGAAGGTAGAGAACGAAATCAAACAGTCAATGTATCTCAAGAGAAAGAATTACAAAGGTCGGAATAGATTGCACCAAAATACACCTAAAAAAAGACTCTCCTTTAACCTGATCCTCTAATAGTAGACTCCAATTAAGGAAGAGACACTCCCCAGTCCTGATAAGAAAAAGGAGAAATGCATTTCTTTATTCTTGTATAAACTTTTAGAGGGCTTTCCTCTGGAGGTGGCACAATGGATAGATGCCTGGGCCTGGATTCAGGAAGACCTGAATTCAAAACTAACCTCAGATACTTACTGGCTATGTAAGCAAGTCACTTAAATTTGTTTGCCTCAGTTTCTCTAATTGTAAAATATGGGTTAATAATAGCACCTCACTGCTAGGATTGTTGTGAGGATCAAATGAGATAATATTTGTAAAGTGCTTAGCATAGTCCCTGACACATAGTAGGTGCTATAAATGTTATGATGATGGTGATGATGGAGGTTTATAATCAGTAACCTCAAAGATCAGGGTATTTAGCTGATTGTTTTCTATTCTAATTGGGTCATTGTTGCCTGGTAGTGGTCACAGATTTCTGACTCTTCCCTCCTCTCACAAGGCAGCTAGCAGTGAACTTCATTCTGGCTGGAGTTCTTAGAGACAAGGACGATAGGAAAACTCGAGAAGCAGGGAGAACTTGGAAGAGAAGGTAGAGAAAGAAATCTCATAATAGGAATATAAAGAGAGTAAAACAGAGATGGGGTGGGGTGGAAACCAATATTCTTTATTCTAGCTAGGAAGTACATCTCATGTACCCACACATAAGCCCAAGGCCCTGTTCAGCAGATAGGCAGGTTCTGCTGAATCTTTCAGTTTTTTTCTAAAAGCAAGGTCTTTTGAGAAAATAAGTCTGAAGGATTCTTCATGATGATGTGAGCACACTGGATTGCTAAGTGGTTATTAATCCTTTAGCGATTTATGCCTGTGACTTCACTGCAAAAACAAAACTCTTTTCCTAGAGATGTCATGAACAGCAATTACAAGAAGAATGTGAGGCTTACTTTTGATTAAGGATTGGATCCAAAACATAGCCCGCCCTACCAAAGAAATGTCCTGTGGTTGAAATGCAAAGTGCACGGGCTTAACCAAAAGAGAATAAAGAAAACATAAAAGAAAGAATTCTTGCTACCCAACTAAACAACAGTGAAACAAAGGACAAGCCTCAAGACTGAAATATAAATATGCCTTTGTGCATCTTTTTCCGAATTCAGATGTCAGTAGTTCTGCACTTGGAAGTCAGTTTTCTATTAATCTAGACTGTAGATCTATTCTTTCTGTTGTTATAAAAAATATCTTTAAGACACGCAAAACAAGTATTCAGAGAAAGTCTATCTCTGAGTCAAAGTGGATAATTATACTCTAATGTGAATATAGGCAAGAAGTATTTTTAATCACTATTCTATCTTGCTCAGGATAATGGAGTCTTGGTGGCCAGCATGGGATGGACATCACAGTTCAGTCAGTAATAGGGCCATACAATTCGAAGTGATCATCAGCAAGGGATAGAGTGGAGTAGACCATCCAGTATGGGTTTGAGGTAGAAGGGAGGAACTGGATGGAGCAAGCCTAAGAAAGTCAGAGAGAAAGATACAGAATGTCAGGCAGATTCAAACAATCCAGGCTGGGTCCAGTTAAAGTCCATCAGGATGGACTTAAACAGAAGTAGCTACAGAACAAAGGCTACCTCTGTGTGAGATGTTGCTTCAGGGATATCAGGATCTTCTCTGCAGTCTTTTCTTTTTTTTTTTTTAATATCCGCACAGCTAACTATGTTTATTCAATTTGAATGAGCAAACGTTTATTGAGTACCAAGGTGCACAGCATTGTGGTAGGTATCACAGGGAGCACAAGGGTGAGTGAGCATGAAATAGTCTACCCATCAAAAAGCTTCCAATCTGGCAGGAGAAGGTGAAATAACAGGAATGGAAGGAATCCCATCTGTTATATCTTCAAATCCCATACAGCTCCATACAGAGCAAGGACACAGCAGACAGAATGAATGAACCAAAACACCTGCCCAGCTCTATATCCTAGGGTAAGTTTCTCTGGGTTTAAAGGATCCAGCCCATTAAGGCATGTTTTGAACCCTTCCAGGTAGGGAATCATCTACCTCAGTCCAAGAGTTTTTGGTCATAATTCATAAAGTCAAGGCCAAGTCCTCACGTGCTAGAACTGGATTGTGGCTTCAATAAGGAAGGAAAATGACTCAGAGAATCTGAAGGCAGTCCTGGCTAATCATCCTCAGATCCTTTGTTTCATCTTCATTGGACTTGTCATCCCCCTACTTTTGGTGACAGTGGGCATGGTAGCTGGTAAGTCAGAAAGAACTAGGCTCAAATCCTAGCTATTACCTTTATTAGCTGTGGGACTCTGGGTAAGTCACTTAACTCCACTGAGAGCATTGGTTTCCTTATCTTTAAAATGGGGATAATAGTGCCTGAATCATCTACCTACTAGGTCTAGGCATGCTTTGAGCATGGGTTGGGCCCTTCTCCATGCTGCCCCAGGGTGGCATGCCTATCCTCATAGATCTGTTGTGAGACTCAAATGAGGTAATGTTTGTAAAGGGCCACATATGGTGTCAGGTATGATTTTGACAATCCCCTATTTGCCATGTTCTTATTTATACTGTCAAGCTGTTTGGAAGACTAAGCTCTCCAGCAAACTCTGGAAGACCTTCCCTTTCCTCACACACTTATCAACCCTCCCATCCCCTAATTACACCTTGGAGTCCTCTGGATTGCCCATTTTATAGTCCCAACTGGGTTGATAAGAGGTTTATCTTCTTAGGCATAGAAGATAGGGAGACAGCCTTATAGCCAAGAAGAACTGATTTCAAGTCTTGCCTCTTTTTTTTAAATAAACTTTTTTTATTGATTTATTTTGACTTCTCAACAATCACTTCCATAAGCTTTTGAGATTTAAATTTTTCTCACCCTCCCTCCCCAAGACAGCTAGCAATCTGATATATGCTATACATATACATGTATATTATGTGACATAAAAATATACATACATATTCCAAGTGCTAATGGAGTTGGTGAGTGATCAAACTGAATGGAGTCAGGGGGCTTAGACTGGAGCCAAGGAGGGTAGTCTGGGAAAGCTTCATGAAAGAGGTGAGTCAGCTGTGTTGACATCTTGCATTTTTTTTTTTTTGGTGAGGCAATCAGGGTTAAGTGACTTGCCCAGGGTCACACAGCTAGTAAGTGTCAAGTGTCTGGTCTGAGACTGGATTTGAATTCAGGTCCTCCTGACTCCAGGCCCAGTGCTCTATCCGCTGCACCACCTAGCTGCCCCTTACATATACATTCCTATTAAACATATTTTCACATTAGTGATGTTGTAAGGAAGAATTAGAACCAATAGGAGGAACCATCAGAAAGAAGAAACAAAATACAACAGAAGAAAAAAAAATAGCAAATAGTATGCTTCGATCTGCATTCAAACACCATAGTTCTTTCTTTGGATGTGGATAGCATTTTCCGTCATGAGACCTTTGGAGATGTCTTAGATCCTTGCATTGCCAAGAAAGGCTAAGTCTATCAAAATTAGTCATTGCACAACATGGCTGTTACTGTGTACAGCATTCTCCTGGTTCTGCTCACTTCACTCAGCATCGGTCCATACAAGTCTTTCCAGGTTTTTCTGAAGTCTGCCTGCTCATCATTTCTTATAGCACAATAGTATTTCATTGCATTCGTATACCACAACTTGTTCAGCCATTCCCCAATTGATGGGCATTCCTTCAATTTCTGATTCTTTGCCACCACAAAAAGAGTTGCTGTAAATATTTTTGTACATGTGGGTCCTTTTCCCACTTGCATGATCTCTTTGGGATACAGCCCTAGAAGTGCTATTGCTGGGTCAAAGGGTATGCACATTTTGATAGCCCTTTGGGCATAGTTCCATATTGCTCTCCAAAATGGTTGGATCATTTCACAACTCCACCAACAATGCATTTGTGTTCCAATTTTCCCACATCTTCTCCAACATTTATCATTTTCCTGTTTTGTCATGTTGACCAATCTGATAGGTGTGATGTGGTAGCTCAGAGTTGTTTTGATTTGTATTTCCCAAGTCTTGCCTCTGACATATACCAGCTGTGAGCTGTTCCTACTACAGCTATAAATAACTGAGTTTTATAGATGAGGAAACTGAGGCTCAGGGATATTGCATGGCTTGGCCCGACTACATAACTGATAAATATCAAAAGTGGGATTACAGCCTGGGACTTTGTAACTGCAAGTCCAGCACTCCCTGCATTGTGCCACACTAACCCTTTCATTAGTAAGCATTTATGATATTTGCAACTGAAGATGAAGCTCAGACTGCACCATATTGAGTCCCCAAATCATGCATTTATGAAAAAAATAATGATGCATCATCGCTCATCTTTGCCTAGAACCTTAGGTTTGCCAAGCACTTTATATGTATGATTTCATTTGATCCTCACAATAACCCATAGAGGTGGATATTCTTATCCCCAGTTTCCAAAGGAAGAGATTGGAGCCCAGAGAGGTTAGGACACTTGCCCAGAGTCACACAGTAAGTGCCAAAGGCAAGATTCAGACCCAGACCCCTGGACTCCATGTCTAATTCCTTCCACTGCAGCCATGCAGCTATTCCACGGTGGTTGCCAAACCAGCACAGGAAGCCTTCAAGGGCCGCTCAGAGAACAGTAGCTCTTTCACAAACATTTCCAAGCATAGGTCAGGTCTGAGAGGAAACCTGAGTGCCTGCCCTAGGGGAGTGAACATGTTTTGAGGTGATAACCAAAGTGTTCGTGTTTGAACACGGCTTACGAGGGCTCCCCACACCAAGCCCTCAAAAAGTTGAGTATTATTCTTCCACTTGGCACTTTGCATTTTTGGGCACAGCTTGTGCTAACGTTTGGGGCTAAGGGTTATCTCAAGCTATTTGTTTTGTCAGAAAAATCACTACTGGAGGCTTGCTGATTTTTCCAGGAACTGCTATTTGCTCTGGTCTCTCTGAGGATCTGGGCCTCCAACGGCAGGTTCCTTTGTCCCTTCGGTGGACAATGGAAGCCTCATTGATGGCCCGTGAGAAAAGAGGCCAGGAAAAAATCAAATAACCTGAGAGCCTATTATTAATCATTCACTCACCTATTTCTTAAATTTGAGGTTTTTGCTGACTGGACTGACTTGATGAGAATTCATGCACTTTCCATGAATGGACAAAGACTCCTTCTGCTCCTATGAGACTCTTCTAAAAACACTGGTGTTCTAGCTATTCCTCAAACACAACACTCCATCTCCCAAGTTGGGGCATTTTCACTGGCTGTTTCTCCCTCCCCACTCCCATACCCAGAATGTTCTCCCTCCTCAAGCCTCTTGGCTTCCTGGCTTCTTCAATCCCCACTAAAATCCCACCTTCTTCGAGAAGTCTTTCCCAATGTCCCCTTAGTGCCTTCTTTCTGAGATTAGCCTGAAGTTACCCTGTATAAAGCTTGTTTGTCCATAGTTGTTTGCATCTTCTCTCTCCCACTGGATTGTTGGCTCTTTGGGGCCAAGATGCTATTTTTGTCTTTCTTTGTATCTCCAGTGCCTGGCACGAAGTAGGTGTTTAATAAATACTTACTGACTTGTTTTAGCTTTTATATACAATGCCCAGCAGCTCCTCAGCATGTCTCCTCCTGTGTTCTACTTGTCCCTTTGACTTCATGGAACCTTCACAGTGCAGTATGAAGGAAACCTTAACAACATCAACTAAGCACTTATTATAAGCCTTCTATGTGCCAGGCATTGAGCTAGCCCTGGGGATATAAATTTGATGAATGAAACAATCCTTACCCTTAAGACTTTATTCTAGCAAGTGAGATAACATGTGCATATGTAAAGATATTCAGAATCACCTTAAAGACAATCAATAGAAATAAAAACAAAGTAATCAAATACTAGGTAGTTTGGAGGGGGGAACCTAGTTGGGAAGAAGGGTGGGGGAGGGCCAGAAATGAGGAAAGACTTCATACAGAAGGTGATGCCTGAACTTCACTTAAGGGAGACAGCCTATGAGGCAGAGAGGGGGAGGGATGCTTACGTTCCAGACATGGGGAATAACCGGCATCAAGATATGGATAAGGAAGATCTCAGAGTGTTACATATGAGGGGCAAAGAGAAGGAAGGCCCATTTGGCTGGATCATAGAGTATGGGTGTATGTGTATGTGTGTGGTTAAAGTCCCTAGACTGGAGCCAGGTTGAGAAGAGCTAAACAGAGCTATAGTTTATCCTCTCCAGGCATACTTTAGCATGGCATTGCAACAGCATGAAGAGCAGTTAATTTTAAAGAGCAAAATGCAAGATGTCAACACAGCTGACTCACCTCTTTCATGAAGCTTTCCCAGACTACCCTCCTTGGCTCCAGTCTAAGCCCCCTGACTCCATTCAGTTTGATCACTCACCAACTCCATTAGCACTTGGAATATGTATGTATATTTTTATGTCACAGGATCTTAGAGGTGGAAGGAATCTCAATTTGTGTCAACCTCCCACCCAGTGCAGAGATCCTGTATATCATATCCCTGACAACAGTTTATTCAGCCTCTGCTTTAGAAGTCCAGTGATGGGGAACCTACTACCACACAAAGCTGTTCACTTCATTCTTAGACAGCTCTAATTGTCAGAAGAATTTCAGTCACGGCCTAAATAGGACTTGTTCCATTTTCTACCAATTGATCAGTGGAGCTAAATATAATACATTACCTCCCCTTTCCATGTGACATTTCAAATATTTGAAGACAAGTATCATATTTCCCTTTAGTCTTCTTATTTCTAGGACACATGGCTGCAGTTTGTTCAGCTATGTCTTACATGACACGATTTTTAGTCAATGAGGCAGCCTGTGAATGTGTCTCTTAAAGTGTGGGACCCAGGACTGAATGGTCCAAACATGGTCCCACCAGAAGAGTATTATTATCTCCCTTGATATGACTTAATTGCCTGTGATGTGTTTTAATAGCTTGGTATTCATACACATTATGATGTTTATTCTTATTCTTCACTATAATGAGAGGTAATATGACATAATGGGTAGTGAATAGAGAGTCAATTTTGGTAACAGAAAGATTCAGTTTTCATCTCTGACATATTGAATGTGTCCTTGAGTACATCAAAAACTCTTGATACTCTAGGTCAGTGTTATCAAATTCAAATAGAAATGGGGACAACTAAACCATGCATAAGGAACAATCCTTGTGGGCTGCATATTGGCTTCTCCTTGTTTAGTTGTTTTAGTCATATTTGACTCCTTGTGACCCCATTTGGGGTTTTCTTGGCAGAGATACTGGAGTGGTTTGCAAATTCCTTCCCTAGCTCATTTTATGGATGAGGAAACTGAGGCAATTAGGGTTAAATGACTTGTCCAGGGTCACATATTTAGTAAGTATCTGAGGCCGGATCTGAATTCAGGAAGATGAGTCTTCCTGACTCCAGGCACTCTATCCACCTGGATGCATATTGACATAGAAAAATACATATTAATATTATCTATGTTTTGTTGTATTTTTATTTCATTAAATATTTCTCAATTAAATTGTAATCTCATTCAAGCCAGATTAATGTGTTGTGGATCATGGCCTGGAGGTCACACCAAGTGTTCCATACCTCCACTCAGAACTCTCTAAGGCTGTAAATTGCAGGCATTAATAGAGAAAGTTTTCTTATCTAGACTCTAAATGAGTCCCTAATCAACCAATTAATCAATCAGGTCCAATCTCATTAAAATTTCAGAATTTTGGATTTGAGAAAGGAGAGCTCATCCAATCAAATCCTTCTCTTTGCAGATGAAGCCACTGAAGCCCAGAGAGCCTCACAGCCAATTAATGGGAGGACCTGTAGCTGAAGCATGGTTTCCTTATTTCTAGTCTAATGCTTTTCTACTGCATCATTAGACTGGAAATTAATCAAAAGCAGGAAGTGTATACTCTCCTTTCTTTGCCCATCCAACACTACCAAGTACGAACTCTGATTGCAGGAGAGGCTCAAAATATTGATCAGTTAACCCTTGATTTTTTTCTGAGTAGACAAGCAAAAATGAAAACTAAAGGAAAATTCCATTCTATGAACTTTTTTTTTTCCAAGTGGAGAAAGAAGAATCGAAAGCTTCATGTAGGAAACTAGATTCCCTGGGATAGATACTAAACATTGACCATTCAGGCTCCTTTGTTAGTTAAAAGTAGGGGGAGAAGGAGGGAGAAATGTTCCCAAATATAGAATCACTCACAATATCTCTATAAAAATGACTGTACTGCCAACGGCATGTTTGCACATGGAAAGTCATTTCATTTGGGTCCACTCAAAGCAAGTGCTTCATTCTGGAATGCAATCTTTCCCCTCTGACGGGCTACAGCGGCAGTTATGGGGACAACAGCAGCCGGGTAAGGACCTGGTGATTGTACCTCGCTCCAGGGTCTAGAGTTTATGGAAAAAAACAATCTCCCCACACACTGCATGTCCCTGCTTGCCAGTCGAGCCCTTGGAGTACTTTCTTGTCCAGCCCTGCCAAAGGCATTTGGTCAAGGGTTTGATCTAGGGCCAAGGCAAATAGCATCAGACAGGCATGCAGAGTCAGCTCTTGGCTCTTACAACTGAGGTACCTTTCTGAAAGACCCCCCTTTTCCCTGTAAACCTCCCTCCTCCCCAAGGAGTTTGGCTGCTTCTGTTTGATCTCTGACACTGAGAAGCAGGGCAGGTCCTATGAATAAGGCTAGACTAATTTCCATCCATATTACATTAGGACTTTGGTTGGACCCAAGGAAGGATGTCTTGATTGAATTCATGGACACTATAAATGGACTTCCAGGGACTTGAGGCCTTTCCTTTCCTATGGAGGAGGTTGTCACCCATGCCTAGAACACTTTCCCCCTTTACTTGTATCTCCTGACTTCCATCTTGACTCAGCTCAAATCCCACCTTCTGAAGGAGGCCTTTCCTGGTCTCCTATAGATTATCTCCCATTTACACTGTATACATCTTATATATACAATTGCTTGTATGCTGTCTCCTCCCATTAGAATGGGAGCTTCTTGAGGGTGAGGACTGTGTATCTGGCTTTCTTTGTATTCCCAGCACTTAGCAAAGTTCCAGACACATAGTAGGCACTTAATAAACACTTGCCTACTGACTGACTAGTCTTTCCCACCTCTAAGACATGTAGCAAGTTGGGAAAACATCCATGTATTTTCATTTTTAGTTCTAATGAGTTCCAAACACAGGATTCCATCCATTTCTGCTTCATCCCTTTGAGACAAGGGAGGTCTGGCTCAGTCTTATTACGCCTACCTTCCCAGTCAGGAAATTGAGATAAGAAGGGTCACAGGGAGGGGAAGGAAGCGGAAGGAAACCAGGCTGATCACTGACACTGGTTAACTGGGGAACTATGAGAGTGGTTATATGAAACCAGTCACGTAAGTCAGTCAACAACAGTTCCTGAAGTACTAAAAGGCAATAACGATAACAAACAACAACAGAAAACATGGCCCGATGGAAAAGCCATTAAGCAAAGGATCGGAAAATCTAGTTCTAGACATGACTCTGCCACTCACTCTCTGTATGACCTTAGACAAGCTAGTTTACCTCTTTGCGTCACATGAGTCAGTGATACTGTTGGGCACAGGCCTCAGTCTCCTGACTTCTGGTCCTAATGCCGAGGCATAACACCATACAGCCGCCACTATCAGCTGTGTTGGGACTCATATTAAGAACGGAAAGGAGGAAACAACATGGACACACACACCTTCAAGAACATATAAAATACATGTGAACTAAATGTAAGCTAATTTTAGTGGGCTATACCAGCAGCTGGGGTTCAGGAAAGGCCTTCATGTAGAAGGCAGTGCTGGAACTGATCTTTGAAGGAAATTAGGTTTGCCAAAGGGAGTAGAGGTAAGGAGGGGATGCGTTACAGGTATTTGGGTGAGCTTGTAAAAAACATGGAGATAGAGGGTGGAATGTTATGCATGAGAAAAAAGAAAGCCAGATTGACTGGATCAATAGTGTGTGAATAAGAGTAATGTGTAATAAGACTGGAGGCTAGGTGGTAAAGGGATTTTAAATGCTCCTAAGAGGAGTTTGCATTATGTAGAAATAATACGAGGTCATAGAATTTATTGAGCTGGCAGTGACATGGTTAAACTATACTTAAGGAAAATCACTTTTGACAGCTGTGTGGAGAACAGAGGAAGAGGGCAGAGGCTTGAGTCAGGGAGGTCAATTAGGAGGCTATGATAGTCAACCAGGTGAGAGGTGCTGAGAGTCTGAACTAGGGTAGTGGCTGAGTGAATAGTGAGAAGCGGTCTGATGGGAGAGATGTTGTGAAGGTAGAAATGAGAAGATCTGGAGACTGACAGGACGTGAGAGAAGGAGTGTGAGGAGCTGAGAATGACTTTAAGGTTGGGATCCTAAATGAGTGGGTAGATGCTGGTGTCCTTTACAGAAACAGAGAAATTCAGAAGAAGCATGGGTCTGAGGAAGAGGTAACAAGATCTGCTTTGGATTCACTGGTGAGTTGTAAATACCAAAGGGATATCCATTTTGAAAAGTCCAAAAAGGCATCTGGTGGTGGGAGATTGGAACTTGAGAGAGTGGCAAGGAGCAAGCTATGTCAGTGTTGACTCTAATGGTCACTTCATACCCAACCAGGTCTGCTCAATCCAGAATCTCCAGAGGAAATGTGGCTTAAAGGGACAGAAGCATTTCTACTTGAATATGAAATGTATAGGCTAAAAAAGGATGTTACCATATGTAGGCATCCAAGTTTATGTTTGGGGGGTGGAAGAGAAGGGAGGAGAGGAGATATTCTGTCCCTATAAAAAATTCATGGATTGAAAGAAACAGAGCCCCTTAATTCAGTATGGGTCAAAAATCTCACCTACCTAGAGGAAATTAGTCTGGATCCAAGAGAAATTAGTCTATGGAAAAGTAAAAAAATGCAAAAGGAAGAGTAGAAAATTTCTCTAATGTTATGAAGTGGAATGTAAAGAGTATTTAAAAAAAAGGTTTGCATGCTTCCCTGAGGATCTTGGTTTTAAGAAAAGTGAGATTAAGAGGAGATATACTTTGAAGGGTGTTTTGCAAGCTCCTTGCAAGGGTGGGAATTACTGGGTAAACTCCAAATGTATTTTCCTCTCCTGTAGGCAGGATCAGAGTAACCTTTATGCCATCCCTAGAGAGCTACGACAGGCACTTTATTTGTCTTTCTCATCTCTGTTTCTTATCCTTTTTGCTGAAAACAGAGCTAAGGTGGAGGGGAGAGCAAGAATAGGACTGTTTGGCTGCTCTCCTGGGTTTTCCTACACAGCAGTGCGAGTGCATGGGAGGTGAGGCTGAGGATCATCACTTGGCCGGTGGTCAACATTGCTCAACCCTGGAACTACAGGAAATGCTACTTGGTGCCAGTCAGTCAACAACATTCATACTGAGGTGCTGAGGGCAAGAACCAATAGAGCATGACCTTGGGCAAGACAGTTAATCTCCATGGGCCTCAGGTTTCCTTGTCTGTCAATTGGGATTAATGATCATAAAACCTAGAGTCTGGAAGGGAATTTAGAGATCATTTAATGCAAAATCTATACTTCACATGTGAAAGACTTTTCCAGGATCACCTACACAGTAACAGGGCTGACATTTGTGCCCAGCTTTCAAGACTCCAAAATTGACTTGAATTTCACCTTCCAAAAGGAGAAATCATTTTTCCAGGATCACCTAGATAGTAACAGGAGCAGCTAGGTGGCACAGTGAATAGAGTACTGGACCTGGAGTCAGGAAGACTCATCTTGCTGAGCTCAAATCTGGCCTCAGATACTTACTAGCAGTGTGACCCTGGGCCAAGTCACTTAACCCCGTTTGCCTCAGTTTCCTCATCTATAAAATGAGCTGGAGAAGGAAATGGCAAACCACTACAGTATCTTTGCCAAAAAAAACCCCAAATGTGGTGATGAAGGGTCGGACACAGCTGAAAAACAACAGATAGTAACAGGACTGAAATTAGAACCCAGGCTTAGTGACTCAGATTTCATCTTTCTTCTTCTTCTTTTTTTTTTAAGGCAATTGGGGTTAAGTGACTTACCCAGGGTCACACAGCTATCAAGTATCAAGTGTTTGGTTTGAGGCAAATTTCATCTTTCAAAAGGTAGAATAATTTTTCCAAGATCACCTAGATAGTAATAGGTCTGAGATTTGAACCCAGGTTTAGTGACTCTAAAAATCCACTGATTTCCCTACCACCCTGACTACTTTCTGATCTATAAAATTTATATGAGTATTTTAAAAATAAATTGGAAGATCTGAAATTTATAAGACTAAAAATGTGATAAATTGAGCTTATTCAAAACATTAATAAGCATTTTTTAGCGGACTAAGTACTGGGGACACAAGGACAAAAGTGAAGCAGTCCCTGCCCTCAAAGGGCTTACATTTTATAGGGAGAAAAACATGTTCACATGTAAGGATAGGAACTGGTCCTGTGATTTTCTTGGTATAAGGAACTGGTGTAAGGGAAGAGCATTTCAGCTGAGGCTATGGATTCTATGAGGTGAAGCTCAGGAGGGAGTGAACATGGGGCATGAGGAACAGCCCATGCAAAGCCCAGGTGGAGTGTTATGGGAGGACATTAAAAAGAACAATTTGGCTGGACTGGAGTTTTTTAAAACATTTTCATGTTAGTCATGTTGTAAAAGAAGAAACAGACCAAAAGGGGAAAAAAAACCATGAAAAAAATAAAGTGAAAATAGCGTGCTTCAATCTGCATTCAGATTCCATCATTTCTTTCGCTGGATGTGGTTTGCATTTTCCATCATGAGTCTTTTGGAATTGTCTTGGATCGTTGTGTTGCAGAGAAGAGTTAATTCAATCATAACTGATCTTTGCACAATGTCGTTGGCTAGATTGTTGAGTGAGTATGTAACAGTGAATAAAGTACAATAAACCTGGAAAGATGGATTGGGGCTAGGTTGGGAAGGGCTTTAAGTACCAAGCCAGGGAAGAGAAACCTGTGGCCTCGAGGCCCTCTAGGTCCTCAAGTGAGGCCCTTTGACTGAATCCAAACTTCACAGAATAAATGCCTTTATTAAGAATTGGGAACCAAGCAGAGGAGACTGAGTTATTATAATAGAAAATTCTTGGACTTTGATGTGGGGGGAAATATGGAATTTTGGAGCTAGAGAGGCCCATTCAAGGTTATCTGAGTAACCTCATTTTGAAGATGAGGGAATTGAGGCCAACACAGAGGAATAGATGTAATGAGTTATTTCAGGAGCTAAGGCCAGAATCCAGATGTTTTACATCGATAAGGCGGTGTATGGTGGGAAGTATGATGGGTGGCATAGGAGAGAAGTATGTGTAAGGGGAGGGGCGGGGGTGGGGGAGGGGAGGTGAAAAAAGTATGGCGGTGAGAACATTGGCTCTGGAACCAAAGCTCACCTTGGAGGTTTCCTACCTAGGTGACATTGAGAAAGTCATTTGATTTCTCTAGGTCTCAGCCTTCTCATCAGTAAAGAGATGGGGTTGGCCTTGATGACTACCAAGGTATGTAAAGATACAAAGCTAATCCAATAAAAATGTATGTGACTACACGAAGGATGCGAATTTTTTTTCTTCAGTGAGGAAACTCCCTTTGCTGGTGCATAAGAATGATAGCTAACATGGCTATAATGCTTTTGGTTTTTTTTGGTTTTTTTGTTTTGTTTTTTGAGGCAATTGGGGTTAAGTAACTTGCCACTTAGCTGCCCCTGTGTAGTATTAAAATGCTTGCAGAGGTGGGCATCTAGGTGGTGCAGTGGATAGAGCACGGGCCCCGGAGTCAGGAGGACCTGAGTTCAAATCTGGCCTCAGATACTTGACACTTACTAGCTGTGTAACCTTAGGCAAGTCATTTAACCCTAACTGCCTCTCAAAAAAAAAAATGCTTGTAGAGGCCTTAAGTACTGGACCAGTTGCTAATGTGTTCTCCTAAAATTAGCTGATGTTTATTTTACATATATTTTATATGTACTCAAATGTATGTTCTTTGGCTTTTACTTTTCTTTGTATCCCCCATGCCTAGTACATGGTTGTCCAGCTGTTTTCCAGTTTTGTCCAACTCTTCATGACTCCATTTGGGGTTTTCTTGGCAAAGATACTGCCATATCCTTCTCCAGCTCATTTTACAGATGAGGAAACTGAGGCAAATAGGTTGACTTACCCAGGGTCACACAGCTAGTAAGTATCTGAGACTGGATTTGAACTAAGGTCCTCTTGACTTCACAGCCAGCTCTCTAACCCCTGAGCCACTTAGCTACCCCTAGCACATGATAGATACTTAACAAATTTTTTTTTTAACTGACATTTCATTTGATTCTCATAACAACTCTGGAAGGGTTATTATCCCCATTTTACAGATAAAGAAATGGAAGCAGGGAGAGTTTAAGTTAGTTGCCCAAGGTCATACAGCTAGTCTGAGTCTGAATTTGGATTTGGACTTAGGTCTCCCTGACTCCAGGTCCAGAACTCTTTGCACTATGGCACTCCCAGCTGCCTTAATCTATGAAACCTTAGTTGGTAAACCCTTAGGATGATGAGGCTTACAGCACATAGAGTTAAGTGATTTGACCAGTGGCAGATGCAAAATTTTAGCCCAGATATTCATAATTAAGACCAACACACACTATCTGCCATACTATTTCTATTAAATAATGCTATATTTTAAATATTAATAAATATTTTTAAAGTGTAGGGATACAGAGATGGGACATAAGATGGAATACGCAATGAACAGTGGCATTTGCCCTGGAATATTTCATGGGAGAGTATGCATTAGGGCAGGATTTTGATGATGACTGGTTATCATGAAGGTAGAATATCCTTTCGTCAGACCCATGTACCCTGATTCTTTAGATTAGAAAATGGAATGACTGCAGTTACGCAGAATATCAGGCTAGATTCCATGACTCCTGTGTAAGGAATGGTAGGGTCTGGAATGGAAGCCACATCAACTGGAATGAAGGCTAAGTAATCACAGAGGCTTGAGTATCTTCAGATTAGGATGGCAAGGTGTCCCGATTCCTCTAAATCACAGCAATTATAGGGATGATGGGATTTGAAGGGCTGCCATATACCACATTGAATATTACCATGCTCTCAAATTGTCAAGGTCTTGTGGCCCTCTGACTACAAAAGAATTCGAAGCCCAGGAACATGCATGGAATGAAATTAATATTCCTTAATTCCAGTGCCTTCCCTCTATAAATTATTCCTATTTATTCTGTATAAAGCTTTGCATGTGTTTGTTTGCATGTTGGCTCTTCCATTAGAGCGCAAGTTCCTCGAGGCCTGGGACTGTCTCTAGACTCTTTTTGTATCCCTAGCACTTGTCACAGTCCTTGGCACATAGTAGGCACTTAATAAATGTTTATTGATTGATTAAGTGAGAGGTTATCTCCCAACAACTCTTTGGGGTAGGTGTCATTATTACCCCCATTTTTTACATTTAAGGAAACTGAGGTTGAAAGGTTTAAGTTACATGCCCACACATGCTCAACACAAGGCTGAGGCTAGATTTGCATTTAGGTCTTCCTAACTCTAGACACAGTATTCTATCTACTGCACCACCTAGCTGCCTTGACATTAGGGTTAAGCATACCCAAGAAAGGATGCAGCCACTGCCAGCCTTGCAACTCAGCGTCATTGCTCGACAACCCCTTTAGTGTATGATTTGCATAAAGACCTCTGCTAACTTCTCTTGTACTGCACACAGCTCCATTCAGGACACACAAATAAACATGGATATACAAAGAAAGCCACCCAGGCCCTCAGACAGACCCTCCTACAGTTGCACTGCCCTTCCCCAAAGAGCCCATCAACATAGCAAAGTTGGCAACCAGTGGCCCAAGAAGGCTGGGTTGACTCTGTTTTTATAGGTTGGCTTTAAGGAACCTCAGAGATCGAGAGTGGCTGGTGTCCTTGCCAGGAGTATTGGAGGCAGCAGCTGCCCCTTCCTGCCCCCATACATTAAGCGTCCTTCCCTGTTTATGGTACATACCTGTACTCAAGGCATAAAATCATTCATCCTAGCCAAGAGTGTTTCCCCTGTCATGATCCTTGATTTGTCTGAAGCCAAATATGCACTCTGATTTCTAAATTTGTTTTGGCCCAGGTTTGCACTCTCATTCGTTAACTTTTTTTTTTCTTCATGGACTTTTACGTCTTTGTTTATTTTGTTCTTTTAGTGACTTTTTTCATGCCTTTAAAGGAAAGGCAGAAACCTCAGCTCATCATTACATTCCTTTGCTGGCCGAGGGCCCCGGTTTCCTCACTCTGAAGATGGATGATCCTTGGCTTTTAATTTGCCTGTGACAGGGGATAATTGTCACTTCAACTGCCACCCCCCAAAATAAGGCAGGGTGGTGCTTCCCAACACAAAATAGAGCTATTGCCACCAGCATCCCACGGGGGGAGCTTCCCGCCAGTGAGGGAACAGTTCTGGTCCCATCTTCCCCACCCTGTGCCTTTTCTGTTGTACAAAACATGCAATTAGTGTTTTCTTGAAGGGTTCAAGATAGAGAGGTTAAGAAACTCCAGGGAGACTCATTCCTAATTTTCTCTAGAATTGTTTTGTGATGGGATTCTGTGAAATTACAGCCTTGACTTGACAGCTGCTAAATTGCTTGACCTGATTTAATCCTGACGCAGCTGCCTTGTATATTCAAATCCATCCCCTACTACATTTTAGGACTGCTCTATTTTCTGACTTAAAACAGACAAAAAAAATCGCTAGCATTTATAAAGGGCTTTGACACTTACAAAGCACTTCATAAATATTATCTCATTTTATCTTCATAACAACTCTCAGATTGTTATTATCTCCACATTACAGATGAGGAAAGCGAGGCAAGTTCAGTGACTTGTCCAATGTCACACAACTTAATGAATGACTGAAACTGGATTTGAATTCAAGTCTTCCTGACTCCAGGTCTAGTGGTCTATCCATTAAATCACTATACAGAATGACTAAGAGGTCAAAGTCAAGTATAGTATCATCAGAAAGGACATTGGGCTGTCAATCAGGAGTCTGGGTCCTAGACTTTGAGCATCTACAAGTTAAGTTCTCTGGGCTTTAGTTTCCTTATCTGTAATATGAGGGAACTGGTCTAGAACAAGGGTTGGCAAATGGCGGCCTATGGGCCAAATCTGGCCTGTTGCCTGTTTTTTGTACAATCTAGGAACCAAAAATCATTTTTTACATTTTTAAATAAAGTTTTACTATATTTTAAAATGTAAAAAAAAAAAAAAACAAATAAAACAAAACCAAAACACTCTTACCCCTCTGATCATATGAAAACAGATGGGCCAAATTTGGCTTTCAAGCATACTTTGCTGACCCCTAGACTAAAAGATCTCTGAGATTTTATTCAGCATTATAACTGTAAGAGCTATGAGTTTCTTTTCATGGAACCCGAAAATTTCAAGGGACCTTAGGAGTCATCTAGTACCTTAGTACCCAAATAACTTGGAACCACTCAGGGACTCACCAGAAATCCTGGTAACAACTCCCCATATAAACCTTCACATTATGAAGACTTCTGGAAGCTAAGATCTCATGCTCAGATGTTAGTTTAAAAATATTATGACATCTCCCAGGGACTATATATTTTAAACTCTGGATAAGAAACAGGAAAATGGAAAGGCAGGAACCAGGAAGGAGAAGACCCTAAGCTAGCACAGAGAAATAAATTTGTGAAGTCCCTGTGATGGTGATTGCTGTAGACCAAGAGTTCTTAGTCTACAGGGTCCAGTCTATAAATAAATTTCAAGGTGATCTATGAACTTGAATGAGGAAAAAAAATACATCCTTATAACCTCTAACCAAAATTTAATATTTCCATCAATTATTTTAAAATGTGTTTCTGAGAAAGGGTACATAGACTTCACCAGACTGTCAAAGGAGTTCATGACACCCAAAAGCTAAGAACCCCTGATGTAGAGGAAGGAGGAAGAAGAAAACTGCTTCTGGAGTCTGAAGACCTGAATGTAAATCACTTACTAGTCATATGACCTCAGGCAAATCATTTCCTCTCTGGGCTTTAGTTTTTTTCATCTTTAAAATTTTATTTGTATATGTACATGTATGTATATATGTACACATGCGTACATTATATATACACACATGCATATGTGTGTGCATATATGTATTGTATATATATAGGTGTGTATATATATAAAATTCACAAATAAATATTACTCCAGTTTAGCTGAAAGAGGAGTAAAGCAAGATAGATCAGTATGTCTTTAGCAAAAGTTTTTTGACTTAAAATCCTAAATTTTAGCTACAGTTTCACGTGAACAAGAGAAATACAGTACATCTGCTGGCCATTTTACCTATTTGTGTATTTTCTAGTGTGACCCTACAAGTAGAGAAGGAGGAGCTGGTCATGGAATGGTTGAGCTCCACCACAGCTATTTTGAGTTGTGTGAGGGAAGTCTTTATCACCAAAGGACCTAAACTAGGAAGCTAGGGAAGAGATGCCTCATGCCACCAGACACAGTTAGAAGCACAATATGCTTGCATTTGATATGGATGTTTAGTGAAGAAAGGTACCCAAAGAAGACTTGAGTCATCTTCTGAAGTTATAAATGGTTTAGGAGTGAATGTGTGGTTGGGAAAAGGAAGTGAGGGCCCCAAAGCAGTGTTTTTTGAACTCTAAATACAATGGCCCAGGGATCACTTGGAGTGCCTCATGGCTGCAAAAAACCTCAGAATCATCTTTAAAACCTTTTTCTCCCTCTCCCTGCCCTCTCTCCACCCCCACCCCTTCCCTGTCCCTGTACAATCTGTTGCCTAGAATTGTCAATTACATTGCCACAATAGCTTAGAAACTGCGTGTGGCAAAGCACCAACTCACATTTCCTGGTTACTAGAAGTCCTTCCTTCCTCCTTGTTAGGGGTATTCATGAATTTCCTCTTAGGTATGGTGTCATTTTCTGAGCTCCTTATAGAACCTTGAATCTGCCTTTTCTCACCATGTCCATTCTGTCCTTACCTCCTAAACACACTTGCCAGCTTACTGCTCCTGGGTACACTGATATCCTCTTACTCTCCAAAATTCACAAAATCCTCCTTCTGTTAAGAGCAGAGGAGAGCCTGTGACCTAGAGGCCATGTGTGGCCTTCTAGGTCCTTGGGTACAACCTTTTGACTGAGTCCAAGTTTTACAGAACAAATCATTTTATTAAAGGGATTTGTTCTGTGAAGTTTGGATTCAGTCAAAAGGGTTGAACTTGAGGACTTAAAGGGTCACATGTGGCCTCAAGGCTGCAGTTTCCCCACCCCTGGTCAAGAGGATGAGGGAACTAATGCTAAGGACATGGTTTACCTGTGTACATTCTTTTACTTGTCCTCATAGAAGCAAAAGTAATAAAATCAAATATATTAAAACCTATAGTTCCTAAGAGATATATAGCTAGCTCTTAATCAACCTAAAGGTCCTCCCCTAATCCAGGAGTTTCCAGGCATAGTTCAGTTGCTTGCAATTAGGCCTCCTTATCACCCCTTCCAACTTGGGGTTGGCACATATTCTTTATCTGCTTTTCTACTCATAGCTTCTCAGAGCAGCAATGTTGAGTTTATGGGCGAACTCAAGACCCAAGGCACTGAATCTTCCTCTACTCAGTTTTGGTAACTTACTATTTTTTTGCTCATTAGGACCTCAGATTCTGTCCATTGACTGGACAGAGTGGCTGGCTCTTTGAGTAGTATAAGATACTACTAAAAACTCATTTTTTCTTCATCACTTGTGGCATAGACTCAAGGGTATGGCCAGGGAACCTAAAATTAGTTTCACTTGAACTCCCAACCCTTATTGCAGGGTTTCTTGCTTATTTAGCACATTCACTTTAATTTCTCCTTGCTGAGCTCTCTCTCACGGGTGGCCATAGACTGAGCAGAGTTTCATCAATTTAAAGCTGTTTTGACTAGACCTAAAAAACTCCAAATGCAGTCTAACCACGACATCTTAGTTGTACTCCATTCCTGGTCATCAACCTCTTATTCCTATATTTTAACATGGTTCAAAAATCCAAATTCCATTCTCAGCTGCCATTTTCTTAAACAACTTGTTGACTTTCCAAAGCTGCTTTTCTCTTCTGAAGCCCTTGCTTCTGATCAGCAACAGAGATGAAAACATTACCTATGCTCCAAATGTCTAGACTGTCTTGCTCAAGATTTCATAATCCTTAGTAATGCTAAAGTCTAAATTTCTTCTGGTGGTATCATTTGTGCTTATGTGAATCTCCAGAGGTGAGCAGAAGTATTTTAGTTTGACAACTCTTAAGAGATTTTACCATGACATATGAATGCCCTGGGTAAACAATAGAGATCTCTATCATTACTTACAAGTCACCAAATAGCTACCTTAATTCTCCCTCAGCAGAGTCACCAATCACTACTTATTTGTCCTTTCTTCTTTTATTAGTGAGTCACCCCATCAGTCAATAAGCATTTGATAAGCATCTATTATGTGCCAGGCATTGTGCTAAGGACTGGAGATAGAAAGAAGCAATCCCTACCCCCACTGAGCTTACGTTCCTCTGGGGTCAGTTAATAAAATTTGCAAAGTACCTAATATATGCTAGACATTATGCTAAATACTAGAGATATAAAGAAATAGTCACTGGCCCCCAGAAGCTCTCCTAATGGCACTTGTGGATCCATACCTCCATTCCTCAGAGGCTAAGCCTCTGCTGGGCACCATCTCCAGTCACCCTGATCTGTATCTTGCCACTGGACCCAGATGACTCAGGAGGAGAAAGTGAGGCTGGTGACTTTGCACAACACTGCCTCACTTAAAACCAGTTCACTTGCATGTCATAGCATCATCTCCTTGATGTCAGGGTCCTCTTCATGAATGAAGGACAAACAACAAGTTGTTACGCCCTTCTGTCCCCATAGGGCCTTCTTCTTCTGCTCCAATTTACTTTCCTTTTTTCTTATGTCCTTCACCTTCAGTACCGCTCTTTCAAAAATCCTTCCTTCTTCCAATAATTTAATTCAACCAATATTGATTAAGTACCCTCTATGTTGCTAAGACATACCAGGTACTTGGGCCATAGAGACAAAATTGAAATAAAAGTTGCTCTCAAGGGACTCACTAAGTCTCACTTAGAGGAGCAAAATACACTGGAAGAAGTTTGGAGAAAAATTAATTTCCCTAAATGAACCCCAAAATGTTTTTGGTGGAAAGTATAATAATCATTATTCTCTGCCCTTCTCCCCATCTTTTTTTTACTTCTGAGCCTCGACATTTTCTTCCCCTGCAAAATGAGAGAATTGGACAAATAGTCCCCTCTACCTCCAATGATTAACCCAGGCAGAGCGGGGCTATATAGCCAGGGAGAGTCCAAATTCCCAAATATCTGACTCTGAATATTATCTTTGCTAGAGTGGAACCTAAGAAAGAGGATGTCTAGGGTAATAATTAAAGATAATAAAAATTATTATTATCATTATTATTATTATAGCTAGCATTTATACTGAGTCTTAAAGTTTGAGAAGTGCCTTCAATGATGTGCTCTCATTCAATACTCAGGTTGTATCCGGAATGAGATGCTCGAGGTTGCATGCCTCGGGGCTGCTGTGATCCTTGATACCAGAGACATGCTTGTTTATTTTCTCGGGGTGGTGTATTGACTCCTTCGGCTAGAGTTTTCTTCTTGGGTAGCTGGGTGCTACAATGGATACGGCACTGAAGATCTGAGTTAGAATATCTCTCTGCCTTAGAACTAGCTGTCTGATCCTAGGCAAGCCACTTGACCTCTCACAGCCTCAGCGTCCTTATCTGTAAAATG
This sequence comes from Vombatus ursinus, assembly GCF_900497805.2. Classification (NCBI taxonomy): domain Eukaryota; kingdom Metazoa; phylum Chordata; class Mammalia; order Diprotodontia; family Vombatidae; genus Vombatus; species Vombatus ursinus. The sequence continues at coordinate 58,557,194 of NW_020954556.1, forward strand.
GGTATAATAATAGTGCCTACTTTACAGGGTTGTTGTGAGGATCAAATGAGACAACACATGTGATGTGCTCTGCAAACTTTTGTGAATGCTTTGTTGGTATTGAGTTGTTTCCTGTTGTGTCCAACTTTTCATGATCCCATCATTTGGGTTTCATTGTGTGTGTGTATGTGTGTGTGGGGGGGGGGCAAAGATACTGGAGTGGTTTGCCATTTCCTTCTCCAGCTAATTTGACAGATGAGGAAACTGAGGCAAACAGGGTTGAAATGGCTTGCTCAGGGTCACACTAGCTAGGAAGTGTCTGAACTCAGAAAGATGAGTCTTCCTTACTCTAGGCCCAGTGATCTATCCACTGAGCCACCTAGCTGCCCTCTGTAAACTTTAAATGCTATCTATTATTGCTATTATTATATCATTATCTATAAAAATGCTGTGTGTTATTGTTGATGCTGTTTTTATTGTTTTGATTACTATCATTCACATCCAGCCTTTCTCTTTGAACTTTAGAATCAAAGAAACTCAGCATGAAAAGGATCTTCAGAGGGCATCACCTCCAATCTGTGCCTGAGCTCCTGCTTTAACTTCAATCCTTTAAAGAATCATAGATTTAGAGTTGAAGGGTTTTCTGTGCACAGACGAGGAAACTGAGACCCAGGGAAGCTGAGTAACTGGCCCAAACTCTCAGAGTTAGGATCTGAACCCAGACCCTCTGACTACAAAGCTGTGCTCTCTCCATTGCACGGGTTTGACTTTTTCACTGTTGGCTATTGCTCTTCTTCCCCTCTAGCTCCAGCCTTTTCCCTTCCACTCATGTCCTCCTCTTTCAGCTTCTCCTTAAGTATTTCCCAAAAAAGTTCCCATCCTTAGATTTAATTACTGGCCTTCTTCATAACTGCCCAAACCTTCTAAACCTCCTTCACAATTTTTTCTCCTCCTCCTCCTCCCTCTCTTCTCCTTCCTCCTCTTCCTTCTCCTTCTTTTCCTTCTTTTTCTCCTTCTTTTTCTCCTCCTCCTCCTTCTTTTTCTTCTTCTCCCTCTCTCCTCCTTCCTCCTCTTCCTTCTCTTCCTCTTCCTTCTTTTTCTCCTTTTTTTCTCCTCCTTCTTCTTTTTCTCCTTCTTTTTCTTCTCCTCCTCCTCCTCCTTCTTCTTTTTCTTCTTCTCCCTCTCTTCTTCCTCCTCCCTCTCGTCCTCCTCTCTTCCTGTTTCCTCTCTTCCCCCTCTCCAGTTCCTTTTCTTGCTCCTTCTCTCATACAGCCTTCTCCGGCTAAAGCTTGAAACAGAACAAGCAATCACAGATCAACAAGATCACAGATCCAAGTATCAAAGTATCATTCCATGTTGGCTTCCCACCTCTGCTTGGCTCAGCTATTGAAGAAGGCTCTTTTATTTTCAGTGGGCAGAATGGTTCAAACAAAAATGAGAACCAGATTTCAGACAATCGCCCAGGGAGCTCAGGGAAAATGTGGGTTTGGACGCCTGAATTTCGAGTGTAATTACCCTCCCCTCGGGCCACAGAGTCCTGTCCTTGGCCTCTCTGGGCTCTGAGCAGAATCCCAGTTTGTCGAAGTCTGTGAGTTCCACAAAGCAGGAGAAAGTTCTATCAGTCATGGAAGTGAGGGTTCTAATTTGTACTGATTTGCAGTTGCAAGTTAAAGGGATCTTGTTTGAGATTAGAATAATTTGATCCTGATGGTGCTTCTAACAACAGACTCTACCCCTATTCTTGAGTGTATTTCTCTCCATTTGCTTCCAGTTTGGTGTAGTGACCTTCCTCCAACTAGTGAATTTTCTTTGAACAGTTCAATGCCCAGAGTAGCAGAGTATTTATTGCCTTTATTAAACCTGTGATCATGGGGAGAATAGAGTTGCCTGCTTGTGCAGCCTAGGACAACCAGGGCCCATGAATTTGTCTTCAATATCGATATCCATTTCCCCAGAGATCAAAGCCCAGTTCCTTATCTGTATCAGCCTCTGTGACATATGGTGACTGATTTTCATTTTCCTCCCCTAGTATCCTACTGGGCTTTGCATGATTTATCACTTTAAGATTACAAACAGATCTGGAGCTTTTTACTTCAGCAAATTTGATGCCAAACTATTGAGCTTGGGTTGATTTAAAGTCTACATTTTGCCCTGGATCTGCCTGGAGATATTACATTGATAGAAAGGAAGCATCCCTGTGGTCTGTGAAATGGAAAGCAAATCTTGATGCTTATGAAATAAAACTGCCTTATTTAAAATGCTCTTTTCTTTTGCATTCGCTACAACATTTTCCTTTCAGGTAGAGCTCTCAAACTTTTTGTGAAGAGTTACTTTATATTTCTCCGATGCCTTGAGATCGCTACGGTAAACGCTGGTGGGGCGCCAGAGCTGGGGATGGGGGTAGAGTTGGGGAAGAGGCAGTAAGAGTGAATTTCTTGAGCTGAATTAGCATGAGTCAAGTTGGGGGAAGTAGCAGTGAAGTCCTTTATAAGATCAGGGTCCTTTACCCAAAACTCGAAACCTTGAAAAAAAACTCTAGAGATAGGGCATGCTGTAGTAATTAATTAGGTGATCCACTGGACAAGTTCTCTTACCTTAAATGAGCATCCTGGCTAAACCAATACACTTTTACTTCAACTTTGCTCCCACTTCCTTCTTCACATTTGGAACATAAGAACCACCAGGATGTGTAGACAATCCCTTATTCGTCCCTAAAATGGAACTAAAATGAGGGTCTGTAGCATCCTTAGTTCACTCTTTTTATTATCGTGAGCGTGACAGTGGTCTGACTCAAGTTACATATGCCATAAACATAATTTCACAGGAGGGAATTGCTGGGAAATCCTTACGTTGTTTCCTATTTCAGGATCACCCAAAAACACCTGAGGTAAGTCATATGGTTCATATACCCTAGAGATCAGACTCCCTGTGACAAGGGTCTCTGTCTAATGCTCCAAGGACAATAGCAGTGGTGAGACAAGGGCTGGTGGCCTTGATCTCAAGTCTCAGAGTTGTTTTGATCCATTTAGAGAAGATTTCCTTGTTAGGGGATACTGACCATCAAAGGACACTGTGGGAGGTTATCTACTCCAGGTCAGGTGGGATGGAGCTGAATAGGTAAAAAATCTCTCTGGTTTGAAGGCAGCAGAAGCCAGCTGTCAGACTATGGAGTGTTGTGGACCTTTCATGACTGCTGCAAGTTCATCCCTACATAGCAGCTCTGATGCATGGACTCTGACTTCCGAATTGGACACTATTTTGTGGATTATGTCACACATTGTCTTAGCATTTTGGTCTGTGTGATTCTATAAGCATTCATTCCATTCCATTTGCCAAAAATTTACTAAGTTCTTTATTCTGACTGGCCCTGGTGCAGGCTGGTCTTAAGTGCTCAGTCTGGAGGGGGTAAGACTGAGTCAATGAAATCTAGAGAAAACAACAACAATGGCGACTTTCTTGGACAGTAAGAGAAATTATATAAAAACTTAACAAGGACATACGCTGTCAGGCACAGCTCTCCAGATTTTCCACTCCATGGGGATACACCTAAATTTGTAGCAGTGCTAGCACATACAGAAAGGAGAAATCCATCAGATGAGAAGAGATTCCATTCTTTTTCCAGTACTGATTTATATGGGAATCATCAGGTCACCAGAGGAGGGCCTTCTTTTATTAAGCCAATGAGCTACAAAGAACATAGGTGCTACTTACATACTCCTTCTGCATTTCCATGACTAAGAACTATGCATGAATCTAAAATCACTAGGCCTAGTCAAGCCCTCAGGGCCCAAGGCCTGGCCAGAACAGGAAGTTCCTATAACAAATCTACCATGTGCTAATATCCTTTATTTGTACCCTATTTCCTGGCTTTATAATAACTGCTCCAGCCTACCTAGTCATGCTATTGACCTGCCTATAGTTTTTTTTTTTTCTTAAGGCAATTGGGGTTAAGTGACTTGCCCAGGGTCACACAGCTACTGTCAAGTATTTGGTCTGAGGCCAGATTTGAACTCAGGTCCTCCTGATTTCAGGGCCCGTGTTCTATCCACTGTGCCACCTAGCTGCCCCTATAGTTCTTAACCCCTTGTTACCTGGACCATAGAACTCAACACTGTATAGTCCTAATGATGGAGATGGGATCTGAACCCCTAAAAGGAAAAGACCATGTCTTTGGGATCTGGACCCCAAAAAAGGAAAAGCCCCGGACTTTCCTACATGGTCAAGTCTCTGGCATTCGCCTGAGGCTATAATCTTCTCAATTAGCCTTTCCTTGTGGCCTCTGACCAATCTTCCAGTGCTGTTACCTCTAACCTAGCCCAGCCTTTCATTGTCTGTTACCTCCACACACACCCCTCCCCCACTTCCCACCCTTAATCCTATCTAGACTCCATTCTCCCTTGGCTACTGGTTCAGGTCCCAGGTGTTCTCGGTTACCTCCCAGTCACCCCAGACTACTTGGCCACTCCTAGATTCCTCCCACAGTCTTTCTGTATATAACATCCATCTTGGCCACCATTAAGGTGTTCAGATTCTTAAAATCTGACCAATGCTTCAGATTCAATCTGCCCCATTTGCATTAGCAATACTAATGCTTAGATTCCGTAAGAATCTAGCCAGTATGGCAGTTTGTTAGAATCATGTCTGCCCTCTATCAGTGTTTTAATAAACCTTGTCTTTGGCTGAAAGAAGGCTTGGGTAGAATTCATTCGGGCAGGACTCAGGTGTCACTATTTCAGGGTCCCAGCATGTCTAAATCTCCACACTTACGGCCATTGGCTATGGTTTGGGAATGATAGGAATGGCAACAGCATCTCCCTCTCCAGATTTTCAGGTCAGGTGTTATCTATTGCATGCAATCCCACTGTCCTTATCCAGACCCTTGTGCCCTTTGCCAGGATGAGTTCAATTTCCTTGAGAGTGGTCTCCCCATTTTCAGTTTCACCTCCATTCCAATTAATTCTGAATATTGCAGCCAGATTAAGCTTCTTAATGCATAATTTTGATCACTCATCGCTCCTTTGCTCAAAAAACCAAAAATCTGCAATTACTTTCTATTTAATAAAGTAAGCCTATTAATTTGTCCTCCAGACCCACCACAAACTATTTTCAACATACTTTAACAGTTTCATCTTGTGCCACTCTCTTTCATATAACCAATGGTCCAGTCAAATTGGGTGGAACATGCTCTATTTTTCTGCCTTTATATCTTTGATCACTCTATCCCCTAAATCTGTACTGACCTTTTACCCATTTTCATTTATTGAAATTCTTCCCATTCTCCAAGGACAAATTTCTATTTCCTCCATGAGGTTTCTCCAGAATTATTACCCCCCCATGTGGGAAAAATGATCTCTCCTCGGATCTCCAACAGTTTATACTTTTCCTATAAAGTCATTATGATCTCTTTTATCTTAAGTTTAACCTGTTGGTGGTGCTGCTGCTGGTCACTCCCTGAATCATACATTTATAAGTGGGTGCTCTGCCCAAAGGAATATAAATTTCTTGAAATGCAGCTCTGTTAAACCAGGTTTTGGTAAAGCCTACTGGGATTCAAATGGAGCTACTTGACTGTGCTTTAAACCCAAATGACTCTGACTCTCACTGATTGGCCAATAGTGGCCAATAGTGGCCCCAATAGTTGGGGCTTGGGCCCCAACCCAAGCAGTTGGCTCAGAGTGAGTGTAAATAGCAATTGTTTCAGTTCTGGCCAGAAACTCTGAGGGTCTTCCCTTCCCAGATTGATTTTTTTTTTTTTAAGTAGGTAAAAGAGGCCATTTTTTTGGTCTTATTTCTTACCTACCTTAATAGCTGAAAGGGTGTTGCCTCAGACAAACTGAGACCTGGGAAAGACTTTAGTTTAAAAAGTTAAAAAGGTCTCCCACTGTAGGTCGTCTCCTATCATCCTAATCTATATCTTGCCACTGGACCCAGAGGGTGCTAGAGGAGAGAGTGAGGCTGGTGACTTTGCACAGCTCTGCCTCACTTAAATCCAATTCACTTACACGTCAAGACATTACCTTCCTAATGTCATCAGTCCTTTTCCAGGATGAAGGACCAACAACCCTTATCCTAGTCAACAAGATTAAGCAGAGGCTGGTTACCTAGGGATCTAGTCTAGACTGACTCAACCAGAGTCAACTCTCAGGTCTTCATCTTTGACAAACCCCACTTCTTCTCTGAACTTGCTATATATCATGGAGTTCCAACTGAGTTTGACATGACCAAGGATACTCCCTAGACTGATAGACAGACATGCTTATATATAGTGTGTACTAATTTACTCTTGAAAAATAATAATATAATATGTAACATTCATATAGTGTTTTAAGTATTACAAAGCCCTTTACAAATATTATTTTATCCTCACAATAACCAGGAGAGCTAGGTGCTATTATTATCATCTCAAATTTGAAAATGAGAAAACTGGGGCAGTTAGAGGTTAAGTGACTGGCCCAGGGTCACATAGTTAATAAGTGTCTGAGTCACTTACTATTGGTATGATGACTCTACAGATGCTATTTGTAAGCCCTCCTTTATAAGTCAGTTGATGGGGCAGCTAGGTGGTACAGTGGATAGAGCTCTGGCCTTGGAGTCAGGAGGACCCGAGTTCAAGTCTGACCTCAGACACTCGATACTAGCTGTGTGACCCTTGGCAAGTCACTTAACCCTGATTGCCTCACTAAAAAGCAAAAAAAAAAGTCGACAGTTTTGTGAGTTACTGTGGTCAAAAATAATGATCATCTGGTGGTCAGCCTTCCAGTAATGAGAAGCCTTGTGAAACTCTGCTTTGGGAAATAATAAAACTATTTCTTTTTGTAAGATTCCACAATTCAGAATTTTACCAGTTTAGATTGCCATTGCTGCCAATTAATAATAATTATTGTTGTTCAGTTGTTTCAACTGTGTCTGTGTCTTCATGACCTCATTTGGGGTCTTCTTGGCAGAGACACTAGAATGGCTTGCCATTTTCTTCTCCAGTTCATTTAATAGATGAGGAAACTGAGGCAAACAGGGTTAAGTAACTTTCCCAGGGTCATACAATTAGTAAACCTCTGTGCACAGATTTGAACTCCAGGCCTGACACTCATGGTACCAAAAGTACTAGGACAAGATTCAGTCAGTTATTGTGCTAGACAGATTTAAGGGGAAAGTGTGGTCCATTGGGTCAACATGCCAAATATATTTCTTTCTTTGACCCAACTCTTTTTTTTTTCCAGACATAAAAACTCGGTTTTACTTATAGGATTCAACACTTGAGCTTCTCTCTCTCTTTTTTTTTTTAAATCAGTCTGGGACTTCCAGGTACCATTGATCACTATCACTAGGTGGGAGACTTGTAACTGCAAGCTAACACTGCTAGACTTTGAAATCAGTTTAGACCTTAGTCATACTTCTGCCCCTAATCTTCATCAAAATGGTCACATCCTGTATCAATTCCTATTTCAGAATCTGACCTACATATTTAAAGTTCTAAATCATCCATCTCAAACTAAATTTATAGAACTTGCCGAAGTCAAAAGGTCTAGCAAACTGGCGGGGCTGAGATATACTTTTTTTGCCATACTTCCATTGCAAAATACCTACCAAAAATAAAAATTATGAAAGGACTCTAAAATATTCACGTGCAGATGAGGCAATGGCTCATTCAGTCACTTCTTCTATTCTCCTATTTAATCTAGACTGCCACAATCAGGCAGAGAGAAAGCTCGAGGAGATTTTTTCTTGCGTCTTATTGGAAACCTTAAAAGTGACCCAACTCTTAAGCAGTGTACATCTATGGGTAAGATAATTCTTAGGTTTATATCAAAATGGCTGAATGTGCCACCATTTTCTTCAAGGTGCTGGAGAAAGGAGTGGAGGGACAAGGTTATATTTGGTTGCCAGTCTATCTAGGCAGCCACTGTAGCCTTGCTACTCAAAGCATGTTGGGTAGTGAGGGAGCTCAAGGTAGCCATCAGTTCACACAGGTTTTTTTTTTTAAACTTTCTTTTGGGTTCTTAGTAACCTAGACCATGACAATTGAAATTGCTTTATCTTTGGTACATAATTTCTCTTTTAGAGAAGTTTGAGAGGTTGTAAGGAGCAGAGAAAATGTCTGGTTCTCCATTTGTTGGTCACATGACCCAAAAGTCCAATAAGCTTCTCAAAGTTTCTTTATCTAAAGTCTGTGACCTTTAAAAAATTTTTTTCTGATAAATACACTTTAATACTGGTTTCCTTCATGATCCTATGTATTTTATGCATTCAAAAATATTATTCTGAGAAGGGGTCCATATGCTTCCCCAGACTTCCAAAAGGGTCCATGATGCCAAAAAAAAAAAAAGATAAGAACCCCTGGACTTGAAAAATGGAAGACCTCCAAACTATAGAACAAATCCTTTAGGAACATTCATGAGAAAATAAGGGGAATATAACAGTGAGAAAGTATGGAGACAAACACACATTGCATTTTTTTCTTTCTATGGCTTGTTAGCTCAGCATGAACCCTAGTTAGTGATCAGATATTCCTGTTTTTATACCTCTCATATTTGAATTGTCTCCTTCTCTAAGGAGTTTACATCTCCTTATAGACAGAGACCAAAAGTGTAGCAATGAGAGCAATGGTATACCAGAAGTGCACAAAAAATGGATTCGGGGGACCTATGCTCCAGATAATTACCAGCAATTTGTTCCTGTGCAGGTTCTTTAGCCTCTCTGAGACTAAATTTTTCATTTGTGGAATGGAGATAGCAATCTTTTTGCCAATTACTTCACAGAGTTATTGTTTCATGGAGTTGTTGTGAGGAAAATGTTTTACAAACCTCATGTGAGTTATAATCACACCAAGATCTCTTCTGCCACATTTCTGGGAAGTTAATTGCACCAAGATGGTGTCTTCTGTGCGCCCAGCACAACTGCCTTGGATTCAGGAGAAGGGGGAAATGAGGCCACCCATTGTGGCAGTCCATTTAAAAAAAATTAAAATTTTTGATTCCTCATCATCTTTATTTCTTTATGTAAATAGTATTTTTCCCAGTTATATGTAAAGATAGTTTTCAACATTCATTTTTATAAGATTTTTGAGTTCAAAATTTTTTTCCTTCCCTCTTTTCCCTCCTCCCTCCTCAAGACAGCAAGCAATCTGATACAGGTTATACATGTACAATGATGTTAAACATATTTCCACATTAGTCATGTTGTGAAAGAAGAATTAGAACAAAAGGGAAAAACCACGAGAAAGAAAAAAAAAACAAGTGAAAATAATATACTTCACTCTGGGGACTCCATAGTTCTTTCTCTGGATCTGCTTAATATTTCTATCCTGAGTCTTTTGGAGTTGTCTTAGATTCTTGCATTGCTGAGAAAGAGCTAAGTCTATCATAGTTGATCATTGCACAATGTTGCAGTTACTGTGTACAATGTTCTCCTGGTTCTTCTCACTTCACTCAGAATCAGTTCATGTAAGTCTTTCCAGGTTTTTCTGAAATCTGCCTGCTCATCATTTCATATAGCACAATAGTATTCCATTACATTCACATACTGCAACTTGTTCAGCCATTCTCCAGTTGATGGGCATCCTCTCAATTTCCAATTCTTTGCCACCACAAAAGCAGTTGCTATAAATATTTTTGTACATGTGAGTCCTTTTCCTTTTTTATGATTTCTTTGGGGTACAGACCCAGTAGTGGTATTGCTGGATCAAAGGGTATGCACAGTTTGATTGCCCTTTGGGCAAAGTTCCAAATTGCTCTCCAGAATGGTTGGATCAGTTCACAACTCTACCAACAATGCACAAGTGTCCCAATTTTCAATATCTTCTCCAACATTTATCATTTTCCTTTTTTGTTATATTAGACAATCAGGTGTGAGGTGGTACCTCAGAGTTGTTTTGATTTGCATTTCTCTAATCACCAGTGATTTAAAGCATTTTTTTCATATGACTATAGAGGGCTTTAATTTCTTCAACTGAAACCTGCCTGTTCTTATCTTCTGACTATTTGTCAATTGGGGAATGACTTGTATTCTTAGAAATTTGATTTAGTTTTCCATATATTTTAGAAATGAGACCCTTATCAGAGACACTGGCTGTAAAAATTGTTTCCTAGCTTTCTGCTTTCTTATGAATCTTGGTTGTATTGGTTTTGTTTGTGCAAAAACTTTTTAATTCATTGTAATCAAAATTGTCCATTTTGCATTTCATAATGTTTTCAGTCTCTTGTTTGGTCATAAATTCTTCCCTTCTCCATAAATCTGACAGGTAAACTATTCCTTGCTCTCCTAATTTGCTTACGGTATGACCCTTTATGTCTAAATCATGTACCCATTTTGACCTTATCTTCATGTAGGGCGTGAGAAGTTGGTCTACGCCTAGCTTCATGACAGCCCATCATTAAATAGGTGAGTGAAGCTAGCTCTACTTATGTAAAAAGCCTTAAGACCAGAAACTAGATCTGTAACTAGCACAAAGTGAATAGTGCTTGGTCTGGAGTGACAATATCCAAGGAGGGCAGGGCAAACTTCTTCTCTATCCCACTGCTGCAATGATTCCTCCTTGTGGAAACTACAGTCTTTGCATTTCACCTTGTGGTCCTCAGAGGCACCACTGGGAGAGGGTTGTCCCCCAACCAACACAACTGTTCCTATGGTGGGATTCTTCTGAGTGCTGCCAACCCTTTACACTGTCCTCTCTGCTGGTCTGGTACTATGCCCTCTACCCAGAATTGAATTTGCCCTAGTCGAAGTTTCAGATAGTCACAGTTCTGTCAGATGCCATCAATTAACTGAGAGCAAAAATTCAATTTCTGTAGGTTCTTTGTAATTGGTCCAAATATTTTATCTTTTTTTTTTTTTGGCAATTTGGGTTAAGCGACTTGCCCAGGGTCTCACAGCTAGTAAGTTAGGTGTCAAGTGTTTGGTTTGAGGCCGGATTTGAACTCAGGTCCTCCTGACTTCAGGGCCGGTGCTCTATCCACTGTGCCATCTAGCTGCCCCACCAAATATTTTATCTTGACCTGTGTTGTATTGTGTTTTTGTCTTGCTTTGTTTGTATCAGGCCTTGTAAGTGCATAAGAAATGCTTGTGAACTTGACCTGAATTTTTGAACACTGATTCTCAACTCTGATATTTTTCTCAGCTTTTCTGTCCCTGTCCTCTTCCCGTGCTATTCCATTGTTGCTTTGGACCCACCTCTTTAGTTACATGGGCACATCCCCTTGCCTTTGGCCCTTTCAGACTTTCTACTGACTTCTTGAATACAGATGAACCCTAAACTCCTGCCCTTTCCAGGGTGTCACACACTGACACACTCAAACTGGAAGGCTCTGGGCTACCCCCACCCTTAAGTTATGCCCCAATAGGCTTAAATCGAGGGGCAAAGCTATATCAAATCGACATGGGACAAATCTGTCACTGTTTAGTCTCGGGGAGAGGCAACCACAGAACACAGGGAGGAAAGTTGAGAACAGGTCAAGGGTTATACCCCCCCAAAAAAAAGCCCCACCCCTAGAAAAAGGCCCTGATTTCAGCAGACATAGTGAAATGAGGGCAAAGTAGCCCACCCACGTGCATATCCCTCCATTTCATAGAACCCCAGAGACACCCATTTCCTATCCTTCCAGGCTAGCCAGCCTCAGGAACAAGGTGCTTCCCAGGGAGCATTCCATCCATTCTTCAGGGATAGCCTAAGTTACTCATGAGCATTTCCTGGCCTCCTTCTCTCTAACCACATCTAAGATCCCTTCCAGGGCTAAATCTTATGAGCCATAGGTGCCCCTGAGAGTTCTCTAAAAACAAACAAACAAACAAATTCATCCAAGGAGCTTGTTTGGGACAGTGATTCAACAAGACGACATTTGGAAGAAGGGGCTTCAAGGTTCCCACTTGGAGGGCAAGAGTCCACAGTTAAGGAAGTGAGACATCTCTCTGCTTCCCAGTCCTTGAGCCAGGAGGATGTTAGATACAGCATTCTCACTCCTCTGCTGCTCAAAGACCTCAAACTCACCTTTCCTAAGAATTTTTCTGAATCATTCAAGTCCTAATCTGCTCTCTGACTTCCTCTCCCCAGGGTGTTCTGAGTGACTTCCTTTCCCAAGGGTCTTCTAAGTCACAACAAATGGCCAACACAACTTCACCTACAGTATTTCAAACAGCTGAGGAGGAATCAAAATCAGTTTCTGCCTTGAGTCTTCATTAGAAGGAAGAAAAGCCTCTAGCATTCTTTTCTTTCTGATCTGTCCAAGGGTTCCCAGCCTTTGTTTGTGTATGTCATGGACCCCTCTGGCTAGGAAAAGCCTATGGATCTCTTTTCAGAATAGTGCTTTGAAATGCATAATATAAAATACCTAGAATTGGAAAGGAAAGCAATTATATTGAAATACAGTTATCTAAATATTTTTAAAAACCCAAGTTTACAGACTCTAGGTTAAGAACCTCTGCTATTGTATATTCCATTTTCCTGCAATCATTCCACGGTTCTTTTTTCTTCTACTGTTCCCCTGCTTGAGGAGCTTTTTTCTCCAAATAAAGTTGCCTTCTGGATTCTCAGCATATCAAAAGGCAGGCAAGAATCTGTGTATGTCTACAACACATTGTCTGCAAAAGCTGCAAATTGCCATCTAAAGCATTCCAAAACTCCTACAGAACTCACTCCCTGAAAGGGGAGGGCAAAAACCAGGCTCTTTCAAACTATCAGAGCCAGACTTTGGCAATCCGTGCTTCCTTCCAGGATTCTCTCAAGACCCTGGATTCTGGAAAGTTTCAGGAAGCAAGTGAAACTCCTTAGCACTATGTTTCTTAGACTTCCTATGACCTATGGGGAAGAAGCAAAACCTGCCATGTTTCCAAGACCCAAGTGGTTGAAATTCCCCATGGCATGGGTAGGGCAGAAATATGTTTTTGAAAGTCAGGAGAAAAAAAAAATTCCAGGGCTCATGTTGCTAACAACAGGACTACGTTAGGTAACAAGAAAGACCATGCCTGTTGCCAGTACTGAGCCAGGAAATATTTCATTTTCCTTTAACTAATCTCTTTGTTTACATTATTTCCTTTTCTCTGTGGGACTGGCGCACAAGCTGCCTGTTTTTGTAAGTTCTTTGGCTAGTGTAGATTAGGTCTTCTGATTTCCAGTCCCTCTTAGCCCAATGAGACAAAGCTATTGTTTATTAGTTGAATGCGTCAGACCCCATACTTGGGCACAAAGAGCAAGGTCGGAGACATTAACGATATGTACCTACCTTACAAGGCCCAGTGAAGTCCTTGCTCATGAGTGTGCTCAAGACTTCAATTTTAATTCAAGTCAATTCAGCAAACATTTATTAGGTATCTTCTATATATCCAAAGTCAATTCAGCAAACGTTTATCAGGTACCTACTATATATCCAAGGCTTTGCAATTTGTTCTGGGAACATAAAGACAATAGCAATAACAATAAAAACATTAAAAAACAAACCCTTGGCAGAGTTGTAACTAGGGTAAGGTGATGAAGCTTTGTTCCAGAGCAGTGAAATTTACTGGGCTGCTGACTTACGCTAAAAAGGTCACTGAAAGTCATCTAGTCCAATACCCTCCTTTTACAAACAAGGAAATTAAAGTCTAGAAAAAACTAGTGGCTTCCCTAAGGTCACATAGGTAGATAATGAATGGCAAAACTGAGATTTGAACCCAGATCCTAGGCTGCCTAAATCAAGCACTCTTTTCATTGTATCCCATTACTCCTCTGAGAAACAGAGAAGGAAGAAAATGGTAGGAGAGAGAGAATGGCCATCAGCCCCAATCAGATCCTGCTTCCTAATCTCAGAGTGACCTCCAGTTTCAAGTGGTTCCTTGGCCCTTCATGTCCACATATTTTGAAACTGGAGGGCAGGGGCTATTTATCTTTCTTTCTATTTCCAGCACTTCTAATAGCGCCTGGCACATAGTAGGAGCTTAATGAATGCTTCTCGACTTAACTTGATTCTTTACAACATCACCTCTCCATTAGTAGTGGTAAAAGTATTTGAAATTAGTAAAAGTCGTAAGTTATCTCCCCTGAGTCATTTCACTATGGCTCATCAACTTCAGATCTGTTCCTTTCCTCTCCCTACCAAAGCAAACAGAGGAGAGGGTATCAGGGTGAAGAGAGTAATAACTCACTACTTGGTACAGAGGATACAGAGCTAGTCTCACAATTGGGAAGACCTGGGTACCAGTCCTGTCTCTGATATCTACCAGCTGTATGATGCTGAGCACATCTTATCACCTCTCAGTATACCCAGACAATTCTCCAGGACTTAAAGTTTCAGGAACAGTTACTTGTATGTATGCATCTGCCTTGAAGGGAAGGTTTGCTTACTGCCATTTCTCTGTACCAGTGAATTCATAAGCCCAGACAAAATAAATTGTCTATGACACCCCAAACCTTCATAGTTAACATATATATACATATATATACATATATGTGTGTATAGTTTTATATATATATATGTAGTTTTATATATATTATATATAGTACTTCAATGTTTCTAAAACAATTTGCAGTTTACAAAAGCTTAAGATTTACAGAGCTAATATTATAAGGATCTATCTATAGCATGTTTCATGGTATTTGGACACGAAGAGCCAAGAGACCATTTGGAATCAGAGAAGGTCATTCTCATATTAGAAAGGCAGGTTAAGGGTGGGGAACCTGTGACCTCGAGGCCACATGTGCTCCTTTAGGTCCTCAAGTGTGCTGTGTGGCCCTTTGACTGAACCCAAACTTCACAGAACAAATTCTCTCTCTCTCTCTCTCTCTCTCTCGTTTTTTGTTTTTTTTTGGCTTTTGGTGAGGCAATTGAGGTTAAGTGACTTGCCCAGGGTCACATAGCTAGTGAGTGTTATATGTCTGAGGCTGGATTTCAACTCAGGTCCTCCTGACTCCAGGGCCGGTGCTCTATCCACTGTGCCACCTAGCTGCCTCACCAATTCCTCTTAATAAAAGGATTTGTTCTATAAAACTTGGACTCAGTCAAAAAGCCACACCCAAGGACCTAGAAGGCCACACATAGCCTCAAGGCTACAGGTTCCCCACCCCTGCATAGCTATACCATTTCCCTTTTAACTTTCACAACAACTCTGAGAAGTAGGTACTACAAATATTAACAATCCCATTAAGGAAAGTAACGAAACCAAGGCTCAAGATCTTGAAGTGACCTTCCCTTGGCCATGTAGCTAATAAGTAGGATGGTAGAAACAAAAGGGACCCAAAATGTCGTCTTCTCCAATCCCCCTTATTTTATCGACCATAAAACTCAAGACCAGAGAGGCAGGGTAACTCTCCGGAGGTCACACGTAAGTAGCCAAGCCAAGTTTCCAATCCAGGCCACATTGTTCCAAGTCTCACTCTCTTTTCCCACTGTACCACAGTGCCTCCCAGATGTTCCAAAGAATTCAAACTTGGGTCTCGCTGACTGCTACTCCCACCTCTGATGATTATTATCTATGCCTCCTTGGGCAAGTCACTCACCTTTCTTCAGCCTCAATTGTGTCTTCTGTTTAAAAATAAAAAATAAAAAAGCAGGCTTATATTAGATGGCCTACTTGGCCTTTTCTAGTTCTTGATCTATATTACCTCTGACCACTACATCATGTTTCCACAGTGGATACCTAGCACATGCCTCTAATGAGACAAATAATCCATTTTCAAGCCTATGGAGAAGGCCCATTTTATGCAGACATTTCTCTTAAAAGCAACAGACTACACTTCTGTTCCTTCTGCCTCTCCAGAAATAAAGCTGTATTTTGAAGCCCCTTCAAAAGGACTCATTATCTCAGAGGCTGCTAACTATATACTCTGTACCCCACTCAATAAAGACATCATATAACTGTCTTTGAAATTAACAGCCAACTTGAGCTTTTCAAGTTATTAAAGACGTTTGCCTTGCAGAGAGACTGTAAACTTGCCCTACCAGTTATTAGTCAGGGGAATAGAATCCCACTAAATCTCTCAGGGTGTTTCTAACAAAAAGTTTCTTGTGACCCAAATGCCGGGTTTTCTTTCTTGTCTGTTCATTCTAATTCCACTCCAATTACTCTTGAGCAAGGAGTTTCATTCCTGTCAACTCGTGTTATTTATCGAAGCCTATTGAGGGGATTGGGGTTGAAGCTGTTATACCAAGTGGTTTGTGGTTCATTAAAAAAAAAAAAAAGTTTGAAGACAATCACCTATTGTGATTTTCACGGACCTCATTCCAGCTGGCCTGTACCTTTTGGGATCTAGACACCTTTCCTTACTCATCTGGTTTGTTCTTCAGAAGAAGAATGGCAGATTGGAAAGGTGTTTCCTTCCACAAAATTGTTGTAATGGGAAGCTTGGGTCTGTCTGGTCAGACAGAGCTCTTGGGAACGAGCGCTGGGAGGGATTGGATTCAAGGGGATGGTATCCTGAGACACTGCAATGGTTGAGAAGGCAGTGATTGACTGATAAGCTGAGGGAGAAATGGAAATCAACAGGAAGTCAGTTAGCTAAGGAACCTCCCACTCCAGGGAAGGGGAAGATTTCATGAAACCAGAGCAAACTGAGACTAGAAATAGCTTTAGAGGTCATCTAGTCTTGGGAGAAGCCTCTAAGAAGGACTTGAGAATGAGGATCATAGAATCATAGATTCAGAGCAAGAAGGGACCTTAGATTTAATTTTGCAGATGGAGAAACTGAGGCACAGGGAGGTAATAGAGTGACTTGTCCAAGGTCACACAGAAAATATGCAACAGGGCTAGAATTTGAACCCAGGCTTTTTAATTCCATATTTAGTGATTTTTCCCATCATCTAATTTTATTGCAAAACCATTAAGGGGAAGAGGCAGTTTGATGAACATGTTTGACTGGCTGAATGATTGTTGTACACCAGAAGAAGGTGAAAGCCCAGTACCCAAATGACTGTGTAAATTCTGAGCTGGTAGGGGGAATGCTGATTGGTTGATGGACAGGAAACACAGTCATGAGCCCATGCACTTGGGGTCCAGGTCTCAATGTCAGGCTTCTCAGGGTTTCCAATTTAGTTTCCTCATTCATGACGTTGGGATGATAATATCAGCAGTACTTACTTCAAAGAATTGTTGCTAAGGATCAAGTGAGATAATATATGTAAAGTGCCTTTTAATGTTAAAGCACAAATCTTGGTTATCATTATTATCTTGTTCTTACCTTGTTTGATGGAGTTCAGGCATAGGTGAATAAAATCATTCCTTTTGTATTATTTACAATAATATATAACTACTTTACATTAGTATTATGACTGTTATCTTATTGTTCTTACCTTTTTGAATACAGTTTAGATAGAAGAAATATGAGGACAAGTCAATGTCTCCTGTTAATTTTTTTTCAAGGCAGTTAAAGGAACTGAGTGTTGGACTTGGAGTCAGAAAGACCGGAGTTCAAATCTTGCCTCAGGCACTTATTAGCTCTGTGACCCTGGGCAAATAACTCAACTCTTTCAACCTCGTTTCCTCACCTGTAAGATGTAAGAAGACAAGAATAGCACCTACCTCTCAGGGTTGTTAGGAGGATCAAATGAGATAACATATGTAAAGAACTTTTCAAACATTGAAAAGCCATGTAAATGTTAGCTACCATTATTTGAGGTTCTGTGGATTATCTTGTAGGTGGATAAAATTAATGCTTTTTGAAATTGAATACGAGTACTGGAATATAAGGTCCTATTATGTAGGTTCCCTGTCAATATCGTTGGGACAGATCCAGTAGCAGAGAAGGCAACAGGCATAGTTTTAATTCCTTCTACTATGTCTCTAGACAAAGTATCCCAAAATTATCCCTTAGTATTGCTTTAAATTTTAGTGGCTTTTTTGCTGATGGTACCACTGGCCAAAAGCAAATAAGCAGCTAAGGAACCCAAAACTAGTGAAATCTGTTACCAGTTGTGTTGTTTTGATATAATATGGCCCATAATGAAAGTGTTCACATCTTCAGTCCATTTCATGCCCATCCACGATTGGTCCAGTTTCGAGGTCTGAACCACCTGTACTACAGAATTTACAGCAGCTGGGATATTGGTATTTCTGATTGCTCTGATGTTACCATTCCTTTTTATAGTACCAGAAGAAAAAGCAGGGCCACTCACTCTACTGGCCTCCACATGAAGTTCATAACCATGATGGTTTTGAATAAGAACAATCTGCAACTCTATTGCTTCATCTACTGGTGGATTCATGGGAATGATTTCATCATGGACATTGGTTGGCATTTCAGGATTCCTAAAAGACCTTCATTCACAGCTACCATAGTCAACTCAGGACTTAATAAGTCCCCACTGTGTATCATCCTGGCTAACATTTCCTTACTTGGCTCTTGATCTCACCTCTCCTGACATAGATGATGAGTTGGACTTTGAGGAGATTATAATTATTATTGTTATTGTTGTAGTTATTATTCTTGTATACCATGGCCCATGCCCTTCCATAAATGTCAATGCTCCTAATTACGTGATGGAAGGAAAGCATCCTGGCAATTAGAATGGAGTTCAGAAACGTTCATTAAAGGTCAGCAGGAGACCTCAATTACCTAGAATAGGTGCATAGTGGGCCCACCTGGGCCCATGTTTCTGATTTGGGGACCCAGGTTACCTTGTCCAGGTACAAGTAGAATTATCCCTTTCAATGGGAGATCTGGGCAATGCTCTTCCCATGGTGCAATATAAGAAGCCCTTGTCTTCACCCCTATCTTGATCTACTAGGATAATTATCAATATACTCACATACATCTATAATCATAAAAACATATCCATATCTCTACCTACCTATAGATATAGATGACATAGCAATATACAGATAGATATAAAGATATGGATAGAAATAGACCAAAAGACAGATTGATAGACATAGAGATGATATAGATAGATAGTAGAGCTAAAGAGACAGAAAGATAGATAAATAGAAGGATATAGAGATGATACAGATAAAATGGAGATAAAAAGACAGAGACAGAGAGACGATGTAGAGAAAGAGATGATATAAATACTATAGAGATAAAGAGGTAGAGACAGAGACAAACACAACTAGATAGATAGGCAGACAGACAGAGACAGACAGATAGATAGATGGAAAGAGAGAGAAAGACAACTGGATAGATAGATGTAGAGATGATATAGATAAAATAGAGATGGAGAGGTAGATGTAGAGAAAGAGATGATACAGGTAGTATAAATAGAGATAGAGACAGAGACAGAAACAGATAGACAGAAATGATAGAGATAAAAAGATAGAGACAAAGATAGATGGACAGACAACTAGATAAACAGATAGATGATATAGATAGATATAGGTATAGATGTAGATGCAGAGATGAAGAGAGAGAGAGAGAGAGAGAGAGAGAGAGAGAACCAGGTAAGAAAGACCTGGGTCTGAGTCTTGCCTCTGACCCAAACTGGCTATGTGGTCTTGCTCAAGTCACCTGACCTCCCAGAGTCCCAGGCACCTCTCTAAAATGATAAACTGTAAAGAAGTTGCAGATTGTCATTGGTACAGGAACTCCCTATATAGTGAACTCCTAGGTCCAACCAAAATACACACACACACACACACACACACACACACACTCATTTAAGACACATTACAAAGGGCAAACAGTTTACATAGGTGGATTTATAAGTAATGTCTGGAAATAAGTAGAAATAAGTGTTGGTTGCCCATCCTAAACACAGCCGGGGATGGGAGGAGTGAGGGCTCTTTGTGAGTGAAGGACAAAAGCTTCATTGCCTTTTAACCACAAAGCTGTCCTGAGACATCAGGGTGTTCTGAGCAAAGGACCTGAAGGACCAGTCAGGCAAGGAGCGATTAAGGCACAGGATCCAAACACCGCCACTGAGGTGCCCTCACCTTTCTAAGCTCTTCCTAACAAAGTTCAGGAAGATTCAGGTGAGCTCTGAGGGCCACAGGCTAATATATGATTGTCTCGTGAGGTAACCTGTGACTGTGTGCAGCGAGTATACATCAAGGAAAAGGGAAAAAGAAGAAGGATTCAGCCTATACCTAGATTTTAGGCTGGATCACAAATCTAACACAGAATTTCTTTTTTACATACTATGGTGTGGTAGATAAAATGGATTGGTGGATAAAAAATTAAAAGGCTTGGAGTCAGAAAGACCAGGGTTCAAATCCCAACTCGGACACTTAATTGCTGTATGGCCGTGAGCAAATCCATCTCTCAACCTCAATTTCCCAGTCTGTAAAATTGGGATAACCATATCTGCTTCCAGGCATAAGCCACTTAAAGTAGTTTTGGCAGGATGTTTGCACCAATCACATCTGCTCAGGACTTGGGAAGAGGAGCCATTTTCTGCAAGGAGTCTATTTTCACATGCTCCAGCGAAGAGTCTCCATTGTCTGGAACATTTTACGTGCCAAGACAAAAAGAGAGGTCAGGGATACAGATGATCTTCACAGAAAGGATAAAGTTCTAGAGCTTGAAGTGGGCTGCAGAGCAAAGTAAGGCAGTATCTGGCTACTCTGCTCAACCTTGACCGACATAATGCAGTACCTGACTATATCCTGCTTTGTATTTAGATTGCTTCATGTGACTAAATGTCATCTTCCCAAGAAAACCATTAGCTCTTTTGGGATTGATGTAATTTAGACATCTTTGGGGTCTTCCCCATCAGCAAGACCAATTAGCAATAGTCAGTGATTGACTCAGAGAAAACAGGGAAAAAAAACTCCCAAAACTACACAACTTCATTTCATTGCGATCAGCTCTAACGATCTCCAAATCTCCACCTTGCTTTGTACCACGTGGGCAAAACCTTTTCTTTTTTCCTATCACCTTCTACCTTGTACCACACTTATTTGTGTACATTTGCACACTTCTTCTGTACCACCCTCTCTTCCCCTGATCTTCCTGCCCCCCAAGTATATAAAAAGGAAAGAGACAATGATTTTTATTCTTTAAGAAAAATAATACTAGGGAACTACAGAGCACCTAGGGAGGCAAAAGTTTGGCAGTTATCTGATTAATTTACCAATCTAAACAGGGATATATTTTTATAGTTTGTTATAGATGTAACAAGGAGTTTTTTCACCAGTGACAAAAGAAGTTTCAGGCTCATAGGAGACCCAGAGGACAGTCATGACGGTTGTGACAGTTGGATGGGGTGGGGTGAGGGTGGGATCAACACCTGCAGAGAATGATGAGACATTTGCAAGTTACACAAGCAGAAGATGGTCTGAATGTGGATGGAGTTGTATTGGGGGGGGCACCATACCTTCTCTCCCCTCCCTTGTCTTCTATTAGCCCATGACACTCTCCCTTGTCCTCTCCTAGGGCCATCTTTCTTCTCCCTTCTCCCCATCCCCCCTTGCCAGCTGCTGGACCACCAGGTGAAAAGCACAGAGCCATGGTCTCCATATCACTGAGGGCAGAAAGCACATTCTCTCTTTCCCCTCCCATGTTGCTGCACCTGTCTAAGCTGCCCCAGTCTGAAATCTACTTTCCCCTCTCCCACTACACATGACCCTGTTGGAGGGGAAGGACTGTGTCTGATTCATAACTACGTTCCGTGACCTTGTGCATACTGGGTATTTAATACATTTTTTAAAAATTTATTTTAAATTTTATTTATGTTTATTCTGAATTTAAGAAATAAAACAAGCACATCCATAACATAGTAAAAAAGAAAAAAAGATGATTGCACGTGAAACTGCTAATCTATTATGTATAACTTCCCATTCCTTTTAAATATATGATAAAGTTATCATATAACTTTCTTTTTTATTTAATACATTTTTATGGAACTGAATTGAATCTGTTCACTGTTCCTTTGTGTAAGAGGAAAGTCAATGTACTACAACTTCATTTCTCTTTAAAGCAATACCAAAGCAGTGTCAGATGTTTATCATCCAGACCCTGCTCGTACCATCACTCATTCAGGGAGACTTGCAGTTTAAATGTCCACCTGTTGCCCCCTTCATCAGGATGTCCCATTTTCCATGCATACTTTCTGTCATGTCCTCTCATCAGGTATTCGTCTTTCTAAGTGGCACTTGATGGAGTTAGGCATAAGGTTTGTGGGTCATTGGCTAGCAAGGAAGTTGCCCGCTTTGGAATTTATACCCAGATGTTTGAGTCTAGGGAAATACAGAGACTTCCACAGGATTTCATTTATTGACAGTGCCTCAAAATTCCTAGTCTGGAAACTGTTGGCTTATCGTTTCTAAATCTAAGTAAAACTGCCCCAATATTATGCTTTATAGAGCCTGAAAAAAAGATTTAACTAACATCAGTATCAGCTTACATTTGTATAGTCCTTCAAGATTTACAAGGTTTTACCTCCAAGGGTTTTTGAGGTAAGTTCTATTTTTTTATCCCTTTTTTACAGTTTTGAAAACTGAGGCTGAACTGTTTAGTGAATTACCTGGGGGCACAAAGTTAGTAAATATCTAAGGCAGTATATGGATTCAGGTCTTCCTAACTCCAGGTTCAGTGCTCTATCCACTACATGAATTTACTGTCTGTACAATTAATCTGCTTTGTCACAAACGAGTTGATAGGAGGCAACTAGGTAGCTCACTGGAAAGAGCACTGGGCCTAGAGTCAGGAAAATCTGAGTTCAAATCTGGCCTCAGACACTAGCTGTGTGACCCTGGGCAAGTCACTTAATCTGTTTGCCTTAATTCCGTGGAGAACTAAATGGCAAACCACTCCAAAGTCCTTGCCAAGAAAATCCTGTAAGAACTCTATGGTCCACAGGGTCACAAATAGTTGGAAAAACAACAAAAATCCCTACTAAGCTAAATGACAGGGAGAGGTGTGTTTCTGTGTGTGTGTTGCATTTCAGAGTGAAAGTTTAATTCCCTTTCAGACACTTCACCAACATATGTTCCACTCCTTTTTGTCATTGTGACCCTAAGTCTTGAGTTGAGAAATCCCCAAAACTAAGCCCCCCTTGAGGATCTTTACATTCACGTTCCCAGGAGTATGTGCTTTGTTTTGACTGGGATCTGAGTAATTTGTACGTTAAGGGTTCAGTCCTTTAAATACATGATACTTAGGACATGGCTTTTGCTGGCACTGGTGCAACTGTGTTTTAATGTCCTGCCATGAATTTAGCTTCTGTTGTTTTACCATAAAATACCCAAAGCTGCATATAGCTACACCCCATGTGTAATTATCCACATTGCTCCATTTGTGAACAAACTCAAGAGTGTCTTGGTTGGGGATGTTTCTGTGACCAAAGAGAGTGGGCTGGATTCTGCTTGGGGGGGAAAAATAGTTGTGGCATGCGCTCCGTCCTAACCACTCATTGCCTTTCCTTGACCTGCCCTTTGTGGAGAGCCTGGAATGTTAAATATTTCTTGTAGGTCTGCCCAGTGCCTTCCTTTATTTACACTTAACTCTCCTCCTCTTCCCTGTGGACACTCCAGGCCCATTTTTTGCCTCTCTCTAGTTGAAGGACTGAGTTTCTTTTGGAGGTGACACATCGGCTACCTTGGACTAATTAAGATAATAATGAAATTGACCTCAGTTTTGCTTGATCATTATTCTTTCTCTCCTTTTTCTTAATATTGGGAGCACTTAGCGAAGCATCCCACAGGAAGCAATCTAGACGGTATTAAGCAATTTCTTTAGAAAGGTGGAGTCAGGAGAACTGAGACAGAGAGGCCAATTGAGGGAGAATTTTTTTTTTTAAAGCTCACTGATGTACTCACAGTATTTGTTTTCTTTAAGGTAAAGAACATTTTACAGGATCATAAATGGAGAACTGGAAGAGTTCTTTACTTAGAGATCTTCGGGGGCCAACCCACTCATTTTACAGATGAGAAAATTGAGGCACAGAGTAGTTAAGAGACTCATTTAGGGTCTCACAGCTAGCTAGTACTTAGTGTCTGAGACAGGAATTGAACTCAAGTCTTCCTGATTCCAAATCCAGTGTCCTCCATGCTGCCTCTCTTACCTTACTTACAAAATAAGTGCTTTAAAAAAAATATTTTTTTTCTAGTTGTAGCTTTCACCTCTGACTTTCTTAGGGAGCAGAGGAGATGTGTGACATCCTTAGCTATCCAAATTTCTGAAGACATATTTTTTCCCTCAACAAATCTATTTACTGCTCCCCCACTCTGCAAATATGTGCAAAAAAAGCATTTGCGGAAAGTACAACTGTGGAGGTGGTAACCCGGAGATTCTGCGAATGTTTCAAGCCCACAGCAATTCCAAACTATCCAAAGGGAAAAGTCTGAAAATGATTCTTTCGAAGTTAAGAATGAAAACCTCTTACCCCAATGATAATTCGTTTCTCTTCCCTCACCTGTCTGTCACCCCTCCCCTGCCCCAGTTTACCAGCCAGCCACGAAGCTTCCTTTGGGAGTGATGACATCTAAATATAGGTTCTAATACTCATGTTCAGGTCACTCAAAGTCAGCCTCACTTATCTCTATCAGCAGGTCATGAGGATTTCACTCAGCTGCTGGCTTCACATGGCAAGTGAGAACTTTAAATCTTTGTCCTGAAAATGACAGTTGGCTGCAGAGAAGGATGGAAAGCAGACGTTGGGGCCATTCGCCTTCCTGACCCCCAACTCCAAATTCTATCATTTCTCCCCCACTAGGATGAGAAAAATATTGGCTGAGGTTAGATACTCCTACAGCTAATTCATTAATGTTTGCGTACCAAGAGTCTGTTGCTAGTGGAATGGGGGAAGCTTCCACAGTGATCTTGGAAAATTAAAACAGAAACATCCAACATCCCTGAACAGTAAATGGGAAAAGAAAAAGAAAAGGAAAAGGAAAGAGGAAAAAAAGCACAGACAGGTTTAGTCTTTGCCTTGATTTCATTAATTGCTAAATCAAATAATTTTTTAAAAATTGAATGTGAAATTCCACATGAGATTTTCTCTATTGCTGTTTATCTGGTACTGGAGGTAGTCCTCTACAAAGAGGGATAACTTTGTCTTGGAGACTTATGAATTAAGTATGTGCTATTCAGGAAGGTGAATTTTGCTTGTTTGAAATAAGGATACATAAGCAAGCTCTCTACCATCTTCAGGTTTTGTGTGGTAGTAATCGACCACAGAGGAGGGTTTTGGTGTGTTGGCATCCTTTACATTGCTGTTTTATGATTCAGTAGCATGGAGTGTGGAACACTGAATCATAGAATTGACCAGGAAGGAAAATGAGAGACCACCTAGTTCAGCTCCCTCATTTTGTATATGAGGAAAAGAAGGTCAGAAAAGTTGAATGACTTGCCCCAGGTCAAGGGGCAGAACCAGGATTCTGACCCAAGTCTTCAGACTCCAATTCAAATCCTTTTCTGCTGTGCCATATACACACATTTGTTAGCTCCTTTTTGCTTTGTAATCTTGGGATTCATTTAAAATAGATTAGGAATGACTCTTAATACAACTGAATGTCCTTTTGCCCTCCAAGCTGAAGAGAATGAGATATCTATTAGGTCAACCCAACCATCAAGGGCTATAATCTAAACATGGGTTTTCTCCAGGCAAGGCTTCCCCCAGCAGATGTTCTGGTGAACTTTGGGAGAAACTGTGCAGAAGGAGAGGTGGTTTTGGTCACACATGAGGGATGAAAGAGAGGCTAAAATAGGAAATTAAAGAAAGTCCAACCCAGCCCAAACCCTCCCTTCCACTCTGACATCTAAATGGGGAACCAGATGGATGCATGTGAGAAAACTAAGCCTGGTGCTTTTCATGTGGGTAGTGGCTTTCATCTGTTTTATCCACAAGCTGCAGTTAAAAATCATCCATTTTGTAACTGATGGTTAAACAGTAGGACTTTTTAGAATGGGACATCTAATATGGGTCTTGAGAAATCCTTCCCATTTTGAAATCCAGTTTGGAGAAAAGAGTCCATGGAAGGAGGAGAAAAATCATTCCCAACAAGTTTCAACCAAGATCAGAAGAATTGAAATAAAACTGGAATGGTAAATACTCACACATTGGAAAGCTAAACATACTAAAATCTTGCTTTTGGCAATTTACATTAAAAGTATATTTGTTTGCTAAACAGTTTTTGAAATGCATCTTTCTGGGTCTTCTTTGCTGGGTGGTTTATCGTTTATCTCCCAGAGTTCAAAGGCTGTCTTCCCTGCAATTTCTGGGGAATCCAAGATACACAACTTTGTTTACAGAGTGAGCTGGTGCTGATAAATGGTCTTTCCATCAAACCCTCCCTTTCCTTTTACTAATTAACATTCTTAACATTTGACTTGACAGTGATATTTTAGAGGGTTAAATAATAATGTCTATAAGATATATATGTGTATGTATATGTGTGTTTATTTACCATATCTTCAGTGTGAATTATTGCTCTTTGCAAGAAAAAAGAACATAATTTTGTATTCAAGTAAAGAAAAAGGTCATTTATGTCCCTCCATTTCAAGTAAAAATGTCTAATGCATTTACTTTTTATCTGCCACAGTATTACCAGTGGATTCTTAGCCAGTCCCTTTGGGAGACAACTGTTGGGAATGCAAAGAATATATGAAGTATCTATTAAGTACCTACTATGTGGTAAGCTATGGGGATACTAACAAGCAGCTAGGTGTCACCACTGATAAGCACTCCTGGACTTGGAGTCAGGAAGACCTGAGTTCAAATCTGGCTTCAGACATTTACTAACTGTGATACCCTGTGATATTTGTTTTACCTCTCTCTGCTTCAGTTTCCTTAACTGTAAAATGGGAATAATAACACCTACTTCTCAGGGTTGTTATAAAGATAAAATGTGATAGTATTTGTAAAGCATTTCACAAACCTTAAAGCACTATTGTTGTTTAGTTGTTTTTCAGTTGTGTCTGACTCTTTGTGACCTCACTTGGGGTTTTCTTGGCAAAGATACTGGAGTGGTTTGCCATTTCCTTCTCCAGCTCATTTTACAGATGAGGAAACTGAGGCAAAAAGTGTTAAGTGACTTGCTCAGGGTCACACAACTACTAAGTATTTGAGGTCAAATTGAACTCACAAAGATGAGTCTTCCTGACTCCAGACCCAGCACTCTATCCACCATGCCAACTACCTGCCCCATTTAAAGAGCTATCAAATGCTAGCTAAGTGAAGATGAGCATCTACTTTGCAATAATCTTAGTGAATTGCTTAGAGCACTGAGAAGTAATTCACTCAGGATCACACATCCAAGGTATGTCAAAGGCATAATAAGTCCAGGCCTTCACAAGTCTGAGGCCTTGCCCTCCATCTACTATGCCAAGCTGCTTCTCACAATATCCTGTGTCTTACATTTTGGTCTGTAAGGGACCGTAGAGGAAACTTAGTGTGACACCCCCTTATTTTATGGATGAGGAAGCTGAGGTTCAGACATCATTACTTGCCCATAGCCACCCATATAATATGTTGGAGAAGTGGATTTCAACCTCAGTCTTTATGACTCCAGGTCCAGCACTCTTACTACCATGCTAGTAGGAGCAAAAGGAGGAGGTAGAAGATGAAGGGAGGAGGAAGAGGAGGAAAGGAAACAGGAGGAGGAGGAGGAGTAAAAACTACTGACAATTAGAGAACACTTTAAGATTTGCCAAGTGTTTTTATATACATTATCTCATTAACTTCACAGTAACACTGGAGGGTAGGTGTTGTAGGTATTATCTCCATTTTATGGAGTAGGAAAATATGACCGAGATAAATCTAGAGATTTGCCCATGTTCTCATAACTTGTCAAAGGGGAATTTGAATCTAGGTTTTCCCAGTTCTAAGTCTAGCTGTCATTCCCATTTGAATTTTTAAAATCCCCAAGATTACTCACTAATGACAAAAAGTAAAGAGAAGAAAGTAGCTCTGGAAACCTTTCAGCCATATAGCCTTCTCCACTGTATTTGTTTTTGTCTTATTCCAAGGAGTTACTCTCTATGAAAGGTATTCCAAGGCAGTACTGTATACCTGTCACCTATACTAGACCTTGGATTCAACCATCCCTCACAGTTTGCCTTCAAAGGAACAAAGACAATTTCTTCTGCGAAGACCAAAGCTAATTGGGAAGGTTCCAGGGTAGCATAGCTGTTGCAAAAGAGTGGAAGAACCCAGCAATAATACTTCTACGGCTATATCCCAAAGAGAACATACAAATGGGAAAAGGACCCACATGTACAAAAATATTCATAGCAGCTCTTTTTGTGGTGGTGAAGAATTGGAAATTGAGAGGATGCCCATCAATTGAGGAATGGCTGAACAAGTTGTGGTATATTAATGTAATGGAATACTATTGTGTGATAAGAAATGATGAACAGGCTGACTTCAGAAAAACCTGGAAAGACTTATATGGTCTGATGCTGAGTGAAGTGAACAGAACCAAGAGAACGTTGTACACAATAACAGCCAAGCGATGACTATTATTGATATACCTAACCCTTCTCAGCAATACAAGGATCTAAGACATCTCCAAAAGTCTCATGATGGAAAATGCTATCCATATCCAAAGAAAGAACTGTGGAGTTTGAATGCAGATCAAAGTATACTATTTGCTATTTTTTTCTTCTGTTGTGTTTTGTTTCCTCTTTCTGGTGGTTCCTCCTATTGGTTCTAACTCTTATGTACAACATCACTAAGGTGCAAATATGTTTAATAGGAATGTATATGTACAGCCTATATCAGATTGCATGCTGTCTTGGGGAGGGAGGTGGAGAAAAATTTAAAACTCATAAGCTTATGGAAGTGATTGCTGATAAATCAAAATAAATTAATTTAAAAAAAAAAGGGAGAAAAGACATCTCAAGAATCTAAGCCCAATTTTGCCTGGAACATGCTGTTCATCCTTTCTTTTCAAAGAGGACCAATGACATCATAGGGTGATATCTTGACTTCTCCATGAATTGGATTTAAGTGAGGCAGTTGCATAAAGTCATCATCCTCTCTTTCTCTCTCTCTCTCTCTCCCTCTCTCTCTCTCTCCCTCCCTCCCTCCCAGAGTCATCCAAGTCCTTCGGTGAGTCAAGACTACTGGCAACAGCCCCAAGATGCTGTGGATGACTGTGGCATCTTTGATGTCTGACCAAGCTCGAAGCACTCCACAGTGCCTGTTTCAGTCACCTTCATGGCCTTTGGAATGAATTGTTTTCATCTGTCCATTTTACCGGGGGCGAGGGGGGGACCTTCATATCCTTGGGGTAGACATCCCCCTACCTCACTGATGAGTTTGTGGCCTGTCAGTTACCCTCAACCTGGTTTAGCCTGTCTGTCAAGATGGTTTTACTGGGATATGACCACTGCACATGGTACAGCTTCTTGGAGCCACAGGTGAGATGTGGGTAACAGGTGGACATCAAAGGTGGATGGGCAGTCCTGAAAAGGCCTCAGCAAGCCCTCACACCAGAGGTGCTATTCCTCCCTGAAGACCCCATTCACCCCCTGGGACATGTATTCTTCCTTGAACTACACAGTGGCTCTGTGTAGTCTTTGAAGTGCACATCAAAGGGCAGATGTGTAATGTCTACTTATCTGTATTCACTCTGGCACTTTGCCACAATAAGGGAGAATAAGTGTCCATTAAAGCACGTCCTCTAATGGCATCTACCTTGGGCTAAGGACTGGGAAATTAAAAAAAAATAGACAATTGCATCTACTGAGGACTCCTGGTGCATAGAACTCTAGGAACACAAAAGGAGACCTAAACCCTGCCCTTAAAGATCCTAAGGTCTAACAGGAAAGGCAGGATTCACATATGACAATGCCATTCTAAACAAACAAACAAAAAAAGACAATGTCATCATAGGAAGGGACCTTAAAGATCAGATCTTCCAAGTCCCTCATTTGACAGATGCAAAACAAGGGAAGACTTCCTAGAAAAGGTGAGTTTTGAAGAAAGAAGGATTGTAGAAGGAAGGGGAATTGGGGAGGGCATTTCAGGTTAAGGAAATGAATCATAAAAAGGCAGAAATGAGCAAGTCATACATGGGAACAGTTCATCAAACAAGCCATGATTATAAATTTAGCTGGCATGGAACGACAGCGTTAGAGAGCAATGAAAGTAAAGAGCTAGTGAGATTTATTGAGTGGACCATCTGAAAAGCCAGACAGTATAATTTAGTTTGGAAATGCAGTTATTAATGACCTCTACAAGGGTAGCATTACAGTAAAAAGAAATTTTTTTTTTCAGATGTTGTATTTACCAGTACTTGAAATAAATCTAGAGAAATACTTTGAGGGATTCAATCATTTCCTATCTGGCTAACAAAACAAAATCATGGTTCTCCAGAAATTTGGTAGTGAGGACAGGGACATAGAAAGCCAGCTTTCTTGGGGAGAGACTTCTCAGATGCTCCATTTGGGAGTGGATTGGCTTGACAGGTCATAATTGATGCTGCTTCCAGGAGGAAAAGAGGTGGAACTAACATAATCATGAGCACTTGCTTCTGTATGTGACCATCAGCTCTCCTGTGTTTACAATTTGCAAAATCCTTCAATTAAGGCATTCCTCACTAGCATCCAGTGTTAGCCCTATCTATTGAAGAAAACAACTGTAAACCTATAAAATCCTTCATGACACACTGAGTCAAAAGAGGTGACAGCCAACAGCAGTTCAGGAATAATGATCTTGAACAAATTTGTGAAATTGGTAAGAAATTGGGACTCTGGGGGAGATTTCTGGCTCCTTCCTATGGAGATCTGTACTTGGCATTCTTCAGTCTGCATGTGAGGCCATAAATCCACAGGGCAGGAGAAAGATTGACCCTGGGACTTCATCACTGTGACCCTTCCTCCTGAGCAATCATATGCTTATTTCTAAATGTCTCATTCCTGTTCTCTGGACCAAGGGGCCTCAGTAACCACTTCTCAGACTGAATGAGGCAGGCCTTTGGGAAAGCAATCCTGTCTTTTGGAAGGATTGCAAATGTTTAAAAAGTGACTGTGAGTTTTCATTGGATCCAGCTTTTCCCTCCCAGATAGCTCTCATTTGCATAAAATGACATTGGATACCCAAATAAACTAATGTAAAGATCTTTTATGTGCTAGGCATACTCCAGAGGAACAGCAATAAAATGATAAAATATCATATGTTGACAAAGAGAAAAAGCCACAGATTCATTTACAGGTTTTTTATCCATTCTCCCATTTTTATCTTCCATTTTTACCAGTTACACATTCCAACACAGCGGTACTGAAATATGAATAGCATATCGACAGAAAAATACTGGGTGGTGTATGTGGCAATAGTAATAATAAGGAGAGAGCCATGCAAAAAAAGTGTACAAACGATGAATAGCAATAAACAGCCATCTATGTTTGGGGTGTGCTTTGGGCTGAATTGGGAGAGAGGGTTAAGTCTTGCTCTAGTATAAATGTTCTATGACCCTGCAAAAAGCCACCTTGAGAAGAATACATAGAAGCATGGCAAGACACACATTAACTGAAGAGAAGGGCTTGAAGAACCCGAAGATATCTTATGCAGTGACTGCAACAATGTAGACGTGAAGAAAGACAATGAAAGTGAATGCTGGGTAATGATAACGATCAAGCTTAGATACAAAGATGGGATGAGAAAACAAAGTTTCCTTCCTTCCTTCTTGGGAAGTAAATGGGCCAGTATGGTGGGTGTGGAGCATTGCAAACATTGTTAGAATAGGTTGGTATGTTAGCTAATTTTGCTCTACTGCCTTTTTCTTCCCACCCATACAGTGTGATGTAACAGACAGAAAATCAGAACTGATGCACTGGCTGTGTGTCCCTGGGCAAGTCACTTAATTTCTCAGTACTGTAAGCAACTTTCTAAGACTATGAGTTGCAAAGAAGGTGCCAACCTGCTTGAATAGAGGGAGTCATATCTACTCATAATACATATAATACAGTCATACTCTACTACATGAATGAAATCCTAAGTCCAATCTCCATCCCTATCTTTTGTTTTTATTCTTTATTACAAGATGGTTCTCTGAGGAGGGGAGAGGAGGAGAGTTGTTAAATTTAGAATTTAAAACAATAAAACAGAAGAGAGAACGAGGGAAGAAAGCAAGCATTTATTAAGCACCTACTATGTGTTAAAAAAAAACTATGTGATATACTTTACAAATATCTCATTTTACCTAAAGAATCAATACAAATTTTAAAAAAGAAATTATTTACTATGACAATTTGAAGAAAGCCCACCAAAAAAAAAAAAAAGCAAATAATAGTGGGATCACAAATTATCTCCAGCTCTACTGATGACAGTATCTAAAGAAAGAATATAATCAATTGGGAATGACTGAACAAGTTGTGGTACATAAATGCAATAGAACACTATTGTTCCATAAGAAATTAAGAGTGGGCTGACTTCAGAAAAACCTGGAAAGACTTGTATGGCCTGATGCTGAATGAAGTGAGCAGAACCAAGAGAACACTGTACACAGTAACAGCTACATTGTGTAATGACTAACTTTGATAGGCTTAGCTCTTCTCAGCAATGCAAGGATCTAAGACAACTCTAAAAGACTCATGATGGAAAACACTGTCCACATCCAGAAAAAGAACTATGAAGTCTGAATGCAGATCAAAGCATACTATTTGTTCTCTGTTTTAATTTGTTTGTTTCTGTTTTGTTTCTTCTTTCTAGTGGTTTCTCCCATTGGATCTAATTGTTCTTTATAACATGACTAATGTGAAAATATGTTTAATATGAATGTATATGTATAGCCTGTATCAGATTGAATGCTGTCTTGGGGAGGGGGGAAGGAAGGGAGGGGAAAAAATTTAGAACTCAAAATCTTATGGAAGTGAATATTGAAAACTAAAAATGAATAGAAAAATTTTTAAAAAGAAGCAGGCTTTCCTAAAACAAAGAGGATTTAGGCTAGAAGTAATGAACAATCACTAGACAATGAGAGTTATTTGGAAACTGATAATGATCATAACTGATAATTACTTAGCATTTTAAAACTTCTAATATACTTTGCATTATTTGATCATTACAGCAACTCACTAGGGGTAAGTCCTATAGGTATAATATTATTATTCTCATTTTAGAGGTGAGGAAATGGACAATAAGAGAGATTAAATGACTCTTCTAGTGTCATACAACTAGTATGTATCTGAGGCAGCATCTGGACCGAGGTCTTCCTGATCCCAAGTCTAGCACTCCATCCACTATTCCCACACTGCCTGATACAAGTATAAAATCACCTTCTCTGAAGATCATTTAAAATAGGCTTCGATTCTCCTATGTCTAGAATACTTCCTGTCTTCCTGGCGTAAGGAAGTAAGATGGATACAATGAGTTTGCATGTATAGTAACAGTTGTGTGTGTGGGGGGGGGTGGCTGTGTGGGTGTGTGTTTCAGTAATTTGGTTCTTTCACTTTAAAGAAGTTGGGTATTGGCCTGAATAAAGCAGAGCTCCAAAGAGAGCTAATGCACTTATAAGGCAATAGTAATAACTGCTTAGCAACAGTTGACCCAGGCATGAAAACAAACATTAGTTTGGGTCCTGCAGGGGTGAAGGATGAGACTTGTAATTCTAAGAACAGATAGAAGTTAAGGGTTCACTGGCCTTATTAGCACAGTGATTTAACTAGCTGGCTTGACCATATACAGGGAAAATGCAACATATTTTGCCTCTCCCTTCTGTTCCCATTGGGTTTAGTTTTCCTCAAAATCCGTGTGTGGGGTCAGCTAACATAGATTTTTCACAAGTAAATGTTTGAATTCCTGTAACCTAAGGATCTGAGAGCAGCTATAGGAAGTGCAGATGGGATGGAGGAGGAGGGTGTAGCATCAGGACAATATGGGAAGAACCTGTAAAAACTGACATTCTATCTGCCAAATGGGTTTTGATTTGCAGGAATGAACCAAAATTTTCACTTTAGTCAATGCAAGTAAGGACAGACCTAGTCATACAATTCAAAAAAGAGTATACCCTTAGGTACAGTCTTTTTGAATGCTATTCTAGGGCAATACTTCTCCATTTTAAAAAAATTCATGGATCACTTCAACAGGACAAAAAGCCCCATGGATCATCTATTCCACCTGCTCCCACTTGGTGACTGCAAAAATAAAACAAAACAATGTGCCTCTCTCTGCCAAAAAAAACCAAGTCCGCTCAGAATAAATTGAAATAATAATACTTCTGTTGATGAAACGTCAGCAGTGTTTCTGGTGTCTGGTATTTATTAAAGATCATAAGGAAATTGATTCAGGCCAGAAATAAGACATTAAGTTAATGTTACATTAATATTACAAAGAGACTAAGCTGTGAACTATTGTTGCAGTAAAAGCAACAAAAACTCATATTCTATTGACCTTTACAATTACAAAGGTTTTGAAACAGACATTACCTCATTTGATGCAAACAAGTACCCTGTGAAGTAGGCAAAGTGTTGTGCCCATCTGACAGATGA
Organism: Vombatus ursinus; assembly: GCF_900497805.2. NCBI lineage: Eukaryota > Metazoa > Chordata > Mammalia > Diprotodontia > Vombatidae > Vombatus > Vombatus ursinus. The sequence continues at coordinate 58,591,437 of NW_020954556.1, forward strand.
AGAAAATGAGGTCATTTGTGTAAGGTCACATAGCTGTCAAGTTGTAGAGTAGGTACACAAAACCAGAGCTTACTGACTCCAGGGACTCATTCAACTCTACCACAGTACCTCTCAAGAAATGATGAGGGCATAAGTAGCCATTGCCTTCAAAGTAGGGCTGAGGGTCAAAATGAGAAACAGATCAAAGACTTTAGAAGTTGGCATGTGATTCACTGTTTTTTTAGTGAACTTGCTTCTCTTAGGACTTCCTCACCATCATTGAAGGTCATAAGAAGAGAGGTTAATTTTCTACAGAGGGATAGCATGTCTTGGTCTTCAAGTTGTATTTATGCTGGTTTATCTGACCTCCATCTGTGATGGTCTTGATGTGGACATATGTTCCAGTGATGCTAATTGTAGCCCTTATTGAAGCTCTTCACTTCTGAAGCCTGTGTCTTTAGGAAAGATACTGAGTCTTTTCTCTCCTTCCTGTAATCAGACTTTTCCTGAGTTCTGGATTCTCAGATGGTTTTCAGATGACTCTGGATATGCAACTGATTTTTTTATTAGCATTTCTCTTGTTTTGTGCCATTTCCAGTTTTACTTGTTTTGTTTTCCAACCAGTAATGAAGTGATTTCCTCTGGTTTCCTTCCGGATAAGGGAAGCCCCAGTGGATTAGTTCACCCTGGTTCTGTTGGCCATCTGCATGCATCACTTCATATCTAATCAGTCCAGAAATCACTTGATTGACCTAATGTTCTACACAACCAAAGTGAGTTTTCTTTTGAAGATGTGAAAATCACCTGGGTGCCCCCACAGGATTATGTTCAAATTATTTGGATTCTGTTACCCTTATATCTCACACCAATGCAAGCCAGTACTATGAGTTATCAGAATAATATTTGGAACCAGTCCCCAGGTCAGAAGACTAGCTAGAGAGACGGAGTGGGAATCAGAGATAACTAAACAATATGTGTTTCACAGCACTGGACAGACCATCTATACAAAGGTCATTATCACTGAATCACTTGGGTTACTGCCAGAATTATTTCCTCCAGGGCAAATTGTTTGACCTCTATGCCAATGGGAACTCTCTGAGCATCCAGAAAGTGGTTGTTGTTGTTGTTCAGTTGTGTCTGACTCTTTGTGACCCCTTGGATTTTCTTGGCAAAGATACTGGAGTGGTGTGCCATTTTCTTCTCCAGTGTGTCCTCATTTTACAAATGAAGAACTGAGGTAAACAGGGGTTAAGTGACTTGCCCGGGGTTCCGTAGCTAGTAAGTGTCTGAGGCCAGATCGAAACTCAGATCTTCCTGATTCCAGGCCCAGTGTTCTATTTGCTGCACCACCTAGCTGCCCTAGGAACTAGGTTTACCCTTTTGGAGATCTTCCATCTCATCTAAGACTAAACTGCAACTTTGTTCGAGACAATTCAAGTCTTCCCTGTAGGAGAGACACAGAAGTATACCGAAAATAACATGGGATTTACAGTCAGAGTTCAAATCCAAATTCTGCTACCTGCTGCCTGTCTGATCTTGAGCAAAGCACTTACCCTAACTGGGTGCCAGTTTCCTCATTTGTAAAATGTAAGGGGCTAGACGAGATGGTACCTAAGGTTCATTAAAACTTAAAAATCTGTAAGGTTTTGGATGTGACAAGCAATGAACTCCAGGAGTTGAATGCCAAGCCTAGAGCAAAGAGTCAAACATCTTCTTTATACACACAATGATGGTGACTCTCCGAATAGAGTTCTTCTTGGTGATGTCTTGCTGCAGAGCAGGGCAAAACTAACAACAAATGAGAGGAAAGTACATGGAGGTGGAGTTCAGCTCAAGACAATGGACTTTTAATCACTTGAATTCCCCATTGTTGGGACTGGATGCCTTGTGAACCAATCAGAAATATTCAAGCAGAGGCTTGGGGGTGGGGGTGGAGGGGATGGAGAGAGATGTTGTAGAAGAGATTCTTGCATTGAGAGGCTGCGCCATTTGACATCTAGGGTTCCATATCATTCCAAAAGTCCATGCATTTAGGTCCCAACTGTGTATCTGCCTGATTTAACATGACGACTGACTATATAGGTAAGGATCTCACTAGGACTATCCCAGAGAAATTGTTTGGATTATGGGTGACACTTTTCGGGGCTAGCCTGGACCTCATTTCCTGAGGTATCTATGAAACGCACACACGAGAAGCCATGTGGTTTAAGTGGAAATGGTGTTGCTGGAGTTGGAGTCAGGCAAGAGCGGGTTATGAATCTCTCCTTTGACTCAGCTGCACAAAGCTGGTCAAGTCACTTCATCTTGATGAGCCTCCATTTTCTCATCTGCCAAAGTGATATGACTGAAGCACAGGATGGGTCAAATCACTCATCTGCTCAATAAGCTTCCATGGTTCCCTGTTGTCTCCAGGATTAAATATAAGCTCCTTCCTCTGGTATTTAAAGTCCTTCCTAACCTAGCTCCATACTACCTTTCCAACTCCCTTTTACACAGTCCTTTGTGCAGTTGAACTGGTCTGCCTGCTACGCCTCACACGTGAGATTCCATCGCCCTTCTCCATGCCTGGAATGACTTGTTGTTCATTCATTCAGTCATGTCCAACTCTTCATGACCCCATGGGCCATAGAACATCCAGTCATTCTGTCCCCCACTATCTTCCAAAGTCTGTCCAAGCTCATGTTTGTTGTTTCTATGATACTATCTATCCATCTCATCCTTTGTCATCCCCTTTTCTTTTTGCCTTCAATTTTTCCCAACATCAGGGTCTTTTCCAATGATTCCCATCTTCTCATTATGTGGCCAAAGTATTTAAACTCTGGCTTGAGTATTTGTCCTTCCAGTGAATAGCTTGAATTAATTTTTTAAAGTATTAACTGATTTAATCTCCTTGCTATCTAAGGGCAAAAAGTCTTCTCCAGCACCACAATTCAAAAGCATCAATTCTGTGGCATTCAGCTTTCCCTAATAGTCCAATTCTCACAGGCATACATATCTTTGACTACATAGACCTTTGTCACCAAGGTGATGTCTCTGCTTTTTAGTATGCTGTCCAGATTTGCCATAGCTTTCCTTCCAAGGATTGTGTTTTTTTTTTTAAATTTCATGACGTCAGTTGCCATCTACAGTGATCTTCGAACCCAAGAATATAAAATATGACACTGCTTCCATTTCTTCTTCCTGTATTTGCCAGGAAGTGATGATACTAGCTGACATGATCTTAGGATTTTTTTTTTAAATGTTAAACTTTAAGCCAGATTTTACACTTACCCCTCACCTTCATCAAGGGGCTTCTTAATTCTCCTTCACTTTCTGCCATCAGATGGTATTGATTACATATCTGAGATTGTTGATATTTCTCCCAGCAACCTTAATTCCAACTTTTGATTCATCCAACCTGGTATTTCACATGACATACTCTGCATATAAGTTAAATACATAAGGTGATACATAGTCTTGATGTACTCCTTTCCCAATCTCAAACCAATCAATTATTCCATGTTCAGTTCTAACTGTTGCTTCTTCACCCACATACAGGTTCCTCTGGAGGCATATAAGATGATCTGGTGTTCCCATCTCTTTGAGGACTTGTCACATTTTGTTGTGATTCACACAGTCAAAAATTTTAGTGTAGTCAATGAAGCAGAAGCAAATGTTCTTCTGGAACTCCCTTGCTTTCTCCATAATCCCTCCAGTATTGGAATGCCTATCTCTCCTCATTGGCACCGCTTGGAACACTCAGCTTTCCTCAAAGTTCAGCTCAAGCTCTACTTGCTGCAAAGGTCTTTTTTCCTGACCTACTCCGACCCCTCTCAGATATTTGTATTGACTGTATATATTTTGTGTCAAGAAGCAGTATGGTATAGTGGATAGAGAATTAGCCTCAGAGCCCCAAAGACTTGAGTTCAAGTTCCTCCTCAGATACATGCTGGCCATGGGATAAACCACTTCAGCTTCTTGATGTTCTAGGCATCTCTCTAAGACAGTAAGTTGCAGGTCCAACCTCTAGCCTCTTTACTATTATTATTCTACTATATGTATATTAGGTGTCACTATAGTTAATGTCAAGATCTGATGATGGAGCAGACTGAAAGGAACCAAGTTCATAGTAATTCTGTTCCTGGAAGTGTAATTATGAATGACTCAGGACTACGCCCCCAGTTATAGAAAGGAAACAGTAACATTTGGGGTGGGGATGGGGTTGCAATCCCAGTCCTTTATAGGACTCACTCTCTCCTTTGGGGCAATAAGGCAGAGGAAAGGGATAAAGACAGTGAGTCCCTTCTGTATCTGCTTTTCCCTTAATGCTCCAGTCAAGTGAGCAAGTGCTCAGATTAAAAAACAACAGCCTTATACCTTGCAGCTGCTTGCCTCTTTAGTGCTTCTCCAGGCTCCCCACAGGTGAGGGCTTAAGGGGGAGGGGGAATTACTGATGTCATGGCCACCACACCCGCAACAACAACATGTCGGGGGAGGGGAGGGGGGCTGGGGGTAATAAACCCTGTCACCTTCCTCCTCTCTCTATTTTCTCTTCCCCACAATCCACCTTTTTCAGGTTTTCCTTTTAGTCTTGCATATAGAAAACCACAAATTAACATCATCTATGTTGTATAGCATTTTATTTTGTTAAACATTTCTTGATTATATTTTGATCTGATTGGGTTGCATTGTCACAGCATGATGGCTGGGGTTGCAAGTTTGACACCTCTGATCCTTACAATTCCTACTAACCATAGGTATCTTCCAAGGTTCTGTCCCGGGCCTTCTTCTTTTGCTCTACACACTCTCACTTAGTGATCTCACCAGTTCCCATGGGTTTAGTTGTCCTTTCAATGTAGGTGATTCCCAGAGCTATCAATCTAGTCCAGAATTCCAATATCCTATATCACCAGTTGTCTTTTGGATATCTTGAACAAGATGTCTTGCAGACATCTCTAACTCAACATGTCCAAAACAGAATTCATTGTCTCCCCTCATTATCTACCCCCCACAAAAACCCCAAACTCTTCTCTCTTCTGAACATTCCTATTACTGTTGAACATCCTCCCAGTTCCCCAAACTTGCAACATCCTTGATGACAATCATTCTCAGCTGTACCATCCTTGATGCTTCACCCCACATAACCAATGAAGCACCAGATATTGTCAACTATCTCTTCACAACATCTTTAATATATGACTTTTTCTTTCCAGTCACATAACTATCCCCCTAGCATCACCTCTTGCCTCAGTCACACAGAAACTTTTGTTTCTGCTTCAAATATCTTCCCACTCTAATCTTCCCACTCAGCTGCCAAAGTGATTTTCCTAAAGCAGTCTGACCATGTCACTCCCCCTTCCAATGGCTCCCACTCCAGTATTAACTACAAATTCTTCTAATTAGCATTTAAAGCCCTTCACCTGAGAACCTGAACCACGCCTATCTTTCTAGTCCTCTTAGTCTTTACTCCGTTCCATGTGGCTCTATGATTTGGGCTATACTGGGCCTCCTGGCTGTTCCTCACATACAAAACTCAGTTTCCTGACTTTGTACCTTGGTTGTTTTCCCTCTTCCCCTTTTCCTCTTAGCTTCTCTGCCTTTCTTCAAGCCTCAGCTGAACTACTTTATGAAGGAGGCCTTTCCCATACCTCAGCTTCTGGTGTCTTCCTTCTCTGAGAATACCTTCTATCTAATCTTTCTATGTCATGGCTTACCTGGTTATCGCCTATTGTCTTTTTCATTAGAATGTGAGTACATTGAGAGTGGGGACTCTTTTTGACTTTCTTTGTGTAATGGGGGATTGGCTAAAGTGCTGAACATACTCTTCCTTATATGGTAAGTGGGCAGGGAATAGTCGGAGCCTATCTGTATGTGCTTTGACGTTAAGGGCGGGGCCTTCCATAATGAATTCCCAGAAGTGGGCTCACAAATCCACAGGTGGGATGGCAGCAGGCAAAGCAAACTGCATGCTCTTGATGGCTTTTAATGGTCATTCCCCTGTTACATCTGTATGACCAGTGCTTAGCACAGTACCTAGCACCTAGTAAGCACTTAATAAATGATTATTGTTTGACAGATTTACGTATAAATGCCTAATAACTTAACTGATGGATGGATATATAAATGTCTAATAAAACTCTCCTGTCTCCATTCCTAAATCTCCAACCTTTTCCACCCATTTGCAATCAGCCTTCTCACTCTGGAGATTCCTCTAGCACAAGGCCCTTTCCTCTTAGTGGTGAGAGATTTCTTCCCTGGCCAGAATCACCATTTCATGAAGTACCCAGGCCATCCACACTCATTTCTGCCCCCTCCAGGCGCCAAGAACCTACTCTCTTCCCAAACTCCTTTCCCCCTTTCAAATCTCTTTTGTTTTCTCTCATTAGATTGTTAGCTCCTTGAGGGTAGGGACTATTTTTGGTTTTGCTTTCATTTGCATTCTCAGCACTTAGCACAATGCCTGGAACAGAGTGAATGCTTAATAAATGTTTTATTTTGCTGCTGATGATGATGGTGAATGCCCCATCTGCCTTAACCTCAGTCTTTTTTCTACAGCTGAAGACTCCCTTCTAGTTGTCACCACGGGAAAAGAAAAGGGAATTCTGCCAGTCATGACATTTATTTTCTGTTCCTCGAAGCATTCCCCAGCTTTTTCCCTCAACCCCAGAATGTCTCTCTCCTACTCAATAATTAGAAGTCAGAGAAAAACCCAATCGATGATTTCTGTGCCATCCTTGTGCACACACCAAGTAGCATGAGGAATCCAAAATGACAGTGACCTTTCCTTTCTCAGATCCAGCCTTGGGATTCCCAGAAGATAGGCTCCAGTGGAGCTGAGGACCCAACAGTCTCCTCATCTGTGTCTCTGGGGCAACACAGGTGGTCCAGATGAGTCGGTCAGCCCTCTCTGGGGTGTGCCCCAGAGGTTCTGAAGGCTCTGGTTTCTTTATACCTCCCAGGGCCTGTTTCATAAGACACTCCCCTCAACGGGCCAAAAAGCACAGCCTTGTCTAGAAACTATAGCCCATTACCCTAATACAAAGATAGACTGTGCTCGACTGGGTAAACACACCAGACAAGCTGGAATCTAATCTGGAAACATTTCATGTGCTCCACAGTGAGGGTGCCAGCCACTTTACTTAAAAGGGGTTTGGGGGAAGGGTGGGGGAGGATAGCCTTTTTTCCCCCCTTAAAGGGGAATTTCAAATTGAATAAAAATCATCCTCTTCAAATGGGCCCATCACACCTGAAGATGAAAACAATCTTTGGCAAAAGGAGTATGTAATCCCTTGGGCTGAATTTTTGCCAGAATAGAGAGAGAGAGAGAGAGAGAGAGAGAGAGGGAGAGAAAGGGAGAGGCCCTAGTGTTAAATTTAAAAAAAAAAACCCTCTTTGACTCTTTAGAAGAAACTCGGCAAATGAGTACCCCTTGTCAAGTTACTAAAGCAAAAACAAGAAACAATTAAGACAGCTCAAACCATCCCCAAAGCTCAAGTTTGGGATTTGCTGAACATCACAAACTATTTTCCAAATGTTTGGGGTTTGGCACAACCAAGGCTCATGGTTGGGAAGCTTTCCTAATGGTCTAAAATTTGCCTTTTTCACTTCACCCTTTTGTAGATATCAGCACCAACTAATTTATTTTCTCCCCCCCCCCCCAAAAAAAATCATTAGAGAATTGCCTAGAACACTGATTGGTGCAGAGATTTGCCCAAGGTCACAGACAGAACCACTGTGTCAGAGACAGGACCTAAACCAAAGTCTTCCTGGCTTTGAAGCCAGCTGTCTATCCACTCTACCATGCTCCCTGATAAACTAACTCAATGGGCTGCCTATTTAGCTACTCATTACCATGTGGATGATAAACCCTTTTCATCCATTTGTTTTTTGTTTTGTGAATGGTTGGACCATCTCTGTTCTTTTAAGCAATCATGAATCTCATTGAGGAGACCCTGAAGAGTCCTAAGTTTTGCTGCAATAACAGCATAAGCTTCTCTCTGAACCCCAAAATCATCTATCATCTAATCATCTAATCATGATTTATCTAGGAAACCTATGTAGCCACAAATCATAGAAGACTCCAAACTATGAAGAATCAGAATTATAGGCACCCACAAGGCAATAGAGAAACACACATGATCCAAGGATGATTTACACACAAGAAGTGGTATGTGGTTATCACTTAGGAAATGGATAATTGGAAAAGGATGTGTGGCTGGTCAAGTAGTGAATGGGAAGGAGAATAATAGAATGTCAAAAAACCTAGAGGAAAGCTTCCAGCAGGTCTGGTACAGTCTTTCATGAAGTTTTATAGGAGGACAAGAAAAAGAACTTTACAAGATAAGAAGCATGAACGATTTGTAATTCGTACTCATGGAAAGAGTACCCATACTGGCAAGATCATGGATCTTTTGCTGCAATTCAGTCTTTCAAAGTCCATTGTCATCACAGCCTACCGTAAGGAATTCACCTTTTAAGCAGGTAGATGCCCAGGGTTTTTGTTGAGTAGCTTACTCCCTTGATCCTAGATGATGGAGGCCTATAATCATTAAGAAATATAGAACATAGAAAAATATATAAGAAATATATGTCACTGATTAATTTGTTGCTAATCTGCTGTATGTCTGTTTTCTACCCCTTCTACCCTCTCCACCTCCAGCCCCCACAATGGAAAATTAAAAAACAACAACACTAGTAACAAATATAAAGGAAATATTCTTTAAACTTAATGAACTTCATGATTCTTAAAATACATTTATTCAAATTAATTCAATATTAAGTACCTACTGTGTGCAAAGTACCATTCCAGGTATAGGAGGAGACAATAAGTTTAAATAAAACATGGTTCCTGCCTTCAAGAAGCTTATAATCCTTCTATAGGAAAACTTCCACTTGGGGCCTGAATTCATATCCGTTTCAGAGAAGATTAAGAGCTATACTGGGAAAGGAAGTTGCTAACCAGGGACTTTATACTATACTGATGAAATCACAGGAGCAATCATACAAAAAGCAAAACAAAACAAAACAAAACAAAACAAAAAAACCATAGGGTTGTGAAATCACCATTGATTTGGACATTTTTGCACCCAAATAAAAAAGTATTTATTTTATACAAATTAACAAAAACAAATAAACAACGATAGCAGAAAAGTCGAACAGGAACTTTTTTTGTTTTGTTTTGTTATGTTAAGTGAAAGTGGGTTTCTCAGAATTGGCCTCATGATTTCTAATCAAGCTTGAAGGCAGTTTCCTAAAAAAAGACCTGGCTACTTCATCAACTGGCTTGGATCAAGACATGAGTTTCAAAACAATCAATCCCTGGTTCCAGAAACTCACATCAGAGAAAGATCTTTTAGCAACTTACAGTTTTTCTTGGATTATTATTTGATGCTATGCAGTGATCTCAAGACTTATTATTTTTTCATTTCTGTTATGTACAGTGCTTCAAAGTCACATAAATCTTAGCTGAATTACAGCTGCCCAAACATTGGAGAAAAGAAGCATGTTCCAGCTTAAATGGGAGGAAAAAGGTAGGGTTGACCTCTCTTTCCCTGTCCCTTTGAATATCATGAACATAGAACTTCAGAAAAGATTGATTTACCTAACAGGGACTGAGTTTTATTGGAGGGGGCATTGTTGTTAGTAATTTCAATTGTGCCCAACTCTTCAAGACCCCGTTTAGGGTTTTCTTGGCAAAGATATCAGAATGGTTTGCCATTTCCTTCTCTAGCTCATTTTACAGATGAGGAAACTGAGACAAACAAAGTTAAGTGACTTTGCCAAGGGTCACACAGTTACTAAGTGTCTGAGACCAGATTTGAACTTATGAAGATGAGTCTTCCTGGTTCTAAGCCCAGTGCTCTATCCACTGTGCAACTTAGCCATACAATTTTGGTTTTGGTTTTGTTTTGTTTTGTTTTGTTTTGTTTTTTTTACAAGAAAACCATGTCTGCTGCAAGTCACTTGAGCTGGTGAGACAGCAATGAGAGGTAGACCTTTGTCTAGGATTGGTGTCCTTTAATCTCTGCAAAAATGCTGATATGGAAATTATGCTGCCAAGAAAGAAACAGAATCATCACTTGTTCCTTGGATGAGAGAACGGATATAGAGAATATTCTGCAAATGTGAAAGGGCATTAATGTGTCTGTGGTCATTTTTCTCATTCTATCCATTTTTCTAAAGCTTCACATAGTGATGGGAGCTGAGAAAGTACTACATCTTTGCTGCAGCTGTTGATTGCCAATACATTTCTGAAAGTGGTCTGAGAGCAATTTTAACAAACTCTTGACGAGTATTCCAACTTTTGGTAGATTTAACAACAGTAAATAGAAGCAGTCGATCATGCCAAACATTTTATAGATTATAAAACAAAACTGGAGGCTAGAACAGCATAATAAAAGGTTAAAAATCATAAACCACACAAGGAATGAATACAATTTGATTACCTAGGTACAAAAGTCACAGCCCAACAAACTTTGTCATTGCTCCGTGTTCATACAACTGCCCCCTACAATTATTTAGGATTGCTCTAAATGTCTTTAAAACAGACATTATTAAATTTCCCAGAGTATCTCTGTGAGTGAGCTTCACATTGACAAAATGAGATTCTTCAAGTGATCTGTGATCTCATCTCTGTGGGTACTCCTGCCTATGGGCGAAGATTAAAGGCTATCTACGCCCTGTCATCCTAAGTGCCTTCTATTCAGATCCTCCTGTCAGTTTTCCATGAAAGATCCACCCAACATGCTAAGGGCCTTTCATTATGTTTTAGACATTGTGTAAATGCCAATGAAATGCATGGACTGTCCATTGGTAATCCCTCACTCTCACCACAAGACCATCCTGCCTTCTTTTCTGGTCATACATCTCCCTTATGACATCCTTATTATATCATGTGTGCAGTTCTTAATAATATCCTAAAACTTCTTCATGCATACCACCTCTCTGCTCATTGGGCAACCCATAACTTTGATTCTTTGAAAACTATGATACTTAGTTATGCAAGTTTTCTCCCCTATTAGAATGTAAACTCCTTGAAGGCAGGGACCATTTTTGCCTTTCTTTGAATCTGCTGTGTTTAACACAATGCCTGGCATATAGTAAGTGCTTAATAAATGTTTGTTGCTTGATGAATTCATGCTTCCATGACTAACAACCCTAAAACATACACACTGGCTGTGAGCTGCATTAGAAAATCTTTTTGGTCAGAGTCAGGGGGTAGTAAAATAATATGGGAAACTCCAATGCTTTTTTTTTTTAATGGGGAGAAGGAAGAAGGCTTCTTACTGAAATAACATATCAAATGAACCTCTTAAGAATGAAATAGATTTAGATCTGCGATTTCCCTGGTATAGGAAACGTCTTCTACTGATTCATGTTGGCCTCTTCTCAGAAACTTAGAGTCTTCTTAGAAAATTGCCTAGAGTTCTGGAGACCTTTTTTTTCCCCAGGGTTACATAGCTAGTGTGTGTGTTAGAAGCAGGACGTGAACCCAGGTTTTCTAGTCTCTCAGGCCAGCTCTCTACCCACAATACTATGCTGCTAAGATGAAATGATCATCTTTATTCAACAACAATATGTTCTTTGGAATCTTGATAAACATAACTTAGTATTATTGAAATTTGTTCTTCAAGAGACACATGTGAAATCTCATTTATATCTAGCTTACTCGCTTTTTTTTCATGGTCACTCTAGCTAATGGAATCATTCAAAATATTGTTAGATAGATGAGTCCTTGGGCAGTGATCAAAGTCAAAGCATGGGAGGTGAAGTCATTTGAAGAGATACAACCTGAGGAGGATGAGGGAGAACTAGAGCCAGATTAGGGCAAGCTGTAGTACCCTTGTCCTCTCCCAGATCTTTCCTGTCCTAGAGAAAAGAATCCAATACAATAAATCCCCACAAAGTGTTAGGGAGTTATATGTGTTCTACCCTCAAGGAATATTTATAATTTTAAAAAAGTTTCAATCAGTCAATAAACATTTCTTAAATGTCTACTGTATGTCGGGCAGTATACTAAGTGCTGGGGATACAAGGAAAGTACCAGCTCTTTGCGGGGAATTAGAGATGGTGTGACTCCTAGGTAGGAAAGATACTTGGTAGAGAAGGTCTGAAAAACAGGAAGGGGAGAAGGCCACCTATTCTGCCTCTCTATATAAAGCCAGCCTTGATCCTGTGAAAAGATTTCATAACTAAGAAGGAGAAAATGGACAATGACCTGGCATATATACATATATAAATGTGTGTACATATATGCATACATATACATACTTATATAAACATACATATTCACACATAACATACATACGCACATACATAGATACACATACGACACATATACATACATATATGCATATTGGTGTATATATACATACTATGTATATGTGTGAACATATACACATATAGATATAGATATACATATATATATACACACTCAGATTTGTGGGTAGATGTGGGAAGGCAAGTGGGTTGCAGACTTATCACCTTAGAGAACGTACCCCACTCTTACATCTTTGGAAAATGTGGTGCCACTTTTAAATCCACAGTATAATTGTTTCCTTTTAATACCTTCAAATTCTCCAGAGGCAAGTGAGCTCTTTGTTCAGCTAACCAGGCAGTCTAATTATCTAGAAATGACTGAATTCTCTAGATAATTTCTGTCAAATAAACTCGGCCATTGTTTCATTCAGAGGAAACTTGTTTGGAATTCACTTAATTAAAGTAGCAGAATTCATTCTCCAGGACTACTTTCCTACCTCCTCCCTCGCTCTGGTCAGACTCTCCTCCCCTGATTGGAGAAAGAAGCAAAGCACATTGGAAAGAACATTTGAAATCAGAGGACCTGGGTCCAAATACCATGCCCATCACATACTAGCTGTGTGACAAGGCAAATTACCTTACTTTTCTTCACCTCAGTTTCCTCATCCATAAAATGATTGGGTTGGACTAGAAGACCTCTAAGATATTTTCCAGTTCTAAACAGATGATCCTAGGAGCCCCTCAGCTCAATGAGACTCCTACAGTATTTTATGTAAGTTTTGTTTTTAGGGCCCAGCTTGTAAGAATAGTAAACAGCAAGGCAGGCAGCTAAATGGAATAATAGATAGAGTGTGTGATCTGGAATCAGGAAGATGCATCTTTGTGAGTTCAAATCTGGCGTCAGACACTTATTAGCTTTGTGACCCTGGGCAATTCACTTTAACCTCGTTTGCCTCAGTTTCCTCATCTGTATAATGAGCTAGAGAAGGAAATGGCAAACCACTCCAGTATCTTTGCCAAGAAAACCCTAAATGGGGTCACAAAGAGTCAGACATGACTGAAAATAACTGAACAACCATAAGAATAATCATTAAAATATAAAACCTTTGCTTCACTCTTCATTTTAATTTTCTATGCAACTGCATTCTGCCACTAAAATACTGCATGGATGCCTCATGAAGGCATTACCATGGAGGTGACCCAAGATTCTTGTGGGCCTACTCCTTCACTTTAGGAAGACCCTAGACCTGAGCTAGACCTAAGCTTTAAGTTATTTTCCTCACAGTTCTGGGAAAATGTTATAAAGAGCCAATGATAATGAAAATAATAATAATCTAACCCAACTTTTAGGTGGTCATACTCCTCCATGATTGAACCAGGCTGTGTTCAGACCAGATAATGAGAGGGCAAGAATTTCAGTCTCCCTAGGACCAGTGGGAAAATCAGTTTTTTAAATTAAATTAAATTTTGGAAGGAAGGACATTAGCAGCTACAAGAGACCAGGAAGGGCTTCATGTGATTCCTGAGATGAATTTTGGAGGAAAACGGGTACTAAAAGAGGTGAAGAAAGAACATTTAAGGCATGGAGATAGCCAGTATGCCAAAAGCATGAGGATAAGACATGGAACATTTGTGTGCAGAATATCATATGGACCAATATAACTGGACAATAGAGTATATAGAGAAGAATAATATATAAGACGACTAGGAGGAAATCAAATTGTAAAGAGTTTTAAATACCAAGCCTTTAAATTCATCTTTGATCCTAGAGATAATAGATAACTCCTAGGCTTTATTGGACAGGGCACTCCAATAAATGGCCAGACCTGAGCTTTCGGGGATGAATTTGGCAGCCACGGTAACTCTTGAAAACCATTCATTCACCCTTGAAGGGTTGCAATCAGCATCAGCAGAGGGAGAAGCCATGCCAATTGAATGATGAAGTCTTGAAGGAATGAAGTTAGCACTTCTACACTATCAGTCTCATGATGAAATTCTGTTCATTTCTTTTGTTGCCTGATGAACAACACAGCTTCTGAATAAGAAGATCATAGGCTCACTGACCTAGATCTGGAAGGGTCATATAGTCATCCAAATTAAAGACATTAAATTGTAGCTATGTTTCAAGGGACATGAATTGGTCCCTAGTATTCTTGTTGTATTCCATAGTTCTTTTTTTTTTTTTGGCTAGGCCATGGGGTTAAGTGACTTGCCCAGGGTCACACAGCTAGTAAGTGTTATGTGCTGAGGTCAAATTTGAACTCAGGTCCTCCTGACTCCAAGGCTGGAGCTCTATCCACTGTGCCAACTAGCTGCCCCACCACAGTCCTTTTTGACAAGGCCAAAATGTTATTCTTGTTATTCCTAGGATAGCCCAGTGTCGGAAATTCATCTTAACTCCCACCCCCACCTAATAGTATTTTTTTTTAATAGTTAAGTGATTCTTTATTCCCAAGCATGTTCTTCCTGTTTATTAAGTATGCTCCTAAGGGTGAAACAAAGAGACTTTATGCTGCTTTTTTTTTTAATTGGTCTAGCCCAAAGGATACACCTCATGAGAAACAGGAGACAAGAATAATCACAGCCCTGATTTCTGGAAGCAAAATGGTCTCACTTTCTTGAGTTCACTAGGGTACATGAAATAAATGTTTTCCATCAAAGACTGATTTTGGAAGCTATAAAACTGGAACTTCCAATAAGTAATCTACATAATGAGCTGTGTTGTTGAACTTTTCCAGATTTTTTTTTGTTGGAGAATAGTAATCTATACCTTTTGTGTACATTTGCTGAAGTGCTCCTGAAGTGATGTTATTGTAAGTTCAGAATTTGGCTAACTCTCAATATTGGGGTTATGTCTGTCTCTCACTCAATACTGATTAGAAGTGAGGAAGGAGAAAGGGCCCGGGGGGAAATTCAAAGCCGCTTCTATCATTACGTGCTGCTCATTATCAGGCCTGCCTTGGTAGAAATCTCCCCAAAGCCAAGAATAGGAGAAACCTTTGAAACTCGTCATCTAATTGAGGCATTTCCTTCCTCCATAAGAATTCTGCACGTCCTGAACTTGGCTGCAGGATGAGACCATACTAAATTGAAGAGAAGTATTCTTAACAATGTTCCTGGGCCTCAGATGATGGTGGGATGACCAAGATGAGAAAGCAATTACTCAGCCTAGGCTGTGAAATCCCGTAAATTACTGAACATCCTTAAAGCATCTGGATTAACACATCATCACCTTTGTGTTATATACATTAGGAAGTTGGCTTCCAATCACCATCTTTATTAATGCCAAGTGTCTTTATTTAGTGTCAAAATCTCTGACCCTCTAAATTCCATTCCTTAAAAACAAACTAATCAGGGGCTGAACAGATGTTTTAAGGATGTCTTTAAGGTCTCCAATCATAGAATTGAAATCATTAAATTCAACCCTCTTGTTTAATGGATGGCTCAGGGAGATCGAGGAACTTGCCTAGGTCACTAACTTTCAATGATTCTACAACTGACTCTCACTATATATGCCTATAAAAAACACCCAAATAAAAAACCCTGAAAGAGACTTTGGCTTTTTTTTTTTCTGAAGACATTTCTGTGCTTGTGGTATCTGATTCAGATAAGTAACTTAAACTGTGAAGGAAAGGTGCACTAATTAGCACCTGGAAAGTGACAGAAGAGGAAAAACAATACAGCAGTGAGGAAAAGCAGATAATGCTGGTTTTGAAGACATTAGGAATATCCAGCAGCATGGTCCCACTTAAGTCAGGAAGACAAGGGTTCTGGTCCCCACTTTGATACATATTAGTTATGTGAGTTACACGTCACTCAAACTGTATCAGGGGAGGGAGTTTATACACTGTGAATTCAATATATTGATAAAATTGCTACAAAACAAATGCTAATTCATATCTTGTGAGTGGATCACTCTTTGGTTTTTATTAAATGTCCAGTGAGACTTCGTTGATTCAGATTAATAGAAGCAGACAGGTTTCACAGTGGATAGATCACTGGGCCAGGAGTCAGGAAATCCTGAGTTCAAATCCAGCCTCAGGCTTACTAGCTGTGTGACCCTGGGCAAGTCACTTAACATTGCTTAACTCAGTTTTCTCATCTGTAAAATAGAGATAATAATAGCACCTACTTCTCAGGGTTATAATGAGAATAAAATGAGACAATATTTGTAAAGCACTTTGTAAACCTTAAAATGTTATACAAATGCTAGTTATTATTTAGTATTTTGTTATTGTTATTATTATTATTATTATTGACTTGAGACAATGGAGATCTAAATTGATAAAATTCTGAATTCTGGAATCTTACAAAAAGAAATACAGTTTTATTATTTCCCCAAAACATAGTTTTCTCATAGCTGAAAGGCTGACCACCAGATGATCATTATTTTTGACCATGGTAACTCCTGAAACTGTCAAAGGCTTATTGTTCAGTCTTTTTTCAATCGTGTCTGACTCTTCATGACCCACTTTAGGCAAAGAAACTAGAATGGTTTGCTATTTCCTTCTCATTTTACAGGTGAGGAAACTATTAAGGCAAACAGGGTTAAGTGATTTGCCAAGGGTCACACAGCTAGTAAATATCTGAGACCAGATTTGAACTCATGAAGATGACTCTTTCTTGACTCCTGGCCCTGCACTCTATCCACTGTGGCGCCATCTAGTTATAGCACCTGTAGAGTCGTCATACCAATAGTAACTCTTGAAAATAAGTCTTAAGTGAGATGACATTTTGTAAACAAAGGAGTTTGATAACTAGAAAGTTCTACCCCAATACCATTTATTAAGAGGGAATGCAGTAAAATGACAAGAACCCAGAATCAGAATCAGGAATCAGAGTTTCTGGTATTAAATCTAAGCTTTGCTACTCATTACTTGACCCTGGGTGAGTCCTCAACTTCTTTAAGACTCAGTTTCCCTATCTGTCAAATGAAAGGCAGAGACTAGATAACCTCTAAGGCCCCTCCCACCTCCAAACCTATTATTCCCCAGTCCTAAATAAGGAAGCTTAGCAGTGGACCAACAATAGCCCCACAGCTCTGCAGCACCCCTGGAACAAAGAGCTGCTATAACACTGGGACCCTGTTGTATTCCTTTTATACTCCACAAGCCTATTGATGGTGGATTAAGCCACTGTTCTCTGTGGCTTTTGAATCACCACGCTGGCCTGAAGTTTTCTGCCTTCCCCTTTGGCAGCTCAAGCCAACTTCTTCAGGAGGTGTGCTTTACTCAGAGGGAAAGGAAATACCTGATCCAAGGTATTTGACATACACCACCGAAAGCCAGTTACCAAACAAAAGCAGTTCAGGTTTTGGAAGATTTGATATCTTCAGTGTGGCCGCTTGAGCAGAGGCTCAGTCCCTTGAAGGGCCAAGTTAAACAAGGCAGAATTAAGACTAAATTGGTCCGCACCTCTAGCATTCATAAATCCACATGGGGGAGGCCATGAATGGGATAGGAAAAATTAAGGCTGAGTTATCTTGGCTGCTGCCCAACCAATCTGTGTGTTCTGGAGAAAGGAGCAGCCAAATATCATTGCTGTGGGGGCTCCGGTCTAATTGCTTTGCATTCTTACTGTTTGTAGAGCAGACTGAAAAGTGAAATCTTTTCCTTTGAATGGTTGGCTCAGATTCCAAAAATGGAAGGAGAAACATTCATCACTGAATTATTTCTACAGCAGGATGGCTCTTGAGGAGGCCATTAATTCAGACCCCTACCTCTAATTCCACTAAATGGAATTCACGGACATCTGGAGGTCAAGGGTGATCTCACAGAAGAGTGGATGTTAAGTGATGGAAGCATGTGAAGAAGGCCCCTCCTCACTCTCTTTTTGAGCACTAATGGATAATCTAAGGCACAGAGATTTAGCAAAAATTGAGATGAACACTCTAAGCATATCTGGTTGACCAGATGATTTGCTGCCAATAGACAAGGTTCTACTGACTTCTTTCAGCAAGGAAGTAGGCTGTCAAACAGCTGCTGCTCATCAGACAAAGCTGTTCTTTGGTTCTAGCTATCAGTTGATTCTGTGCTTCTGCGCCTTTGGTGCCTTAGAGGCAGTGGAGAGTAGACTGGGCCTGAAGTCAGGATAGACCACAGTTCAAATCCAGCCTCAGACATTTACTAGCTGTGTGACCTTGGGCAAGTCACTAAACCTCTGTCTCAGTTTCCCTAACTGTAAAATAGAAATAATGTTAGCACCTATCTCCCAGGGTTGTTGTGAGAACCAAATGGGATAACATTTATAAAGTGCTCAGTACAGTGCCTGCTGCATAGTAAGCATTATACAAATACTACTAATTTTTATTAAATATATTCTATATTATTATTAATGTATTATAATATATTATTATTAGCCCTAGAGGATGCAGTGCTCTGATTTTTTAAAATAATTTTATTGTTATTGATACTTATATATCATGTTTACTGCTGAATACATCCCTCCTTGCTCCCCCACTCAGTGAACCATTATTTCTAAAAAAGAAAGAGGGAAAAAATTGCAGTTCAGGAAAACCAACCAGCACATGAATTATGTTTGACAATATATGAATTATACCATACCCATAGACTCTCACCTCTGGAAACAGGGGATGAAGGTATATTTTTTTAACTTCTCTGGTGCCAAGCTTGACCATTATAGTTATACTTATTATTTCTTAAAGATAACAAAAGTCCCTCAACTCAGTCAGTATGCTGACTGAATCCTATTCACTAAAAATCTTTCCTTTATCCTTCCTGCTATAATTTTAGTCCATTTCCCATCTGTTTTGTCCTCAATGGAGTTGAACAGATGTCAACATGATAACTCTCACATAAAAATTAGACAACAGAATTTTGAGCTCTGTATTAGAAGACATTCTTGTGTCACATCAAGAAGTATTTATTAAATTAAATTGAAAGTATCAATGTGTACTATCAATGGTAATAAGTACTAGAGATAAGAAAGACAAAAATTAATCCCTTCCTTCAAAAAACTCACATTGTCAAATCTTGGGGAAAAAAAACTGTACAAATCAAGTCAATAAGCATTTTTAAAGTGTTTACTATATGCCCGTTGCTGTGCTAAGGACTGGGAATACAAATTCAAACAGAAAGAAAGACAGTCCCTGCCCTCAAGGAGCTTGCACACTAATAGAAAAAGATAACATAGAAGAGAAAGCTGAAAGGGGGAAGGATGTAGGCTAGGTTAGCTTTGAGGGAGATATGGTAGAGAAAATCTGGACAGTCAAGTGTGCAGCCCGGGTAAGAATGAAGACCTAGCTGGACTGGATATCCTCAAAATGGATATTTGGGAAGGACCCAGTCAATCAAAGCACTCACAAGGGTGGGAGATACTTCCAGTGTGAGAGGTCCAGGGATGTAGTCAACTTCCAGAGTGAAGAGATTTATTTGATGTGGTAGAGAAAGTCCAGAAAGCCAGGAGTACAGCCTGGAGAGGATGCTGGGAACTTTGGAAACTGCACAGGAATGTGAATATTTTCTCCATCATTTGCCACTCACGATCCCTCCATGCCTTCTCATCCTTGGAGATTCTTGCCCGTATCTTACCATAAATCCTTGACAGTGGCTCTCCCCATTGGGGAGGTCTTCCTCTGGTTGTTTTAATGTCCCAGAGAAACTCACAGACTGCACCCAGGTTCACTGCTGTTCTGGTTGCCTGACTGGCCCACCTTCTTCTCCTGACATTCAGATCCTCCATAACATCTTTCATGCTGCTTCTCATGTGCAAACCATTTTGGGTTACATGATGCATGCTGTCTGCTCATGCCCACCACGTGTGTTTCCATTACTCTTTTGGTTATTTGTAATTTTGATGCTTTTGAAAATGTGGTGTTCCATGACTCACAACCATAGAGCACCTCTGGGATAATAATCGTACCAAAAAGATGACCTTTTGTAGCAGCTAAGAGTTGGGGATCATTGGAATTGCTCTGCAGTTTTCAAATATGATCCTGCCCAGTTTCCTCTTGTTACTCTTTAGACCTGAGCCCTTTGAAGTGCCAGTCTAAGATTCCCACATTGATGGACTAAATCAACAGACTATTCATCCAGCTGCCTGTCATGCAAAATCTGTGAAACAGACCCTGTTTTATTCATTTCTTGGACTGCATCTCTCACCCCGAGGGAGATTTCATCAAGGAATCTACTGGAATAATGGAATACCACAAAATCGTCGATAATGAATATTTGAAGACCCTAGTCATTAATGGTGAATATTCCCCTTCCCCAGGTCACCTTAATTCTTAGTACTTCCCTCTGAGATTATCTCCAATTTATCCCATATTCATCTTGATTGCACGTTGTACAAACATGTACAATATGTTTCCATGTTGATTTCTCCAACAGACTGAGTATCCTGAGAACAAGGACTGGTTTTTGCCTTGCTTTTCATCTCCAGTACTTAGCACAGCGCTTCTGATTAGTAGGTGCTAAATAAGCACTAGTTGAGTGACTGAATGAATAACCGACGGGGCTAATGTCAGGGATAACATCACAAATCGTCCAACACTGAGGTGATCTTGTGCCTCTCTATTTTTGACCTCCCTGGATGGCAATAGTCAACAAACCAAATCCTAGCCTTTCATAGTCTGGCTTCAACTTGTTTCAAATCATATCATATAGTGCAGGAAAACCAGAGTTGTTCTCTGTACATGAATGACACTGCACCTTCCCTCCCCATACTTGAGATACTCTCCTTCCTCACTGCAACATCTCGGAAACCCTGGGCTCCTCCAGTGCTCCGCTCAAGGGCCACCTTTTATAAAAGGCCTTTCCTGAGTTCCCTAAATGTATCTCTTTCTTACAAATAAAATTATTTCTATTTTTAAATAGCATTACAATTTAATTATTGTAAATCTTTTCACTCAATATACACTTTTCCTTGAGGGCTCAGATAATTTCATTTTTGCCTTTCTATCCTCAGAACCTAGCACAGTGCCTGGCACGTAGTAGATGCTTAATAAATGCTCACTGAATTGAATTGAATCTCAGTTACTGCCACTTGATAGCCGTGTGACCTTGAACAAATCATTCTGTTTCTCTAGGTGGCAAATTCTTCATCTGCAAAAGAATGATCTTGAAGATCTTTCGACTCTAAAAATCTGCAAGCCCCTGAGTTTATTCTCATAAATGCCTCTGTCATAGTGTTTTGTATAATATCAACGTATACGTAGGTGGGAAATACTTTCCACAATAATAATAGTAAAAATGAGAAGGAAGAGAAGAAGAAGGAGGAGGAGAGGGAGAAGGAGAGGAGGGAGGAGGGGGAGGAGAAGGAGAAGGAGAAGGAGGAGGAAGAGGAGGAGGAAGAGGAGAAGGTAACTGAGGCAGAGGAAGAATAAGTGACTTGCCCAGAGTCACACAGCTAAGCCTTCAATGATGCATTTTGTTTCATTGAATCAAGTACTTAAAACACACACCCATATATATTTATGTGTGTGTTGTTCAGTTGTGTCTGATTCTTTGTGACATATATACACCCACATATGTGTGTATATGCATATATGTATATGTGTGTATATATACGTATGTATGTATGTATGTATATACATCCCTATATATATAGAGAGAGAGAGAGAGACTGAGGAGAGAGCAAGAGAGAGTGAAAGAGAGAATATTCCCCCAATAATATTGCTTCTAGCTGCTATGCCATTCTTAATGGTAAAGAGATATAAGATCTGATAGCCAAAGTGATCTCTGGGCTCTTTCTGCCTCCTCATTGTGGTAAGAGTTTTTCCTTAAAAATCTATAGGAAATTATGATAGAATATATTTTAAATGTCCATTTCCCATCCCTCCCCACCCCTTTTCAAATTGTAGTTTGTTTAAATGGAGCAGGTTGGAGGCTATAATTGTACACGGCATCCTGTCATCTTTTTCTTTTGATTTGGTATTTGTTTGAATCCTTGCTCTAACCTGTTAGTTATCTAACTGCGCAGAAATGTGACTGCTATGCCTATAACCAATGGCTGCCTACTATTTACATATAGTCAATTTCACTTTTTAGAATCTTCCCAAGACTTTCAAAATCCCAGAGATGAAATGGAAAATCATAGGTCATTTAGTCTCCTTCCAACTCTGAGACTGAATATTAAAAGTTAAATTGCCTGTATCTCAGCCGATAAGACACAACTGGTTATAGGCATAGCACTGTATATTTTATACCATTAGTCCTCATACTATTTGGTCTCAGGACTCCTTTATATTCTTAAAAATTATGGAGGTTCACCCCCTCAAGAGTTTTTGTTTATATGAGTTATATCTACCAATGTTTACTGTACTAGAAATTAAAATGTCTTAGTATTGTTGTGAAAATAGCTTTGACCTGGCAGAGGGACCACCAGGGGCACCTAAACCTCACTTTGAAAACAGCTGCCCTATACAATTTTTTTCATGCAGTCTGTTTTTGAAGCTCTCTAAATAAGATAAAATGATAGATAAGATAAGAGATGAATATTGTCATTTGAGGGGTCCCATTTCACTTTTGGATAGCTTGAATCATTGGTCAAGTTAACATTTTTTTAATTAATAAATTTATTTATTTATTTGTTTTCAACATTTACTTCCATGAGATTTTGAGTTCCAAATTTTCACCCCATTTTGCCCCTCCCCCACCCCAAGATGGCATGCATTCTGAATACTCCTTCCCCTAGTCTGTCTTCCCTTTTATCTCTCTCTTATCCCCTTCCCCTTCAATTTTCCTGTAGGGTAGGATAGATTTCTGTACCCCATTTCCTGTATTTCTTATTTCCTAGTTGCATGTGAAAACATTTTTTTTTAACATGCGTTTTTAAAACTTTGGGTTCCAAATTTTCTACTTCCTCCCTCCCCACCCACCCTCATTGAAAAGGCAAGCAACTCAATATAGGTTATACATGTGCAGTTATGCAAAACACTTCCATAGTAGACATACTGTGAAAAACTAACTCTATTTCCCTTAATCTTATCCCACCCCCCCACCAGTTATTCTATTCTGTCTTTTGACCCTGTCCCTCCTCAGAAGTATTTGCTTCTGATTACCCCTTTCCCAATCTGCCCTCCTCCCTATCATACCCCTATTCTTTTGTCCCCTCACACCACCTCCCATTTTCCTGTAGGGTAAGACAGATTTCCATACTCAATTGAGTGTGTATGTTATTCCCTCCTTAAGTCAAATACTATGAGAATAAGATTCACTCATTCCCTTTCACCTTCCCCTGTTTCCCCTCCACTGTAAGAGCCTTTTCTTTTCTTTTTTTTGTGAGATAATTTACCCCATTCTACCTCTCCCTTTCTCCTTCTTCTAGTACAATCCTCTCTCACCCCTTAATTTTATTCTCCAGATGTGACCCCTTCATCTTCAACTCACCCTGTGCCCTCTATATATCTATCTATCTATATACACACATATAATTTTTTTCCCTCCAACTACGCTAATACTGACAAAGGTCTCATGAGTTACAAAAATCATCTTTCCATGCAGGTATGTAAACAGTTCAACCTTAATAAGTCTCTTATGATTTCTCTTTCCTGTTTACCTCTTCATGTTCCACTTGAGTCTTATATTTGAAAGTCAAATTTTCTATTCAACTCTGGTCTTTTCTTCAAGAATGCTTGAAAGTCCTCTATTTCACTGAATGACCTTTTTTTCCCTGTGAAGGATTATACTCAGTTTTGCTGGGTAGGTGATTCTTGGTTACAATCCTATCTCCTTTGCCCTCTGGAATATTATATTCCATGCCCTGCGGTCCCTTAATGTAGAAGCTGCTAAATCTTGTGTTATCCTGATTGTGTTTCCATAATACTTGAATTGTTTCTTTCTGGCTGCTTGCAATATTTTCTCCTTGGCCTGGGAACTCTGGAATTTGGCTACAATATTCCTAGGAGTTTTTTTGGGGATCTCTTTCAGGAGGTGATCGGTGGATTCTTTCAATTTCTATCTTGCCCTCTGGTTTTAAAATATCAGGGCAGTTTTCCTTGATAATTTCTTGAAAGATGATATCTAGGTTCTTTTTTTGATCATGGCTTTCAGATAGTCCAATAATTTTTAAATTCTCTCTCCTGGATCTATTTTTCAGGTCAGTTGTTTTTCCAATGAGATATTTCACATTGTTTTCTAATACGGTGTCTTGATTTTTCATAAAGTCACTAGCTTCCAATTGCTCTACTCTAATTTTTAAGGAAGTATTTTCTTCAGTAATCTTTTGAACTTCCTTTTCCATTTGGCCAATTTTGCTTTTTAGGGCATTCTTCTCCTCATTGGCTTTTAGGACCTCTTTTGCCATTTGGGTTAGGCTATTCTTTAAGGTGTTATTTTCTTCAGTATTTTTTTGGGTCTCGTTTAGCAAGCTGTTGACTTGTTTTTCATGATTTTCTTGTATCACTCTCATTTCTCTTCCCAAAATCCCTTTTGAGCTCTTCCAAGGCCTGGGACTGATTCATATTTTTCTTGGAGACTTTCGATGTAGGAGCTTTGACTTTGTTGTCTTCTTCTGGTTGTATGTTTTGATCTTCTTTGTCACCAAAGTAAGATAATATAGTCTGACTCTTTTTGAGCTGCTTGCTCATGATCCTAGCCAATTACTTGAGTTTTAAACTCTTTGTTAAGGTAAAAGTCTGCTTCTTATGTGGACAACGTACTGTCCCAAGCGTTGGGGGTTTGTACAGCTGTTTTCAGAGCTACTTCTAGGGACCTGTAAATTTTCAGTTCCTCCAAGGAGGTATGATAAGGGGTGAGGTGTTTCCTCTCCACAGCCATAACAAGCTTCACCACACCAGCACTCCTCCTCACCCCAGGACTGCCCCTCAGAACTGTGACCCAGATCCAAGCACAGGCAAAGCAAGAGATTCCTGCCTCAGCACTGGCAAAGAGATCCCTGCAATCCCGCTCTGATCAGCCACTCGATTCCCCCCCAGTCTGTGGGCCGGAAGCTCAGGAAATAGCCACAGTCCAAGCTGGGGACTTGTGGCTGAGACCTAGCTCCTTCTCTCACCAGAGTCACAGACTTTTCCCACGACTTTCTAAGTTGTTTTTGCCATTCATGGGTTAAGAAGTCTGGAAACTGCCACAGCTGCCTGCGATTCAGTCCTCTGAGGCCTGCTCCAGGGTCGCTGTGGCCTGCACGCCCATGCCGAACTGCACTCCTCTCCCCACTCGGCACGATATACCTTTCTGATCAACCATCCAGGTTGTCTTGGGCTGGAAATTTGTTTCACTCTGTCTTTTTGTGGGTTCTGCTGCTTTAGAATTTGTTTAGAGACATTTTTTACAGGTATTTGGAGGGGTTTGGGGCAGTTAATAACATTTTTAACAAGTGCTTGTTAACTGTGTTTGAATTTTTAGGAAGTTTCTCCTTTGTTTCAAACCTAAATTTACCTCTTTGTGACTTCCATATAATTCCTAGTTCTCTCTTTTGTTACTTGAAACTTACCCTAGCTAATAACTTTTAATTCTTCTTGAGGAATATTCACAATGGTGAGGTGTATAGTGTCTTTAAAATTGTGGTATTTCATGGTTTGCAGCCTTATAGTGCTCTATAGTTCAGTTATACTGAACTTCTTGACATTTCTCTAAGATGATTCTCTGTCTCTATATCTGTGCCCTTACACTGACTGTCCCCCATGCCTCTAATGCTCCCCATCATTATGGCAACCACCCACATGAAACCTTCCCTGATCCCTGAAGATCAGAGTGCCTCCCTCCCTAATCCATTTTGTGTGCTTGTATATGTACATGCTGTCTCTCCAATTGCATATAAGCTCCTCGAAACAAATTTCCTTTGTATTTCCAGCCTTTAGTTCAGTGCCTGGCCTAAGCATATAGTAGGTCTCTAAAGAATACTTTTTTATTAGTAGTATCATCTGAACAAAAAAATTAATGCTATTGTATTTAAAATACCAAAATGTAACTTACAGAATTAGAGAAATAAAACTAGATAAATAAGTCAAGAATAATTGAAAGAAATATTTATTTTTTTAAAGGGGTAAAGAACTTGTGTTACTTCCAAATTTTAAATTACACATGAAGAAGTAATTATCAAACTTCTTTAAATTGGATAGAAAAATAGGTCAATGTAATGGATTAGATAATCCAGAATTAGGGTCAAAGGAATATAAAAGCCTTGCGCTCATGTGTTTAAAACAATAAAATAATGGGAAATAATTTATGGAATTCAATTCACTCTCATGCTATAACCTAAAATAAATTTTAATTGGATCATTGATGTAAATATTTTAAAAATCAGAAAATGATATTGTCATTTATCACAATTATATTGACCATTTTTTATTATTCAACAAATAGAAAAATTACTAAATACAAAGGTTTACACATATGAAAATAAGGAACTTTTAGGCAACAAACCAATGAATCCAGTATAAAAAGGAAAGAAATACATTGGGCAAAATCCATTGCAGAAAGGGGTCTCCAGCACAATACCTGACATATAGTATTTGTTTAATTAATGCTTATTGATTTCTTGAGAGATATATCAGAAAGAATCCTGTTCGATGACCCTCTGACCATTAATAAATAGATAAAATAGTCATTTGCTCACCAAAGTTGTTCACTATTGTCATGGAGCAGATGCAGTGAAGAGTTCAAATTGAAGAAGAATTATTATATAGAAATACATGGTGAGGTACACTCTTCATAACTCTGAGGGTGATATTGGACTGGTTATATCAATCTCTAAAATATTCAGAGCCTCCTAAATAAGACCTATAATCACTTAAGAGTTCAGCTTCACTATTCCCTCAGGGCAAAAAATGGATGAACAATACCTATTGTTTAGACTATAATATACAATTGGAAGGACAGACTACAGTGCTGGTGAACACACTGTGTGCACAGACACTGTGGATGGACAATGTTCTAGGCTCAGAATTGAATCAGAAAAGGAGAGTAGACTGGAGAGCCTTTGGAAAATTGTAAACTCCTCTCTGAATCAATGACTTATCTTTCTAACATGAGTATTCTGGATATTCCATGGTTGTGAATCATGGAGCCTCAGAGAGTGCAAAAAAATTAAATGTGGGGGTAGTTCAGCCAAAGCACAAAAGAAAAGTTCATGATGGTCATTTGTAGTCTGGAACATATTTCCAAAGAAAACTTTCAAGAGGCATTAGTGTAAAGGGTGTCATCGAAGAGATGGTTGGTCTGGAAAGGAGTTGGCTTACTTCAAAATCTACACCATTTCAAAAGATCTAGAGAAAATCCCCTACAATGGTGGGCAGACTCTCCACTGTGGGAGGACATGGATAAGAATCACATAGGATAAAAAGATGTGGGTGGATTGGAATGCATCATTCAATGGAATACCCACATCTATGTGATCCATTGAAGCAAGCTTTGTTAATTTAACTCATTATGTTCATTGGTTTTCAAATATTGCTGTCTTCATATTCCTGGTATAAATACTGCTTTAGCATAATATATAATTTTAACATGTATTGCTGTGTTTTGTCAGAATTTTCTAATATCTTTGCATTAATTAAAATCTAGAAATACAAATATATTAGACTGAAATTTTCTTTCTCTATTTTATACCTACTGGTTTCAAAGATCAAGACTATATGTCTTATAAAGAGTTGCACAGATTATCATCTTTCTCTATTCTTTTAAACAATTTATACGTTAAGGATCATTTTGATAAAATTCCTTTGTAAATCCATTTGTTCCTGGTGTCTTTTTACATGTCTAACTGGAAACTGGGCAGGTAGGTGGCAAAGTGAAGAGAGCGCTGAATTTGGAGTCAGGAAGACTCAACTTTCTGATTTCAAATCTGGCCTCAGACACTTATTACTTATGTGAGCCTGGACAAGTCACCTAACCCTGTTTGCCTTAGTTTCCTCATCTGTAAAATGAGCTGGAGAAGGAAATGGCAAACCACTCCAGTATCTCTGCCAAGAAAACCCCAAATGGGGTCATGAAGAGTCAGACACAACTGAAATGACTGAACAAAAACAACAACAACAACAACAAAAAAAAACAAACCTGGAAATTGTGTTATTTAGTTTCATTTGCGATAAGACTTGTATTATAAATGTGGTTTAGTTCCCGAGGCGCTGTGTCAACTCATTGGTCATTAGACAAAGAATGCACACTGAGAATAACCAAAAGTTAAAATTTCCCCTTTTACCTAGGTTATTGTTGTAGCCAGCTAATTGGTCCCTGTGCTTCTAGTTTCTCCTCTTTCCTACATTCTCTACAAATCTTTCAAAATAGTCTTCCTGAAGCATAGGTCTGACCATACGCAAATGGATCTCATCAGTTCCACTTACATCAAGTGATGCAAATTTTGACCCATCCAGTCCTTCCCATCCTATATATCACTCTTGTCCATATTCTCCCAAAGGTTCACCATAGGGAAGGTGAGGGGTATACTCAATGTGTTAAAGGTCTTCTCTGCTTCTTCCTGACCTTATGAGGGTACCAACATCACCCTAGCTGTCTGAGTGATTCCCTACTCATACCCATTGACCAGAGCCCATCATTTCTTCTACTCTTTAATGCCATCCTACTCTTATTTCCCTCTTCTTCAGCACTCTCCACCAGTTGTGTTTTGCAGCCTTCATGTCATATCATGTGTCTTTCCATTGACTTCTATGTGATACCTATCTTTAGTTATTCAGAGAAAATTGTGTCCACATCTCATTGCCATATAGCGACATGGGTATGATGTTAGTATTGAAAAGATGGTCCTTGGAGTCAGGAAAAGAGTTTTGTAATTTCCTGGCAGCAGTGCAGCTTACTCTTTGCCTTTCTATTTCTGGGCTCAGCCCACCATCCATCTGTACTGTCTATCCCAGGTAGATACACTGTTGGATAAACTGTTTGACCTTATCACTCAAAAATCTTCAGTGGTTCCCTGTTGTCTACACGATAAAATACAAACTCTTTAGAATAATAATTAAAGTCCTTTACAGTATGGTTCCAACTTTTATCAAACATTCTATATCACTTGTACCGGCCGCGCCGACCTTATGCCGGCCGCGCCGAACACTCCTCCTATAAGGAGCAGGCTGCCAGAGTCATACTCACTCATCAGTCTTCGGTCCTCAACCGGATAAACACACAGAGACGAGCCATCGGGAGGCTGCCAACACCAGAGCTTTATTCAGAGGCCATCACAGCAAGCTATCAGAGCAGGAGCAAAGAGAGCGCCTGATCTGACCACGCGCGTTCCTTAAGTACCTCTAAGCCCCTCCTCCCCAGCCCGCTTACTAGCCAATGATTGTAGGGTCAGATACCGGAAGCGGCTGTCTGAGTTTAGCACACCAAGGGAGAGGGAGTGACGTAGGAGGCTAGGACCGGATACAGGAGGGAGGCGTCTGGGATTAGTGCATAGACAGAGTACGTGACCTAGGAAGTCAGGAAGGACACAGGAAGGAGGCGTCTGGGGTCAGTGCTACACAAAGGGACCCAGGAAGTCAAGAAGGTCACAGGAAGGAGGCGTCTGGGGTTGACGTTGCATATAGGGAGGGGACTAAGCAAAGGGAACTCGTTCTCTGCCGTCCCTCTCCCACGTGGCACCGCCCCTTGCCTCAGGAGCACAAGCTTGGCTACTTCTTTGCACCCAGCTTATCTCACATAGCACTGCCCACTGCCTCAGGGCTTCTCTGTACCCAGCCCATCCCAGTTCACCACAACTCCGCCTACCACAGCCCCTGCCTCGACTTCCAAAATACCCAGATCTTACCCTAATCTTGCCACAGCGCCCACCTGGTAGTTGCCAACATCAGACAGTCCCTCACAATCACTATTTATGTTCTAGTTAAACTGGCTTACTAACCATCCCCCAGACTCACCATTCTATTCCCCACCTCTACTTTTGCACAGGTGGCCCTCCATGCCTGGGATGCACTCATTCCTCACCTTAGCTTCTTAGAATCCTTGTTATTGCTGTTGTTTAGTCATCTCAGTAGTGTCCAACTCTCCTTCACCCCTTTTGGGATTTTCTTGGCAAAGATACTAGAATAGTTTGCCATTTCCTTCTCTAGCTCATTTTACAGATGAAGAAACTGAGGTAAACAGAGTTAAGTGACTTGCCCAGGGTCACATAGCAAGTGTCTGAGGCCAGATTTGAATTTAAGAAGATGAATCTTCCTGACTCCAGACCTGACACTCTATCCCCTGTACCATCAATTCTTAGTTTTCTTCAAGACTAATTTCACAAGGACTTTTCTGATCTTCCAATTGTTGGTGCCTTTTCTTGTGGAAAGACCACTATATTTGGGATGCAGAGGACTTGGTTTCTAATTTTTTTTTTTTGCAGGGGAAGTAATTGGGGTTAAGTGACTTGCCCAAGGTCACACATTTGCCCAAGCTAGTAAGTGGCCAAGGCAGGATTTGAATTCAGGTCTGCCTGACTCCAGGACGCGTATTGGTTTCAAATTCTAGACAATTGAGAAGACATCAGAAAATGTAGCCCACAGACCTACTTTTTCAAAGTAACATGAGCATGAACTACGCTCAAAATAAAAGTATCCTCAAAAGGCATATGGGAAGGAAAAAAGTAGATTTTCAAAGATGGTATGCTATAATCAAACTTATCTTTACAATCACATAATTCATTGTGGAATACAAGATAATACTGAATTGTTTGATTATCAAAAATAACACGCATACAAACAGACACATAACCACAGCAACATTCCAATAAATAGAGCAAAATGAAGTATTCAAATCTAGCTTTTAACAACATGCCTCCTATGAATATATTAGGATCACATTTAGCTCAAAGATTCTCATATTGTTTAGCAAAAGGCCTGATGCATTGTAGGTGCTCAGTAAATGCTTCTTGACTTGAGTTACAATGTGTCTTTTACCTTTAGAATATGCAAAAGAAAAACCTAACCCAAAGAATGACAAAACCTTTGATTTGGAGGGGATCTCAGAGGTCCGAAAGCCTGACCCCTACCAGATGTGCTAGAGCTCTACCCAGTTTGAGAGAACCTATTGTTCAATTTTCAATGTGAGAATTTCCATCGGCTACAAACTGGGGCTTGATTTACCATTTTGTTGATTGTTCAGTCGTTTCTGTAATATTGGACCCTTTGTGATCCCATTTGGGGTTTTCTTGGCAATGATGCTGGAGTGATTTGTCATTTTCTTCTCTAGCTCATCTTACAGATGAGGGAACTGAGGCAAACAGGGTGAAGTGACTTGCCCAGGATGACACGTTGCCCAGGGTCATACCTCTAGTAAGTGTCTGGGGCTGGATTTGAACTGAAGTCTTCCTGACTCCATCCCAACACTCTATCCACTTTGTTATCTAGGTGCCCAGTCGAGTAATCTACAAGCATTTATTAAGTGCCAGGGGTATACCAGACCTTGTGCTAGGCTCTGGAGATAGAAAGATTTAAAAAAAAAAATGGAGCAGTACTTGCCTTCAAGAAGCTTACATTTGAGGGGCAGCTAAGTGTGCAGTGGATAGAGCTCCAGCCTTGGAGTCAGGAGGACCTGAGTTCAAATCCAGCCTCAGACACTTAACACTTAGTAGCTGTGTGACCCTGGGCAAGTCACTTAACTCCAATTGCCTCACCATAATAGTAATAATAATAATATATACATATATATTTATTGGAAGAGTGACATGTACAGATGAGTATATACAAAGGATCTAGAAGAAGGCCCCTGCTTCACTGGATGAATGTGTACTGGGAAATAAGAGGAGAATAGGCAGTAGACTGCTATCTACTCCTCTGCAGAGAGCATCCTTACAGGTTAAGTCTTAATCGACTGAAGTATTCAGTTACATACTCTGTCTATACCACAATAGCATAATTGATTTTTCCCCCTTCAGATCTATGTTTCCATCAATTTAGGGGGTTCCCAGTGAGGAATTCCCTCTACTAAGGCAGAACAGCAAGTGCTCTGTAACTCATAGCCTTAGAGCAGGGATTCTGCATCTTTTATGTGTGTTGTAGACCCCGCTGGCAGTCTGGTGAAGCCTATGGACTCCGTCTCTCGATGATATTTGCAAATGCATAAATCAAAACATACAGAATTATAAGGAAAATCATTATATTGAGATATAGTTGTCAAAATATTTTTTTTTTTAAATTCACAGACCCCAGATTACAAAACCTTACCTTAGAATATTGTCTGGGGGTTGTGGGGTGGGGTGGGGCAGCTAGGTGGCAAAGTGGATACAGCACCGGCCCTGCATTGAGGAGAACCTGAGTTCAAATCCGGCCTCAGACATTTACTAGCTATGTGACCCTGGGCAAGTCACTTAACCACTATTGCCTCAAAAACAAAAAATATTGTCCAGGAGAACGGATCCATTAAGTGACTTGGCCAGGGTCACACAACTATTATGTGTCAGAAGCAAGACTTGAAACCAGGTCTTCCTGACTGTGAAGTCAGTTATCTGTTATGCCATGCTGTCTCTCCTATAATGAATGGAATAATAATATCTGCCTTATACATTCACTGGGTTTTGAGGCAATTCCCATTCCAGCTGGATACATCCTCAAGGGAAGAGGGTCAAGTGTGTGGGATGGTCACCAATAGAGAAAGATAATAATAGCTAACATTTGTATAACACTTACTATGTGTCAAGTACTGTGCTAAATGCTTTACATTATTACCTCATTTGATCCTCACAACAGCTCTGTGAGGTAGATGCTACTATTATTCCCGTTTACAGATGAGCAAAAGGAAGCAAATAGAGGTTAAATGACTTGCTCACAGCTAATAAGTGTCTGAGGTTGGATTTGAACTTGGGTCTTCCCAAGTCAGAAGCAAGACTTGAAACCAAAAATAAATAAATAATTAAAGATTAAAAATAAAAATAAAAAAAAAAGGACTTGAAACCAGGTCTTCCTGACTATGAAGCCAGTTTTCTATGGCCTAACTATGAAGCCAGTGCTCTATCCACTGTACTACCTAGAAAGTATAAATTGGATTGTTCTCCTCTATTTTCTTTTAGTGCCTACTAAGTGACCATTGAGAAAAACAAAATGGAGTATTCTTAGTTGGACAACTTGATCTCTGTCCTTCACCTTCAAAAAAAAAAAAGCCTTGAAGAAAGAAATGGTAATTTTGCAAACACAATGTGATGCGCTCCTTTAGCCTGTCAACATCTGATAGAACTCCCCAAGTTCATTCCCAAAAGATGACTTTGCTACCTCTTCAGTTCTCCAGACCTTCAGCAAAGCCTTCTGTCCCTTTGAGCAAATCGGGTCTTGAGCCATTTTGTGTAACCCTCCAACTCTTGGGAGACCATGAACAGGTTTGGGTTTTTGTTGTGGTTGTGGTTGTTACTGTTGCTGTTGTTTTTGTATCTGTTCTCTGCCTAGGATTGAGATGTAATATGGAGAAGAAAAATTGTGAAGTAGAAGTCTCAGTCACATCAAGGATACGCAGGAAGGGAGAAATGGACTCCACCCTTAGTCACCTACACCCCTTTCCATGGGATCTTCTGCTTTTCTTGGCTGCTTCCCAAATAATTTCAAATTTTCTTTCACCGTGTTTGGGTTATGAGGTCTGACAAGATCACAGTCTGAAGTACTGGGGCTCTCAAGCATAATTTCAATATGATTTCAGAATCCAATCTGTCACTCTGAAATTTGATTTGGAGGAAACAGGAAATGGAACACATTTCTAAGCAAATGCTTTCCCTGATTACTTACACATGCAAATCTAGGAGCTAAGTTTAGATTTGTAATTAAGCAACTTGGTATTTTGGGACTGAGCTTACTGGCCAAAAGAGACATCCAAGATAGTGGCCTTGTCCACTTCTTTTGGTGATTTCTCTTGGCTCTGCAATCTCAAAGTACACCTCACAAGGTGTCTTTGGCTGTCAGATCTCAGTGACAGAAATAAAAGTGTCAGAAAGAAGTGGATGTCATCCAGAGAGCATAATAAGGTGTATGTCTCAAAGGGACCCATTCTGGGATGAGGCAATGATAATCACGACTGGCATTTATATAGTGCCTCATAGCTTAAAAATCACCTTTCTCACAATGGCCGTAAGAGTCATATAGAGTAGATAGTGGTCAAATTATCTTCTCTTTTACAGAAGATGAAATTGAAGATCAGAAAGTTTCAACAACTTGCCAAAGGTCACATGACTCGTAACCGACAGAGTCAACATTTAAAATACTATTTCCACCAGTCCACTGCTGTTCTCACTAAGTATGTTGCTTGAAAATATTTGACATGTGTTGCTTCTCTGGACAGCAAAATGAATGGTTTACCCCTAATGAATTCTGTTAATACTAATCAACATGGCAGCCAAGAAAACTAACACAGTCTTGCACTCCATTAAGAGGGGTATAGTGGCCAAGACACGGAGGTGATGATCCCATCTCTTCCCTGATCAGACCATATCTGAAGTGGTGTATTCACTTCTGAACATCACATTTTAAGAAGGAGAATGACAAACTGGTGAGTATCCAGAGGAGTCAATCAAAAAGCAATTAGTAAGTACTTACTACATGCCAGGCACTGTACTAAACTCTAGGGATACAAGGAAAGAACTGTCCCTTTGAGACTTCACAATCTAATGGGGGAGACAACATGCAAATGACTATGTATAAATAAGATTTTATATATACATATACATATGTGTATATATGTATATATATATATATACATATATGTATGTATGTATGAAAAATAGGAAATAATCAACAAAGGGAAGTCATTAGAATTAAGAGATACTGAGAAAGGTTTCCCATAGAAAGTGGGGTTTTAGCTGGATCTTGAAGGTGCCAAGAAAGCCAGCAGGTAGGGGTGGGGGAGGGGGGAAAGCCAGGAAGCCAATGTCACTGGGTCATATAATACAGTGGGTGAAAGGTGTAAGAACACTGATGGAGGTGGGGTGTGGGGTTAAGTTATGAAGAGTTTTGAATGCCCAAAAGAGGATTTTATGTTTGATCCTAAAGGTGATAGGGAGCCATTAGAGTTTATCAATGGGTGTGTGTGGGTGTGTGTGTGACATGGTCTTTACACCATGTGTGACCTCCTCTTTTGAAAGCTCAATTTGATAGCTGAATAGATGGACTGGAGGGAGAGAGACTTGTGGTGGGTAGACCAACCAGCAGGCTTTTGCATAATCCAGGACTGAAATGATAAGGAAGGTGATCAGGATAGTGAAGGACCTGAGATTGAGATTGTGCTATGAGAACGAGGAATGTTTAGCTTGAATAGTGTGGGGGGTGATGAGGGGGTGGGAGGACACCGGCAATGAGGAAACATGATAGCTTCTCCAAATAGCTGTCTATGGGACAAAAGAAGGTTTAACCTCATTCTCCTTGGTCCCAGAGGGAGGAACTCAGGACAGTCGACCACTAGAAGTTCCTAAGCACTCTCATTTAGGTTAAGGGTAAGAAAACATGTCTTAAGAATGAAAGTTGTCCAAAAGTAGAACGGAGGTGGTGAGTTTCTCTTCATCACTCATCTCAAGGAAAGGCAGGACACCCACTGGTGCAGTATATGGAGAGAATCCTTATTTCTGTAAAGGTCAGACCAGATGGTCTCACAAGTCCCTCCAGCTCTCAGATTCTGTGGGATGCTTTTAAGCACCTAATACTAGGTGAACCTGCTACGCTTGATGCTTGGGTTGCCAAGAGGGACATGGTCCAAGTCTAGCAAGAGTTTGGGGAGATGAGACACATACACGAATAACTAAAATAACCAAGTTGAAAATGATAAGCATCGGTGGTTCCTCCTATTCTTACTCACAACATCACTAATGTGAAAAATATGTTTAATAGGAATGTGCATGTATAGCCTATGTTAGATTGTGTGCCATGTTGGGGAAGGAGGTGGGGAGGGAGGGGGAGAAAAATTTTAAACTCAAAAGCTTATGGAAGTGATTGTTGATAAATCAAAATGAATTAATTTTTTAAAAAAAGATGTTAAGAAGAAAAAAAGAAAATGATAAGCATCTAGTTGTTGTACAAATAAAGTTCATTAGGATGTAGACCTCTTGGGGCAAGAGCTCTTCCTGTGGGGTTTTTTTGGGGGGTCCCCAGTTTCTGCCGTGTTGTAAGTATTTGATAAATGCTTGTTGAGTAACTGAGTATTAAGAGGGAATCAGAGAGGAAGGGATTACTTCTGCTTGAGGGGATCCAATTTAGTGTGAGGAAGGCTGGGGAAGATGGGCAAAATATCATACAGATGTTATTCAGTGAAAATAAATTATTAACATTCAGCTGACCAAAGCAAGCATCCATTGCCCATGCTAGGGCTACCCTTTCATCTACCGCCATGAACTGTCCGAAGCGTCTGGTGTCAGGGCAATCTTGTACCTCAAAGTACACAGTCCCCACTTTTACACATGCAGCACAGATGAGCCCTTGTGGATTTTTAGAGTTCAACGTCACTTTTCTTAGTGAATGCCATCCCTTCCTCCCACCCTGCCCTACCCCTTGCTCCTATATCCAACTGTTCAGACTTTAACTTTTTAATGTCTTATTTAAAAACATGATTTCCCCAAGAATGTCTTCACACAGCTTACACTTAATAAAGGCTTCTTTGACAAGGGGAATTAGTCCCTCAGAGCGTGCCCAGTGGTAAATGTCTGTGGTATACATACTCATTCTGTTGGCACCAATGGCCTTCTTTGAATCTGCTTCTCGAATGCATGGCTTCATGCATTCACGTTCCCAGGGGACCACCTCCCTTGTCAGGATATAGTGACATGCTCCACTGTTTGCAGTCAAAATAACTTCCTTTTGTTACCCACTCTGCTTTGTGCCCCCTTTCCTCCATATTTCTACCTTTCTGGGAGTGGATATCTGTCAACCGTCTCGTGAGAAAGCCTCTATATCCTTGAGAAAGAATGGCGTCTTTGAAACATGCACTCTCCCAAGAGATGGCTACAGAACCTCTTAGGATGAGCAATATAAGCTTTGATTGGATATTTACAGCTGTGCGTCACTCCACTTAATAATGCCCTTGTTACAGGCCAATAAGATTTTATTTTGCCTCCACTCTTGAGGAATCAATATGGTTGATTCGCCAGGGATGTTATTCGACTCAAGCATGGCTTTTCTGAGCTCTGCCCCTCTTAGGAATGTAAACTCCCTGAGTCTATGGAGCTAGGATCCCACATCCCCTCATCTCCAACCGCTCCCTTAGTAAAAACAATATGGCCACGATACACTCTTTTGTACTGCATCATCACATTGGGGAACGGGGTAATGTGAGAGCCTGGGATTGTAATCTTTGCATAGCATGGTACATAAAATTTAAAAACATCAAGCAACATGTTAAATAAATCTCGCACATGTTGTATAGACCAAGTTTAGAATTACACCACACTAAGAAAAACCCATGGAATGAATACACTTTCAAAACGTAGCTCTGTTTTTAAGCAAAGGGTCTCTGTGCTCAGTTTGCAGCTGATGGCATGTGGCTACACATCTGCTGATCCATGCTCTGAAGAAATGGTAGAGAATTGTAGGAGATCATGAAGCAAAAGTGCCAAGGGCATTTTATAAAAGCACTGGTTCTGGAGTCAGAGAGTCTGGGGTTCAAATCCTGACTCTGACATTATTCCTATCATCATTATTATTAGGTAGAATTTATATATAGAGTTAGCTAGAATTAATATTATTAGCTAGAATTTGGGTTTGCAAAGGACTTTATATGTTATCTCATTTGATTCCAACATCTCTTTAAGCTACATGCTGTTATTATCCCCATTACACAGATGAGAAAATGGAGGCTTGGTGAGCTAAACTGACTTATCCAGAGTCATACAAGTAGTAAGTGCCTAAGGTCAGGTTTTTCTGACTAAAAGTTTAGCATTCTATCCACTATGGATAGCTGCCTGTTACTTATATAACCTAGAGCAATTCACTAAAACTTTCTGGGTCTTGTTTCATTATCTGTAAAACAAAGGGGTTGGACCAGACTTCGGAGATCTCATTCAGCCTCTTGGATTCCCAAGATCCCTCCTCAGCCCATGAGGTAAGTAGGCAGCAAAGGCTAGTCATAGGCTAATTAACATTACCGAGGAAACAAGAAACTCTCAGTAAGGATCAATGGAATGGTTTTCAAAATGGGCGATTGTATTCCTATGGAACCCTCAACACTATATTTAATCTGCACTCCCGCTGGTATTTATGTCATTCCTATGTACCTTTTAAGACCATCATACTATCAATAGGCAGATGAGAGGTTACCCAGGTTGCTCAAAATTAGGACTTGGATGAAACACTGACTCATGTTCAAAACATGTAATATCTAGATGATATGGGCAAGTAAAAGAAGCTTCCAGAACAGAGACTCAACCTTTTTTGTGTCATGGACCCCCACAGGAGTCCAGTGAAACCTATGGTTTTCAGAATGTTCTTAAATGCATAAAATATAGAGGATTTTAAAGGAAACCACTGATATTAAACACAGTTATTGAAATACTTTTTTAAAGTTCAAGGACCTCAAGTTAAGAAGTCCTTCTTGACTAAAGAACATGATAAATATCATCCAGTGAGACAATGTATGTAAAGTATTTTGTAAACCTCAAATAACATTTATTAAATAATGTGCATAATGCAAAAACAAGCACTTATTAAGCACCTACTACGTGTTGGGCCTGTGACAGGCACTAGAGATGCAAACACAAAAACAGAGAGTGCCTGACCTTAAAGAGCTTACATTCAATAGGGAGAAACAACATGGACAGCATATTCATTTCAAATTTTCTCAATACATTTCAAAACACTTTGCAAAAGTTTTAATGTTATGTGGTGATATGACCTTCTACCTGCCATGCCACTTTGCTCCACCTTCAATCTCCCAATAGGCACTTCAGCTCCCACCCTGGTGCCCTGTGCTTCTGAAGAATAAGAAGAGCTCACTACTATCTAGGTGGCTCCCAGATCCACCTCAGATTCCAACCATCTTCCTATGCTACAATACATTATCTCATTCCACCTCTTTCTGAGAAAATTGTCATCACACTAAGACTGTCATTCTTGGAAAGAAAGTGTATGTTAATCAATTTCCTATTACTCCACTCAGCATCCTAATGTCCTCTCAGACCTTCCTGTCCACCACTCCTGCACTCCCACCCCTTGCCATCTTACACTATTAGAATACAACACCCTGGACATCAGAGATGGCCTGCTTTTTAGATTTTATCACTAGTGCTTAGCACCGTACCTGGTGCATAGTATGCACCTAATTAAAGGGTTTTCTTTCATTATTATAAGTCAGCTATTCATTGAAAGGCCTTGGAATCTACTCCCTTTTTTACAGATGAGGAAATTGAGGTGCAGAGAAGTTAAATGCTTATTTTTTCATTCTTTTCATCTTTATCATCATCATCATCATTATCATTGTCATCATCATCATTTTAGCTTCCATAGCTCAGGGAATATTCCTTCCTTTTGCTACCAAAAGGCAGGTAGCCAGATCACAGGATACAACGCTGGGCCTGAAGTTAGGAAGACCTGAGGTCAAATCTGGCCTCAGACACTTCCTAGCTGTGTGATCCTGGACAAGTCTCTTAACTGTACTCACCTCAGTTTCTTCATCTATAAAATA
Organism: Vombatus ursinus; assembly: GCF_900497805.2. Taxonomy (NCBI): domain Eukaryota; kingdom Metazoa; phylum Chordata; class Mammalia; order Diprotodontia; family Vombatidae; genus Vombatus; species Vombatus ursinus. The sequence goes on from NW_020954556.1 coordinate 58,631,141, forward strand.
AGCTGGAGAAGGAAATGACAAACCACTCCAGTATCTTTGCCAGGAAAACCCTAAATGGGGTCATGAAGAGTCAGACACAACTGAAATGATTGAACAATAATAACCAATGTAGTCGGTACCTACTACACACCAGGCCCTAGGTTAGGTCCTGGGTATCCAAAGACAAAATGGAAACAATCCTTGACTTCAAGGAACTTATGTTCTGTAAAGTGAGACAACACGTCCATTAATAAGTGCCTACAAAACACACAAATGCCTGAGTCATCTGGATGTGTTTACAGACATGGAAGACTTTATGATAACAATTCAGAATCAGGTCATTGATGTGAAAAAACACAGAAAGATTTTCCTTATGGAACCAAGATTTATTGATTTACATTCCACCTCATGGTGGAAACTGCAACATATCACTGCAGGCTACAAAAATTTGGCACCTACTTAATGCCAAGAAAATATGTTTGGGGGCCAAAGTCATACAAAAGCTATTTGCTATCCTTTATTTTCAAACAGATGGTGAATCCCAGTAGTACCAATACAAACCCCCCAAAATTCTTGATAATCCTACAAATATACAATACTGGAACATTATTACAAAAAAATGTCATCTACAATCACCTGGCCATCACCTTGATCCATAATAATTTTAAGAATAACAATTCAGTAGATGTTGCCCTGCTGAAAATTCATCATCTCCAAACCCCATGAAATGAAAAGCCTTCAAGATATAGAGACTCAGCAGAGGAAATCAAAGCCAGGTGGAACAAACAAGGTACATTCCATTCTTGTCATTCTGTGTGCTGTGGAGTTGTTCCAAAAATGTTTTCAGTGAGTCTACAAAAGATGAGCTCACCTCCCAATACTTTCATTCATTTACAAAAAGCAATTTATCCACCTGTGTAATCTCTGTGCAGAACATTAAATATAAAATAATAATAGTAGTATATCAACTTGTCCTTGGAGTGCCTCTACTTGAAAACAATTTTGAAAATGTGAATGAGACCAGAGTAAGAGCGAAAACAACATTGGATTATACTCATATAGTTCTTTAAGGTTTGCCAAGGGTTTTATAGACATTCTCATTTGAGGTCTACAAGGAGTAACTTACTGACCTGAAATAAAATCACATGCCCTTGGTAATGTCTATCTAGGATTAGTTAAAATGGAAAATCCCACCAACCAATAGTGGCTTACCAAGGACCTCTTATTCACCTAGGGTGGTGAGGTGACACAATGGTTAGAGCACTGGGTCTGGAGTCAGAAAGACTCATCTTCATGAGTTCAAATCTGTCCTCAGATACTTACTAGCTGTGTGACCCTGGACAAGTCACTTAACCCTATTTGGCTCTATGTCCTCATCTATAAAATGAGCTGGAGAAGGAAATGGAAAATCACTCCAGTCTCTTTCCCAAGAAAACCCAAATGGGGGCATGAAGAGTTGGGCATGACTGAGCAACAACACTATGCACCAATTGCTGCGTTAATCATTGCATTAGAAGGATTTAAAAAAAAAAGAATATAACAGTCTCTACCTCTGTTTGCCCCAGCTTTCTCACCTATAAAATGGGGATAATAAAAGCACCTACATCCCAGAGGTACTGTGAGGTTAAAACGAGAGAAATTTATATATCACTTTGCAAACCTCAAAGCACGGCATAAATATTATAATTTTGTAAATATTCTGTGATGTTCTCTCTCTTTTCTTTTTAAGTTATGAACAAGTGCTCAGGATCCATGAGCCACAGGCTATTCATAATAATAACAGCCAACATTTAAAGTGTTTCAAGGTTTGCACAATGATGCCCGGTTGATACCATACATTGTCTTATTTTATCCTCATAACAACTTAGAATAAATTTTGGTTTTGGTCATTTTTCAGTCATATCTGATTCTTTGTGACCCCATTTGGGGTTTTCTTGGCAGAGATACTGGAGTGATTTTGCCATTCCCTTTTCTAGCTCATTTTACAGATAAGGACACTGAGGCAAACAGGGTTAAGTGACTAGGGACATACAACTAGTGTCTGAGGCCAGATTTGAACTCAAAAAGATGAGTCTTTCTGACTCCAGGCCTGACACTCAATCCAATGCGCCACCTAGTGGCCACAAGATTAATGTGTTCCGTCATTTCAGTTGTGTTCAACTCTTTGTGACCCCATTTGGTGTTATTATTTTCAGTTTACAGATAAGGAAGCTGAGGCCCAGAGAAGTTAAGTGGCATACCCACAGCAATAACTAATAAATAGCCGAATTGGAATTGATAGTACAAATATTATCTCCATTTTGTTGTTGTTGTTGTGGCAACTAGGTGGTACAGTGGATAGAGAGATAGACCCGGAGTCAGGAAGACCTGAGTTCAAATTCGACTCAGACACTTACAGCTGAGTGACCCCAGACAAAAATCATTTAATTTCTGTTTGTTCCAGCTTGCTTGCCTGTAAAATTGGGATAATAATAACACCTACCTCCCAGGGTTGTTATGAGGGGGGGAATGGGATAATATTTGTAAAGAGCTTAGCAATCCTCAAAGCATTATATGTTATTATTATTATTATTATTATTTTGCAGATGGGAAACTGAGGCTCAAAAACATGAAGGGACTCACCCTGGATCACACAGCTAATTAAATGTGAAAGCTGGGGCTGGAACTAAGGTCTTCTAACTTGCTTTCAATTTAATCCAGCAAGTACTTATTGAATGCCTACTGAGTACAAGGTATTACGATCAGAATACAAGGACAAAGGGAAAAAAAAATCCAATTTCTGAAGTCACAGTCCAATGCTCCTGCCCCTACTCCATAAGTCCACCATAAAACTTGGGAACAGTAGATAGTATGATTTCAAGGGGAATGGAAAGGTCCCAGTCTCCCCAAACATCTCCCACACCTACTTACAGATGCCTGAAATTCCTTCAACAGGCGACAAAACCCCCCATTCTACAGCTGGAGATAAAAAGACTGGGAGACAAATATGCCTGGGAGAAGAATGATTGATGGAGACCCATTCAACTCCAGTGTAAATAATGATAGCTGACATGTGTGTCATGCTTTATGGTTCACAAAGTGCAGAATGCATTATTTCATTCAACCAATGATAACGAATGCTTTCCTATTTTGTAGGAGGAAGGGAGGAGGGAGAGCATAAAGGCAGTAGGGACCTGAATAGAGAGGAAGGGTTACTTCTAAAGGAAGGGAAAAAAAGCAACATAAAAAGGAGGAAGAGAACTGTAACACCAAAGGCAAAGTTCTCCATTTTGCCAGGAGCTATTGCCTTCTACTATCATCCAAAAAATAGAATTAATGCACCAAAAACTAAGAGAATTCAATAGAATTCTTTCCCTTTCTTCATTTATAGTATATTCACACATGTAATGTATGCCAATATAGTAACATTCAGTGCTTCTAAGTGCATTTAGGACTCAAATATTCAGCGACCTTCCGCCATTTCTATTTCATCAATAATATTGATTGCATTCCCAGCATGCAAAGCATGAAGCAGCAGAGCAAGGAGTATAAAAGAAACCCATTCAACCCCCCCCCCCCCATGCACACATACACAGCTGCTTTGGGAGAATGGGGAGTCAGACACTTTCACTTGTCAAGCTTAAACCCTGCCCAACCTGCCTCAAGGACAACCCTTCCCTCTCCTCCTCCCTATTCCCCTGTGAGCCCTTAACTTCAGGACTCCCACTGTCTGAAGAGAAGAAGAAATAGCAGGAGCCTCAGGGTACAAGTTTTCCTTTTTCGTTATTCTACATGAGGACTGAACCTCTGCCCCTGGCCCCATTAACACTATTCTAGAGCCAGATGGTTCTTCAAATGTGGTCTGTGGGCCACTGGTGGTCTATGAGTGCTCTCCAAGTGGAGAGCCCGCCCAAGATGCAAAGCACTGAACAATATCTGGGATTATTTGAACTGTATTTTCTATTGTAGATTGGAGCTCCCTGAGAAATTAATCAAATGAATAGTTAAATGTAATGACAATAAAGGTAGTTTGTTTGTTTAATATAGACAGTGAGAAATAGTGTAGTACAGAACATTGAAGTTTGGATTCAATCAAAGGGCCATACTTGAGGACCTAGAGGGCCACATGTGGCCTCAAGGCCACAGGTTCCCCAACCCTGGAGTTTGCTCTCTAGAGGGGATATATATGTATATGTGTATATATATATATATTTATAAACTCTTATATACTTGTATATATATATGTGTGTGTGTGTATATATACTCATATATGTGTATATATATATTCTTTTATATATATATATATACATATACATTCTTATAGAGAGAGAGATATTTAGAGTGCCAAGCCTGAGCAGTCTATATGTAGTATATAGACAAATTGCTTCTCTCTCTCTCTGTATATGTGTGTGTGTGTGTGTGTGTGTGTGTGTGTATGTATTTATGAAGGGGGGTAAAAAAGATTGAGTAGGTGTTGAGTGAGCAAAGTCATGTCAGTTTCCCTTACCCACTGGAAACATGCAGCATCCTTCCAGGTTGGTGTAATCCTTTCCTACCCAGCATCAGAATTTTCACACCTCTCTCCTCTCCTGTGCTGGCAAAAGTTCAAGAAGATCATTTCAAAGCCAATGCCCAAAGGACCCATTAATAGGAAAGTGTTCTAATTAAAGCAGGATCTCCAGGCTGCCAGATTGTGAAATGATTTCCTTGGCTCTCCTCATGACAAGGCTGGCTTTGACAGGTTGGTAACTGGAGGAGCTCCATTAGGTAAAGCGAGAAGCTGCATCTGTGGTCCTCTCAAGCCGACAGAAGGCCCCAAGATCAGTCATTTTCACAGCCTTGCTAGTGCGGGAATCTAAGAAGATCTCTATATGCACACGTAACCTACTCATTAGAATGTAATGAGGGAAAGGTCTCTTGCTTTGATTTTTTTTTTTATAATCTTCAGTGCCTTGAGTAGTGCTTAGAACATGAAAAGTGTTAAATAAATACTTGAGTTGATTGATTTGTTTAGTTTTCCACCTTGTCACATTTTTTTCATTTGCAAATTTCATAAGTTTTCTTTCTTTTCCTTTTCACTATTTCAAAATCTTTTTTCTTCTTTTCGCCTTTGGTGGTTGATTTAGTATAGGGGATAAGAGTGCCCGACTTGGAGTAAAAAAAAGACCCGTGTGGGGCAAGTCATGTAAATTCCCTTAGTCTCAGTTTCCTTTTCTGTAAAATGGAGGAGAATGATAGCACCTACTTCCAGGGGTGCTGTGAGGATCAAATGAGATAATGTGTGTAAAGCAGTTTGCAAATCTTAAAGCTCTACATAAATATTTGCTATTATTACTATTACGTCCTTCTAGCCTCTCTAATAAAACAGAATATAGGGAGCCTTCCCTCAAGCCTTTTCACCTTTTTTTCCAGTTATTCATGGGCTCAGGATTTGAATTCAAGTCCTCTCATTTAAAACCTGTTCCACTCCTGCAGAGATTACACTTAATATTCACCAACTTGGTGATTGCTTTGTTCTGGGAAATAATATCAAATTCCCTACAAATAACTGGAACACTTCCCTTAGTTTTCACAACTCTGCTAGCTGCAGAGAAGCCAGGTCCCTCAGGGTTGTATCTGAGTAGTGCCAGGAGGCCTAACTTCCAGTATTTCTCCAGATCGCTCTCTCTCCCCTCAGTGTTATCTCTGGACTAATTTGTCCAGGTGTTAACACCTGATTGATTAGCCAGCTAAGCAATCCTCCCTCCAGTCTGACACTTAGTGCACTGCACTTAGTGCAAAGCAAATACGATTAGCAAAATGACCAACAGCTTCTACTGAAAATGAGAGGATATCTTGGAACACAATATTCCAAAAGGCAATACAATCAAGGCTTACAATCAAGACTGATTTACCCTGCAAAGTAGAGTATAATCCTAAAGAGGGAGGAAAAAAACTAATGGAATAGAAGACTTTTTTTTTGTTTGGTTTGTTTTGTTTTGTTTTTTGGCAAGGAATAGGAGACTTTCAAGCATTTCTGATGAAAAGATGAGAGCTGAGTAGAAACTTTGCAATGCAAACAAGAGGCCAGAAAAACAGAGAAATGCAAATGTATTGGAGTAACGAGAAGAGGCTGTGTGTTTTACTGCTATTATTCTAATAGAGGGAAAAGAAACAAGCATCCTTTAAGAATTTTAATGTCTTCCAAAGGTATTGAGGGAGTTACATAAACATACCTTACATTGCTGAGCTCTTCTGATATAGCAGACCCCTGATATTGCTAATCAGAAAGCTTGTTTTCTTTCTGGACCATGTACCCAAGAGAAGCTACGGAAACGCATTAAACTGGCCTCTCCCTCCTGCTCAGCGGAGTATCCAGTTCACAAGATGGTAGGGGGTCTCTTTCCAGCATTTGCTCTAAACTAGGTGATTACTAAATATGGCTGCTGACTTCAGACGGATCCCCAGCCCTTTGCAAACCTTAAAGTGTTTTATGTCTTATTTGATCCTCATCACAGTTCTGTGAAGTTGGTGTTACTAGCACCCCCATTTTATATATGACAAAACTGAGGCACAAAGAGGTTAAGGGACTTGCCCAGATTCACACAGATAGTAGGATTGCTGACTCTACATAACACACTTTATTCACTGTGTTACCTGGTTGCCCATTGGTGCATGCGTCCCAGAAGTGAAGCTTTGGATGCTCTGGAAACTCATCAAAGGGTCCTTTCCCTCTTGGCTCAGTTGGGTTATTGGTGGTAGTGGTAGTGGTTTGGAATTTGGGCAGCTAGATGGTGCAGTGGAAAGAGTGTTAAGCCTGGAGTCAGGAAAACTCACTTTCCTGAGTATAAATCCATCTTCAGACACTTACTAGCTGTGTGATCCTGGGCAAGTCACTTAATCCTGTTTGTCTCAGCTTCCTCATCTGTAAAATGAGCTGGCGAAGGAAATTGCAAACCACTCCAGAATCAATTGCGAAGAAAACTGCAAATAAGGTCATGTCTGAAAGAGTCAGACATGACTGAACAACAACAGTGAGTTTACTCTGGACCAATTAACTTCTGAATATTTCCCTTTCTGCCTCCTGGGCTCCTGACTTCAAAGAGTCTCCAGACTGCTGCTCAAATAATGTTTATCACACTCCTACGAGATGCATATTTGGGAGGGAGAGAGTGGGGAGGGACGCCTTCTGCAGGGCTAATGGTGGGACAGACAAGTCAGCACTTGTCCACTAGGACCTGGGATTTCATCTGTGAAATAGAGCAGATTAAATCTAGAGCGCCTGAGGCAAATAGACTTAAGTGACTTGCCCTGGAGTCACTAGGGGTCCTAGCTGAGAGCTGCGGTCTTCTTACACCAAATCTACCACATACATAATCCACTGCACCTGGCTTTCCTTCAGCATCGACTTCAGGCACTGAAAAGAAGTCTTATGCCATTCAGAGGTCCAAGTTTTGACAACACAGTCCTTGAGATTGAACAATGGGAATGATCCAAAATGGCAGCTGTACAACAATTTTTTGCTACTTGACTTGGGAATGCATCACATTATTTTATAAATAAAGCTACTTTTGTAATTTTCAAAATAATAGAAGCATTTACCACAATGCCCGGCACACAGTTGATGTTTAATAAATGATTGTTCTCCTCTTCCCCTCCCTTTCCCCTCATTCCCTAAGCACAAACCAACTGATGGTAAGGAGAGGTGATTCAGAAGCATGCCAACAGAAAAAGTAAATGTCATAAAATGGACAAAAGACACAGAATGTTAACTTTGAGGGACTTTTAGAGATTAATATAAACCTCTTCTTTTTATAAATCAGGAAAATGAGGCTCACAGACAAAAAAATGACTTTCCCCAGCTAAGTCTCACTTTTCTCATCTGTGAAATGGGGATAATTCTAATTCTAGGACCTACCTCAAGTGGTTGTTTGAGGCTCAAATGAGGTGAAGATAGAAGATAGATACATAGATACATAGATAGACAGACAGATAGATGTGTTATATTGTATAAAAGTGCTTTGCAAACTTTAAAATGCTTTATATAAATTTCAATTATTATTCTCTTTTTCTCTTTACTTATTGCAAAAATGATAGTTTGCCCTGTGCAGGCATTTTAGCTAAATGTTACAGAATAAATAACTTGTCCATGAAAGTTAAATCTATTTTGAGGGAGACAGGATTGCTTGCAAATGACAGGGAGAGTGACTTTCTGTTATTTGGGAACTTTGGAAACAAGGACAAGAAGATGATTGGGTGTGGACCCGGAAGATGTAAAGGCCCTCGTTGCTATGTGACAAGATCCCATTATCAAAGTGAGAAAGTTCTGGAGAATTCTTTAACTTATAATAATGATAATAGCCCTGACCTGACAGGATTGTTGCCAGGATCAAATGAAGTAATTGCTTAGCAAAGTGCCTACACATAGTAGGCATTTAATAAATGCTTATTCTCTTCTCCTCAGACTGATGTAGCACTCCTTCTGGGTGCACTTTCCCAAGCCCTATTCACAATAGCATTTGGGTCTCTTGAGCAAAATTTTCCTCTCATTCCTTCAAGACTTGAGAAGTAAGGACAGCTAGGAGGCACAATGGATAGAGCACTGGCCCTGGAGTCAGAAGGACCTGAGTTCAAATCTGGACTCACTAACTGTGTGATCCTGGGCAAATCACTTAACCCCAATTGCCTTCTCCCCAGACCCCCAAAAAAGAAAGATTCAAGAAGTAAACCTGAGGGATTGGAGTTTCTGGTAATGTTGTTCATGAGCTTCCATCTGACTCTCCCTATATGATCAACAACTATAACTCTATTAGTTTTTACAAAAGTATATTTACTGAAAAGGGATAGCAAAAAAGTAGCTACAAAATCACAAAATAATCCTCCCCATTCTGGGGGAGTACATTGTCTTCTTGCACATAAACACATATATGTGTATACACATACACACACAAGGGGAAAGTGGGCTCAAACTTGAAGTGAGCCATGCATATAGAGAACACATGGGACCAGGGGTACCCCACAACTCCTGGCCTTGGGAGACCTTTTCTCCATTGGAGGAGTCTCCAGAGAGTTTGACACGGGATGAAACGAGTAATGGGAGAGTTGTTCCCTAGATCAACCAGAGCTGGCTCCTTCCAGGATGCATTCTCTTAGCTGCTGGGCAAATCCACTTCAGGGGCAGCTGCACAGTGGACAGAGTGGGACAGTGGACAGATTGGCACAATGGACAGAGCTCAGGCCTTGGAGTCAGGAAGACCCATTTTCCTGAGTTCAAATCCATCTCTGACCCTTGCTAGCTGTGTGACCCTGGGCAAGTCCCTTAACCTTATTTGCCTCAGCTTCCTCATCTATAAAATGAGCTAGAGAAGGAAATGGCAAACTACTCCAGTATCTTTGCCAAGAAAACACCAAAACAGGGTCATGAAGAGTCAGATATGACTGAAAATAATTGAACAACAACAAATCCACTGCTGGGCTGAGTCAGGCAGGTCATTCATCTGCCATCACGGCCCTTTATCAGACTCAGTTGCTGTAGCCATAGGAGTCTAGTTGTTGGAGGAAACTTGGATGGCTGTGACTGGTCTTTCGGTCATTAAGGCATTCTCTAATTAGAATATTCATTCACCTAAGATTAGCTAAGAAAGAAGACAGACAACAGAAACAGAGGTACCATTTATTCAGGGATACATGGCAGTCCAGTGGAAGACAGAACAGCCTGCTCCTCTCCACCCAGCAGCTCACACCAGTCATCCTCACTTGAGAAAATTGCTAGAAAAAAGAGCAAGAAATCCTCTGCTCAACCTTTTACATACACACACAGTTCTGGCTATGCAACTAATCAATCATCAGTCCTGCGCCCTAAGTCAATAAGAAGATTTTTCATCCTAACTTAGTATGGATCCCTAAGTCAATTGTGTCCAGAAGTTGGCTCACCGAAGCCAACTCACCAAAATGTGTTAGATTTGAGCTAAGCAACGAACACCCACACCTACTCTATATAACCCAGCAACAATAGCAAATATGAGGATACTCTAAAGCCTGGGTCTTCTCATCATACAGAAAAAGGTCAGACATTTATTTATTCATACTACCATAGGTTTATACCTAGAAGGGACCTTTGAGGTCATCTAGTTCGACCTTTTCATTTTTAGATGAGAAAAACTGAGGCTACAAAGGTTAAATGATCTATCTAAGGTCACACAGGTAGTAAGCAACAGATTTAGAATTTGAACTCAGTTCTTCTGATGCTAGATGGCACAGTGAATAGAGTGAAGTCAGGAAGACTCCTCTTCCTGAGTTCAAATCCAGACTCAGACATTTATTAGCTGTGTGACCCTGGGCAAGTCACTTAACCTTGCTTGCCTCAGTTCCTCATCTGTAAAATGAGTTGGAGAAGGAAATGGCACACCACTCCAGTATCTTTGCCAAGAAAACCCCAAATGGGGTCACAAAAAGTCAAACACGACTGAAAAACAACTTCTTATGCCAAGTCCAACATGCTTCCCTTGGAGCAAAAGGTCTAAAGGGTCCCCTAAGCTATGGTCCTTACGTGCCACGCTGCAGAGCAGCCCACAGCACACCCCAAAGGATGTGGCTTGCTAACCACACCCCGTGGCCATAGCAGCACTGCCAAAGAATGTTGGGCCCCAACAAAGAATGCTCTGAAAGCCATTTAAGAGGCTTCCAGGAAAACCACAGTGGTGGTTCAACACTTGCAATGTGTGTGGGAGGACTCCTGCTTCTCCCCAGCTGAAATTCCAAACCCTGCTGAGCTTCCACTGAGTTCTAGCACTTGTTACAAAGGGGTTCAGAGAGAAGCCTCATTTGTATTCTGGTCACATGAAGACCCAGGCACACCTGCTGGTCTCCCAGACCGTATGCCCTGGAAACCCCTAGCTAGGGGATGTCCTCAGATTCCTAAGTTATAAGAGCTAGAAGAGCCCTTTATTAAAGACTAGGCAGTATAGGTCAGTGGAAAGACCGTTGGATATGGACCAGGGTCAAAATCCTCCCCTTCAGTCAGTCAATCAACTAGCATTTATTAAGTGCCTACTATGTGCCAGGTACTGTGCTAAGTGCTGGGGATACAAAGAAAGGCAAAAAACAGTCAGTGACCTGGGAGGAGCTCCCAATCCAATGGGGGAAACAATATAGAAACAGCTTTGTTCAAACAAAATATAAATAGGATAAATTGGGAGAAGTCTCTGAGAGAAGGCAGTTAGATTATGTAGGACTGAGAAGAGTTTCTTACACAAGGTAGGGTTTTAGATGGGACTCAAAGGAAGCCAGGGAAGCCAGGAGGGGGTGGTAGGGAGGGAGAGAATCCCAGGCATGGGGGAAAGCCCGTAAAAACACTCAGAGCCAAGAGATGGAGAGTTGTGTTCAAGGAGCAACAGGAACACCTTGTCACAGACTACCTGTTAATTATCCTGGGGAAGTCATTTATCTCCTCTGTCTTTCTGTTTCCTCACCTGTAACAAGAAGAGGTTACATTGAAACACCTTAAAATCCCCTTTCTGTTGCAAAGCTATGACCCAATTGCTCCATTTTACAGATAACGTTAGTGACGGACATTTATATAGGAATGAACTTTAAGGTTTACAAAGCATTTTAAATGCATTGTTTGGTGGGGAAACTGAGGTAGAAGAAAAATGACGGAGAGGACAAGTGACTGTCCCAAGATGGTGGCCAAACAGGGAACTCAGTTCAGTTTTCTTTCAATCAATCAAACAGCCAGCAATGGTGTATGAAGTGCCTACTAAGTGCCCAACACTCTGTTAGTTTCTGGGCATAAAAAGACAAAAATGGCATGGGATCTGTCCTGAAAGAATTTACTTTCTACCAGGCTGAGACAACACATACACAGAATGTATATATAACATACATGAAAAAATGAACACATAAGCATAAATAAAAGTATATAAAACTATTCAAGATAAACACAAGATAATTGGATGGGGAGAGAAAAGCATCGTGAATGACCTTTTTTTTTGTTTGTTTGTTTTTGTTATATGGCACCTGGGGATGCAGTAGATAGAGTGCAGGTACTGGAGTCAAGAAGACCTGAGTTCATATTTGACCTCAGACACTACCTGTGTGACCTAGGCAAGTCACTTAATCTGTCTGCCTCCGTTTCCCCATCTGTAAAATGGGGATAATAATAGCACCTACCTATTGTTTACGATACTGTTGTTGGGGTACACATTGTTCTTCTAGTTTTACTATACATTGCCTGAGTTCATAGAATTTTTCCCAGGCTTCTCTGAAATCATCCCCATCATCATTCTTACAGCACAACGATATCATATCACATTGATAATTTATTTAGCCATTGATGAACATCCTCTCAAGTGTGAGGACTAAATGAGAAAGTAATTGTAAATCTCTTAGAATAGTTCTTGACACATACTAGGTTCTATGTAAATGTTAGTTATTATTATGATATAAGTTGGGGAAGCCTTTCAAAACTCCTTGATCTGTTCCTTCCCTTTTGATTAGGTAGAGATACCCAATGCTCAAACAAATTGTAGGTATCAGTTCAGGTTTCAAGAATCTTCTGCAGACTCTAGATCTGTGGAGTGTCTACCATGAATTGATACATTCATGCTAAGATCAGACCAAAGCAGTGGCCTAGAATCATTTTTATTGATTGTGCCTTGCCCAGAATCTCAGCATTCTGAAATTGGAATCCCATATCTGACTGCTCATAAAATGTTCTCTATGGTTTCTGAGTAAAGGGTGCCCCGTAAACACTTTAGAGATTTGTTGTTATTTATGGATGGGGATAAACATGGCCTTCATTTAAAGACTTAGTATTCTTTAAAAGGGAAATTGGGGGTAGCTTGATTTTTCTCAACCAAGATTTTTATGTGAATGAATGGAAAAGCATTTATTGTTTATCTTTTTTTTTTTTTAAGTGAGGCAATCGGGGTTAAGTGACTTGCCCAAGGTCACACAGCTAGTACATGTCAAGTGTTTGGTCTGAGGCCGGATTTGAACTCAGGTCCTCCTGACTTCAGGGCTGATGCTCTATCCACTGTGCCACCTAGCTGCCCCTTTCTTGTTTATCTTGTGCCAAGTGTTGTGATAAGCACTGAGGATACCAATAGAAAAGGAAGACGGTCTCTGCTTTCAAGGAGCTCCTCTTCTAATAGGGGGTAACACACACATATAGAAGGTTTTGACTTCAAGGCAGATGGAAAGATTCAATGATTCCTAGATACAGTAGCAAAGTAGATGGAAATTCATTTCCCCTAATGCCATTTCCACTGAGCAAAATCATATCAGCTTTTGCCTTTGAGCTATTAGACAGTGACAAGGACTTTCATATGAGAACTTTCTTTCCCAGATCTTCAGGAGTTGTGGCTGCTGAGGAGATAGAGCTTTATCACTCATAGAAGCAGTTTCTAGGGTAAACTTTCATAGAGGTTAGTTCTTGGGATGATGGTGGTAGACCCTGGGCTGGAAGCAGGGCTAGCAATCTGGGGAAAAGGGGGACAGGGCACTGCTATTCCTAAAGACTGGTTTGCAGATCCTTTAGGTGACAGGTGGTTGACAGTTGGTGGGGTTGGCTGGGCCCTTCTACATAGAGGTTTGCTTCCCTGAATGATGGCTTTGGTCTGGAAGCATAATTAGTAATCTCCTTGAAAAGGCATCTTGGATACATAAGCAATGCTCACTGTTAGGAATTTCCCCATTTAGAGGCAGGATGGTGATGGAAGATCACCGGGCAAAAAGAAAAAGAGTAAGTCTTCTTTAAGAAAGATCTTTGTCTCCTTAAAGCCTTTTGAACTGTTAAATTAGCCTGGGAGAGATACATTCACCTACCTATTTGAATTACATGTATCTGCTGGGGGCCTAACCTGTGCATTGTAGGATGACAAGTCTGGAGCTAGAAGGGACCTTTGAAGTATTTGAATCTAATCTATTGTTTAATAAACCCAAAGATACCAGCTATTGGAATAAGAATTCACTATTCCACAAAAGCAGTGAAAACTGGAAAGTAGTCTGGCAGGAACTAGGTATAGATCAGCATCTCATACCATTTACCAAGATGAGCTTTGAATGGTTAGATGATTTAGACTTAAAGAATGACATCAGAAGCAAATTAGAAGGGCATGGAAGAAGTTATTTGTCAAGTCTATGGATAGGGTAAGAGTTCATGACCAAATAAGAGATAGAGACATTCACAGGAAGCAAAATGGACTATTTTTATTATATAAAATTTTAAAGTTTTTTTTTCATAAACAAAACCAATACAACTAAAAGTAGAAGAGAAACAAGAAATGGGGGAAATTTTGCTGCAAATTTCTCTGATAGGCCTCTTTTCTAAATTGTTTTCCAAAAGGGCTAGACCAGTTTACAGATTCACAAACAGTACATTAAAGTAACTGTTTTCCCAAAGCCTCTCCAGCACTTGTCATTTTCCATTATTTTGGTCAACTTTGCCATTCTGATGGGTGTGAGGTGGTACCTGAGAATTGTTTGAATTTGCATTTCTCTAATTATTAGCAATTTAGAACTTTTTTTTTCATATGGCTACTGATAGCTTAGATGTCTTCCTCTCAAATTTATGTATTCATATCCTTTGGCCATTTATTATTTGGGGAATGTGTGTGTGTGTGTGTGTGTGTGTGTGTGTGTATTTGGGGGGAAGAGGAACACATGACCAAAGTGGGAATTTGTTTTTCTTGACTATACATGTTTGTAATAACGGTTTTGTTTGTTTATCTGCTTGCTTTCTCAATTTGAGAGAGAAAGAAGACAGATTGTAATTTGAAAAAAGAATTTAATTTTTTAAAAATCATGGGGAACAGCGGGATGACGCAGTGGATAGAGCACCAGCTTGGAGCCGGGAGGACCTGAATTCAAATATGGCCTCAGACACTTACTAGCTGTGTGCTCCTGGGCAAGTCACTTAACACTGATTGCCTCCCTCCCCCTCCCCACCCCACCAAAATCATAGGATCCATAAGTACTTAGTCAATTAGTCATCAAGAAGCACAAAGCCACTTAGTAAATTTTATGCCATAGTACCCACAAGATGGAGGCCAGTGTCAAGTATCCTAACATCCATTTATAAACATAATCTAGAGCCCTGAGATTCAATTCAGCAAACATCAATCGATTCACCATCAAAGATTTAAGCGCCTAGTATGTGCCGGATATTGTGCTGAGTGCAGGTGATACAAAGACAAAAATGAGATCATCCCTGCTCTTTATGAGCTTATAGTCTACAGGGGAGACATAATATCTACTCCCCTCACTCCCCCCATAAGGAAACAGCCTGGGGTAGAGAATCAAGTGACATATTGGAGGCAGGAAGACCTAGGTTCAAAGCTTGCTTCAGACACTAACTACATGACCCTAGGCAAATGACTTAGGCCTCAAGTCCCTCATCTGTAAAATGGATGGTGTTGGACTTGATGGCCTCTACAATCTCTTCAGGAATAAATTTATGATCCTAAGTAAATGCAAGATACACAGATTTAGATAGATTGATAGATAGATAGACACAAGGTCTTTGGAGGATGAGGGATTGAGCAGTGATGAAACTGAGAAAAACTATGAAACTTATGTTAAAGGAAGTGATATTGGACTGAGCCTGACAATAAAAAGAATTTCCGAGGAGTGTAAGTGAGGAAGGATAGCATTCCAAGGTGGGAGGGAAATAGAGACGTTGGTATTTAATCCTTCTGGAAGCCAGCAAAGCTTCCGGAGCTAGGTAGTGACCTTCAGTGGAAGGGAAGGAATCTAGGTCATACAGAAAATTCCTATTACAATTGAGAAGAGCTTAACTTGCCTTTCTCTTAAAGCAATGGCTCTCTAGTCAGTTTGTTTGTTTTACTTCTCCCCCTCCTCCAGGTGCATACCCTTCGGCCGTCTCAATTCACATATAGTGAAATTTCTTTTGCACTTCTAAAAAGGTCAGGTCACTTAAAGAAAAAGGACTCTGTGAGCCCAGAGAAAAGCTCTGCTAGAAGGTAGCAGAAGATATGATCAGGAAACTGGGCTCAGATCTGGGGAAGCTGGAAGCCATTGTTCCATTTGAGTGTTAACTCTTGAGCCAAGTGTGCTGCCTTTCATAGATAGCATCATGATGCTTTAAAAAACATATGGCTGAATTAGCGCTCAAATGGGGTCTGTGAAACCACCCTGAAATTGAAAATCCTAGAAAATATCTACAGCCGTTCCGCTTTGGTCATTACCACCAAAAATGCTTACTATGCTTTTGTCTAGGACATTATGCTGGGTACTGAGGATATAAAGATGCATAAGATACAGTTATTGCCCTTGGTTGGACTTCCAGTGGAGTGCAGGTTGAATACTTCAAAAAATAAAGACGCATTCAAACCTATGAAATAGCACAAAGCAAACAGAACTGGAAGAATATAGTACATGTTAACTACAGGAAAAAGCAAATGAAAATGAATAGATGAAAAATCCTGAAGATGCAGAAGGAGTAACCGAAATACTGCTATGCTACTTCCTTTGTTGGAATTAGGCAAATACTCAAATTAGAGCCGTGATCTCATCAAGTAGGGAGTTCCCTCCAACAATGTATGTTGCCTGTGGCGCATCCATGCTTGTCTATCCTATATAAGGCTTGTTCAGATCTCACTATGGGCGATGCGTCCAATATGTTGTAAGTCCTCATTCCTCCTTTTCTCTTGACATACAGAAGGTACCAGTGAGCACTAAATGTAATTAACTTATTCACCATTGCTAAACGAGTTTGGTTGTTGTATTGATGTTCAGTGTACATCTTTTAATAAAACATTTTTAAAAGCACTCAGACAGCCTTTGGCAAAAACCAAAGGAGGGTTATAAGTAATATAGGAGATCAATCAATCAGAAAGCATTATAAAGCGTCTATAATGTGTCAGGTACTGTTCCAAATGAGAAGGCTCAAAGGAAGCAGGGATCACTGAGGCCTGAAACAGTAAGAGAAGACCTTATAGAGGAAAGATTTAAAGTGGGTCCTGATGGAAGAGCAGGATTTAGGCAAGAAAAGTAAGAAGGGTATTCCCAAAAAGGGGTCAAAACTAGCAAAAATGAAGAGATAGAGATGAGGGTATCAGGCGACTCTCTGGTGTACAACAAAAGATTCATTTTGGGCAGAAGTTATTAACATGGGATCAATGAACTTTTTTTTCAATATTTTGATAACTGTATTTCAATATAATTTACTTTCTTAATATTCCTATGCATTTTATTTTATGGATTTTTAAAAGTAATTCTGAGAAGGGCTCAGCAGACTTCGCCAGAATGCCCAAGAGTTCCACAACACAAAGCAGGTTAAGAACTCCTACTTTAGGGAATCAGAAGAAGATAATTTGGAGGGGAACACAAACTTGTGCACAAGCAGACTATGAAAAGTCTTGAATGCCAAAGCAGAAAGTTTGGACTTTATCCCTGCAAGGTAATATGGAGCCATCAAAGGTTTTTGAGCAAAGCAGTGAATATCAAACCCAAGAGTCAGATGGCAATAAGTTACATAAGATCGAGAAAAGGTGGCCCAGAACTCTGGGCAAATCCATAAGGTTGGGGACAGGGCATAGGAATAAGGCCAATGATGAGTTATCCTAGGGACAGATGGTTGGAGATTAAAGTCTGCTGGTAGGTAAGACCTAGGATGTCTGAAGAGAAAAGGGATGGTGGTGGGGTAAAGAAAAACAGGTTGTGACTCCTATTAGCACAAGAGTTAAAGTATGTCCAAGGTCCAGGGTTCTATGCAAGTATTTAAGTAGGAGCAGAGCAGATAGAGGAACAAGTGGGTGAATAACAGTGTTGAGGGATCAGGCAGAAGATACCAATGAGAGAAATTAATATTATACTATTATATTAAGAACTAATTGTTATTTTGTGATCCATCCTTTTCCTTTTAGATCTGTTAAAACCCAACTCCTGAAAAGGTCAGTCAGACTCTGAAGGGCTTGGCTGAGTAAGATTACTCTTAGCTCCTAAGGCACAGGCTCGTTAACTAAGTGAGTGAGACTCCACCCAACTGGGAGACCTAATTTCTGTTTAGAATATGAACAGAATCCAGTCTGGATGAGTTTTGTCTGGGGGAAGATCCCCTAGTCCTTGATCCCCTCCATTTGAGTTTAGGGCAGACCAGTTTATGAAGGAGAAAACTAGCTGGAGAAGTCCTAATGGAGATATCTTCACCTGGCCAGATGCCTTTCAACTGCTAAGTCTCATGATCAAGCCACATTTTCAGCAGGATAAACTGAAGACTTTTAGCCCACCTCCTCATTAGATGTCCACCAACTAGGATTGATTTTCATTTGTCAGGGGAATTCTCTTTCAGAAGGGATTTAAGGCATTTCAGGGTCTCCTTTGATTACTAAGAGAAATTACTGGCCATTAATTTATTGATAACCCAGATAGCCTAATTACCCAGAAACTGCTTCTCTAGGTTTTTATTCGTCACAGTTGGTGACCACAAAGGGATTCAAACCCTCAGTTCTTGCTACAGGAAAACAGATTCAGGGACAGAGCCTGACATGCCGGAATCTGGGGATAAGGCCCAGGGGAACTACATGATTACTGCTATATATTACATCGACGTGATGTTTCACAACTTTCAAAGTGTTTTCAAATGAGGAAAATGAGGTTGTGTTTCCCCTCACTTAACTCCCCAAATGAATGAAAGGACACTTATTAAGTGTGCTAAGCACTGTGCTTGTATATTCATACATGTACACATATGTACTTACACATGTTAAGATGGGACATAGGCATACTTTGTCTCCTCCATGGAATTCTCTCATCTTGAGGGCTAGGGTTGTTTCATTTCTTTTGTTCTTTCTTTTTTTCTTTTTTTTTTAATTCTATGAACCTAACAGAATGCCTATCACATAAAAGGTATTTAATAAATGCTTGTTTATTGATTTTTAAAGTGACAAAGTCTCAAAGCTAATAAGTGGTGGAGCTGGGACTAGAAACCAATTCTTGTCATTTTAATGTTCTTTCTACTACAATATATGACCATTAACAAACACAAGGCAGGGACGTAATCAGGAGGAAATTGGAATGGAAAGAGTAGAAATCAAGAGAATGAAAATGCTAAGGGATTAGCAGCAAAACTGACTCAATGCTGATACTTTCCCTGATGCAGTCTATGTTCCAGTCAAACTGTCCTCCATGATGCTTCCTGCACCCCTTCCATTTGCCACCTGTACACCTTTGCAGAAGCTGCTGTACCCCAGCATGGGCCTGGAATGCTCCCCCTCATTATTTCCACCTCTTAGAATCCCTTATTCCCTTCTAGGCTCAAATCAAGAGCTACCACTTTCAAGAGACCTCTCCCAAGTCCCCAACTTTTTAGTGTTCCTTGTTCCCCAAATTCATTTGTATTTATTTTCCATATATTTGTGTATCTTGTTGTTTTCAAAGAGGACCAGTAACAGCATGGAGTGATGTCTAAGCACATGCAGTTTGCTCTCTCCTCCCTCAAACTGAATGTGAGCTCCTTGAAGGTAGGGATTATTTAGGCTTTGTTACTTAGGACAGTTATCTGCCACATTGTAGTTAGTTAATTCTGGAAATGAATTGATGCTGAGCCCCTGAGTTGTTGAAAGCCTTGGTCAATTCAGAGATTAGGTAATCACAAATTGCAGTTGATTAATCCTTCCTGGGCAAGTCACTTAACCACTGTTTGCCTCCATTTCCTCAACTGTAAAATGAGGTTAATATAGCCCCTACCTCATAGAGTTGTTGTGAAGATCAAATGAGATATTGGTAAAAACAAACAAACAAAAATACTTAGTATGGTGCCTGGTATATAGTAGATACTATATAAATACTTATCCTCTCCTGTCACCCCCATCCTTGTTGGTAATGACTCTTCTGGCTGAATACAGAAATACACATTCCTTTTTAAGCCTTTTAACATGGATGTACTGGATTATTAACCAATACATTCATAAGGACAGGCAGAAATTAAACTATTCTTCACATGATTCTTTCCCACCCACCAACCTAGTCTCCCGAAACCTATCTGCATCTATATCCCAATAGCTATGCTGTCTTCCTACCCAAATCATTCTGTGACACCAACTTCTCCTTTATCCTGCGCTTTGGATAGCATGACCCTACATGGCATGACCACATTCAGACTCAACAATAACAGCATACACTGGTATAGGACACTTAACTTTTCAATGTGTTTTCAATAATATTTCAGACAATCCTCACTGCGGTAAGCTGGGAAGCTAATCCAGTTTAACCCAAACTATTTCAAACTAAACCATGTTTTGGAAGGCCAGTTATTAAATATTTAATCAGTCAATTCAACAACTTCATATTTAGTGTCTACTATATGTAAAGAACTATGCAAGAGTGAATATAACAGTCTCTAACCTCAAGGAGCTCATAATCTAGGTGGGGGTGATGAGCCAGGAATCCAAATAATATAATCCAAATTAAAATAGGATAAGCAGCCAGGAGAAAGTTCTGTGAGAGGTATGAGCCCTAGAAATGGTAGCCTTCTCTCTTTTAGCCTTGACTCCCTTCTTATCTGGACCAATGGCTCTGTACCACAAGTCAAGATGAGTAGCTCAAAGAGTCAGTGTGATAGTAGAGAGCGTAAAAGTTATCTGAAAGTCAAATTTATTTATGAAAAATCACCTATTGGAATGAAAGGGAGAGCTTTTGATACTCGTCTCTTCTCCTCGAACTACTGCTCCACGTTGTCATCATTGTCCCCCTCTCATGAGTTTCCTCTTCAGAAGCAATCTGTGTGCTAATCACTACCACAGCCTATAGCCTCATACTGCTTTTGGGTGACCACAACCAGCAGAGCACAAACACATCTCAAACATGTTCTCACATTCTGTACTCCTAGTCAGCCATGCAGCTGATCTCCAGAAAATTACCATACATGTTGAGAAACATTATAAACAATGAGTCTTGGGACAGTTTGTGTTGGCAAGCATATACAATTGCAAATATTTGGGGGGAAAAATGGCAAAGGGAATGACTGATTCACCGAAGAAGGGGATTCCATTCTTTTAGTAAAACATAACATCTCCAAGGGTTCTTAACTCTGGCTCCCTGCCCTGCCCTTTCCTTTTCAAAGGAAAGTCGGGTAATGGAAGTGGTTTCAAGAATAGCATCACCAACCTCAAAATCAGCATATGCTTTGTGCAAAAAGACAGATGTTACATTGTGATGTGGAAATCCACGAGGAAGGTCTATGAGCCTGTCAGAGGTACTCTTATTAGCCACTGGTCCTCACTCACTCCCAATGTCCTATCACTATGGTACCTTTTTTCCAGGCCCAGTCACCCTCTCATTTTGGCCCTGGTTAATTCCAATTCATTTCAATTCAGCAAATATTTAAGTACCCAGGGCTTAGCACAATGCCTAGCACATAGTAGGCACTTAATAAATGTTTGTTGATTGATTGGTTACTCACTAAGTGCCCTGCACTGTGGATAGCTATAGAAATAAAGATAAAAAGTATCACAGCTCTTGCCCTCTGAGAGCTTAAACTCTACCGGAGGAGGGAAAGGGAGTGATACAACATACACACAGATAATAATAATATAAGATGGGGGGGATAATGGGGAGAAAGTGGAGACCCAGGCAAAGTATAGTAGAATAACCTAAGGAATGAGAGAACACCCTTGGAAAGGGAAATAACAAGTTACTACAGAGGAGCTCATGTTCCTCATACTGAAACCATTTTTTTTTTTAGTTATCTGTGTCAACCATCATCAGAGTTTATGGACTCTGAAGTCTCTTACTTTGGGGCTTGAGGTCAAACCAGTTACTATGCCACTGTCAACTCAACTCAACTGGAAACATATTCATCAAGTGCCTACTACATGTAAGGTTCTGAAGTCAACGAGCATTTATTAAACACCTACTCTATACCAGGGACTATGCCAGGCACTAGTGATGTAAATACAGTTTCTATTGGGGATCTTTCCCCCCAATCCCAGCCTTCTCCTCTTGCCAGAGTCTAGCAGGATCTCCCTTCCCCTCCCCCTAACCTTGTAGCCAACACTCTTGTCTCTTTTTTTCCTCCTAGTTGGATAGCCAAACCCCCACCTACCTGGAACAGAAAGAAGATAGGAGCACCTGTCTCACTCCAATCCTTGGCATTCTTCCCTTACCAATGGTTGTGTGCCTGGTACCCTCCAGCCTCAGAACTGTGGGGCAAACAAGCTCATAACATAATCTTGATGAACCTAGAGTCACCAAATGGAGGACCAGTGGGCCTTACCATCTGCCCTGTCAATGCACTCTAAGGTTGGCTGGGCCTTGTCATCTACCCTCTTGCTGAAACCTAAGGACTATGGGCCCTTTTCATGTTATATCCCCCAATTAGAATGTGGGTTCCCTCAGAGTAAGCCTGGTCTTGTTTTTCTTCATATTTCCCCAGCACTTAGCACAGGGTTAATAAACTTTTTCACTTATTCTTTCACTCATTTGTTTAAATACAAAAGGAAATAGTTCTTGCCCTCAAGGATCTTACCTTTGATTGCCTGTAGGGAGAGATGCAAATACAAAGGGATTTTTCAGGAGCCTTCATTAACCACAGAGAGAATCAGGAAATGCTTCTAACAAAATAGTCCCCATCCTCAAACAATTTACATTATACTAGAGGAAATATCATAATAATATATTCGTTATTCTTTCAGTGGTCTCTGATTCTTCACGACTCCATTTGGGGTTTCCTTGGCAAAGATACTGGAGTGGTTTGCCATTTCTTTCTCCAGATCATTTTTATAGATGAGGAAACTGAGGTAAAAAGGGTTTAGTGACTTGCCCAGGGTCACACAGCTAGTTAGTGTCTGAGACTGGATTTGAACTCAGGAAGATGAGTCTTCCTGATTCCAGGCCCACATACAAGTAAAATATAAGTTGATTTGAAGAAAGAGAAAACACAAACAGGTAGAGGGATGGGTTTTCTCTAGCACATGGAGTACCTTTGCAATTTTTACAGAAGCTGTGGATGCTAATAGCAGTGAAAAAGCCTTGGGAAGAGCTATAACTAGCCTGGGGAAGCTGCCAGTAGAGGTGAAGTGGGTGGTAAAGGGAGGGGCTTCCTCTAGGTAACCTCTGCTGGCCTGTACCTGCTGTGTGATGGGACCACACCTGGCCACTACTTTCACTGCTTATTACCATGGCCTTTCTCTTGTGAGATGCAGTATTAGGGCTCCAAACTCCTTGTGGAGGCATGAGCAGGACTCTCGGAGGCATAGGTCACGTGACATCTTATCTCAGATCGTCCTCTGTCATCCCACTACATCACCTCCCATCTACCCCGACCCCCTCTCTCCCAATTATACTGAATTTTCCCCTGCCATAAGAATTCCAGGTTACAAAGGGGGACCTAGAATGCTAAGGGGTGGAACATAGTATAGGCAAAAAGAAATAAAGTGAAATAGGGAAGTATCACAGCACTAAGGAACAAGCGCTGATTCTGTAGTCAGGGGACCTGAGTTCAAGTTCTACCTCTGAGGCTAACTGTGCGATCTTGTTCAAGTCACTTCCCCTTCTTCCTTTGTCAAATGAGAGGGCTAGACTGATGTTTGTGCTTCATTTCAAAGAGAACCAAAGACATCACTGGGTGATATCTTGACTCCAGCATGAATTGGATTTCAGTGAGGCAGAGTTGCACAAAGTCAGCCTCACTCTCTCTTCCAGAATCATTGAAGTCCAGGCACGAGACAAAAATGAGGATGGCTGGTGATGGCACAGGATGCAGTGGGTAACCTTGGCATCTTCAGTGTCTGACCAAGCTCTAAGTGCTCCACAGCACCTGCTCTGGCTGCCTTCATGGCCATTGGAACAAATTGTTCTCATCTGCCCATTCAGCCAAGAGAGGTCGTCACATGCTTAGGGTAGACATCCCCTCAACTCACCAACAGTTTTGACACCCATCAGTTACTTTCAACCTGGTTTAGCCCATCTGCCAAGATGGTTTTAGGGGCATGGCCACTGCACATGCTACAGCTTTTTGGAGTCACAGGTGAGAGCTGGGTGAAAGGTGGACACCAAAGGTAGATGAGCAGCCCTAAAAAGGGCTTGGCAATCCCCCACACCAGAGGTGCTAGTCTTCCTTGAACTCCCCATATGCCTCAGAGGGCTAGATTAGATAACCTATAAAGTCCCTTCCAACCCTAGGTAGGGAGGAAACAAGCATTTATTAAGTACCTACTATATGCCAAGTATCATGGTAAGCATTCTGCAAATACTATCTCATTTGAGAATATTTGATAATAGTGATTGATAACATTGAAAGATTACCTCATTTGATTCTCACAACAACCCTGGGAGTCGGGTATTATCATTATCACCAATTTATAGGGGAGGAAACTGAGACAAGTAGGAGTTAAGTGACTTGCTAAGGTTCACATGGCCAGTAAACCTCTGGGGCTGGATCTGAACTTGTCTTTCTGCCTTCAGGCCTAGCCTTCTATGCATTGGGCAGCCTAGCTGCCTCCAGATCTGTAATCAGGTCTGTAATGGAAGGTTGGGGTCAGGTTGGCAAGTGTTTTAAATGGCCAGTTGAGAAGTTCATATTTTATTCTAGAGGCAAATTTTTTTTTAAACAGGACAGTGATACTGGCAGTCATATGCCTTCAAAAGATAATTTTGACATTTATGTGAAGAATGCAAGCAGAGAGACCAATGGGGGTGGGGCAGGAGGGACCGCGGTTGTTGCAATGGTCCAGGCAACATACTATGAAAATCCAAACCAAATTAATGGCCAAGTGAATGGAGAAAGAGCCAGTTATAAAAAGTGTTATGGAAGTACAATGGACAAAAATTGGTAACTGATTGGATAGAGTGAGGGCCAGGGAGAAAGAAGGACATTGAGTTTGCGAAACTGGAATGAAGGCGGTGCCCTTAATAGGTGTAAGAAAATTTGGAGGAGGGGCAGGTTTTTTTGGGGGGAGGCATTTGAATTCTGTTTGGGCATGTTGAATTTGAGATGCCCAGTGGCAACTCTCTAGGGTATTTATCATGTATTATTTTATGCCGTACTTATATATGAACATGTCCTTTCTCTTAACTAGATGACACATGCCAGGCATTGAAGATGCCATGAGGCTCAACAGTAAAGGAAAAACAGCTGTATGCCCAAGGCTGAGGGAGAACACAGCTGCCAATTATTCCCCAGGCCTATTTAAGGGCATTAGGCAGCAGTAGCCGCAGGGCTGGTGTTGGTTATAAGTGGTTGGAAACCAGCCTGGGGTGTGGCTAAGAAAGGAACAGAGACAGAGAGCCAGTGTCTGAGTAAGGGGCAAGTTTGGTGTGAGAGTAAGTAAATACAGGGGAAAGTATGGTAGTGATTCAGGGAGCTGAGAGAGAACATGGAATGAGAGAAATATACAGAGGAGAGTGGCCAAGTCAGGAAGCTGTTATGTGCCAGCCTGACTCCCCAGAGCTGATAAGCCCTGACTGTGGGAGACGAAGCCCTGAGCTGAGAAAGAAAATACGGAAGTTAAGGTGGTGGACTGAGTGCTACTGTCTTGGAGGAATCCCCCTGAATAAACAAGGAGACCAGCCAGACTGAAGAAGGGCATTTGTGTTAGGGAATATTGAAAAATAAGGTTAAATTGGTAGAGCAAAGCCAGATTATGAAGGACGTAGATACCCAGGCTGAGGAACTGAGATGTGAGGAAAAAGGCAACAGGGAGTTATCATAGGTTCTTAAGTATCAGTGAGAGTATTCAAGATGAATTGGAACATTCTGGCAAGTTGTACCAAATCCGAGTTTTCTAAATCTCATGTTGGTTCCCTATTTTCCTCCTCAACTTTTAATTTCTCATCCTCACCTGATTCTGCCTTTGGCTATATTTACCTCTTTATTTCCAACTCTCCTGCTCACATCCCTTTTTATTTTTTTCCTCGCATGACTCTTTCTGTCCTTTTCCTAGTCTTAATTTTTTCACATTTTTTAAAGCTGCCCCTCCTCCTTAGAACACCTTCCCACTCATTTCTTATCTCATGAGCCATCTCTTCCAGCTCTTAAAAATTCCTGTCCAATTGTTAGGAGAAACTTTATTAAAGATACCTTAGAACTTCAAACTTGGACAGAATCATTGTTGGTACCCTAATCTTGCTCTGTAGTCTCAATTACAAAACTATGTCTAGAAGGATTATAAAAAAAAAAAATGTTATTGATGGGGGAGGGGGAATGAGAATCATAGGGTCGTAGATTTAGAGCTGAGATCATTTAATTAAGTTCCTTTATTTTATGGGTGAAGAAACTGAGACCCAGAGAGGTTAAGTGACTGGCTCAGAGTCCAACAGCTAGTAAATACCTAAGGTGGGATTTTAACCTAGGTCTTCCTGACTCATACTCCAATATTTTCTCCATTATGCTGTAACGCCTAGAAATGACCATAATAGCATATGAATTTAACTATATCATGAAATAGTGGTATATTCTAGTACTTTTATAGGTTAAATAAACGTATGTGGACTAAATTGGGAATCTAACTACTACTTATAACATTATTTCTATGAGAAAACACCCTGAGTTCTAAGCAATTTACTTACAAATAGATTTGTGGAACATATCCTTTTCATAAGTTGGGGACTACTTTGGCAAAAATCTCTGCCATGTGGCACCTACCTCACAGGAATACAGTGAGTATCAAAAAAGACAGTGAATATAATATATTTTGCAAACATTAAAGAGCTACATAAAGTCAGCTGCTATTATGATCTATATATTTCTTTGTTTATATTCCCTGGTGTCAATACAAAAATAGCCATCCCACTTAGGTGGAGGGGTTCAAGAGGTGTTTTCTCACCCCCTTTCTCTGCACCCTCCCTCTGCCTACTTAGAGGGTCCATATCTCTGAAATTCTCTTACTTCCTAATCTGAACTCCCATTCCTCAGTCAACAAACAAATCCCAAATGTTGGAAACCTGATTGCAAGTTATGAGAGTGGAGCATCGAGATGTATACCTGAAGTTTGATCAGATGGAAAGGATAAGAGGGGTAGCCAAGGGTGCAGAACATCTGGTTATCAAAATCTGCTTGAGACTCCCTTGCAGACGATAGCTGCAGTGAACTACAATTTGAACTGAAGTTTTGGCTGGAATGTGCTCAGCAGAACAACCTAAACTTGATGAGAAAAAAGCCTTCCTGGGAATCCTCAGAGACTAAGTATCTGTCAACAGCTAAACATGACAGTTAGCCACGAGAATTATCAACAAGGATGAGAGGCGTGAGGTAGAGGACAAGAAGGTTTTGTTTGGGTTTTTTTTGTTTGTTTGTTTGCTTTTTTGCAGTGATCTGCAGAGAGTTAGCTGTTCTTATTTTCTCTAGTGACAAGTAATGGTTATGTATGCATGGGTTGCTTTCCGTATTAGAGGAGACTATGAAAGGGCTTGAAGAATGCCTCAGAACTGTCCCAATTATCTGAGGAAATAAAATTTTTCCATCATTATCATCACTCAATTACATAATGCTTTAGGATTTAAGCCTCATAGCAATCACGTAAGGTAGGTATTATTACTATCTGTATCTTGTAGGTGAGGCTACTGAGTTCCGTAAAATGATTTGCCTAGGATCCATTGGTACCACAGGCAAAGAAGCCAATTAGTAATTGTTAGAGAGAAAAGACAGTGACTGTTTACTGAAGGGTCCTGAGGCAGCCTTTGGTTAACCTAATAGGAATAATATCAAGTCTGCTATTTTCCTAGAGAATATATCTGGAATGTCGTTGATAGTACATTTCTCTCCAATATTCTCACAAAAATAATATGGTCAAACTTGGCAGGACAGTGGAAAGGGCATCAGAGGACTTGGGTTCAAATCTCCTACTTCTGATGTTTACTATGTCACCACGGGTAAGATCCATTCTCCCTAGGCTTCAGTTTCCTCATCTGTGAAATGAAGAGGTTGGATTAGATAGACCCTAAGGTCCCTTCTGACTCTCGATCTATGATCCAATGTGCTTTTTTATAAAAACAAACAAACAAAACCCTAGTTAAACCATTTGTATAGCATTCTTCTGAATTGCCATCTGGTAACCATGTAAAGGAAAAGAAGTTAGCTGCCATGATTGGTCCTCTTTATAAAAAGTAGATTTTTATTAAAATTTTCATTTTGTTTATTAGAATTTTTTGCTTTTACATTGCCTGGATTACCCTTTGTATTCCTCCCTCCTCCTTGAAAGTTAGCCTTGAAGACAAAGATTTGACAGGACCAGTTCTTGATGGCGCCATGTTGCCTCTTTGTGGTCTCTGCTTCTTTTTCTAGATATTCACCAACCATTTCATTTCTTTACTAATTCATTCTAGAATGTTGTCAGGAACAGAGGTCAAGTTCCCCAACCAATAGCTTTTGTGATCTATTCTCTTCTAAAAAAAAAAAAAATTGGACAGCATTTGCCCTTCTCCAATCCCCTAGGATTTCTTTTCTGTTCTCTAAGATCCTCCAGATTTCCCTGACAGTGACTCAGGAGTCACTTCTGCCAGTTCTTTTCATTTCAAAGGTTGCAATTCATCTAGGCCAAGTAGCTTGAACTTGTTAAAGGCAACTAGCTTCTCCATTACTCTCTCCCTATTTGTCAGGTATCAACTCTCAGTGAGCCATTTTTATTCTGTCTTTTCCAGTCTCAGGCAGAGAAAAGAAGAAAAATCATAGTTAAGTAGATCTACCTTCTGTCCACAGTCTATCATCCCACCCGCCCTGGGTAGTGGTGCCCCCAAAGACCTTGGCTCATGTAGTATTTTCATGACAGCTAAAGACTGGAGATTTAAGAAGAGAACAGTCAACTTAGAAGAGTTGTTTAATGAGATGGCGTCTAATGATGGGATTTCAATTTCTGGACCCTGGTTTAAAACCTAAGAATGATGTACTCTGAACCAAGAATGGAGTTCATCTAAGTAGGACTAGTAAATATCTATTGGTCTGTACTCTTATCTTATCAAAAAGGTTTAAACTGGAAAATGGAAAGAGAAGGAGGAAAATCTCCTATATATAACTGCCAAACCAGATGACACAGAGAATATTTACTTGGTATAGCATATGACAAAGATGAGTAGAGAAGAAAAACAATTCACAGCAAACAATGTTCATGAAGAGTAGTAATAAAATCTACATCCTTAGATTGTTTACATACAAGTATGCAAATTAAGAGTAATGAACAGAGTGAAACGGTAATTTTAATGTAAGGAGGCAAATTGTACTACTAGGGGCCACTGAGATTTGGTGGATTAGAATGCTTGACCAGTATAATAATGGTAATAGCATTTACATAGAGCTTGCAGATCTTTTATAAGTATTTAAGTCATTTTACAAATAAGGAAACTGAGGCTATGAAAAGTTAAGTGACTAGTTCAGTGTCACATAGGTAGTATGGATAGAAAGCAGGGATCTAACCTAGTCTTCCTGACTCTAAGTACAATGATCTATCCCAGGTATGACAAGCTAAGCTTATGTCCTTTTTTTCTTTTTGACAGAATTACTAGTCTGGTAAGTCAAAGGAATACTTCGTCAACAAACATTTTTTTTTTCTTTTTGGATTTTTTAATAGTATTTTATTTTTTCCCCAATTATATGTCAAGACCATTTTTAGCATTCATTTTTACAAGATTTCGAGTTCCAAATTTTTCTCCCATGAAAAAAATTAAGTGAAAAAAGTATGCTTTGATCCTCATTCAGAATCCATCAGTTGTTGATGTGGACGCGGATAGCATTTTCCATCAAGAGTCCTTTATAATTGTCTTGGATCATTGTGTTGCTGAGAAGAACTAAGTCATTCATAGTTGATCATCACCCAATTTTGCTGATATTGTATACAATATTTTCCTGCTCATTTCACTTTGTATCAGTTCATACAAGACTTTCCAGGTTTTCCTGAAATCTGCCTGCTCATCATTTCTTATTGTACAATGGTATTCCATTACATTCATATACCACAGCTTGTTCAGCCATTCCCCAATTGATGGGTATCCCCTCAATTTCCAATATTTTGCCACCACAAAAGGGGCTAATATAAATTCAATAAACATTTATTAAGCACCATATTATATGCCAAGCACTATGCTAAGTGCCAGAGACTCAGTATACCTGATTCCAGTATTTAATTAATAGTTTCAAATGCTATCCTTTAGACAAATTAAAGAAATATTAGCCTGATGGCACTATACAGATTCAAAACTAGTTAAATGATTTGATATAGAAGAGTTGAGATTAACGGATCAATGTCAATTTGGAGTTAGCTTTCCTGTAGAGGGCTTCTTGATTGGCCCTAGGCCCTATGCTATTCAACATTTTTATCAATAACCTGGATGAGGGCATACATGGTGGGCTTTTCAAATTTGCAGATGACATGAGGCTGGGGGGATAACTAATATTCCAGAAAAAGGGAGTTGGGATTCAAAAAAATCCCAATGGGTTATAAAAGGGCTAATTCCAATAAGAGGGCATTTGGGTGGTGAAGTGGATAGAGTGCCAAGCTTGGAGTCAGGAAGACTCATCTTCATGAGTTCAAATCTATCTTCAGACACTTATTAGCGGTATGACCCTGGGCAAGTCACTCTACCCTGTTTGCCTCAGCTTCCTCATCTGTAAAATGATTTTGTAAAGAAAATAGCAAACCACTCCAGTATCTTTGCCACGAAAACCCCAAATGGGGTCATGAAGAGATGCACACAACTAAACAACAAGAAAAATAAATTCTATTAAGATGAAATGCAATATAGAAAAGTATTCATTTATTCTATCCTATGGCTAAAAAAAAAAACCAACTACTCAAGTACAAAATACAGATCGTATGTGCCTAGACATATGGACAATAGTTCATGTGAAAAAGATTTGGGAGTTTTAGTGGATTCCGAGCTTAATGAGTTAATCATGTAGGATGTAAGCTAAAGTAATGATAAAAGATGTTAGAGAAAACATCTGGAAAGAGGCAGATGATAACCCCATTGCATTCTGCCCCACAAGGAGTCCCGTTGGATTTATTATTTTAGAAGGTATAGAAGACTCGGTGGTCTGACATTATAGAAAAAGTTGGGGGCACCAAGCTGACTGGCTCTAGTGTCCTTTGCCTCATAAGTAGAACGGATAGATGGACTATTATTTCAAAGGCTTGTTTCCTCATTTTGAAAGGGAGTGATTTAAAACCGTCCGTGTGGACCCAGGGGCCTTGGTTCCCTCCACTCTTAACTGCCTCCAGCTCCATCAGCTCCCAGCCAACGCTGCCTTCCACGTGCTGAATCGCTTCATGAAAAGCCAAAGCTCCCGCTTCTTCTTTGGCTACTTCTTGACTGGTATATCCAGTTCCAAGTGCTCTGACAGGGTAGAAATGCCTAATGTGTCTGGGATCCAGACATGCTATTTTGGAGACTGATTCTTGATTTGCTCCTGTTATTGTGTTTAAAGATTAGACTTATAAAAACATGAAGGGGCTCTGTCTGCTAGCTTCCAGGCTTGATTTCTAGGATTACTTTCCAGGACCAGACTCATAGAAACATGCTCTTTTTTTTTTTTTTTCCTTCTGGGAGAAGCTAAAGGGATATTACATTATATCTGAAGGTCATCAGGGTTAATATTCATTTCTTCAACTGGGATGGTTCTATCAAGGGAAGATGTTGATTCTCGGAAATCAGGTGCTTGAATCCTTCTGCAGGATTCGATTTGAACTTTAATTATGATGACTTGGATACTTGGGTTGGGCAACTCAGTTCATTAGGACCCTGTGGTAAGGAGGTCAACAGTTCTCCAAACAGGCAGGATGATGTGGCAGAAAGAACAAAGGGGGAATAAAGGGAGCAGTTGACTGAACAAAGCAGAAGAGAAAGTGAAAAAAATTATATGGATGGGGACTGAACAATAGTAAAAAAAAAAAAAAAAAGGTTTATCTTTATGCAATGCTTTGTGATTACACCAATTATCTCTCATTCAATTGTCACCACAATTTTGTGAGTTAGTTGCCACAGATATTATTTAAACAGGCAGTATGATACAATGAAAAGGATGCTGTGTCCAGAATCAGAGGACCCGGGCTCAAATTCCAATTTAGCTCCTTACTGCTTGTTTGGGCACGGGCAGGCCACTTAGACTGGGTTTCAGATTCTGCATTTATAAAAATGAGGAAGTTGAACTAGATGACCTCAAAGATCCCTTTCACCACTAAATCTATAGCCCCCATGGTTTCCATTTTACAGATGTGGAAAATGAGGCACAGAATCATTAAGTGACTTTCTTAGGACTTGGACCATGGATTTCTGATTCCAAGTTTGAGAGTCCTAATAGCTAAAGAGAAAAAAATTGACTCAGCCCAATTCCAGTGTGGGACAAATAACTTTGCTCTACAACACGGTCACTCCATGGCCTCTTTCCCTTTGCAGTTTTGACAGGTTGCATAGACACCATATAAGTATGAGAGACAGTACAAAGAAGAGTACTGGATTTTGAATCAGATGACTTGAATTTGAATCTTGCCTTTGATACTTATTCTTTTGTGTGACCTTTGCCGAATTACTGAACTTCTCTGGACCTTGGCATCCTCTTCTGTAAGATCAAGAATAAAAAGTTCATTGATTTGGGACTGGAAGGGAATTTAGCAGTAAGCTAGTTCAACCCTTTCATTTTAAAGATGAGGAAACTGAGGCTTATGAAGATTAAGTGACTTGGCCAGCATCACATAGTAAATGTCAGAGGTAGGATCTGAACCAAGGTCTTCCTGACCCTAAGTCCAATTCCCCATCCTCTATACCGGGATGTGATGGATGGAAGCAGGACACTGGCTCTGAAGTCAGAGGGCCTCAGTTCCAAGCCCACCTCCGATATTTACAATCGGTGTGATCTTGGAAGCCTCAGTTTCTACATTAAGAAAATGGGGTGGTATTGGACTAGATAAGCTCTGAGGTCCTTTCTATCTTTACATTTGTGAGCGGAAATGGGAGAATGTGATGAGGAAAGCAAAAACGCATTCTCTCACAACTAGAAAAGATAACTGAAAAGGTCTGTCCTATAGACAGTATATCAGGGTTAATCTCCTTTGTGTACAAAGGCGTGCACATTATTATCACTGGCCAAGAGGAGGCCAGTTTCTCATGCTATATAATTCTACATGAGGCACAGAAAGAAATATCTTTAGGGAATGCTTTTATGCCTTTTGAAAGGCAAAATATGATCTTCTGAGGAACTGAATTTCTTTAAGGAGTCCATAGCATGAGATTTAGAAGATTTCAGTGAAAAAGGTGCTTCTAATTGTCAATGATTACATAATGCCCATTCCTGCACAGGTAAAAGAAATAAACAGAAATGAATCAAGGAAGAAAAGTTCATGATTTGGTTAGCGTGTGAATCCTTTAGCAAGTCAAAGACCAGGGGTTTCCCCCACAAACTATATCTAGTTTATAACTTGTAGTCAGAGAATTGCCCAGGGCTCAGAGAGGTTAGGAGAGTTGCCAGATGACACACAACTAGTACTCTAAGTGTCACAGACAGGCTTTGAACCCTAAATCTAGGTCCTTAATTCTATTCATTGCATCATTTGGCTTCTAGTATTCGAATATGCCCTTGAATAACATCCCTTCATCAATCTTCCCCTACCTTCTCTGCAACATGTTTCTGGAGGAGTTTAATATAGTTGGAATCTGCAGCACCCCTCTCCCAGGTTATTGGCAGTTACATAAGGATTGCAGGATCGAAGTCTACGCTTGAACCCTGTGTTCAATGAACCTGGGGCCAGTCCTCAGGAAAACCCCATTCTCTAGGTGAGAAGTCACGCAAAACCACTGTACAGCAGCATTCGTCCACACCCAGGAGATTTTAACATTTCCTAATTAGGCTACATTCGATTATTCTGGGTGCGTTGGTACTGGACAGGATCCTGGAGCGAAATCACAGCCGGTATTATTCACTCTCCAGGCATGTGCAGCTGAAGCTGCTCTGCTGCCCCGCTCCTGCTGAGAACAATCGCGCAGCTGACAGGTGGGCGGAGTTTGGCATTTCCCCGGCCTCGTCCGACTCTCCCATTCTTTGTTCTGAGATGACGAAAGGGACAACAGGTCCAGGTATCCGCAGAGGGGAAATAAACACGTGGTGAATTTCACCGCGGCGGAGGGGGAGGAAGAGAGGGGGGAGCGCTTTGATGTTCATTCAAACGGTTACAGCTATAGGACAAGATGCACAGCCTACCTAGATGTTCAGAAATGGGGCTCAACAGAGGAAACCCAGATTGTTGAGTTACACGGGCTGACCACAGAAAAGAGGGTCAGATCCTATTAGATGGCACAGTGGATGGAGCGCCGGGCGTGGAGGGAGCAAGAACTGAGTTCAAATTCAGCTGTGTGACTCTGTGCAAGTCTCTTCACTTTTGTCTTTACTGCATTTCTAAAATGGGGATAAAAATATCACCTACCTCCCCGGAGAGCACCGTGCCTGGAACATAGTAGGTGCTTAATAAATACTTGTTTCCTTACTTTCTTCCTACCCTTATAGAGAGCACAGCAACTTTTCTCCCCACTGGATTCTGCTCAACTCAATCCAATAAACACATATTAATTGTCTATTAGATTCAAACTAGGGAAGCTGGAAAATTTAGTCAAGACCACAGTGCCTGACTCATAAAGTCTGATAGTGATATGACCAAGTGAAATTAACTACCTTTCAGTACTTCAAGGGTCTCAGCAAAAATACCTACAAAGCAAAAATTAATTGACAAGCATTTATTAAAGGCCTACTATATTCCAGTTAGAGAGGTAGATTAGTGCAGTGGATAGAAAACTGGCTGCCCATGGAATCAGGTATAAGACAAAGGTTTGAAACCTGGAAGGCAAGGCAAATGGTGGTGCCACTAACAGAAAGAATGAAGGAGGGAGATATTGTATTTTTAGGGGGAATGATGAAGTGCATATCAAAGGTTACTTTCCTTCATTCTACTTTTCAACCTAACTGGTCTACTATAGTTCTTTGAGCTTTTATGCCTTTGCAGAAGCATCCCCATCCTGGAATGTTTTACGTGTTCACCTCTGCCTGTGAAAATCCCTAGCTTCCTTTAAAGCTCAGTCTTATCTCCAAAGGAAAGTCTTTCCTTAAACCCTGGCTATTAATCCTCTCTCTTTCTCCAATTAAAATTATAATATATATGCTTGTCATAATAATACTTATCTGTTTATGCATTATATCTCCCAGCAGAATATAAATTCATTGAGGGTAGGGACTAGGATTTTTTATTTTGTCTTTGTACTTCTAGCACTTTGCCACAGTGCCCTGCATGTAGTAGACCCTTAATAAATACTCACTAGATTTGTTTGGAAATGCAGGTAGAGATGTCTAATAGGCATTTGGAAATAGAGATCTTGGTTTGTATATCTTTGTTTCCATGTCTCCCCCCATTAGACTGTAAGCTCCTTGAGGGCAGGACCTATCTTTTACCTGTTTTTGTATCCCCAGCACTTAGCATATAGTAGGCACTTAAAAAATGTTTATTGATTTATGAGTTGGATCTGGAGAAAGATCAAGGATGAAGGTACAGATTTAGGGTTCATAAGAACCAATGTTAACCACCAGGAGATACTCCTTTCTTTCATAAGAAAACATTAATCAGTCAAGTGGACAGCTGATCCATTCTGGGCCATACTTAGATAAGGAGCAGTTCCACAGCTGCCCCTTGGCAGAGAGTTAAGCTTTTCTTGGTCTGGCACCCAAGTAAGATGGTAGTGGCAGGGTCAAGAACTAGCTATAGAAGTTAGTTTGCCAGCTAGACTGCCATGCTGATTTTTTTTTAAATACTATAATAGGGTGGGCACTTGGGCATTTTTAGGGTTGAAAGTAGTCTGACAAACATTTAAAAGTCAAATGCATTTAGTTCATTCAGAATCACAGAAACACAGAAATTTCAAGTTGGAAGGGACCTTAGCAGACATCTAGTACAACTCCCAAAGGAACTCCCACCACAGACAGTACAATAAATGCTTGTTCAACTATTGTTTGAGGACCTCCAGTGAAGGGGAATCCATCACTTCTAGAGAGAGGCCATTATCCTTTGGGACAGATCTAATTGTTAGCAAGCTTTCCCACCCTGGCATCAAGCCTAAAATAGCATCTTGGCACCTCTCATTTATTGCTCCTGGTTCTTCCCCTCCCAAGTCAACCAAAACAAGTCTAATCATGAGTCAATGAAGAATGAGTTGAAAGAAGGTATTCCCCACCAATGATAAGCTTCTCACTCTGACATAAGTGTCTGAGACTTTCCCTCAGTGGCTCAGTATCTCCCATACCCATTTACTCAGAGGCCTAATGGCTTAGGTTATCTACTTTCCAACCCCTCCCTTCCTAGCCCAGAGTTCTCCAAGCCAGGTCCTAGTATCCCTATATTTTGTTAGACTGCTGTTTTGGTCATCATGGACAACTGGAGGAAGATGCTTGGTTTTCATCAATAAATTATCATCTTTTCTCTCAGGCCATATCATAAGACTTAAAAATAATAATTCTACTTTAAAAGAACATTAAAAAAGATATGCTAAGTTTTATTTTCACAAGGGTTGATTCTAACTCTTTTGATTTTAACTTTCAATTTCCCTAGGGCATATGAACATTACTTGTTGTAATCAAAGTTAATTCACTTGAATAATTAAAAAAACATTTAAGTTCTATGATCCAAGTCATGGAACAGTATGTTAAAGACAAAGTAAATTTATGTTCAAGTAAAATAAATAATCACATCTCCTCCTCCTGCTTTCCTAATCACTAATGATTTGCCAAGGAGGCTGGTGACTTTTAAAAGATGAACAAACAACTCGGTTCTTGGTATTCACTACTGAACAAGATTTAAAAAGGGGTGAGCAACTCCATGTCCCTCCCTTGCGTTTAGTCAAACCTGGGTTATATTAGAAATGGGATGAGGAAATGACCAGCTTGTTTCTCCCACTTGGCTCCAGCTTACACATTCTCAATCATGAAATAAGAGAACAGAAAAGGGCTTGTGGGCCAATGCTTTATTTAGAAAGAATGAGAGAGAGAGAGAGAGAGAAATGCTGAGAATAACTTCTCAGAACATAGGAGAATATTCTTTCCAAACAGAAATAAAAAACATGCATCATAATAGAGAATGAGGGCACCCATCTGGGTCTCAAGAGGAGAATAAAAGATCCAGGGGCCAGGAATTCTGTAAAGCTTTCCTCCTTCATTAGCCTTTCCTTTGGGATTTTTAGATGTTTTTGTCTGAAGCTTTCTTTTGTCTTTTCCCCTTGATTCTCCCCCTCCCCAGGTTCTGAATACATTGATTTTCAAAAATGGTTTTTCACCATTATCTTTTGCTATGGCTCAACACTAACTTTTTCAGAGCAAGCCGAAACATCCACAGATCAGATGTCACAGATTGCATGTCAGGATTCAAAAGAGATTCTATTCTCTTAATCCTGATATTTTGCCCATCCAAGGTGGTAATTCTTTTTTCCTGGCACCTCACTTTCTTCAAACTTATCTAGGGGGTATAAAAAGGCAGACTTCTTACCTTAGCTGTTAGGGCTATCTCAGACTTTAAGTGGGAAGATTGGGGTTTCAGTATTCTACTAGCTGTGTTACCTTTGAAAAGTCACCTAACTTTTCTGAGCTTCAGTTTCCTCATGTAAAATAGAGGCAAGAATATTTGTGCTACCTGCACTAACAGGGTTGTTGTACTATTCCCACAAAAATATGTGAAAACTTGGGCAAGTCACTTAACCCCAATTGCTTCACCAAAAAGCAAAAAAAAAAGGGGGGGGGCAGATAGGTGGCGAAGTGGATAGAGCTCCAGCCTTAGAGTTAGGAGGACTTGAGTTCAAATCCAGCCTCAGACATTTGACACTTACTAGCTGTGTGACCCTGGGCAAGTCAGTTAACCCTGATTGCCTCACCAAAAAGCAAAAAAAAAAAAAAAAAAAAGAAAGTGAAAACACTTGGTAACTGTAGAACTTACATAAAAGTAAGCCATTATAATTGCTTAGACCAAAATTATTTTATAGAGCTAGAAAAAGCAATAACAAAATTCATTTGGAAGAACAAAAAGTCCAGAATATCAAAGGAATTAATGAAAAGAAATGCCAGGAAAGGTGGCCTAGCTGTACCTGATCTTAAAATCTATTATAAAGCAGCAATCAT
Organism: Vombatus ursinus; assembly: GCF_900497805.2. Classification (NCBI taxonomy): domain Eukaryota; kingdom Metazoa; phylum Chordata; class Mammalia; order Diprotodontia; family Vombatidae; genus Vombatus; species Vombatus ursinus. The sequence goes on from NW_020954556.1 coordinate 58,669,164, forward strand.
CAAAACTATTTGGTATACTAGCTAAGAAATAGAGTGGTGGATCAGTGGAATAGGTTAAGTATGCAAGACACAGTAGTCAATGACTATATTAATCTACTATTTGATAAATCCAAAAACTTCAGCTTCTGGCATAAGAAATTATTTAGCAAAAACTGCTGGGAAAACTGGAAAAATGCATGGCAGAAACTGGACATAGACCAATATCTTATACCCTATACAAAGATTAAGTCAAAATGGGTACACGATTTAGATGTAAAGACTGATACTATAAGCAAAGTAGAAGAGCAAGGAATAGTTTACCTTTCAGATCTATGGAGAAGGGAAGAATTTATGACCCAACAAGAGATAAAGAGCATTATGAAATGCAAAATTGACAATTTTGATTACATTAAATTGAAAACTTTTTGCACAAATAAAGCCAAGGCATCCAAGATTAGGTGGGAAGCAGAAAACTTGGAAAGAATTTTTACAACCAGTGTCTCTGATAAAGGCCTCATTTCTAAAATACATAGAGAACTGAGTCAAATTTATAAGAATACAAGTCATTCCCCAATTGATAAATGATCAAAGGATATGAACAGGCAGTTCTCAGAGGAAGAAACTAAAGTTATCTATAGTCATATGAAAAAAAATGTTCTAAATCACTATTGATTAGAGAAATGCAAATCAAAACAACTCTGAGGTACCACAATCCCACCTATCAGATTGGCTAATATGACAAAACAGGACAATGATAAATATTGGAGAAGATGTGGGAAAATTGGAACGCTAATACATTGTTGGTGGAATTGTGAAATGACCCAACCATATTGGAGAGCAATTTGGAGCTATGCCTAAGGGGCTATAAGATTGTATATACCCTTGACCCAACAATACCACTTCTAGGGCTGTATCCCAAAGAGGTTAAAAAAAAAAACACAGAAAAAAGACCCACATGTACAAAAATATTTATAGCAGCTCTTTTTGTGGTGGCCAAGAATTGGAAATTGAGGAGATGCCCATCAATTGGGAATGACTGAACAAGTTGTGATATATGAATGTAATGGAATACTATTATGCTGTAAGAAATGATGAGTAGGCAGACTTCAGAAAAACCTGGAAAGACTTACACAAACTAATGCTGAGTGAAGTGAGCAGAACCAGGAGAGCATTGTACACAGTAACGGTAACATTGTGCAATGACTAATTTTGATAGACTTAGCTCTTCTCAGCAATGCAAGAATCTACAACAACTCCAAAAGACTCACAATGGAAATTGCTATCCACATCCAGAGAAAGAACTATGGAGTCTGAATGCAGATGGAAGCATATTATTTGCTCTCCTTTTCCTTTGTTGTTTTGTTTTATTGCTTCATTCTTGTGGTTCCTCCCATTAGTTCTAATTGTTCTTTACATCAAGATTAATGGAAAAATAATTTTAACATGAATATATGTAGAGTCTGTATCAGACTGCAAGCTATCTTGGGGTGGGGAAGAAGTAGGAGGGGAAGAAAATTTAAAACTCACAATCTTATGGAAAAGAATGTTGAAAACTAAAAATAAATTTAAAAAAAAGATCAAGAGTTTTTAATATTCAGGAGCCAATGAATCCTTTGGATAAGGGATCTGTGAATAGATTTCATGGGGTCCAGGAACTTGGATGGGAAAAAATATATCATTATTTTTATTTTCACTAAATTTACTATTTCCTTTAATTATTTTAAAAAACCCTTCTGAGGAGGGGCCCATAGGTTTCAATGGACTGCCAAAGGGTTCCATGACACAAAAAAGGGTAAGAGCTCCTGCTCTAGATGATTGCCACATTTCTTTCTTTTTCTCTTTTCCTTGGTGTAACTAACTACTCCCCATGTTCTTACTTAGGCCTTTCTTCTATGCTATCCTCTATGCCTTACTGATGTTTTCCCATTCTAATACAGGCCATCAGAAATTCTATGCACTGGTTGACCAATATTCCATGAGAAGGGGTAGGAGAGGAAAGAAAGGAAAGCCAACCAACTCACCCCATAACCAAAATATTTTGCAATCTACTCAGCTGGTATTTCTGTGTCAAAGGATGTTGACTTTATACCGAGAGCCCAATGGACTGAGACGCTCCTGTGTCATTCAGACTGTCCCACTGGCAGGATGCCACAGTTTGAGGATACAAAGGTCACTCCTTCCCCTTGATCTTGGGGGATTCCACACAGAATATTCTCCCTGAACCACAGGAATCACTGGGCTTCTGTGTCTTTGATGATAGCAAGAATTTACAGCAGCGCTTCAAATAGGGCCCAGGAAATCAACATTGTGGATGGTTATTAGACCACATCCCTTTTCTGGGTTAGACTTCAGTGTAAATCCAGATAAGCTCAGGGTAAACAGATTGTTGAAGCTAGAATAAAATGTAGATATCATCTAGCCTAACCTTTTCCTTTTATAGATGATCAAACCAAGGCTTAGAGATAATGGGATTTCTTTGTTGCCACAGAGCTAGTTAGGGGCATAGCTAGGACCAGAACCCCAGTGTTCCTAATTCCTAGATGGGGTCCTTACTAGAAAAGGGCAATTGGGACTTTGTCCTGGGACAAAAGATCTTTCTATCTTCAAAAAAACTCTGTTCTGGTACACTTACGGGGTGCAATAGAGAGTGTACCCGCCCTGGAGTCAGGAGGACCTGACTTCAAATCCAGCCTTAGACATAACTGTGTGACCCTGGGCAAGTCACTTAATCCCGATTGCTTCCAAAAAATATCAATAATGAACTGTTTTCTTGGATAAAGATGGTAGAAGTAAGGCTGATCAAATATATCAATTAAGGAAGTTTTGGATGGGAAATCCCTTTATGTGTGTGTATGTGTGTGTGTGTGTGTGTGTGCATGTGTATTTATAACTTTCCCACCCTAATTCTAATGTAGCATGTCCTCTGGAGCTGTTCGCCTAACTGAACATCCAAACTGGCAGGTTGTGTTCCCCATAGAATAACTGACTCTTCCTCCTCAAGGTTCTAGAGGTCACCAGAGGGATCTAGTGCTAATAATGTGGTTCCCTGAGCCCCCATGGCTTTCAAGAAATGATCTACCTCAACCAAGCCCTTGTCCGTGCCAGATATAAAAGTTTTATCCATGTTCCTAGTACAACCTCGATTAACCAAAATGTTTGGGGATAGGGTGGGGAAGGGGAAAGATGAAAGAGTCTGTTTAATTAAATTTTCTGGTTGACTAAGGAGTAAACAGAACACTTTTTGCTTCAACATTCACTACAAATATGTTTCTATGATCTGGTCCATCCAAGTCTGGTTGATGAGTATAAATTTTGCGGTGCTTAATGGCCACCCTTCTCAACAGAAGCAGCAAGGTGCCATGGAAATAGTCAGGGGACTTGGAATCAGACAGCCTGAGTATAAATACACCTGAGTGGCCTCAGTATTTCCTCTTTTCTATCACCCCTAATGATTTTCATTAGCCTTTAGAAAAGAGATTTACTGAAAAGGGATGATATAAACAATTGATGCAATGTACCCATTCCCCCAAAGGTTGGGGGCACACTTTCCCCTTGTATACACAAGCCCCTGGGGAGAGTGTGCTCAGACTTAAAGTACAATGGCAGTGAGGTACATGTGTAGAGTGAGGTCATATGTGGCCTAGCTGTACCTCCTGACTCCTGGCCCTGGAAGTCTCAATGTCCCTTTGTGGAGTCCTCATGACATTCCCCTTAGCTCCTCTTTGGGCTCAACTGCCGCTAGTCTAGGCTACTCAGTGGTCACTCTAGAACCTCTCCAGACCTAGAAATGTCTACAAAGCCATGTCCTGGGACTTGTCCTTCTCAAGGTGGCTACTAGGTCACCTCCTGTCTCCTATGGCTATTCTATAGTCTCTGATGCATTCTTCTACCAATCTCTGAAGCTTACAAGGCTACCTGGGATCTTCAATCTCAGAATACAAATTCTCCTAAAATCAGGAAAGAATAAATACAAAAGAAACTGAGTTGCCATTTGCTTACAAACGTGGTGATAGGGTAGGAAATGTGGCTAACTGCTCCTCCCCCACCTATCAGCTTAAAGAAGTCCTCCTCACTTGAAGCTGTCAAGAAAAAAGGCTGAGAGATGGGCAGGTCCTTCCTTTTGCAGGCACAATCAATTCTGGTTCAGCACCTCCTGATTCTTCAGTTCTTCCAGATTTGCAGCCAATTAGAAAACTTTCCAGTATCCCACACAGCACCAGGCCTCCCTGGAAAGAGGTAGGTTCACCAAAGTTTCCACTTAGGTTATTGCTTAGACTGAAACCAGGTAGGAAACATTTGTGCATGCTTCAAGCACTGGCCTTCATAAGCTAATCCACCCTTGCCATGGTGATATACCATGGGTTTCAAGAAATCAAAGCAAGCTCTTATCCATGCCAGATAATCAGTTTTTATCCATGTTCCCAGTAAAACCTAGATTGACCAAAATGTTTTCTTTTCTGGGGGGAGTAGTGGTGGGGCAAAGATGAAAGATTCTAGTTCTGGTTGACTAAGGAATGAGCAGAAAACTTTCTGCTTCAACATTCATTGCGAACATGTTTCCATGATTTAGTCCATCTAAGTCTGGTTGATGAATATAGATTTTGCAGTGCTTAATGACCACCCTTCTCAACAGAAGCAACATAGTGCCATGGAAATAGTCAGAAGATTTGGAGTCAGACAGCCTGAGTATAAATGCAAGCTCTTCTTAGCTGTGTGACCTCAGGTAAATCACTTCTCCTATCTGATCTTCAATTTCTTCATCTGTAGAAAGTAGGGGCAGGACAATATGACCATTAAAGTTGGTTTGGTTCTAAATCTAGGAACATTAATTTTTACAGTATAAGAGGAGGCACATATTAAAGTAGAAAGTCAGTTATTGTCTCTAGTGCTTGGTTTCCTGAGGCAGTCCCTTCTCTAGTCCTTGGTTCCCCCACGGACAACATGTTTTACTTGACTCTAAAGTCCCTTCCAGCCCTCAAATCTGTGATCCATTGACTAACTAGAGTCTGAGTCAGAGGACCCAACACCTTTGCACACAAGAGCTGCTTAATAGATGTTTGTTGGATTTAATTGGATTAAATTGGATTTGAATCTCAGCTCTAACATATTTTCTCTAAGAGTCCCTTCCAGCTCAGTATCTATGAATGATGGACATAATAAGCAGGGAGGTGGCCCAGTGCGTAACAGCACTGGACCTGGAATCAGGAAGACCTGATGGCACTTACCAGCTGTGTGACCTTAGACAAGTCACTTAACCTTTCTCAGCCTCAATTTCCTCATCTGTGGTAATAATAGTAGCTACCTCACAGGAATGTTGTCAGGATCAAATGAAACAATATAGGTACAGGGCTTTGCAAATTTTAAAGTGCAATGTAAATGCTAGAAATTGTTATGATTGTTATACTACCTCTGTGATGAAAGCAAGTGACTTCACTTATGTAGGTCTCAGCTTTCTCTGTAAAATGAATGGTGGACTAGATAATCTTTAATTTAATTTTAAAGCTTGAAATCTTATGGTCCTAGGATAGTTTTCAAGTAGAAGATGTGGGAGATTGAGCTGAATTTGTTTTTAATAAAAACCTGATATGGATTTGTAGTCTTAGGATTTTTGCATTTTCTCCTTTTGTGATGAAAAGACACTTGAGCAAACAGGCAAAAGATGAAGTCTTACTGTATTCTGTTAAAAATTCCAGTGGAAGGCTTCCGTTAGTTACAGCTAACTGAATGGTTCCCAGGGGAGGAGAACCTGCAGCCTCAAGGCCACATGTGGCCCTCTAGGTCCTCAAGTGCGGCCCTTTGACTGAATCCAAATTTCACAGAACAAATCCCTTTAATAAACAGATTTGTTCTGTAAAACTTGGACTCAATTAAAAGGCCACATGTGGCCTCAAGGCGGTAGGTTTCCCACCCCTGGTTCAGGCTGTTCTTTTTTAATGATTTTGAATAAATAGAAACTATCAAACAAAGAAGAAGGAATCAGCACAGAGCATCTATGATCCTCTGATCTAATCAGTGGTTCTTAAGCTATGGGTCAAGACCTCATAGGGGGTCATGAAAAATTTGGCAACGCAAAAGATTTCTGAACACTTAATGATCAAAAATTAATTAAAAATCAAATGCATAATGAATATGGGGGCAGTGATTGCTCACATTGTATCACACAACTTCACTTCAGCCTTGGTTCTGAACACAAAGCATGTGTACTTTTCACCGTGCATGCCCTCGCTAAGGAATGCTGCCAAGAGGCAAAAAGGGGTCTAGAGTGGAAAAAGTTTAAGAAGCCCTGATTGATGACTAATTAGGTATCAGAAGACCTGGGTTCAAATGCCAGCCCTGCTACCTACTACCAGTATAACCTTGGGTAACTTATTTAATGTCTTTGAGGCTTAGTTTCCTCGTTGGCAAGATAAAAGGTTTGATTTAGATCACTGCTGAAATTCCATCGAGCTCTGCATCTAGAACCTAGATATGATTTTGGTTCATAGTTTGATTCCCCTTAATTCCCTCAAGATACTTATTACTATTTTGGCAATAAGATTAAAGTCAGAAGTGTTTTTACATCCAAAACTTATTTTCTCCTCTAGACAAATAGCTTGAGATTTTTCTCTTTCACCATCTTCACCAAGACCCCGCCCCCAACCACAGTTTTCATATTTCCTTCTGGGATTTCAGGGTGATAGGAATAAAAAAAAAATAGGTCTATTTCTTGTTAGATATGCTGCTTCTTGCCCCCCTCCTAAGTGCATTGCATTAACTCAGAGGACTTCCCAGAGAGGAGCTATTTTTCTCAGCTGCTTCCCTCATTTTAGGAGGAGTTGTACAAGTAGGAGGTTGAATGTGCAAGGGTAGGGTGACTGAATCAATCAACCAAGTCATTGTACCTCATCCCACTTAAAGTAAGTGATAAAATGTTCAATCATTCAATTACAATCATGGACTTGATATTAAGTGCACAAAGTCTTTGAAACTGGAGTGACTTTGCAAGAATTCCATAGATAGGCTGAAGAAATTTGTTCCCACCATAGGAATCATTCATAAATTATCAAGTGAGTTGAACAATTCCAGAAATTGTAGTGAATGTGGAATACCAGCTAAACCCCAAGAAAGAACCCCTGGGGGGCAGGGGTTGGAACAAAGAGGTTTCTGTCCCAGCCTTGGTTTAGATTTCCTCCTCCTCACCACAGACAACCTTGTGAGTTTTTAAGGACCTGCAGGATTTTGGACTTCCCATTTTCCCATCAACATTGTGGCAACATCCTCAAATCAGCCACCAGTTGTGCCTGCACTGGGAGCCAAGGACAGATGGAACATAGATTTATAGTTCTGCAAAAGAATTCAGCAAAAATGTCTATACCAGGGGTGGGGAACCTGCAGCCTCCAAGCCAAGTGTGGCCATCTGGGTCCTCAAGTGTGGCTTTGACTGAACCCAAACTTAGCAGAACAAATTCCCTTAATAATAGGATTTGTTCTGTAAAACTTGGACTCAGTCAAAATGCCACCCAAGGACCTACAAGGCCACATGTGGCCTCGAGGTTGCAGGTTCCTCACCCCTACTACCTGAGGGGAACTTCTTGACCTTCCCAAGACACCCACTCTGCAATCCAGCCATACTTGCTTATTCTCTCTTCCAAACACCCATGGATGACCCAATTTCTGTCTGATTGGCTTTGAGTGGCTATCCTCCATGTCTGGAATGTACTCACATTTCTCCTCTATCTCTTGACATCCCAGTTTTCCTTTAAGATCAGCTCATGGGCCACCTTTGCCATGTAGTCTTTCTTGATACCCACAACTAATAGTGCCTTTTCTCCCCAAACTACATAGTAATATTTATTTCCAACATTTCACCCTTGCAGTCCTCCCCCTCCAAAAAGTCTGTGTGTGTATATTTGTTCGTTTTGCTGGACTACTCATCTATGTATTGATGACTTTTTTGCTTTTTAAATTTGATCATGGGAGATAGTGAGAGAGACAATAAAATAGAAAAGGAGATATACATACATAATAACTATATATGATGATATATGAGACAAACTAATAAAAGAAAAAAGAAAATACCTTTTTATGTATTAATAAATTATTAATTTTTGTTGTTCAGTCATTTCAGTTGTGTCTGACTCTGTGACCCCATTTGGGGTTTTCTTGGCAAAGATACTGGAGTAGATACATTTTCTTCTCCAGCTTATTTTACAAGTGAGGAAACTGAGGCAAATGGGGTTAAATGACTTTCCTAGGGTCACATAGCTAGAGTCTGAGGCCAGATTTGAACTAAGGAAGATGAGTCTTCCTGACTCCAGGTCCAACACTCTATCCACTGTGACACCTAGTTGCCCCCAAATTATTAACTTATTAAAATAATTATATTTAATTAATAACATTAAATTTTAAGTAAGATTAATAAAAAAGGAATTTTTTTCTTTTATTAATCTTTCTCATATATAGCATATATAGTCATTATATATCTACCTTCTTTTTTCTTTTACTAATCTGTCTTTCTCACTATCTAGCTTCCTCCCACCCCCAAATTAAAAAAAAAAAGACAAATGACAAATACAATCCTCAATACAAAGATGTATAGTCCAGCAAAACAAATTCAATGAGGTTACTTAAAAAAAAAACAAAAAAAAACAATAGCTTGGCAGACAGCCTGCATTGTCAGAGAATTTGTTTGTCCTTCATTTCTGAAGAGGACCAATGATACCACAGGGTGATATCTTGAATCGTGAGTGAATTGGATATAAGTGAGGCAGTCATCAGCCTCCCTCTCTCTTCCACAGTCATTGAAGTCCAGTGACAAGACAAAAGTCAGAATGACCGGCAATGGCCCAGGATGCAGTGGATGGCCTTGGTGTCTTCTACGTCTGACCAAACTCTAAGAGCTCCACAGTGCCTGCTTCAGCAACTTTCATGGTCATTGGACCAAATTGTTCTCATCTGCCCATTCTACTGGGGAAAGTCTTCACATGCTTGGGGTAAACATCCCCTTAACTCATTGATGGGTTTCTGGCCCGTCGATCACCCTAGACTTGGTTTAGCCTATCTACCAAGACATTTTACTGGGGTTTGGCTGCTGTGCATGCTATAGCTTCTTGGAGCCACAGGTGAGAGTTGGGTGAAGGCGGACCCCAAAAGTGGAGGAACAGCCTTGAAGGTTTGGAAAACCCTCACGCTAGAAGGGTTAGCCCTCCTTGAATACCCAATACACCTCCTATTAGGAACAGCAGGCTGGGGAGAGAGATGAAGGATCCTTGAAGAGAAAGCATGTGCAAGGACTATGTATTCTCACTATAGGTGGGGACTTAACCTCTGTGATTCAGTGTCTATGCATCTCAGAGGGATAATTAGTATCCTGCCTCCCTCACAGGGAAGAGATGATGTGTGTGAAAGTACAAGGATATAAATACAATGTTATTATTATTATTGTTATCATTATCATTCACCAATTTTAAAATTCCATCTGTTAGCATCAAATATGTAAATGGATTTTAAGCCTGGGCCACAAGTTTAAATTGGCACTGGTTGGGCTTAAGGCCCAAGGGAAGTACTTCCAATTACCCATCTTCTTTTAGAAATGACCTTGGGATCAGAATTGGGTTCCCAGAGTAACAGTGTGTTTCTGATAGTCCTTTTGGCCTGAGCTGAACCCACGATAACCCCCTACAGCACTAAATCAGGAGAACCTGAATCAAGTGCTCACCTGACTTGCCTCACAGTGCCCAGAAGAGTTTAACTGGACTGAGCAACGCCTTAATCTTTTGGGAATTACAGAGCAAATGCCCTGAAAGTGGTGGGTAAGCATCTAACAGTGGGGCAAAGGATGAGATTGGAGTTTGCCAGAGCTGGCTTGGGAGAACTGATTGTTAAATTTTTAGTGTGTACATTTACACCTTGGAAATCAATTTTTATTATTATTATCTAGACTTAAGAAAGTGATGGAGAAAACATTAAAACGCAGATTAAATTTCAAAGGATGTACTGCATATAATTTTTTTCTTCCAGAGATCTGGCTGTGAAACATTTACCAGTATGCTCTTAGACAGGAGCTAGTAAAATGAAAGGTGATAATTTTTAATGTTCTAAGACTCATGTTTCACTCTTTCCCCAAAATGAAACTCTGGGGGATAACTTGGCCCCTACATATTTTCAGAGAAAATAGATCTTTAGAGGAAAAGTTATGGTTCAGGACGTGTGTTTTGGGGATGTAAGAAAAAAAAAGTTCTTGTATGCATTCTCTGAAGACCATAATGATGTCTTTTGGAAGCATTACTTTAAAAGGGTTGGATTTTAGAAGTTGAGATGTTCCACGTTTGGTCCTCCCTGAGAAAGCAGTCTGTGCTCAGTTTAGCCAAAAAGAAGTGATTGGAAATCTACGTGAGAATGCATACAGTTTGATATTTCAGGAATGCTTTGCGTAATCATAATTATTCCTGTAGCCAAGGAGTTTTTATAAACTTACAGCTAATGTTTTCAAGCTAAGGAATTACAGTCTTTCATTTTTCAGTGCTTGTCACAGTCAGAGATCTTATTCACACTATTTATTCATTGAATTGATATGCATTTATTAAGTGCCAACTACGTGCAAAGCCTTGCACTGTGTCCCGGGAATAAAAAGACAAAGCTGAAACAGTTCCTGACTTCAAGGCAGTTACTTATTACTGATGGAAAACAATGTGTACAAAGATAAAGCAATATAATCCAGTTCATTCAGTCCTATAGAACCTACTATGTGCCAGGCACCTTCCTGGGGATACAATGATTAAAAAAGAAAGACAAGCCATGCCCTTAAGGCACCTATAATCTAATTGGGGAGGGGGAATAACACACAATTGGACTAGGGTATCATTCAGCGGAGTTAAAACCAGGGAGGGCAAGAGATGTATGGTGGAATGATCTGAGAGTCCAGTTTCTGTTCACTATGGAAGGCATTAGGAGAAGAAGTTTGATACCCCACTCTCCAGCCCTCCAAACAAAGGGGAGAAGAGACCAAGGGAGGTGGAGTCAATCAAAACTTGAGTTAGCAGTACAATATATACAAAGTTATAGTCTAATGCAGTAAATAGGCATCTAGGTGGTGAAGTGGATAGAGCACTGGGCTTGGAATCAGGAAGTCTCCCCTTCAGGAGTTCAAATCTGGCCACAGACATTTACTAGCTGTGTGACCCTGGCCAAATAACTTGGCCCTGTTTGCCTCAGTTTCCTCATCTGTAAAATGAGCTGGAAGAGGAAATGGGAAAACACTCCAGTATCTTTGCCAGGAAAACCCCAAATGGAGTCAGGAAGAGTAAGACAGGACTGAACAATGTAGTGAATAGAGCTCTGGACCTGGAGTCAGGAAGACATTGGGTTCCAATCCTGACTCGGACAGTCTCTAGTTGTTTGACCCAAGCCTTCTGTGCCTCACCTTTTCCATCTGTGAAATGAGGAGGTTGGACTCCCTGCTTTCTAAGGTCCCTTTCAGCTGTAGGAGCTCTAGGACCTTGTGATCCTATTTTGGCAGAAGCCACTAACAATTGGGAGATCAAATAAGACCTCATGTAAGAAGTATCTCTTGAGCTGAGTCTTGAAGGAAGTGAGGGTATTTGCAGAGGTGCAGGTGAAGAAAGAATGTGTTCCTCCTAGGTCCTTGGCATCCCACCATCCACCTGGTAACACTCCCTTCTCCTTCCTCTCCAACAGAACTCTACATCTCTTTCAAACCTTCTAATTTCTATGGAGAGTACCACCATCCTTCCAAAGCCTCCTAAATTTGCATCCTCAGAAGCATCTTTGATTCTTGTCTGTTCCTCATTGAGTCAGTCACCTTAGCTCATAAACTGTCTCTATATCATCTCTCTGCTCCTCTCAACACTATCCTAGCTCAGGCCCTCACCACCCAAATGTAGACTATAACAAAAGTCTCTCTCTGCTCCAATTGATTTTCCATACGCTTGCCAACTTAATATTCCTAAAATATTGGTATGATAGTGTCACTCTCCTGTTCATAAAGCTTCCATGAGCTTTAAAATAAAATATAGACTTCTGACCCTAGCTTTTAATGCCCTCCATAATGTGGCTTCCACCTACTTTTTAAGACAATTTTCATTACCCACAATTACATTTATAATCAAAACAAACTGCTTTATTAGATGTTCCCTGAACTTTATGTTTAGCCTCTTACCTCCAAGGCTTTGCCCAGGCCATTCCCCATCCTTGTGATTTTTCCTCTCTTCTCCTCCTCACCTCTTGAATTCTCTAGCTGTATTTAAGACTCAGTTCAGGGGCAGCTAGGTGGTGCAGTGGATAGAGCACCCGCCCTGAAGTCAGGAGGACCTGAGTTCAAATACGACCTGAGACCAAACACTTGACACTTACTAGCTGTGTAATCCTAGGCAAGTCACTTACCCCAATTAAAAAAAAAAAAGACTCAGTTCTCAGTTACCTCCCATATGAGACCTTTCCTGATTTCCCATGGTTTGGGTTCTCCCCACCAATCTCTCTTTACTTTGTTATGGGATCCTTGGATTGTTCACTTAGAGCTGGAAGGAATTTCTGAGGTCCTTTATGGATGAGTAAACTGAGGCCTATGGAAGTTATTTGTTCAAGGTCACGCAGGTAGTAAGAATCAGAGACAGGATTTGAGTTTTCTCACTTCAGAGATAGTGCTCTTTCCTTTTCTCAGGACCTCCACATTTATATTTACTTTCTATGTATTTGTGTATGCTTATTTGGGCACGAGGGGCAGCAAGGTGGCATAATGGAGAGTGCCCAGGTCTGGAGTCAGGAAGACTCATCTTCCAGAATTCAAATCTGGCCTCAGACACTTACTAGCTGTGTGGCCCTGGACAAGTTACTTAACCCCATTTGCAGGGTTTACATCTGTAAAATGAGAAGGAAATGGCAAACTATTTCAGTATCTTTGCCAAGAAAACCTCAAATAGAGTCACAATTGAAAAACAAAACAAAACAAAAAATTAAAACAAAACAAAACAAAACAAACTGACTTCTCACTCCCCAGTAGAATGCAAAATCCTTGAGGGCAGGCAATGTTTTCTTTTTCTGTCTTTGTTTGTCCGTTATCACCAAATTGATAGCACCTGGGCTTCTGGAAACTCAAAGCTCCAAACAACATTTCACTCATTTCCCCAATGTTCCAGAGAAGCAGGAATGTGACTCACTCCAAGGAATCAAATGCTCTCTGGAGCATGGCAGGCATTTTAAAAATGCTTAGCAATTGAAAACGAATGCTGCAAAATTACAAAGAACCAATTAGGCCCCAAAGAAGGGACAGGACAAGACACTTTCCCCAACTCCTTTGCAGAGATGGGGGTGAGGGACTGGAGAGAGGAACCACCTGTGTGGAGGATTGTGTATGTTATCAGATTTTTTTTTTGTTTGTTTTGCTGACTTTTTCTTTTAAAAACATTCTTTGTTAGACGGGATGCTTCTTTGGAAGGGGAGATGAGTAAGCAGACATATGGGTCAGTAGTTTTTGTTTTCTACGTCACTACGGTTTTGTTTTGGCAATAGCCCCAGCTACTATTTTATCTTATTTTTGAATGTTGGCTCCTTTTAAATTATCATGAAACATTATCATGAAAAGATTCTTGAGAGTATTTAAGATTGCATCCTATAAACCAGATTTCTTGTATGTAATTTGGTCCTTTCCAACTACTCTTCTTAGATTCATCTTCATAATGATATTGCCACTTCCCCACAAAGCGTATTGGGGACTGAGGTGGTACAATCCAGGTGTGCTGGTTCTGCTATTATTGCTAATGAGAACAGAAAATAGTAAAATACTGGCAGATCTGCTCCATTTTGTATATATTTGTTATCCTTCCAGTTTCATTTACAAATTCTCTTGGGATGATCTAGCTCAAATATGTTTCATGCTAAACCTTCTGCAGGCTAATTTGCTCAACAGCTTTTTACATTTGAAGAGGCCATATTATACATAATATTCTCTTATTCTCCTTGCAATGAGTTTACACTCTAAACTAGGGAAGAAGATGAAGGATATTCTAGCAAAGGCAAACTTCTGAATTTTTTGGCCTCCTCAGTGTGACTGTTTTATATCAGTTAAATGTCCCCAAGGAATACTGGCAGCCAGTCAATGCATCTCCTGCTATGTATTTTTCAGTTCAATTGTTTGAACAAAATGTATTATAGTTGCAGTGCTTTCAGCCTTTCCATCTCTATTTTGTCTTCTAATTTGGTATTAATTATGAGTTTTATTCTAACCAGTTGATGATCTGACTCCACTAGACAAATGATTCTGAAATAATTTTCATGTCAGTACCAAGTTATTTCCTATATCTTAAAATGTAACCAGTTTCTTTTCTTTTCTTTCTTTCTTTCTTTTTTTTTTTGTGATGTTGGTCAGTACTTAACACATGTACTGCCTTCCAAGTCACTTCCTGGAGAAAGTCATGATGGACATGTGGGAGGCTTTTGGCCAGTCTTTGACCTTGTTTATTTCTTGGTCTTGAACCCTCTTTTTCAGTGTAGTTTTTATCATCCTTTTTTGTACCCACTTTCACATTAAAGTCACCAAGGGTTGAGGAATATGCTGACTTTAGAAGTTCTTGCCATATTTCTCACTGGATTCCTTTACTTTATCTTCTTCAAATATTGGTGCATTAACTGTAACAATCTTCAAAGTGATTTGTCTCCATATGCTGATTGTGAGCAATGTAAGACTTAAAAGACCAAATATCTCAAGAAGTGATGTTTCTTATTGCTTTGGTGAATGCATGATGAAACCAACTTTTACAACTACTTAATTTGTCCCTTTCAGGAGCACCTATGAGCCTTCCTCACATCTGACTGCAATTTCTTTATGTCTGCTGATACCATTTATAGCAAAAATGTCCATATAGAAGTGGTTTGATTCCTGCTGTAATATACCAATTTTGTCATTGGGACTATTCAATAGAGAAAATTCTAGATGTGAGGTTGGGGAAGCCATGAGAGATTTCCTATTTTTAATTATTTTTGAGCTATACCTCATATCAAGTCACAAATAAATTCGTAACCTGGCCAGCATAGGTTTAAACTGCTCTAGCATTTGGAGCTGTAAGATGATGGATGATGTAGAAGACCTCCTCCTGCATAGGCCAAAGAAAATGGGATGAGACCCCTGGGCTAGCAATTTGAGTAGAGTGCTGCCTAGTGGACAAATCTGATATTACAACCTCCCCCCTCCACCCCGGCTGGATAATTAATATAGTGACACATTGCCTTTCTGTAGGATTAAAGAAGGTAGGACAAAAGCCTATTTGAGTTTAAACTACGGTGTCTTGAATGTCAAATAATATACATGTAAAATGTCACATACATGTTTTTTAAATGTCAAAATAACAATAATATCTCACATTTAGAGGCAGCTAGGTAGCACAATGGATAGAATGCTGGGCCTGGAATCAGGGAAATCTAAGATAAAATCTGGCCTCAGACACTTATTAGTTACTTTAGTGACCTCGGGCAAGTTACTTAACCTCTATTTGCCTCAATTTCCTCTTCTGTAAAATGGGGATAACAGCACCCACCCAAGTATTGTTCTAAGTGTCAAAGGAGATTTAGGGAATTATTCTAATTCTCTTGATCTTTCCACAATATCACACAATATCAATTACGGAGAGGTCTCCAAGAGGCCATAAAAGAGTTGGCCAATAGATCTTTGGAGAAGCACATCATGGAGATAGGAATAGTCTCCAGAATCAAAGTTGCCGAGTTTGGACAATCCCAGGGGAGAGAGGAGAGAGAAGTTAAAAATGTTGTCCAGTCTATCAAGGACCTGTGGTTCTGTTAGTGTGGGAACTCCCTCCACCTACAAAGATGACAACCCACCTCAAGCTTGTAGTCTTAGAGAGTTGCCTGATGCTCAGAGAGTTAAGTAGCCTGGCTGTCTTCACACAACCAGTAAATGACAAAAGCAGGATTTGAAACCAGGTCTTCCTGATTCCAAGTCCAATATCGCATGATGCCTTACAAAGATGATGTAGGTAAATGAAAAAGAGATAGAATAAAACTGCCACTTCAACCTGCCTGCCAGGTGATCTATTTGTGACCGTATCACTGTAAAAGGAGCTACTCACCCCGTGAAGGAGAAAGAAAGTGCAGCTAACAATAGAGAGGGTGAATATATATATATATATATAATAAATCATAAATATATGTATGTATATATTAAAACTTTGCACGCAGACATATGTGTAAAGAATGTCTCTGTGTGAGTACAGGGAATTTTTTCGTATGGCATTTTATAAGTATATACATACGTAACATTTGTACTTATAAAAATACCATATGTAATGAAAACTATGTGTAAATATTTATAAAAATACCTTCATCTAAGTAGGCCTGTAACATTTAATATTTTCAATAAATTCAAGTGTAAAACCTGTATGTTAGTGCCAAATGGAACATACGGTTTGAAAAGTGTACCCGAGGGTGGGGTGGGGTGGGCAAGATGGCAAAGAGAAGTCAGGAAGTTGCCTGAGTTCTCCCCAGTTTCCCTCAGAAACAACATTAAATCAAGCCTTTAAAAGAATTCTGTAGCAACAGTATCCACAAAAAGACAGGATGAAACAATTTTCTAGCCCAAGATAACTTAGAAGGACTTCAGGAAAGCTTTGTCTCACTTGGGTAAAAGGAGAACTGAGCCCAGTACAGGCTTTTAGCCACAACACCTGAGGCCCCATGGTCCTGGCTCAGCAGACCAGTGGGATAGAAGGCTAGCTGTGAGGCCTCTATCCCCAGCACAGCAGGCAAACTGCCAACCCCAGAACCCAGAGCACAACAGGCACAACTAGGCCGGGCCACCCTAGTGCAGTGGGCAAGCTGCCAGCCCCAGAGGCCTTGGCACAGAAAGCCAGTGACCAGGCCCCTGGCCCCCAATGCAAGAAGCTTGGGACAGTATCCCCTGTACCCAAGGAGCAGAGCTCAACTTCTGAAAATGAGCAAAAGACAAAAAAGAGCCCTGACCATAGAAAGCTACTATGGTGACAGGGAAGATCCAAACACAAACTCAGAAGAAGACAACAATGTCAAAATGCCTACATACAAAGCCTCAGAGGGGAATATCAATTGGTCTCAAGCCCAAAAAGTCCTCTTGGAAGAGCTCAAAAAGGATTTTTAAAATCAAGTAAGAGAGGTAGAAGAAAAACTGGGAAAAGAAATTAGAGTTATGCAAGAGAATTATGAAAAGCAGTCAACAGCTTGGAAAAGAAAGCACAAAAATTGACTGAAGAAAACAATTCCTTAAAAAATAGAATTGGCTATTAGCATAATTAACCATATCAATAACAAAACCAACAGAAATCATATGATCATCTTAATAGACACAGAAAATGCTTTTGACAAAATACAGCACCCGTTCTTAATAAAACAATAGAGAGCACAGGAATAAATGGAGCTTTCCTTAAAATTAGGTATAATACCTATCTAAAACCATCAGCAAGGGGATAAGTTATAAACCTTCCCAATAAAATCAGGGGTGAAACAAGGATGCCCATTATCACCACTATAATTCAATATTGTACTAGAAATATTAACTTTAGCAATAAGAGAAGAAAAATAAATTAAAGGAATTAAAATAGGCAATGAGGAAGCGAAACTGTCATATCACTCTTTGCAGATAATATGGTGGTAAATTTAGAGAATCCTAGACAATCAACTAAAAAAACTACTTGAAATAATTAACAACTTTAGCAAAGTTGAAGGATATAAAATAAACTCATATGAATTATCAGCATTTCTATATATTACCAACAAAGTCCAGTAGCAAGAGATAGCAAGAAACATTCCATTTAAAATAGCTGTAGACAATATCCAATATTTGGGAATCTACTTGCCCAGACAAATCCAGGGACTGTATGAACACAATTACAAAACACTTTTCACACAAAGTCAGATCTAAACAAAAGGAAAAATATCAATTGCTCATGGGCAGGCTGAGCTAATATAATAAAAATGACAATTCTACCTATATTAACTTACTTATTCAGTGCATATCAATCAAACAAAAATTATTTTATAGAGCTAGAAAAATAATAACAAAATTCATCTGGAAGAACAGAAGTTCAAGAATATCAAGGGAATTAATGAAAAGAAAATGCAAAGGAAGGTGACCTGGCCATACCAGATCTAAAACTATATTACAAAGCAGCAATCATCAAAACTATTTGATACTGGCTAAGGATTAGTAGAATAGATTATGTACACAAGACACAATAATAAATGACTATAATAATTTACTGTTTGATAAGCCCAAAGACTCCAGCTTCTGGGATAAGAACTCACTATTTGACAAAAGCTGCTGGGAAAACTGGAAAACAGTATGGCAGAAACTAGGTATAGACTAACATCTCAGACCCTATACCAAGATAAGATCAAAATGGGTATGTGATTTAGATATAAAGGGTGATACCATAAGCAAATTAGGAAAGCAAGGAATGATTTACCTGTAGGATCTATGGAGAAGGGAAGAATTTATGACCAAACAAGAGATAGAGAACATTATGAAATGCAAAATGGATAGTTTTGATTACATTAAATTAAAAAGGTTTTGCACAAAGCCAATGCAACCAAGATTAGAAGGAAAGCAGAAAGATGAGAAACAATTTTTACAGCAAGTATTATACAGCAAGTATAAAGGCCTCATTTCTCAAATATATAGAGAACTGAGTCAAATTTATAAGAATGCAAGTCTTTCTCCAATAGATAAATGGTCAAAGGATGTGAACAGGCAGTTTTCAGATGAAGAAATTAAAGGTATCTATAGTCATATGAAAAAATGCTCTAAATCACTATTCATTAGAGAAATGAAAATTAAAACAACTCTGAGGTACCACCTCATACCTATCAGATTGGCTAATATGACAGAAAAGGAAAATGGTAAATGTTGGAGAAGATGTGGGAAAATTGGAGCACTATTGTATTGTTGGTAGAGTTGTGAACTGATCCAACCATTCTGGAGAGCAATTTGGAATTATGCCCAAAGGACAATCAAACTGTGTATACCCTTTGATCCAGCAATGCCACTACTAGGTATGTATCCCAAAGATATCATAAAAAGAGAGAAAAGGACTTAGTAGCTCTTTATGTAGTGACAAAGAGTTGGAAATTGAGGGGATGCCTATCAATTGGGGAATGGTAAAATAAGTTGTGGTATTATGAATGTAATGGAATACTACTGTGCTATAAGAAATGATGAGCAAGTGGATTTCAGAAAAACCCAGAAAGACTTACATTACTTCACTGAGTGAAGTGAGCAGAACCAGGAGAACACTGTACAGAGTAACAATAACCTTCTGAGATGATCAACTGTGATTGACTTATCTCTTCTCAGCAATACAATGATCCAATACAATTCCAAAAGACTCATGATGGAAAATGCTAACCACATGCAGAGAAAGCACTGTGGAGTCTGAATGATCAAAGAATACTATTTTCATTTTTTTTTGTTTTTCATAGCTTTTCCTTTTTGTTCTGTTCTTTTACAACATAACTAATGTGAAACTATGTTTACATGATTGTACATCTATAACCTATATCAGATTGCTTGCTGTCTTGGGGAGGGGGGGAGGGAAAGGAAGGAAGGAGAAAAATTTGGAACTCCAAATTTTACAAAAAATGAATGTTGAAAACTATATTTACATGTAATTGGAAAAAAAATAAAATACTATTTCCAAGAGAAAAAAAAAGAAAAGAAAAAAGAACCTGGAGTAAAACTGTCAGGAGCCTGGTGTTAAATTCAGGTATCTGTCAAAGGAAACTGAAGCAATTGTCATTTACAGAGGGGAAACACCACTGGAGTCTTATCTTTATTAGCTGTTTTCCTTGCAAAATTTCTAGCATGAACTCAGCATAGTTTCTAACTTGACTTTCAACCTAATGGCCCTTTGCCTTGCCAACTATTATTTTCTTTGAGGCCTTTCACACTCCACTCACAAATTTTGTTTTTCAGAATAGCTGTCCCATGCTTCTTGTCACTTTTAGCTCGCAACTCTGGGTTGTTTTTTTTTTTGTTTGTTTTGTTTTGTTTTGTTTTTGTTTAAAGGGCCCTGGTCAATAGGCTTCAGAAGTACCTAGAAGAGTAAATCACTTTCAATGACAGGAAGCTAACCAGGCTGCTGCTGCCCACATTTCCCTGTGTATGTTTTCCCGTACAGTCTTGTGGGACAGAATGTCAGTCCAGTCTGAATGTTGAGGGCAGGGACTATCTTTTGCCTCTTTTTGTATCCACGGTGCTCAGCACCGTGCCTGGAACAACGCTAGGCACTTAGTAAATGTTTGATTGAGTGTCTCAGGACTCAAAGGTTGGCCTATACCAACTCCCTTCTCTAGTTTGCTGCTCCCAAGTGCAGCCTCCAACAGCAGGGACTGCTGAGCTGGAATCACTACCCATCGCAGTCTAATTTGGCAGGCACAGATAAGGACGGAAAACCTTTCCCTTTCTTCTCTATTTCTCTTCAGATAAGGAAAGGAGAGAGTCAGCTAAGGGAATTGCTATTCGTGCACTGGGATGGGTTGTTTCCTCTAGAGGCGGGGATGGGAATGGGGGAGGGGGGAATAAGCAGGGGTTTGCAAGTGATAGGAGGGCACAGGTGCTCCTGCTGCAATTGCTGCTCACACCCGTAACACCACCCACTTCAGACCAGCTGCAGAACTTCTCCTTCCGGAGTAATCATTCTCCACCAGCAAGCCTTCTTCCTCACCTCCCCAGCTTGAGGTGCAGGCGGGAGGGAGACTTTCCACGCCTGAAGGTGCTACAGTGCCGGGAGAGAACCCAACGATCCCAGGACAGTAAATGCTTCCCCCTTGAAACCCACAAACCCAGCAGGACAGAACACGCTTTTTGCTACCGCCCCGGCTCCACCAGCTCTAACCTTGAGAAATCCACCTCTCCAGGTTTTCGTGGCCTCTCGGAGGGAAAGGCTGGAGAAACTGACCGAACTGGGCTTCTACGCGGGAATCAAACCGGGAAAGGGATGGGGGAGTGTACGGAAGGGAGGAAGGGAGGAAGGGAGGAAGAGCAGACGGATAGGCGCGAAGCCAAGGTGGGGAGATGGTTTGGCTCTCCCTGGCATTGCTCACGCCGTATCCGTGCTGTCCAGCACGCAGTTTTCCCTGCTAGGTTCACCCACCTCACTAGGAACCCACATGAAACTAACCTGCAGATCTAGTTTGTTGCGAGACAAGCAAACCCAGGACCGTCTGAAAGGTGGCTTTTGTGTACTAATGATAATCTAGCATTTCTTCAGAGATGTAAGGTTTGCAAAGCCATACAGACAAACAGACACACACACACAGATGCCAACAGGGCACTATACGTGAGGGTAATCAGAAATGCATACATTATGTTTGGGGACAGCCAGACCAACCTCCTGGGGACCACTTTTTAAACAAAGGTATCTTGTGATTACGGAAGAAACTCGGGTGGGGGCGGAGAAGGGAGAATTGTAGCTTGCCCTCCCTGCTAGGTTCTAAAGGGATTCTGCGTCGATTGGGGATTCAACTGCACCGCTAGGGACTAACAATGGAGCCCCATTGTTCTCCGGGAGCGCTCCGTCTGCGGTATAAATGAACGCCCCCCGCCCCCGCCCGGCTCTGGGGCAAAACCTGCTTGCTCCTCCCCTTCTCCTCACCTAGGGCTAGCGGACGACCACTTGACCCTGGCAGTGGCAGGACGCAGCCCAGGTGAAGTGGGCTTGGTTCTGAGGCTGCTTTCCCCAAGCTCCTCCCATCTTCGTCTTGGTCCCTCCCCTTCTCCGCGCTGCCTCCACCCATTTCAGGTTCTGTCCCCTGTGTTGGAGGCGAAGCTCCCTCAGTCTCCCTCCCACCTTTTCCCTCTTGGCCTCGGCGAAGACTACTAGAGGGCTGTGCAGTCTGTGGTCCGCGCAGCTTGTGGGAGTGGGCGAGCCCAGCCAGCTTTGGAGGACGACGCGAGAAACTCGGGTGCCAGCTGCCACCATCCAGTACCTCCACCTTCCGCTCGGTGCCTGTCTCCCCGAGGGTGAAAGGAAGCGAGACAGCGGCACCGGTGCTCTATAGCAAGTGCGGCTGCAGGCGAGGCAGCGAGCTCCGCAGCCAGCCACGCCGGGGAGCAAGCCTGGGGCTGGGGGCTGCGGGCTGCCAGTCCCAAGGGGCCGCAGCAGCTGGGCGGGGCAGTCGGATCCAGAAGCCGAGACCAGGAGCTCAGCCGGTGGTTGTGGATCACCAGGGACAGACAGCTCGTAAGTTGTTTCCAAGCTCACCACCCTTTTTCCTTAAAGTCCACAGGGATCAGAAGCTGCGGTGTCGGGTTCCGGCTGCTGCTTGGCTAGCCTGGGAGTGGGGGTGGGTGGGAGTGGGATTCTCTTTGCAAGAGAGGGTTGTAAAGCTCAGGTCTTAGGGAGGAGAGCTGAAAAAAAAATCGCGTTACCAAAGAGATCACAGTCTCCAGTGGTCCTAGAAGGACACAAGGGGGCATAAAGCAGCTTGGAGGGGTAGAAGGTTTGAAGGCATTGAGCCAGAGAGCTATATGTTTTGTGCCCACCAGTTTTCAGGGTGCGGCTGCCTGGGTACAATGCACTCTGGCTGGGCTGGGGACAGAACCATTCTTGGATGCCCGGTGTGTTTTCTGGTTTGGTAACAGTACCACACATGGCTGTGGAGTTCTCTCTGGGCACTGGGTGGAAAACTGCAGGCTCCCACTGTGCCCTGTGATCTAGGGTTGGCATTGCCCTATTGTGTCTTCCCTGAGAGAGAGGGAATTCAGCCTGGTGCTCTAACCTGAGGGCCAGAGCGCTGAATTGTGCTTTTTAAAACTGGTTGCTGAACAGCTGAAGCAATTTGAAAGACTCCCCCTCCCCCCAAAACTTCTTAGTGGCTTGTCTTAAAGGACCATCACTCAGATGGAGAGGCGAGTTGATCTAATTAGAGCCATTTACTGAGGAGGGATTATTATACCGGCTCTCTTCTCCTCCATCCACTCCCCCTTCCTGCTTTGAGAGGCATGTGTTTCATCATAAAAATAGAAAGGAGCATGTTTTTTTGGCAGGACGTCCTTCTTACTGCTCGGTACGGAAGGGGTCAGTTTAAAAATAAATACATACTTGAATGTTACATTACCTAACCAGACTGAGATATTGACTTTAGACTACAGTGTAAAGGGAGATCAAAGCCAAGAATACAGCTGTGTTGAAAAACGCAAAACCCCCATACTCCGGGGCTCTGCTGACAACCAAACCATTCCATTTCACTTTAAGACAAAGCAAAACCAAGAAACGGTAAGCAAATGAATTAAAATGCTGCTCCAGCAGCAGCAACAGCGCTGTCTAGGATCATGAAACTACCAGATCTTGATATATTGAGGTGAACAGAATGCTTGGTATACACCCAAGGGAGGAAGATACTAGGAGGAAGGAGCTAGGCGAATGTTAGCTAAGCAAGCGCTCAAAGCAAGTCAGTGAAGAATTTTCTTTTGGGTGCTATCTATAAAGTAATCAGTGAGAGATCTCCTCCCTTTTAATAAGAAGAAGTCCTAACATCACAGGAAGACAAAGGCGGCTGCCGAAGGTTCTATAGTAAAGAATCGATGAAAGATTTCTTGGTGTCTCAGAGGTCCAGAGTAATGACTTGAAAGAAATAGACGCCTAACGTGTGTGTGTGTGTGTGTGTGTGTGTGTGTGTGTGTGTGTGTGTGTG
>NW_020954556.1:58692822-58884212 GCF_900497805.2 Vombatus ursinus
GTGTGTGTGTGTGTGTGTGTGTGTGTGTGTGTGTGTGTGTGTGTGTGTGTGTGTGTGTGTGTGTGTGTGTGTGTGTGTGTGTAAGCTCTTTCATTTAGCACTCAGAGAAAAGGTACTTCTACAGTTTTGGAGGGGTTGATCAATTAGTTAACAAGTAAGTTTTGCTTAAGTATCTGCTAGATATTTCAGGATTCTAAAACAAAAGCAACAAAAAAAACCCAACTTAGCACCTCCCCTCAGGGAGCTTATGTTCTATGGTGAAAAACATGTACACATGTTAGTAAACACAAATATATGGGTGTTTATATAATGTAGTCATTTAAGAGGTACTAGTAGCTTGGGTGGGGGGAGTGGTGCTGAGAGAGAATATATGCTTGAGAAACTTAAGCAAAAAGAATTTATTCAATTCCTGTATTTCAGGCACAGTGCTAGGCATTGAGGCAGGTCTCTCTAGAAGGTGGTACTTAAGGTGATCTTTGAAAAGAGCTAGGGATTTCAAGCAACATAAGTGAGGAGGGCCCTACCGAACTCTGATTCCTCTGATAATTGTGATAGATTATCACTCCTGGTTTAAAAGACAAAAAAAAGCTGCATGGGCTTTTATTCAAATGTGTAGATAATAAACTCTCTGAACACATTTTAAAAACCTAAAGCTAAGATAGGGAAGCTATGTAATTTTTGGAGCTGGCACATTAATCTATAGTTTCTTCATTATGTATCCTGCCAAGTGTAGGTTTCCCAGCAGGTCCCAAAACCTGCTGAGTCTACTACTCAATTCCAGGTTAACATCTATCCTGGGTGCATAGATTAGAATTTTCACAAGAAAAATGTCAGAATGGATGAGATTCTATTATTCTTGGGGTATAATCAATCTATTAATTTAAGCAGTAAGATGTTGATGTAGGCACATATCATATTCTACATATTAGTCATGAGATAAGATTAATTCTTCACCCTTCCCCCGCTCCCTCCAAAAAATCCCTGATTATTGAAATAGTATTTCATATCCTAGTGCAATTCAGAGAGAGTCAGCTAGAATGCTGGTTAGGGATTTCTTGAGGTCTTTTTATAATAAATTTACATGTGATAGGGGATGAATAAACATTCAGTCTTTAAAAATCCTTGCAGAAGGGCCTCACATAAGATGAATGCCCTATCTGCTATGCAGCCTTTTCTTTAATGTGGTATTTGGTTTTACATCCAGCATATTCCTAAAAGCATCTCTTCTTGCTGATGAAGCCCATGGTGTTAGCCAGCCTTGCCGATAGAATTGTTTTAACTTATCCTCCAGAAGTTTTTACCAGACCACAGAACTTTCATAAGCTCATCTGCCACTTGTCAGCCATAGCAGTGATGCAGCAGATGGCAATGTGAAGAAGGAGAATGAGAAGTCCAGGACCACTGTTCTGGATTGTATCTTCCATTGTAACCTAAATTATTGCCTGAGTCTGGTTTCATTTAGGCCTAGCCCAATTTCTTTCTGGCCATCACTCAGTGGGCCTGTTCCTATTTTTTCAAGGAAGGAACAAGAATTTAAAATTATATTTAACTGTATTACTTTTTAAAAAATACCTCTGTTAGAATCAGCCACTCAATCTTCTTGCCAAGTATTGAATTCTTGGAATTCTCCAAAAATATCCTAGCATTAGAATCTAGTCTAGTATTAATTGTGGGGGGATATTTTCAGAGGTAGTTTAAATGGAATTGCAACATTGTTCTGACAGCAGCATTATAAGTACACCCATTTTTATAGGAAGCAAAGTTGGGACAGTGGAAAAAAGGTCAGAGGCCTGGGTTCAAATCCCGGCTTTGACGTGATCTTGGTCAAGTGTTTACATTTCTTAGTCTTGGTTTCTTAATCTATGGAACAAAGGATTTGGTGACCTCTTGCAATTCCTTCCATCTCTATATCTATTTTAATACTAAGATCTGTTTTGGTTTTCAAAAATAGCTTCTAAACATAATCAACAAGCATTTATTAAGTGCTTAGTAGGTGACTCAGTGGATAGAGTGCTAGGCCTGGAGTCTGGAAGACCTGAGTTCAAATCCAGTTTCTGATACTTACTGTGTGACCCTGGACAAGGTACTTAACCTTTGTTTGCCTTAATCCACTGGAGAAGGAAATGGGCAAACTACTTCCATATCTTTGCCAAGAAAACCCCATGGTCAGCATTGGTGTGATATGGTCCATAGGGTCTCAAAGAGTTGGATACAAATGAACAACAACAACAATATGCCAAACTGACCTGAGCTCTGAAGTTACAAAGAAAGGCAAAAACCAGTTTTTGGCCCCCAGGAGGTTATTTCGAGCAAAGTCCTTTTTGTTGTGTCTGACTCTTGGTGACCCCACTTGGGGTCAAAGAGACTGAAGTGGTTTGCCCTATCCTTCTCCAGCTCATTTTACAGATGAGGAACTAAGGCAAACAGGGTTAAGAGACTTGCCCAGGGTCACACAGCTAGTATGTGTCTGAGGTCAGATTTGAACTCATAAAGAGTCTTCCTGATTCCAAGCCTAGTGCTCTATTTGATGCACCACCTACTGCCCCTCCCAGGGTGTACAATGAAACTAAAGGGAAGTAAGGGACAGCTGTTAATGCTGAGGTAGACTCCCCTGGTGCAGGCACAGTAATCTGTGGTAAAGGTATAGAAAGGGCCTGGTGTTATGGACCACTGAATAGGAGCTCTAGTTACACCACCCATTCACATGATTTAAGCTTCTGGCTAAATGAGAGTAATAGTGCTAAATGAGAGTAACAGTTACCAGTCTTTGGCAATGTGGTATGGATGGGTTAGTTAGTATCTGTAAAATACTGTGTAAATGTCTTTCTTGTGAATATGGAAGCTTACAGTATGGTGAGATGAATCAGGACTCCAGAGAAAACGAAGAGCAGTAACAATGATGGATTTGGAAAAGGTGCCATGCTGTGACTAAGAACATGGACATTTAGGGGAATTCTATTGGAGATAGCATCTTAAATCTTAGTAGGGACAGAGCTGGGCTGGCTCCTTTTCAAGACCAAGAAAGCAAGGGGAAGTAGTTCTCTTGGAATAAGACAAACAAGTCTGTAAAAAGAGCTAGAAATAGCTCTTCTGCAGATGTTTCTGTCAGATGTTGACTCCCAAGATAAGATGCAATATAAGGAAGAATGGAGAACAACTCACCAACACCCCATCCTTTAGATATTACAATAGATAAATGCCATAAAACTGGCTAGATAAGAGGCTGGTGTGAAAGAGACAGAAAGAAGTCCTTTGAAACTCTGAGAACTAGACTGCATAACCCTAGTGGTCTGTTCTGGCCACTGTTATCTTAGATGCCTTAGGTTTGTGATTAGCAGTGCGACTCTACTAAGGCAGGCCATGGTTATACAGTAGAGTAACAATTTAAGAGCAGCCACACTGCCTTTGGAAAGGAATGGAAAAGTCAATGGAGCTGTCCAGCCCTATTTGGATCCTTTAGTTCTTTCTATTCCAGACAGAGAGAGAGAGAATTACCCAATATAATTAGTCCAACAATATTCTAGGAGATATTATTTCCCTTTAAGAATGCTTTGCTGTCTGCCTTTAGTGAACTCCAACAAAAACTAAGATTTAATTATAAACCATGTACCAAGTACCATATATTTGGTACTTTGGGGTAGATTTGGGCAAAACTTATATCCTTTTTCCCTATTTCATTTTAAAAACATAGATTACAGAGATTAAATGGAAAAGTTGACTTTCAGAATAACTGGCAAGAGATGGAAACTGACAAAGCAAATGGTTTTCTCTAGAGAGAACGGATGGTGTTCACTAATACCTAGTATTTGCTGTTGTTGTTTGTATGAGTTCTAAAGGAAGCTACAGACCTCAGGTTTAGGTGATTTTTCATTTATTGTTGTTTCACGTGTATGTTTTTAAATTTTCATTGGGATTAGTTGTCATCTGGTTTTGGAGTCTTTGTGAAACAATTGTACAAAAAAAGTACCTAGGAGTAATGATCTGATATGTTAAAACATTAATAGGAATATACAAACATTTTAGCAACTAATTACTACAAGATGTTCAATAGGAAACCACAAGATAGATCGTGGTCAACACCTAGAAATCTTTCTATTTGACAAAGCCAGCAGGTGACTCAAAGGTGGCAGGAGCCTTGGCATCCTGGGACCTGGGGTCTAGTCTCAGATTTGCTGTCAGGCCATTGGCACTTAATTTCTTGGAGGCTCAGTTTCCTCACCTGGAAAATAAGTAGTTGCATTAGGTTTCTAAAATCCACATAACTTTAAAATCCTCGGGTTCCCAGGCTTAGGCCTGTTGAGACATGTCATATAGTAAAGTTAAATGAAATTGAAGTCATATATAGACTCCTCTGTGAACAAATAAATGCACGTGTAGCTTTTGTGAAAGCTAAATAAAGCAAATGCAGAGGACAACAGTGCATAAGTGTCATTTTGGACAGGCAGTAGTATTATTAAAATGAACTTTACAACTTATTGAATCATAAAAATTGTAATAAACACTTGAGTACTTCAACTGATCTGTTCCTTAGCACTGTGAATGT
This sequence comes from Vombatus ursinus, assembly GCF_900497805.2. NCBI lineage: Eukaryota > Metazoa > Chordata > Mammalia > Diprotodontia > Vombatidae > Vombatus > Vombatus ursinus. Next base: position 58,697,366 of record NW_020954556.1, read on the forward strand.
TCCCTCCATGGGCATGGGTCAGAACTCATCTATGCCTTTTTTTTTAATCTTGTGCAATTCTTGTCTTTTGTCTTTGTCATTGTCTTTTGTAAGTGCTCCTTAGAGGGTCTGGCTGATGTGCTGTGGGCTTTCTTGAGGCCTTTTTATATTCCTTGGGTACGTGAGTAACTCTTGAATTGTCAATCTGTTAATTTTCCCTTTTGCTACATGCCCAGCTCCTTTTCTAATTATCCATTTCCTCATATTTTTATGTCAATTGTGCATTTTTAGAAATATGCATCACTTATGTGTGCCCACTGTACATCTCTCCATTACTCTTTGAGTCATCCACAACTCTGATTTTTCAGAGAATTCCAAGTTTTGCAATCGTCCAATATCATTTACATTATTTTTTTTAAAGTGATGGACTTTTGTGCTGGAAAACAGTTTTGTTGTTGTTGTGGTGGTTCAGCCGAGTCTAACTCTTCATAAGCCCATTTGGGGTTTTCTTGGCAAAGACACTGGACTGGTTTGCCATTTCCTTCAGCTCATTTTTACAGATGAGGAACTGAGGTAACTAGGGCTAAGTGATTTGCCTAGGGTGTTCACACAGTTGGTAAGTGTATGAGGCCTGATTTGAACTCAGGAGGTCTTCCTGACTTCCTGACTTCAGGCCAGGCACTCTATCCACTCACCATCTAGCTGCTTCTATAAGCAGCTTAGTTGTCATTGAAAATGCTGCACAGTTTTCCCAAATGAAACTTAACCTACTCTTAACCTTCTGAATTCTGGGCCCAACTCATTTTCTATATACGTACCTGTCCCAGATATTTATGGACTAATGCACTGGAATGGCCATGCCATGCTATGGTATGTGAATAATCTGGGAAAAGAGGAATTTTTAATTCATTTGTTTATTTCCATAATGATGGTGAGGTCACACTCTTGAGTCATCATGGCTCTCCTTGAGAACACCTAATAGCCTGGAGCCTTGATGCACCACTACAGTATCATCTGTAAATAGTAACATCCGGAGGGTTAGCTGCACCATTCACAGAATCCTTTTTTCACTTGGACTATTCTTCATGACTGTGGCAAACACCTTGGGCAGCCTTGAGTCTTTATTTCTCCCTTGGCATTAATCAGACTAACATTGAGTAGAGTTTTTCCTGTGGTTACATTTATCAGTGAACATTTTAAGAATTTACCATATATCTGACAGAGTCTTTGTTGAAGGGGAAGCCTTTAAGACTGTATTTGACTCTTTTATTTGACTTTATGTTGACTTCTAAGTCAAATGCTTAAAAAAAATGTAACTAATAAACACAGGGGACATCTGTGTTCTCTATGCTATTTGTTGGTTTTATGAGCATAAAAGATGCTACCAAAAACATTTGTAGCACTTCCCATCTTTTCCTCAAAGATATTTGTCGTACATGTGTAGAACATTCTTATCACTATAAAATGATGGAGAAAGCTAGGTGGCATAGTGGATAGATTGTTGGAATCCGGAAGACCTGAGATCAAATATTGATGCATTTACTAGCTGTGCGACCCTGGGCAAATCATTTAACCTCATCTACAAAATGAGGGTGGGCTGGACTCAGTGGTCTCTGAGGTCTCTTCCAGCTCTGATCGATAATCCTATGAAAATATTTGTGAGAAAGTAGGCTTATTGATGTCCCCTGAATCAAAATTGTTGTGCTGTAATATCATCCGTGGGTTTTGTTCTGTTCTTTTTCTATCTTCCCTTCTCTGATAAATCTTGCAAAACAACCCCCCAAAACTACCAAACTTTTCTTGCCTCCAAGCTAGATGTTCTCAGTGTCTGTAATAGTCCAGCTGTTCTGCTGAACTTCATCTCCTACACATCTGGAACTAAGGTGTTAGGGTCCAAATGGGGTAGATCCATTGTCACTGATAAAAACAGATGTTATGAAAATGTTGATGGATAGATTTTCTTTTCACTTTGCTGTTTTCCTGACAATTTATTTCATCTTTGAATGTTCTTGGGATGATGTGGCTTATTGGGCCTCCCATCAAGTTTTTTGTAGGCTTGTTAATTTCACTGATTTCCACTGTTTTTTAAGGCAGTGTTGCTCATAAGCTCCCACCATTTTGTTCCAAAGTGTTTTTGTTGTTGTTCAGTCATTTCAGTTGTGTTCAATGGAGTGGTTTACCATTTCCCTCTCCAGCTTATTTTACAGATGAGGAAACTAAGACAAACAGGGTTAAGTGATTTGCCCAGAGTGATCACACAGCTAGTGAGTGTCTGAGGACAGATTTGAACTCAGGAAGATGGGTCTTCCTGATGCCAGGCCCTGGCACTCTACCCACTGTACCACCTAGCTGCCTCTAAACTGGTACTTCTTGTAACTATCATCTACTATTATACATCTATTGATATAGTATATATAGTACACATTTATACATAGGATACATATATAGTACATATGTGATAATAGTATACATACTATCATAGTGTAATATATAGTATATGTATAATATATAGTATATTAATATGAAGTATAATGTATAATAGGTACATAATATTATACATCTATTTCCACTTGGCAAGATCATTATTTGCAGACTATAGTGGTTTCTTTTCTTTTTTGGTATCCTTGTTGATAATCTGACCCTCCCTCCATCTCCCACCCCCACAGACACAGTTGATTTCACTAGGACTTAATTCAGCAACCAGTCATTGTTCAGTAAAAGCTGGGCCTTCTGAGTCTCTTCCAAAAGACCTTATGATAGATGAAGGTTCTGAATAGTTCACAATTCTTTGACCTCTTATGTCTCGTGCCTGAGTCATCGTTTTCTGACATACTTTTCACCATCCTCCCCTGCACCCATCTTCATGTTAAAGTCACCAACATTAACAGATACATTGACTTGCTTTGAAGGATGTTGTCAGGTTAGTTGTAGTGTTTCTGTCTCTTCAGATAATCTACAATTATCTTTATGGTTGCCTTTTTGCTCATACTTATTGTGAGCAGAGCAAGACAAGATAATTAAGAACCTTCATGAAAAGATGTTTCTTATTGACTTTGGAACAGGATGAAATCGGTTCCTTCATCTGTGTAAGAGAATTGGTATTGTATCCTGCCATATGGCTTCAACTGCCTTCTATCTTTGGATTTCAATTATGAGAATATCAACATTGACAGGGTTCACTTATCATACAATGTGCCAATCTATTGGTCAGTGGACATAATCTCACATTTAGACTACTCACAGTTAAGTTACAGCAGCTAGGTGGTGTGGTAGGTAGAGCTCCCACCTGAAGTCAGGAGGACCTGAGTTGAAATCCAGCCATGTACTTATTAGCTGTGTGACCCTGGGCAAATCATTTCACCATTTCTCCTCATCTGTAAAATGAGCTAGAAAAGGAAATGACAAATCATTCCAGTATCTTTGCTAAGAAAACCCCAAATGAGGTCATGAAGAGTTGGACACAACTGAACAACAACAGTTAATATTTATAGATGATCAAGAAGTATGATTATTAGTACCCTTTTCCCCCTTTTCCTCACTTCACTATTCCTTGTGAAAGGGGTTCACATTGGACTGGGGACCACTTCTAATATTTCTTTGTTTCATGGGTGGTTGCCATTGCCAAAGGATTCCATTGGTTTTATATATATATTGGCAATGGTCCTCTTACTTATCTGGTACATAATCCTTGCACAGCAGAATCTGTCTTAAAAGACTTGGAGCATCACAGAACTTGACAGAGATCCCCTGTCAAGCCCACTGGCATTGCCTTCAAGAAACCATAGTCACGTCTATATTACAGTGAGGCAGAGGAGCAGGACTTTGTGGAGAAATATGATAGCTAATAATAAAATTTATGAAATTTGTTTACCAAATAGAACTATTATTTTGAAATCTTTTTTTTTCATTTTAAGTTTTGCCAAGGGCCAATCTAATTTTCAAAGTTAAATTAGTAGGAGATAAGTTTCTGTCTAGAAGCAGTGTAGTATATAATAGAACCCCAAATTGGAGTCAACAGATCCTGGCCCTTGTCTAAGTTCTCCCACTATGTAAACATAGGCAAGTTACTTTCACCTCTCTTGGCCTCAGTTTCTTAGTCTGTAAAATGATGAGGTTAGGCTGTATACTTTCTAAGGCCCTTAGCAGAAATAATATTCTAATATTCAATTATTTTATGTTAAGGCTCACAAAGCAACCAGACCAGACACATCATTATCTATTCCTTCCCTTGAAATAATCTTCTTTGAAGTTGTTATCTAGTGAGAATGTGTCCCTGTCATTTATCTGGTTCCATGTAAGTATTGGACATCATTCATCTTAAATGCAGAGAAAATAAAAACCTTTGCTGCCCTGGTTAGGCTATGGGACATTCAGTTCCATGAGACCACCAAGAGGTTGCTTTAGCCCTCATGATAATGGCTAAAGGAGAGGGGTACTCGCTCCAGCCAGCCATCAGAACCCAAACCCCTGTGAGCAGGATTTGGACTGGCTGGAGTACTGTGCTGAGGATTAGCATTGCTGGGTTTCTTGGTCACAGATGGTACCCCATACCTGAGCCAGTTATTTCAAATATGTACAGCATTTTGGTCATAAGGTGGTTTGGATTCTCATTTGTACAAATCTAACCTTAACTCCCCCTTCCCCCACCCCTTACTGGAAAAACCACCACCTCTAAGTGAGAGGCAGCATAGAATAGATAATAATAGCTAACATTTATATAGCACTTGCTAGGGGCCAAGCTCTATGCTAAGCACTTTATTTGGTCTTCCCAACAACCCTGTGTAGGTGCTATTATTATCCCATTTTACAGATGAGGAAACTGAGGCAAACAGAAGTTTAAATGACTTAAGGTCATATTATATAAGCTCATATTAGTGCCTTTTTATCCACATGAAGGGAAAGAAATAAGCATTTATGTAGCATGTGTGCTGAGCTTGATGCTAAGCACTTGTTACAAGTATTATCTCATTTGATCCTCACAGCAACCTTGAATTTCAATGATAATAAGTTTCATAGCTAAGGTTAGTTACCAAAGAAGTGTTAGAAAAGGTGCCTTGTATACGAAAATCTTTATAGCAGTATTTTCTGGTGCCACTGAGGACCCTTCAAATAACTTTGCTGATATTGCAGACATGATCAAAAAAGTTTGGAGGCAACTGCTTTAGGCCACTAGTCCTCATTGCATAGTCTTTAGTTCTAACATCTTGGCAAGGATTAGAAACGGTGCCGAAAAATTTTCTTTCAGTGTGGAAAAAAAAAATTGAAGCTTCCTTTCAAAGATGCTTTTTAAAAGTCTTGAAGCGTGCGGGCTGCTAGGTGGCTCTGTGGATAGAGCACTGGTCCTAGATTCAGGAGGACCTGAGTTCAAATCCGGCCTCAGACACGTAACACTTACTAGCTGTGTGACCCTGGGCAAGTCACTTAACCCCATTGCCCAGTCAACAACAACAAAAAAAAAAAGTCTTGAAGCTTGCCCTGGAACCTCCAGAATGAAATTAGAAACTAGAGGTTTTGAAAGTCATACTCCTTCTGCCCAACCACGCACCCACCCAAATTCTGACAGAAAGAAAATCACAGACAAATTAAGACCTAGAAAAGGACCTTACAAAGTGCTAAGGGGAGAGGGGGAGAGTGTTTCCATTTGGGGCTGGGTCACCATGATGAGAAAGATTAAACACAATTCTATCCTACTACTATGTTATCTGACTTGTTTTTAAATCTATCTTGGGGAATAATCAATCAACTTTGATCTAAGACTGTAGAATCTTGGAGTTGGAACCTTACCAGTCACCTAGTCCAACATCCTTCTGCAGAAATCTCATTAACAACATGTCTGACTCTTGAAAACTTTCTCCATTAGCAAGTACCCTATTTTGGAAGATGATTCCATCATTGTATAGGGTTGGTTGTAAGGAAGGCCTTCCTTGGAAAGGAGGAAGGGAATAACCATTTATGAATTAAGTGCCTACTGTGTGCCAGGCACTGTGCTAAGCTCTTTGCAGATATCTCATTTGGGATTCACAACAACTCTGTGAAGTAAATGCTATCATTATTCCCATTTTACAGTTGAAGAAACTGAGAAAGAGAGGAGGTTGTGACTTGCCCCGGGTCACATAGCTAGTGAGTGTCTAAGGTCTATTTGAACTCAGGTCTTCCAGACTTCAAGTCAAGTGTTCTGTCTACTGCACTACCTAGCTGCCTCTGTTCAAACTTCCCGTGGTGGTACTAAATCTACCCTGCCCAGAAACCCCAGAGAAGTTGAATCCTTTGATAGGAAAACCCTTTGTGTATTTGAATCATGGAACCAAAAAGTCAAAAGGGACTTATGAGGCAACTAGTCAAATTTGTATTTGAATAATACTTGAGAACTGTGACTGTTTTTGCCTTTCTTTGTGTCTCCAGTCCTTAGCCCACTGTCGGGCACGTAGGAAGCATTTAATGAATACCCGCTGACTAAGAATCACTTCTATAGCATCTACAGCAAGTGGTCACCCAGTCTTTGCTCAGAGACCTAAAATGAAGGGGAAAAATCTCACTCTTTCCCAAAACAGCACATTCATTCAGGTAACTCTAACTGTTAGGAAGTTTTTCCTTTCATTAAACGTAATCGGCCTCTCAGTGACTCATACCCATTTCTTTCTCCTAGTTTTGTCTCTTGGAAGAAGGAGTGGAATCCTTCCCCCACCTAACAGCTTTAAAGATGGTTTTCATACCTGACTCCCAGTAGACTTTTTGCCGTACTAACCATCTCAGATTTAATAATAACTGACTATGCCATGTTGCGTTTTTTCTTTCTTCAGCTAGACTTATGGCAAATCTAGTACGTATGAGAGAGAATATTTATTTGGCTTTTCCTCTCTTCTTTATCCCAGCTCTATGATGGAGTAGTCATTTATGCCCAAGGGTCTTGTCATTTCTTCTCCTCCATCTCATTCCTCCTTGTGGGTTCCAATCAGGTCCAGAATGGCAGTTCCATGTGTCACTTGCTTCACCTTTCTAAGGATGAAATGATCATGAAGGCCAGCCGCTCTGATTTTGGCAGAGGGAGCTGCAGCATATGTCCTCTAACCCCATAGTCTCATGCTTCCATGCCAGCTTTGTAATCTGTTTCTAGAACTCTGATTCCAATTCCTCCTTCTGTCCCCATGTATGTCCCCATGATTGAATTGCTCCCGTTAGTTTCTACATTAACACATTATGGCTCTGTGACCCTGAGCAAGTTCTTGACCCTCTGTGTGCTTGAGGTAACTCTCTTAAGACACCCACCCAGTGTCAAAGCCAGCCCCTCTCTGCATCAAACCTTACCAAATACTTGGTACTGTATTTCTTCTGCACCTCAGGTTCCTGGCTCTTGAGGTAAAAGTGCCGCTCTCTGTCCTGTTTCTTTTAAGTAAATCATACCTTTCTGGAACCATAGTATAGTCACCAAGAGTCTGATGTAGGACTTCTTTATGTTAGGATGGCTAATTTACTCTCTTTCTTACCTGTACTTAAATCATTCACGTTTAGACACCTGAGGCCGTGGGTTTTATAGCTAGCTGCTTTCAAGGATATTGTCTCCCACGAATAAAAAAAAAATAAATTTTATGCTGGTCATCATCTTATGTCAAACCTAACCCCCTCTGTGATTCCAAGCTTGGCAGACCAAGAGAACAGTTTTCTCCCTTCCCTTCCTTTGTTTGGTTTAAAGCCTTCTTGATTAAATGTACAAGAGTTCAGTCAGTTTTTTTCTCCCTAGTTCTTTTTCTGTGTGCAATCCATCCTTGGCCAGAAACCTTGTGTTACAATATTTTAAGTCAGAGTGCTGTTCTCAGACATCTTCTTGGTCATCTGTTCACTTTCCAAATCCTTTTTCTCTTTTGAATCCCTACGTTCAAATGACAGTGTGTTTAAAAACACGTATACCCATGAGGTCTTAAGTTTTTTGCCTAGGATTTCTTATGGTGGCATTTCCCCCCCTCCCAAAAAAAATTGACTAGAAGTGAGTAATCATCAGGTTTAGTAAGTTTAGAGGGAATGCTGTCCTGGCTAGGATAAGTACTGTAGGAAAACAGACCTTTCTATTGTTTGGTTCTGGTTGAGAAATAGCTGCCTCAGTGCCATTAGGAAGTTCCCCATCACCATTACCCACCCTTCTTCTTATGATTCCTGGACCATCTCTCTAGTGGTGACACCTGTGCATCCCCATTATCATTTATCAGAGCCCTAGAAGCTGTTTTCTCTTCAGGTGTTCCAGTTCTCCCTGTTACAGGAGCCTCATTTTTATGATTTAGTTTCAAATGAAGCCTATGGATGGATCCCTTCCCTGGTGGTCCACTCCTCTCCTCCTTAGGCTTCTTGGAGTAGTGTTGGACTTGGAAGCAGGAAAACCCAAGTTTAAACATTGACTTGGGCATTTACTAACTGGCCCTGTCAAGTCACTTTACCTCCCCAGCCTCAGTTTCTTCATTTGTAAAATGAAGATAATCATGGACTCTACTTCACAAGGGTTATTGTGAAGATCACATGAGAATATAACGTAAAGCTCTTTACAAAGTCAGAGATTTATAAATGCTAGCTCTTATGTTATTATCATCTGGATCACATTCCTCTATCCTCCAAACTCCTTATATAGGTTGGAATTCCCTTTTGCATATCCTTTTTATTCTCTTTAGTCTCTTTGAAGTCTTTCTTTCATTCTTTCATAGAGTACTTCATTCTTGCTGATCACCCAGATAACAGAAAGACATTCCTCCTGCCTGTTCACTTTCTATTCTAGGATCATGCTCTTGAGTATCATGTGAGTTATAATTTTAACATATACAGTGCTTGGAAAAGTTGCAAAACCCTTTCCTATGTGTATATACATGCATGTGTTTTATCTATATGTATACATGTGTGTGTATATGTAGCATACATATATATGTGTATTGAGAGAGTATGATATCTGTTTTGTAGATGAAGAAACTAGGTTCTGAATTAAGTCATTTGCCCATGGTCACGTAGCTAAAATGAGGCTTCTTAGTCTGGGGTCTGTGAACATAGATGAGGTGGGGGTGGGGATAGGAGCAGAATCCGTACTCATTTTCACTAACCTCATGGATTCCTTGAGCAGTCCGATGAAGACTCTGAAACTCTTCTCAAAATGACATTTTTTAAATACAGAAAACAAAATACATAGGATTGCAAAGGAAACCAATTATATTGAAAAATGTTCATCAAAATATTTTGTGAAATTAATGGACCTCAAGTTAAGAACCCCTGCTTTAACTGAAATTTTAGGATTTCCTTTAATTATGAATTTTTTTAAAAATGTGCTTCTGAGAAGGAGTCTATAAGCTTTACCAGACTACTCAAGGGGTCCATGATACAAAAAAAAAAAAAAGGTAAGAACCAATGAGCTTAAGGATGTAGAGGTAAATCTGGACATTGGTCTTCTGACTCTAAGCCAATATAACACCCTCCTTTCACCCTGTTGCTTCATCTATGTGTGTGTATGTGTAGATATAGGTATACATGTGTGTATGTTTTTATGTGTATATATGTACATATGTGTATGTATTTATGTGTATATATGTATATGTATGTATTTATGTGTATATGCATGAACATGTGTCTATATGGGTATATATATGCATTACTTGATATTGACAAAGACACCCATCTTTCTCATCTTTTACTAATACGTAGTTGTTTTAGGTGTGTGTATGTATGTGTGTGTGTGTCTGTCTGTCTATGTGGAGGGCTTAATTTCTCCTGTGTCCTCAGGTTCATAAAATGACCAAGAGATGCTTGTGTCAAAACTAGGCCTTTGACGGATAGGGAGTGCAGGAAGGCATGAAGTATTTATCAGATGCTGTCCAGCGGCCACAAAGACAGCTGGCAACAAGTACTGCCCCGATGGCCCCAAAGGTTTGGGGAGATAACAGGAAGGCAATGACAATGACTGAAGTAGTCAGAGATACAAAATAGAGAGATCCCAGAGGACTGGGAAAAAAGGCACAGCCAAAGGCACAACTGGGAAAAGAGCAATACTCAGCTAAGCTTTTCCTAGAGCAGAGAGTGGGCACGGAGAAGAGTAACTGAAGATGCAGCACTGAGTGGAGCAGCCGGTGTGTGGGTGTTCTCTTTTTCATGTTTGTGTGAAAACTGGGACTATTAGGGGCAGATGGATTTCTAGAGGTAGAGGAAGTCTTCAGAGCCTTGCTATGGGGGTTTCGAGGAAATGTAGCAATTTTAGGAATTTTTTATTTCTTGAGTTGTTTGCAGTTGTGTCTGACTCTTGGTGACCCCTTTTGGGATTTTAAAAGATACTGTGGTGGTCTGCCATTTCCTTCTCCAGCTCATTTTACAGAGGAGGAAACTGAGGCAAATGGGGCTGAGTGACTCATTCAAGGTCACACAGCTAGTAAGTGTCTGAGGCCAGATTTCAACTCAGGAAGATGAGTCTTCCTGACAACAGGCCCTGTGCTCTATACTACCTAGCTGCCCCTAGGAAATTTTAGGAAATAGCAATTTTCTTCCCACCTTGGGAGGGACTAAGACTATGGTGAAGCTTCAGCCAGGTGCAGTTACAGGAGGATGATTAGTGGAATGATGTTCTGCCATGCCAGGTAAAATGGGACTAATAGTTGAAACAGTGATAGGGGAAATTGGTTATGGTACCATTGGCAGCAAAAGCTTACCCTGTTCCATAAAATTACTTTTTATAATGTCTACTTAAGTAGTTGGAATATAATTTTGCTAGCTAGGTAAACACAACTGATCTAATTGGTGTTGATCTGTGTGTTGCCTTAGTTTTAAACTGGAGGATGCAGTTGGGAGGAACAGTGTGTGGATATTGGTATATGGAGATACAAAAATAACCTTGGTTTGAGCCCTAATCTCCAAAGGTTCCAGGCTTTCTCCTGGTTTAAAGGCTGAACAAGTTGAGAGAGAATATCATAGTTTTGATTCATTGGGGATTTTGGGATATACCTCCCAAAAGGCAGAACTAAGCTAGGATTTTTCCTTCTGCTCCTCAGGCTAAATTGAGTCACAGCATTATTTTGATACCTAAAATAGAACTGAGTATCAGGTCATGAGGCCTCAGTCATCCTCTCTCCTCCATCTAGCATAAGGAGTCACTAGTTACTAGGGACTAGAAATTATTTGATGGGAGAAAAAAGAAGTATGACTGAACCTGGCTAGCAATGTCCATGTTCCAAAGGTGGGAGCCACAGGAGGGGAGGGGAGGGAAGAAGTATTTTTTTTCCTTTTCAGCTTCCCTTCTTACCTCAAGCATATACCCAGAGATAACTTTCCAGGTCAGATTTTCTCTGGATTCTGGGTAGAGCCAACAGCAGACACTTCTGCACTCAAGATGACCTGTGGGACTTTAGGGGACCCTGGCATAAGGGTTCCATTTTGGGGTTTGAGTCATGGCAGTAAGAATATTTTCAATGTATCTCTGAAGATTTTGACACTGTGGAGTACTCTGTCCTTTGGTTTCAGTGATATCCCTCTTTTGGTTCTCCTCCTTCCTAACATTCCTCTTTAGTCTTGCATCATCATCCATATGCTGACCCTAAAGTTCTGTCTTGGATACTTTTCTTGCTTCTTTCCCCCCATGCCTAGAAGCTCTACCTCTTCCAATATTTCCATCCTTTAAAGTTCAGCTTAACACTTCTTCCATGAAGCCTATCTTAATGTCCCAATTTTCTTTGTACTTATCATGTCTTTCAACATGTGCCATGTCCTATTACTATACTCTTCTCCAAGTACTCGACAATCCGGTGACTCTGGCCTTACTGTTCCTCAAACAAGACACTCTATTTCCCAACTCTAGGCGTTTTCACTGGATGTTCCTGGTGCCTGGAATTCCCTCCCTCATTGTCTTCACTTCCTGGCTTCCTTCAGGTCTCAGCCAAAACCCCACCTTTAAATGAAGCTATTTCCCATCCTCCTTAATGCTAGTCCCTTCCCTCTGAGATTACCTCTAATTTACCCTGTATATATCTTGTTTTTAGAAATTCGTTTGTATGTTGTCTCCCTCATTAAATGGTCAGTGTTCTTTCTAAGGGTGAGGACTGTTTTGTTTTTTGTTTTTTTGCCTTTCTTTGTGTGCTGAGGTTAACACAGTGCCTGACACGTTACTAATGATCAATAAACACTTGTTGACTAGACCTGACTGAAAGCTTTGTGAAAGCAGAGGCTGTTTCTTAGTTCAACTTTGTATCTTCCCCCAAGCAAGTGTAAATAGTAAAAAAGTAAGGATCTGCAAAGTGCTTTGAATATTATAGGTGCATTTAATTGAATTGTTTGGGATGGGAGAAGAAGGGAGTGGAGGCAATATTTGTGGTTTGAAATACTATTAATCCTTACTCGAAATCACAATTTCCCTGAGGGTATTATGGTCTAGTCTAATGAGAAATTAGAATTGGGCACCTGGGTGGCCCAGTGGATAGAGTGCTGGGCATGGAGTCAGGAAGACTCATCTTCCTGAATTCAAATCTGTCCTTAGACACTTACTAGCTATGTGACTCTAGGCAAGTCACTTAACCCTGTTTGCCTCAGTTTCCTCATCTGTAAAATGAGCTGGATGAGGAAATGGCAAACCACTTCAGTATCTTTGCCAAGAAAACCCCAAAAGGGATTACTGAGAGTCAGACACAACTGAACAACAACAATGAGAAATTCCCAAAGAGGAATGGGCAGAATAAATGACCTGTTCGCATTACATTGCTATTGTTTTGAAATATTCATAGTTTCTATTACAGCAGAGGTCCTTAACCTGGGGACCCTGAACTTGATTTCAAAAAATATTTTGTTAACCGTGTTTTGATAGAATTGGTTTTCTGTATAATCCCATGGCTTTTTTTTTTATGTATTTAAAAAATTCTAAGAAGGGCTCCATGGGCTTCCCTAGACTGCCAAAGAAATCTGACACACACAAAAAAGGCTTTAAACCCCTAGTCTACCATTTGACAATCCAGGCTAGCTCCATTAATTATGGAAATCGTTTAGGTCAGTGGTATCAGACTCAAAAAGAAAGAGCTGAATACTGACTTAGAAAACTACAAATTAACATTATCTTTGTCTCACTGTATTTTTATTTTATTAAACATTTCCCAATTGCATTTTTAATTTGGTTCCAGTTCAGTCTTATTTTGATACCTCTGTCCTAGACCACCTTCTTCATTTAACAGATGAAGAAACTGAGGTTGAGTGGCTTTTCCCAAGGTCAGACAAATTGTTGTGATTGTTGTTTTTAATAACCTAGGAAACCTACTGTCTGAACCTAAATAACTCCGACTGCAAACCCAGCACCCTCACATTGGGCATCATGCTGATGATTCCCTTTAGACAGTTGACCTATATCATACAGATAGGGCATCAATATACATGGGTATGGAGAGAAGATAATTTTTCTTTTAATGGCATTTTTCTATCTACTCCCCCACCCACCCACCCCAGGCTAGAGCAGAATAACCCAAGGTATGAAAGGCATTCAATCAGAATGCTGTTTATTGAGTATTTGGCAATGGCTACATTTATTTATTCATCTTGACTTGTCCTTTAATTCCCACATTGGATTTTTCTTTTAGTCTTAATATTTTTAAAATTTAAGGAGGCATCTTGTCTCTCCCCTTTACCCGCCTCCCCCATAATCTCCAGGTGGCTCCTTATCACCTCGAGGATTAAATATAAAATCCTGTTTGGCATCCCTCCCCACCTTTCCTCTCCTTTCCAGACTTCTTACACCTTACTCCCCGACATCTACACTAAAGTACAGTGACACTAACCTCCTAGCTGTTCCACATGAACAAGACACTCCGGCATTTTATTTGACTGTCCGCCATGCCTGGAATGCTCTCCCTCCTGGTTTCACTGGCTTCTTTCAAGGCCCAACTAAAATCCCACCTTTTACAGGAAGCTTTTTCTAATCCCCCTTAATTCTAATGCCTTCCTCCTGTAAATTATTTCCTATTTATCCTGAATGTATCTTGTCCGTACAAATACCTGTTTACCTGTTGTTTCCCTCTTTAGATTAGGAACTCCTTGAGGACGGGGACTATCTTTTGCCTTTTCTTCTATCCCCACAGTGCCTACAACATAGTAGGCACTTAATAGATGCTCTCCTTGCCAAGGTAGGGAACTAGGGATGTGAAACACTGCATGTAATTATCAGACTGTTTTGGCATGTTGGTTAGTTTTGCTGACCTTCTCTTCCTTCCCCCCTCCCCTGCCTTTATTGTTTGTTAGAAGGGGTGGCTCTCTGAGAAGAGGAGAGGGATGGAATGCTATGGGAAATGTAGGTGACGTCCAAACAAAAGGTACCGATTTTTACAAACGAGGTCAGATAAAGCAGGTCTGTGAGGATGAGGTCTGAAGGAAGGACCTGAGTTCACAGTGAAGGCAGAATAAGAAAAGGATTAAAGCTTAAAACTGCACCAAGACTTTTGGGACACTGTCTGTATGGACACAAAGCAGTGTCCATAAGGAGGAAGTCAGGATAGATTGGAGAGTTAAGAGTCACAAGAAAGTAAGTGCTGATTGTGGTTCAAGTACAACAACTGGGGGAAAACAGAACAAAACTGTAATCCTCTCTAGGGCAAGCACCCCTCCCACCTGCCTCTCTCCCTCCCCATGTGTGTTTTAAATTAACATTTCAACCTATTTTGTAAGATGGAAGAAATACTTTTTCTTCTCTCCACAGAGAATAATTTTTTTTTTACTTGAAAGAACAAACATGCCTTTCTTAAAATAAGTGGAATCTTTGAATACCAGCATCTTTCCCCCAACCTCCCTCCCAACCTTCCTAAGTTGCCAATATAGTCAACTTCCAATTACTCAGTGACTGATTTATCCATCCTGGCAGGAATCCATACTCTTCACTTCTCCTCCTCTTTCCTTCTGTCGGCCTTTTCAGTGTTCCTTCTCTCCTTTTACCAGAGGGAAGACAGGAAAGAGGAAAGAAAATGGACCAACATTTGGACCATTTGCTACCTGCTGTGTTACCATTGAAATTCCCACTGTTGTTCATGATTATAGTCTCTGTTCAGCCACAGATTGGAAGGAGTTTGTCCATCTTGCTATGTATGATCACCAACTCCCTTGGATTGTGATCATATGCTGGACCTCTTCCCTCCCCATTCAGAAGTTGGCTCAGTGTTTTTCTTGGGATGCCCTCGTGCCCTTGGGTGCCTTTGCTTTCTACCATAATGCATTCCTGGGGAGCCTGTACATTTCAGCTGGGGGACCTGCCCTAGAGCAAAGACAGCCACTTCTTTTTGACCTTGACTGAAGTAGAAGGACTTAGCTGAGACCTGAATCTCTTTGTTGACAAGGTCTTTCTACCCAGCGCCCGGGACCTTTGGTAGGCATCTGTTTTCAAAGGAATCTAATTTCCAGGATGAATATTATCTAGGGTGTCATCTAGAGGAGGGAAGAAAGAAAAGAGCAAACATGTTCCCAAGCACTCAGAGAGGCATTAGAGATTGTGGGGAGTTCAGATTTCAGGGTCAAGAGGAGGGTTTAAGAGAGCAGAGGAGACAGAAGAAAAATTTTAAAGATTGGGGAAGATAGCAGAGGCAAAGGAATGATAGTAATGTGAAGGAGCTGAGGGGAAGGATGAGAACAGAAAGGAACAAGAGAGTCCTTAGTGCCTCAAGTGATGCCAACAACGGGGTGGGGGTGGGGAGGAAGCTACCAAAAACCCAAATATCTGTACTCCACAGGCAGGGTCCAACACATTCTGGTGGTTCAATAGATGTAAAGTGATCGGATCTCAGGCCATCTGTTCCAAGTCCCTTATTTTACAGATCAGGAAGTTGAAGCCCAAGAAAGTTTGTGATTCACCCAAGGTCACGCACGTAATGAACCCAGGTCCACCGACTCGGAGCCAGTGGTCTTTACGTTGTACCATGCTAATGCTGTTGAATAATTTATTTTTATAATATGACAGTGTGACAAATGCCTTATCAATAATTTGCTTTGGCGATCCTTGGAACTTCTTCATTCCTTTGATATTCTTGACTTTTTGCTCTTCCAAATGAATTTTGTTATTATTTTTCCTGGTTCAGTAAAATACTTTTTTGAATCATCTACGATCTTTTTTTTTATTATACTGTATTATGGAAATGCTTGTTTTATTCCATAAATTAAATACAAAAAAAGAAATTTCTTCGTTCTCAACAGTGATGATAGTATTTATATTGTGCTTTGCATGTTATCTCATGAAAATGTGGCGACATGGGGGGAAGGAAGAGGGGATAAGTCCCTACTATGTGTCAGAAACTGTGCTAAGTGCTTTAGAAATATTATCTCATTTGAGAGGTGCCATTTACTATCCCCATTTTACAGATGAGAAAACTGAGGTTGACAGAGATTAAGCCACTTGCCTGAGATCATATAGCTAATGTCAGAGGTAAAATTCAAACTTGGATCTTCCTGATTCCAAGTCTAGGCTCTATCCACTCAACCATGGGCTGTGTAGCCCTTTCTAGTGTCAGCTCCTACCCTAATTTACATTCTTTTTGTTGCCTCTTGTACTCTATTGATTCTCCCTATAGACCCCTCTCTCTGCTTCAGTCCATCCTACTCACTGGGGCCAGAAACCATCAGCTGGTTGTTTCCATCTCTCAGGACCTCAGCTGCTGTCGTTGCTTTCTGTAAAATGAGGGGGTCATTTTACAGGGGCCATCTGAGCTGAGGGGAATCAGATAATAGGTTTGGATCTGGGAGAGATTTTGCAGGCCATCTGGTCTAACTCTCCTGCCCTCATTTTACAGATGAGGAAACTGAGGCCCAGGGAGACTTACCTGTGGTTACACAGATTACAAAGAGCATAACTGGGTTCTAACCCAAGTCCTCCGACTCCAAATCTGGTAGCTTGTCCATCCTACCAGGTTACTTTCCTTTATTTTTTATTATTATTATTATTGTTTTGGTGAGACAATTGGGATTAAGTGACTTGCCCAGAGTCACACAGCTAGTGAGTGTTATGTGTCTGAGGCCAGATTTGAATTCAGGTCCTCCTGACTCCAAGGCCAGTGCTCTATCCACTGCGCCACCTAGCTGCCTTGTTACTTTCCTTTATTCATACCTCTCCTAGACTATGCCTAGATGTGTTCAAGCATACGATAGGACAAAATGCCCTTGCCTGTCCTTTACTCTGCCATTGTATTGTATTATATTGTAGATAGAACTCCAGACTTGGAATCAGGAACAGCTGGGTTGGAATCCCACCTCTGACACTAGCTCTGTGACCGTGGGTCTCTGTGCCTCAGTTTCTCTCTCTGTAAAGTGGGGATGATAATTCCTTTCGTACCCATCTTAGAGGATTGTTGTGGGGCTTAAATGAGAATGTATGGACGGTGCTTTGTAGATTTTAAAGCAACATAGAGTGTGTCCCCAAAGTCTTAGCACAGTAAGCCTCGATCCTGCACTAAGACTTTTGGGACACCCTGCTAATATCCGTTGTTGTTATTCTTTAGTGGCTCCCAGGCTTTGTTGATGTGGCTCCTCCCTCTATACCTTCTTCTCCTATGACATTCATATGTACTTATTTCCATAATCTTCCATGACGTCATTGTTCAGTCGTTTCAGTTGTGTCCGACTCTTGGTGACCCTGTTTGGGGCTGTCTTGGCAAAGATACTAGAGTGGTTTGCCATTTCTTTTTCTGGCTCGTTTTACAGATGAGGAATCTGAGGCAAACAGGGTTAAGTGACTTGCCCAGGGTCACACAGTAGTGTCTGAGACCAGATTTGAATTTATGAAGAGGCGTCTTCTTGACTCCAAGCCTGGCACCCTGTCCCCTACACCTAGCTGTCTATAATCTTCCATAGAGTACCCACAAAACTTTTTCCCTCTGCTTCTTTTTGTACCTTGGGAATACCAACTTATCTCGGATTGGGGGTGGGACTTTTTCTTCGATATGACTTAAGATCTCCTAAACACCCTTCCAATGCTGTAAATTCTATGATTCTGCATCTCATCCCTAGGGACTCGAAAACCTTCCTAGCTCCCCTTGTTCTTTGAATCAAATCTGGCTTTCTTAGCTTGTCATTTCAGGCTCTCTATAACCTATGATTCCCACGATGCTATTTACAAACCCTAGGTTCTAGCCGGACTAGTTTGACAAAGCAGAACAGAAACGCTAATTCATTATCGCTCCCCCTACCCTGCCCTCTTTCTGGGATTCCATCTGTCCCATTTTTTGCTGATCTGAATCCTACTTATTACTCTTGGCCCAGCTCCCTTGATCCTATTATTATCAGCCTTTTATTTATCAGCCAATATTATTAGCCTTTACCCAGCTCTTCTATCTTATTCATTAATCCTTCACCAGCTGTTTCAGGGGAGTGTCCTCCGAGATTCTATCCTTGGTGTTCTTCTACCTGTCCTTTGGCAATTGTATCATAACTACAACTATCACTTCTATGTATACCTCCCAAGTATGTATCTCTAAACATTTTCTCTCTCCCAAATTCCAGGTCTCCATTTCCTTCTACCTATACAACAACTACATTTCAAACATAAAATGTCCAAATCCAAGCTTAGCTTCTTTTCCTCTACATATTTTAATGATAATATGTGTTGTAGGACTTTATGTGTAATAGGTATTGTATTTTTTTTTCCTCCTCAGCGGATGGAGGAGGAGGTAGGAGGAGAGAGAGAATTTGGAATTGAAAATAAAATATTTTAAAAAGAACATATTTTAATGATTAGAGCTAATTAGTTTATCATCCCATTTCTCCTCCCACCCAATTCGTAGACCTTCAGAAAACTACCCCAGATTGGAGGCACTTTGTGGTTCAACGTCCCTTCAGAACCATAGCTCATGAGCCCCATCTATATTTTATACTTTACTAAACCAAAGAAAAGATGTGTTAGTTCAAAGCAAAAGACACGGACTCGCATATCATAGCATATCAAATGACAAAAGATTCCCCCATACCCACAGGGGTACATTCTTCTAAAACTCACTGCATCACCAGTTGGGGAAATGTTTGTATGAAGAGGTGTGTGTGTGTGTGTGTGTGTGTGTGTGTGTTTGAGGCACAGACACACATAGACACACACACACACACACACAATCTGAGTGACCAGGTATGTAGAAGCATATGTGTAGGGAATACATGTATGTGATCAGGGCACAGTTAGGATGGGACTGGGGCAGTTCACACCTCTGACACTGTCTTCTCTTGCTTTCTTTTCAGTTTCCTCTGCTAGATATTTATTGCCTTTCTTTTCTCTACTGAGTGCCATGTTGTATCTCTGCCAGTTCCCATGAGCTGTTCTCTGTCAGCTGCTGATCATTAGCTTAAAGGGCCTCTATGGGCCATTAGCTGCTCTCTCCTATCATCTGCAGGGATCCAGTGATTAGTAAACCTCACCCTTTCAAGGGAGGGCTAAAATTCTTTTGCTCTACATAACGTAAGGCTAATATGGCTACACACCTCCAGATGGCCAGTGTGAATCAGCAGATAGGGTGTGGTTAAGGTTTCCCCTCCTTTTATCCATCCCTCTGGCACATTTCTGCAAGATTTCTGGGCCCAGCCAGCCATGTGAGTTGGAGTTAGAAAATTCCTTCATTTATGTCAAATCTGATTGTCCATTTTCTTTTAAGGGACAGCGTACAACAAAACCACAAAGATTACTTAGGGCCAGTGAGGTGACCCTCCTGCCCCCTTAATGCTTCTTCTTACCATGCAAATAAATCTGGGGCCAGGAAGAACAACAGGTATTTTTCTAGGTGAAATTATATGGGCTGTTGACTTTGACTTTAGAGCTTCTAAAAAAAATTCCTACCCTTATGCCTATCACTATCTCTGTTTAACCTTCCTGCAAACCACCAACTTGGCTGATCTCTCCATGGTAAGTATGACAAAAATGGCATATACATACACAAACATGTCTATACAATACACACATGCATATAGGTATACATATACATACACACATGTATGTTGTATAGATAGATATGAATGACAAGAAGAAGATCAGCAATGGGAGTAGAGCTTCTGTTCAGAGTAGATGAGTTAATGATACCTGAAGACCAAAGGCAAAACTACTCAACTCCAATTTTGCTTCTGTTATTCTCTGTTGAAGATAGAATAAAAGTCTAAGGAAAACGACCTTTGGACTAGGAAACAGGAGGGGGGAAATGGTTAACCAATGCAGTATTATGTAGCAGAAAGGGAAATGTACCCGCAGTCAGAAGGTCTGTGTTGGAGTCACAGCTCTCATATTTGTTAGCTGAATAAATTTGGCCCAGGCATCTGACTTCTCCAGGGTCTTTGTCTCATCATCTGTAAAATGACAGGGTTGGGCTTGATTTCTGAACCCTCGTCCAGCTCCAACTCCTGAGAACCAAAACTGAAGATAAGGAGGACGTGACAGGGAAAGCATTGGGCTTCTCTTTCTGACCGGCTAAGTTCAAGACACTGGGATCAAACTCTACATCCCCCAAGTCCTGAAAGAATTGGCAAGTGTGATTGCTGCAGTTATCAGCAAGTTCAGAAAAATCATAGAGAATGTAATACTGGATGTAGACAAAGGTCCCTATTTTCCAAGAGAAAAGAAAGTGGGGACATAGGACAGTGAAACTGACTTGAATTTCTGAAAGAATTTTAAATGTTTCATTTAAAAGGGGAAAGGAATAAGCATTTCTATATCACCTTCTATATGCCAGGCACTTTACAAATATTATCTCATTTGATTCTCATAGCACCTCAGAGGTGGATACTATTATTATCCCCATTTTACAGCTGGGGAAATTGAGGCAAACAGAAATTAAGTGACTTGTTCAGGGTTACATCGCTGATCAAGCGTCTAAGGTCAGATTTGAACTCAGGCCTTTCTGGGCCTGGACTCAGGAAGACTCATCTTCATGAGTTCAAAATCCAGCCTCAGATACTTCCTAGCTATGTGATCCTGGGCAAGTCACTTAACTCTCTTTGCCTCAGTTTCCTCATCTGTAAGATGAGCTGGAGAAGGAAATGGCAAATCACTCCAATATCTTTGCCAAGAAAACCCTAAATGGGGTCATGAAAAGTTGGACGCGACTGAAAATGACTGAACAGCAGCAATGACATCCTGATTCCAGGCCCAGTTCTCTACCCATTGTGCCACATAGCTTCCTCTGCTAGTTTGTGATCATTTAAAAAGAGAATCATTGACTGAGAGCCAGCATAACTTTATCAGGAGCAGGTCATGCTATACTGAACTTCTTTTTTTGACAATTACTTCTAAACTGTTTAACCAGGGAAATAGGATAGACTTGGATTTCAGCAAAGCATTTGACAGCTGCTCATGTTGTGTGTATGGATGCAATGGAGAGAAGCAGTTGGTGGAATGACTGCATGCAAAGAACGATCCTTAGCGTATCAATGGCAATGTGATGGGAGGTCCTCTAGTGGAGTGTCCAAAGGCTCTGTCCTTCACCGTGCGCTACTGGGTATGTTTTGTTGTTGTTTTGTATCAAAAAGAAAAAGCACCTAATATAATCTTTCTTCTAATAGCAGAGGCATCATGTTCAAGAATGAGAAGATAGTGTAATCCCTGTGCATTATTCCCTAGTTAGGCCACTGCTTAAGTCTGTAGTATTGCAGACAGTTCCAGGGGTCGCATTTTAGGAAAGATATTGACAGAATGAATCAAGCCCAAAGAAAGGTAACCAGAATGGTGAAAGAATTGGAGAATATGCCATTTGAGAATCAGTTGAAGTGTTTGAAGGCCTGTCATGTGGACAGCTGGGTGGCTTAGTGGATAGAATGCCAGGTCCTGGAGTCAGGAAGATCTAAATTCAAATCCAGACTTAGAGATTTACTAGCTGTGTGACCCCGGGCAAGTCACTTAACCTTGTTTGCTTCAGTTTCCTCATCTGTAAAGTAAGCTGGAGAAGGAAATGGCAAAACACTCCAGTATCTTTGCCAAGAAAACCCCAAATTGGGTCACGGAGAGTCAGACATAACTAAAATGACCTGAACAACAACAACATGTGGGAAAGTAATTAGACATGTTCTTTTTTTTGGCCCTAGGGCTTTTAAAAATTCATTATTATAATATTATTTTTTAAAATAAAAGAAATTCTGCCTTCTTTACCCCAACATTAAGAAAGCAAGAAAAACAAAACTATTGCAAACACATATAGTCCAGTAAAACAAATAACTATACGGGCCATGTCCAAAAAGCAAATGTCTTAGTCTGCATGTACTTTTGACTCCTTCACCCCTCTATCTAGAGGTAGATAGCTTCTGTCATCATTAGTCCCTTGGAATTGGGGTTGGTCGTTTCGCTGATCAGATTTGCTTAGTCTTTCAAAGTTGTTTGTCTTTACGGTATTATTGTCATTTTATAAATTGTGCTTCTGGTTCTGCTCATTTTACTCTGTCAATTTGTACAAGTCTTCTCAGGTTTCTCTGAAACCATGCCTTTCATCATTTCTCACAGCACAACAGTATTTCATCACATTCATATGCCATAACTTATTTGGTTATTCCCAAATGATAAGCATCCCTTCATTTTTTAATTCTTGGCCACCAGAGAAAGAATTACTATAAATATGTTTGTGCATGTGGGTACTTTTGATTTTCCTTTGATTTTTATGGAATATAAATTTAGTAGTGGTATCACTGAACCAAAGTGTATATATGGTTTAATAGCTTCTGGGGCATGGTTCCAAATTGTTTTCCAGAATGGATGGATCAGTTCACAGATTCAACAACAGTACATTAAGGTACTAGTTTTCCCAAATCTCCTTCAGCATTTGTCCTCCTCTTCCTCCTTCTTCATAGGCAAAGGTTCTTAATCTGGGGTCCAGAATTCAGGGAATCTTTGAACTCAGATGGGGGGACAGGGAGAAAGCATCTTTATTTTCATTAACCTCTAATTAAATTTGGAATTTCCTTCAATTATTTAAAAACATTATTTTAAGAAGGAATCCATAAGTTTGGATTTGGGATCCTTGTAAGGAACTTCCTAGCAAGTAGGGTTATCCAAAAGCAGAATAGGATGCATCTGCAGGGTTAAGAAGGTTCCCTCTGACTGGGGTTTCTAAAGTGGGGCTTTTGTGACCACTTGTCAGGGCTGTTAGAGGGGACATTCATACAGGGCAGGTTGGCCTCTGAGATCCCTTCCAATGCTGCTGTTCTGCAGTCTAGTGGTATGCCTATTCCAACTTGACCATTTCCATGAATGGTGCCACCATTCACCCAGTCCTCTGTGTGCAAAACCTTGGTCCTTACTTGGACCTCACCTCTAATATCCCCACTGGGTACCAGTATTTGGTCAATTCTCCCTTTGCAATAGTGCTTACATTTAACCCTCCTTGATACTTCTACCGCCAACACCCCAATACTAGGCCTTCATTACTTAACTTGCTGTAATAGCCTAGTAATAGGCCTTCCTGTTCTTGGCTTCTTACCACTCCAATCTTCATACTTCTGCTTGACCGAGCAAAAATCTTTTTTTGTCTCTCTGTTCCCCCCATCTACAGTTCAGGCATATAGATTATCCTGTTTTCCTTGGAAACCATTGAAATGTCTCAAAAATCAATATTTTGCCAAATAATTGACATTTGCATAGTGTTTTAAAGTTGGCAAAGCATTTTGCAAACATCTCGTTTAAATGAATCACATCAGTGGGCATTATAACAAAAACGTCACAAAAGTCTGGGTGCCACAACAGATGAAGAATCTCATTCTTGCCCTTATCCTATTCATCGAGAGCATGTTCACCATGTTTATGTATGTGTTAGGTGCAATGCGCATGATTTGGTACAGCAGTGACATGCCTTCTGCTCTGATCTGCAATTCATAAAATATGGTCACAAAATATAGATGACTATCTATAGATATTTGCATGCCTCTCATCTCCTCTGTTTAAAATAGAATCTCCTTTAGGACAAAGAACCTTGTCTTCTTGCATCTTTGTATTCCCAAACAGAGCTCATTCAGCCTACTTACTACCTATGTGACCTCAAGCAAGTACCTTTCTGGGCCTCAGTTTCCTCACCTGTAAAATGTCAGGCTTGTAACAAAAGACTGCTCAAGTCCATTCTAACTCTCCAGCTAAGATCTGTGAATGGGCCATAGTAGATGCTCATAACATTTACTAAATGAAACTTTCTTGTTGCTCTATATGGGCTAGACATCCAAAGGGAGATTTTTTTTTTTTATTTTACTTGGTGAACTGAACACTCGTGATAGTGAGAAATCTTTAAACAGATAAAGCTATAGAGCTCCCCAAAGTAAACAAGTGCTATTTATCCTATATCACAAATGGAAGCAGCCATCTGGCATGGAGGGTCAGCAACACTTGGATTCATGCCTCACCCTGCAACACCCTGGGCAAATCACTTAATCTCTCAGAGACCTGGGAAACTTTAGTTGCAGAGAAAGTGTTAACCTTCATAGGTACAGGGAGTTTTTGAATGAAATCACAGGTCCAACCCCTATCCATTAATGGGAGGAAAGCTGAGACTGTAAAAAAGTGCGCTTCTGTCCCCGATACTTTTGTATTTTGACCTGGTGCTCAAGACAATGCATTCCCAAAAAACCAAGCCCTGGACAGCATGAAAACAGAAATAATTTTTTCCTATTCTTTTCCAAACATTCCAGTGCTCTCTTCCTAGGGCTCATCTATTACCCAGCGACATCCTCATCCTCTTCTCTATGCTAAATGCTTTTTTTTTTTTCCAATTAGGGGCTATCTAAATGTTGTTGTTATTATCATCATTATGGCAGTCTGGTGAAGACTATGAACCCCTTCTCAGAATACTGTTTTTAAATGCATAAACTAAAATACATAATACAAGGGAAACCAAGTATATCTCTGTAGACAGAAAGAATGCAATCACATGTGAGCTAGTGATGGGTCTAATAAATAACTGTAGTCATTTTGAAGGAGCAATGCATGTAAATAATATTTCAAGAGAGTTATAACAACTGTAATGTGATATGAACACACCTGACTTCCACGGGTAGCAAAGGCACAGTTACTGCTAATACTAATGTGATTTGTCACTTACATTCATAATTAAAGGAAATGATAAATTTCATTTGGGAAGTTAGTGAAAATAAAGATGTCATTTTTTCCTATCAAAGTTCATAAGACTTCCTGAAAGTTATCGATAGACCTTATGGGGACCATGGAGCCTCAGATCTCTTCCAACCCATTAGATTACAGATGAAAAAACTGGGTCCTAGGGAGAGGGTAAGTGATTTGCCCAAGGTTACATACGTAATAAGCATTAGGAGTGGGATTTGAACCCAGGTCTGGTGACTCCAGAGTTTGTGCTCTTTCCTCTTTACCACACTACCTCCTCAGTATGGGCAGCTAGGTAATGGATCGAGTGCTGGGCTTGGAGTCAGAAAGCACTGAGTTCAAATGCAGTCTCCTTTACTCACTTACTAGCTGTGTGACCCTGGGCAAGTCACTTAACTTCTGTTTGCCTAGGAGGCAGCTAGGTGGCTCAATGGATAGAATACTGGGCTTGGAGTCAGGACGACCTGAGTACAAATTCAGCCTCAGACACTCACTAGCTGTGTGACCCTGGGGAAATCACTTAACCTGTTTGCCTCAGTTTCTTCAGTTATTAAATAGGAATGACAACAGCACCTACCTCTCAGGGTTGTTGTGAGGATCAAAGGAGATAATAATTGTAAAGCACTTAGCACAGTGCTGGCACAAAGTAGATGCTTCATAAATGTGTATTCCCTCTTTAGCCCAGTGATTCCATTCATCTATCCATGTAGCCATCCATCCATTGGCATAGTCATGGTACCTACCTCCCATAGTTGTTAGAATCAAGTGAAATCATTTGTAAAGAATTTAGCACAGTGCCTGACACATAGTAAGGGTTTAATAATGCTAACTAACTTCTCCCCCTTATCTGTTCTTCTCAGGTTTCAGGGCTGAGTTACCTTGGCCATTATACATATAAAAAGACAGCTCAAGCAAAAGTAAGGCCCTACTGTATGTAAGGCACTGTGCACCAAGGGTTTCTATCCTTTCTTTGACCTTCTCCTTTTCTTTTGGCCTCTTCTGCTTTCTCCCTATCTATCATTCACCGATGCACTGCCAAAGATCGGGCCTCAGGAATCCTTCTCTAAGTGATTCAGTCCGTAAAATTATTAAACAATACTCTGCCACAAGATTGGTGCTGCTACATCTTCCTCTGCTTTTGGATTTGCTTGTAAACTTGATTTGGCACCCCTCTCTGTCCCCATGGAACCCACACTCCACAAGTCAACCACAGATGAGCCTTGTAAAGCTTCTGAGATGGGGGCAACACCCTGCATGGTCTCATCTCTTCTCTATGGCCACCATACAAGGGACTTCACCTCCCTGGGAGGATGTTAATCAGGGACCTCCCACAACCTTTTATAGAGATTGGCTCACAGTTGCTGCTGTCTGAGCTTCAGCCGCTAATCATGTTAACAGCTTTATGTTTGATGGCAGAAACAGAAATACCGCCCGTGGAAGCTCTGCCTTATAGAGTGAAGAGGACAGAGAGGGTCTCTTCTGAGGATTTACTTATGTGGCAGTAAAGACCAGGAAGTTTTTTATACATTGTTTCCAGGGCTGGAGGTGGGATTTAAATGTTTCCGCTCCATGGGTCCAAAGAAAAACAGTAAAGAACTTCATGATTAATATAGCCAGACGCATGACTTCAAGCACTTCCTTCTGTTTGATTGCTGCAAGCATTTTTCTTCTCTAACTAGATCTGTGAATTCATTGATAATAATCCCAAGGAAGAAACTCAATCAACATAGATGGGCCCCCCTCTCCTCTGTGATGTAAAGTCTTAGAGAGTTGCCTGGGGCCCTGAGGGATTAAGAAATTTGCCCTGGGTCACATAACTAGTATGTGTCAGAGGCAAGATTTGAACTCAGGTCTTCACCTTGCCTCTTAAAAGAATATTAAAACTTGATAATGGGGGCAACTAGGTGGTGCAGTGTTTAGAGTACCTGACCTGGAGTCAGGAGGACCTGAGTTCAAATATGGCCTCAGACACTTGACATTTACTAGCTGTGTGACCCTGGGCAAGTCACTTAACCCTGGTTACCTCATGCAAAAAACAAACAAGCAAACAAAATCCCTTGATAATGGTCCTTCGAGCCTTTTATGGTATCCTAAGAGAAGAAGAGGAACTTTAGGCTTTCTATTGACTCCAGTGTGGCAAGATGATCTTGAGAAGCAGTAAAGTATCACCTTCATAAAACACACATTCATTAAGCACCTGCTGTGTGCACAACACTGAGCCCTAGCACAGAGCATGCAAAATCAAACTAGAAACATTCCCTGATGAGCTTATATTTTTCCAAAAGGATATAAAATTTATATAAACAAATGAATGCAAAGTAATTTCCAGAGGGAGAGAATGCTAATAACTGGGTGAGGAAAGGGGAGAGAAGGAGATCAAGAAAGGCCTTCTATTAGGACATGGCATCAGAGCTACCTGGGAGGAAACGAGGACCTCTGGTGGAATACATTCCAGGCATGGGGTATCACTGTCGTAAAGTCAGGAAAGTGGAATGTCAAGTACAGGTTGCAGCTAGAAAGATAATTTGCATGGAAAAGAAGGATCTTAGGAGCAGCTAGGTGGTGCAGTGCATAGAGCACTGGCTCTGAAGTCAGGAGGACCCGAGTTCAAATCTGGCCTCAGACACTTGACACTTACTAGCTGTGTGACCCTGGGCAAATCACATAACCCTGATTGCCAAAGCCAAAAAAAAAAAAAAGAAGAAAGAAAGAAAGTTTTGAGCTAGAAAGGGAATTTAGAGTTTGTTCAGTTTAATACTGTCATTTTCTAATAAAGAAACCAAGGCCCAGAAAGATTCCACAACTTGCGCAAAGACACACAGGTGAGAAATAGAACAGCTGGCATTTGAACCCAAATTTGACTCCAAATACAGCATGTTTTCCACTCAAATTATTATGAAATGGTAAAGTGTATGGGCAACATGAGATATTGGAGGCCTTTAATAATGCCCCCTTGGCCTAATGCTAGGTCAAGGATTCTGTATTTTATCTTAGACAACATGAAGTTGTTTGAAGGTTTTTTTGTTTTTTTTTTTGAGGAGAGGGCACAATATAGTTCTACTTTTGAAAATAAAAGTTTGGCAACCATGTGGAAGGTGGTTTGGTGAGGGAAGAGACTGCAGACAAGGACCCCAAATAGGCTATTGCCATAGTCTAAGTGAGAAATAATGACAGGGTAGAGACTGTGAGAACAGAGAAAGGACCAGTTGTGAAGTAGATAGATGTAAAGTTGATGACTTTGCAAGTGATGGGATATTGGGGGTGGAGGAATTTCTCAAGAAGTACATTGGTTTGATCTAATTTTTGTTCTATAGAGGGGAAGACCTTATGGAAAAAGACTTTATAAGTAATGGGATATTGGGGAAGGAGTGGAGAATTTCTTAAGAAATAAATTTGTTTGATCCAGTTTTTGAGGTCTGGAGGGGAGAGACTAGGAAGATCTTATAAGAAAAGACCTAAGCTGGGACTTGAGAAGGATTTCCATAATGATGATGATGATGATGAAGATAGCTAACATCTGCATGATGCTTTAAGATTTGCAAAGTGTCTCTAAGATTTGCAAAGTGTCTCTCCTATTTTAACAGGCAGAGAGGTGGAAAGTGTTTCCTGACTATGTGTAAATACATATAAGATGGGAAAAGATTGGGGAACAAATTATAGTCTATTTGATTAAAGTGTAGAATGCATAAAAGTGAGTAATATGAAATAAGGCTAGAACTTAGGTCACTAACCTCTCAGTGTTCTAGTACAACTCTTTAAGACTATAAGCAGAACATGGCTAATATGGAAACATGTTTAGCATGACTACATGTGTATAATTGTTCTGTTGCTTACTTTCTCAATAAGGCAAAGGGGAGAGGAAAGGAGACAATTTGGAACTCAAATTTTAAATTTTAAAAAATTTTTAAAAATTTAAATTAAATTTAAAAAATCAATGTCAAAAATAAATGAACTAATCATCTTTAGAAAGACTCCAAGCATTGTGAGAGGGCTTCCTCATCTGGGAGCACCTTATACCAGTAGAATTCACAGGCATAGTCCCTATCCCCCTTGGAGAAGGAAGAAATCTTCTGTAATCCATCAATAACTGATTTTTTCTGACTCCCTACATCTCATTCAGACTTCAAGTCCTGAAAACGTTTTTTTTTTTCTTGCTACTATCTAAATGTCTTTGGTGTTTCTTACACATTCATTTCCCATTTAGGACAGATAGCAAAGACACAGTATGCCTAGGACATAGCCAACAAAGGGGCATGGTATTTTTGAAGACCTGTTTACTCATTTCCCCCCCCCCCCCCATGAAAAGCTTTTACATCTAGAAGTTTTATCTTTTTTTTTTGAGGCAGTGGGGGTTAAATGACTTGCCCAGAGTCACACAGCTAATAAGTGTCTAAAGCCAGATTTGAACTCAGCTCCTCCTGACTCCAGGGCCTGTGCTCTATCTACTGCACAACCTAGCTGCCCCAGATATCTAAGAAGTTTTAAAATCAGCAACTGAGATTTCTGGTGAAAGTTATTGGCCAACCAAGGAAAAGGACCGAATCCTGGATTTTGCCCAGGAAATTTTGTTTAGTGAATGAATGAAAAAGCATTTATGAAACACTTTGCTTAGGTTAAGAGGGTAGCAAAGAGTACCATCTATTTTTTTCCTGAGCTCTCGAGTCTTTTTGAGTATATTGACTTAAGGGAAATGGAAAGTTACCCACTCTTTCTTGCTTGGGTTACAAATAGAAAAGAGAACAGTCCCTACTCCCAAGGAAGTCATACCCTATCTGAGGGAGAAAACACCTAGGGGAAGATTCGGCTGAGGGGAGATGGAAAAGCCCAGAGATTTTAAGGGTGGGCCTATGGGAAGGCCCATGTTCTGATTATTGGAGATTTAACAAAACAACGACGTAGCCCAAGACTGAGTGAACCATGGTGAGTCAGTTACTGATAATACCTGCTTTGGTTTTCTACACAGGTTTCCTCATCTTCCAGAATCACCTTGACCACACTGTGGCTAATTGACCTGGCAGCTGGACCCACCCGCCTAGAACCTCTGGAAGGTCTCCTTTGTGGACTGCTCTCATATCCGAGGTCTTATCTGTTGTCCGAGCTATTGGAGAAAATGATGTGATAGAGTCCATATTGAAGCTTTTTTTGGAAAAGTGCCCACTCATCCCACAAAGAAAGTGGCTTTTTTTCTTACCTTGCAGAACAGACAGTCTTCAATTCAAAGATGCCAGCCAAGACACCGATTTACCTGAAAGCTGCCAATAACAAGAAAGGAAAGAAATTTAAACTGAGGGACATTTTGTCTCCAGATATGATCAGTCCTCCACTAGGGGATTTTCGACACACAATTCACATTGGAAAAGAGGGACAGCATGATGTGTTTGGGGATATTTCATTTCTTCAAGGGAATTATGAGCTGCTACCTGGGAACCAGGAGAAAATGAGGGTTGGTCAGCTCCCTGGGCATAGTGAGTTCCTAAGGGCAAACAGCACCTCTGACTCCATGTTTTCAGAGACACCTTCTCCAGTGCTCAAAAATGCCATCTCACTTCCTGCCATTGGTGGTTCCCAAGCTCTTATGTTGCCCTTATTATCTCCTGTGACATTTAATACCAAACAGGATTCCTTTGGGCCCTCAAAGCTCCCAAGGCTTAGTTGTGAGCCAGTCGTAGAAGAAAAAACTCAGGAGAAAACCAACCACGTGGAGAATGGGACTGTGCACCCTGAGGACACTCCATGGAAAGGCAACGGTATGGCATCCCACTACAGTAATGGCAGAGACAGCCACTCATCCAGTCTCTCTGAACAGTACAGTGACTGGCAAACAGAGGATATGTTTGATAGTTCTGTTCCATGTGAACTCATCAAGGAGAAGACAGACTCGGAAGAATCCCTCTCTGAGCTCACAGGCTCCCTGCTCTCCTTGCAGCTGGACCTTGGACCCTCACTTTTAGATGAGGTTCTTAATGTCATGGATAAAAATAAGTTATAGGACTGTAGGCACATTGTCGATGGTACTGACAAGCCCAAAGCAACCCCAGTGGAAGGAAATGTACAAAGAGCTTCACTAGTTGTATTTGCAGTTATGCAACAGGTTTTCTAAAAATAAGTGTTCCTGAAAAATATTTTTTTACCTGTTATGTTGTTTACTGTTTGATATGCTCAGAGCTCTCCTTGCGAAACAGAAGAAATGAGTCAGAACCAGTTTTCTGCAAGCATTGTTGATGAGCAGATCAAGAGTTTGCTAGTCAATACACAAGGATTGTGGTTAGGGATGGCGCTTGGTAAGATTGCCTGCCTCAGTCATCATAAGGAACTTTGCAGTACCCTGATGTTCTCCAAGTGTTATCAGAGAAGCGGCATAGGGAGGGAAGAAGGAAACATTAATTCTCTCCCTCTTATTTAAAATATAAACTTCTTTTTTCTCAGTATAGACAGTTTTCTAAGAATTATTATCTGTTTGGGCTGCACTACACTGTAGCTAGGTCTTCAGTGTTAAACTATTTGTATGGTTTCATATTTGAACAACTTTATGGGGTTGGGATTTTTTTCTTTGCAGTTCATATATCCCTATATATTCTATAGCTCAGATTTTTGGACCGTCAAATACATGTTGGGAAGATGACTCAAGCAAAGTATTACTGTAACTAAATTATTTTTAAAGTTAAAATATATTTTTATGTGCCTTTGGCTTTTTATTGCAGAGTCTACATTTTATAGGAATTGCATCCAAAAGTCATTGCTTGCCTTGTTTCTGTTGGGGGGGATCCATTGTAAACCGTATATGTGTGTGCGTGTGTGTTTTGAGAAGATATATTAAT
Organism: Vombatus ursinus; assembly: GCF_900497805.2. NCBI lineage: Eukaryota > Metazoa > Chordata > Mammalia > Diprotodontia > Vombatidae > Vombatus > Vombatus ursinus. Next base: position 58,729,175 of record NW_020954556.1, read on the forward strand.
ACTTAGCATTATTTTTGTTTCTTCATCTATTATCACATAAGCGCATAGCACTGCAAACAACAGGATTGCAAAATTTTAAAAAAAAAAGGCACTGGTTATATTCACTGATGCTTCTGCAGAGACTGAGCTGCCCCGCCTAATGTTTGGGGAAATGTGGCTCTCAATACAATACTTGCATTAATTACATAGGTATTTCATGCAACACAATAAAAAGTAAATGTTCAAATGAGCTGCCTTTTGACTGTCCTGTAGAGGTGGGGCAAGGGCATTGGGGGAGAGGGAGGGAGGGAGGCAGATGATAAAATGGTTGCTTTAAACCCAGGGTAGAAGAATTTTGCAAAAGCTCTTGAAGCAGGTCAACAGATAAATAATTTTCATTTGTTTGTGTTAAAAGATATATGTCTTGCTATTATTTGGATTTATGAGGCTCCAGAAGTTAGTCTTAGTAACCTCAAGAGAATCTACCTGGCAAACAGAAATCTCATTTATGGCCAATACGGGCTAACAAAATTTCATTGCCACTACCAGAATCTAGATTATTGTCTCTCTGTCATTGCTTCCTTCTTTCCCAGGCATGTAAGTATGGCCTGGTCATGAGCTGCCATGGTTTCCCTTTCCCTGTGTAAGAAATGCTCTTCCAAGCCGAATGGACTAAGAGGCAAAGTGTCTATCTCACAACAAACATTTAATGAACAGCTCTCTATGTTGGGCAGTGTGCTAGGTTCTGAGGATACAAAGACAAAAGTGAATCTCCCTGCCCTCACAGGGCTTACATTCTACTAAGCTGACACATATATTAAGCAGACACATGGCAACGTTGGTGGGGAGGGGAACGCATGAACAGCTTCGGGGTGGGAGCAGGGAATCCATGAAAGGCTTCCTGCAGAAGACCTTGATTCCTTGAACAGACTAAGAAGTTAAGAGGATAGCCAAGAGTACAAGGGTTGGGCTTCCATAGCAGGATAAGAAATTCCAAGATCTTGTGGATAGTCCCTCAACCAATCAGGTGTACCAAACATTCTGTATAGGACTAGTTCCTTAAGAAAGAGCCCTAGAGGCTAAATTGGTTGTAACCTGTTGGGTTCAAAGACAAGGCCTTGACAGGGCAAAGGCGTTTCTCCACTGAGCTTGCTTAGTAAGCTTATTAAATATTAACTGACACACCCCAAGGGCGGAGATAGCTGCCATTTTTGAACATGGGACCCATGAAGTGGGCGGAGTTAACAACATGGACAAACATGCGATGGACTGTCCAAGAAGAATGTAACTCAGATGAACTAGACCAATCATAGCCCTGGTGGGTGGAGTATGGATCTTACTAACGTTTTAAAAGTTGATTCTACCACTGAACCACTACCCATGTGCTCCTAGAGTGCGTTGTGCCTGCTTCTCTCCAGAGACGTGTAATAAAGGCTTTCCTTCACTCATTCACCATGGTAGGTTTTTGTTTCAGATTTTTCTAACACCCAGACACTTTGAGGACATTGACTTGAGGGAACTGGAAAGGTACACACTCATTCTTGCTAAATTTGGGACTACACTATCACCACCAAGGGGGAAATATTTGCAATATGAAGGTTGATAACCTTTTACTCCCTGGCCTTACCACCTGCCCTAGCACCCATTCATTTTAACCAGCCTTAAGTGTAATGGCCAATGAGATCCCAGTCTATAAAATACACACAATATCCATCTAGATGCTTCATGAGCCTGCTTCCACAAGGTCTTGGTGGAGGGGCCCTTTCCCTTCTCATTTTAGAGCTTATCTGTGGGTGAATTACTTGGTGGTGACAAAGTTTTAAATGGCTGCTTATCTCTAATTGAATATGAATACAAAAAGCAGGAACAGATAAACGGTGGTTCCTAGTGGTGAGTGGGCAGAGCTGTAGGCCTCTGGGTAGTGGAAGAGGTAGCAATTCGGCAGTATCAGGCAGCCCATTGCTAGCTTAGCAAACCTCATAGTGCTATGTAAATGCTAATTATGAGTATTATTATTGTTGCTACCTTGTCTCACCTGGCATCCATGTGTACATGGTGGAATGCATGGCTGCCTTTATTTCTTATGTATTGTGTTGATTCTTTCCCAATCGTAGGTGGATGAATATTAGGAAGGAAATGCTTGTGAACTTCTGAGCTTCCAAAGGTCAGAAAAGACATCAAAAGTCCCCTCAACAACCGGAGCCGGTGAGGAGTCAGTTCTGAGGAGCAACTTCCTTGACCCAGCCCAGCAGTGAGTTGACCCAACAGCTGAGACACTGTGACTTGTAAACACCGGAGCAAATAGTCCATTGGCTGTGTCACCATGTCCAGAAGTGAACTTGGTGGGGAAAAAAAGAACTCTCAGGGCCAGGAAGTACCCCACCCCCACCCAGTATGGGCAGCACAGGGCTGGACATTTCATAACAAGCACTTTAGGCTTGACCCTACCGTCTCAGAAACTCATTTTTGGAATATCAGGAAAGAAGAAACACAAGACAGAAGAAACAGGAGGGAGGTCATGAGCTCATGGGCACATGGAAACAGGGTGGGGAGCTAAAGCAGATCCTTCTGCCACTGTTATCCATGAGGTGTTCTCCCATACCAATCTACTCTATCTCCACCCCAGCTGCCTTGAACCTTTGTGAATGACTCCACCTCTGGGGCCTACTGGATCAGTGCCTGAACAAAACCACCATATATAATCTTCTTAAGAGCAGGGACTGTCCTGTCTTCTTTTTTGGTAACCTTAGTGCTTTGTATAGTAATTACTTAATAAGCATTTTGATCTATCTACTTACACCCAGAGACATAGCATTTTTTCAAACCTCATTTGCAGTCAGAGAAGGGAGTTTGAATTTTCATGTCTTTTATATGCACACTCAATTCCAGTTTAGCCAATTAAAAAGTTTTTCCCCACCACTCAGTAAGCCAACAAAAAACTGATTATCTCCATCTGCTCCAAAGCAGGGAAAGAAAGGGCCCCTCCATAATGAATTTTTGGAAGCAGGCTCCCCAAGCCTTCCAGTCTGTATAGGGGGTGCTCATTGGCCAGCCTTTTCATTCCACTTCAAATTCTTCGTTCTTCCTTTTCCTCTCTGGGACCCCCACAGATATAATTTAACAACCACTCCCATTTATATTTTGCTTACTCATGATACGCAGCAACTCTGTGTGGCAGATAATATTAATATTCTATGAATGAGCAAGCTGAGGTTTAGGAGCAAAGTGATTAGGCTAAAATCAAACAGCCAACAAATGGTTAAGCTCAACCTTCCAATCAGTGTTCTCTCTGTGATACCTAAGACCTTATTCTTACCTTCTTTTCAGTCTATATGCAGTGACATAGGCTCTAGTCCCTTTCGTGATATGACAGACAACTAAATGAAATAGAAGAATTAACCTTCAATAGAACTCCACAGTATTATCAAGATTTCCCAACATGATAATACTGGATAACCCTGCATCTTCTGCTTTGTAAGAGCGGTCCACTTAGCAGTTCTCTCTGGAGAGTCAACTCTCAGTCACTTAAGTGATAATTGTCCAGTTTATATATTATCCAGACACTGAGTTTTCCTTTTCTCGGTAGCTTTCAGACAGGCTTTTGTCTACTTCATTGTTATAGGAAATTAAAACAGGGTTAACCTCAGAACATTTTCAGTCTTTTTTTTCTCAATACAATTATTAAGCACCTAGTGTGTGCAGAGCATTTGGGAAGATGCAAAGATAAGACAACAGGATCCCTGCTGGCCAGACACTTATAAACTATTGGGCATGGTAATACATCAATATAGACATTAATACAAATTAGATTATAGTAATTGTCTGAGCAGAGATATGAGATCAACAGAGGGAGAATCATTTTGAGCTTCCTGTGCAAAGTTTAGTGGGATTTTTTACAGATTAGAAAATTTTAGGAAGATATTGAATGATAGATGAGTGAGGTTTTTGTTCTACGATATATTTTAATTTCTGCCTGCATTTACTATTCCTTTCAACCACGGATGAAAGACTTGACTGTCAAATTGTTAGCTTGTGTTAAATTTGACAAACACCTATTAAGTTCATACTATGCAAGTTATCCTGTTAGATTCTGTGCATACAAAGAAAAAAAGAAAACAGTCTGTCCTCAAGCAGCTTACCTTCTACTGAAGAGATGTGACATAGATAACAACAAATGAATGCAAGTTAAATTGGAGAGCGAGACAGAAGTAGTAACTGGAGGAGTGGGTGAGGTGGGGGAGAGGTGATCAGGGAAGGCTTCCTAGAGGAGGTAGCATGTGAAGCTGAATCTTGAAGGAAAATAAGGATTTTGAGTCAGAGGTGAGGAAGGAATGCAACGTATGCTGGGCAAATGCCTAGAGTCCGGAGAAGAAATGTCAAACTCAGGAAACAGCTAAGAGTGCAATTTATTCAGAATAGAGAGTGTGTGAAGGGGAGTAATGAGAATAATATCGAAAAGGCAGGTTGGAGCCAGTTTGTGCAGGGCCTGAAACGCCTCACCAAGGAGTTGGTATTTTATCCTGGATATAATAGGGAGCCAGTGATGGTTTTTGAGGCCAGGAGTGACATGCATACACATACATAAGGAGATTATCTCACCACCTGTCGGTGGTTGGAAAGGAAAGAGACTAGAAGCAGGGGACCAATTAGAAGGCCATTCTAATGCACAGGTGAAATGTAATGAGGACCTGAACTTTAATGATGATCAATGAATGGAAAGAAGGAAATAATTGCTTTTGATTAGGTTAGATTAGGTTAGACGTGGCAACCGGTGAGATGAGTGGGAGTTTTTTGTTAACTCTTAACGATATATAATACTGAATGCTTTCTACATTTTTGAATCTTGGACTGTAGGTTTGTTTTGTTTGTTTGTTTGTTTTAAGTAACATTGATTAGGGGGGAAGTTTGTTGCAGCAGAAAGTGCATTGAACTTGAAATCAGAGCTGAGGTCAAGTCCTGCCAGAGCTGGTAATAGTTTTGTAATGGAGGTCATCAAACATCTCTCATCATCTTTAAAAATATGTTAATAATAGTTTATCTAGAGAGGCTTGAAGATCACATGAGCTAATATATTAATAACCATATCTCAATGAAATCAGTGGGAAATAAAAATCACCATTTCACAGACAAAGAAACAGATTCATGGATACTATATGAGAGTAGAACAAGGGAAACAAATTATTTCTCCTAACAGTCTGTTGCTCTACCTAGTACCGTGCAGTATAATAGGAAGTAGGAACTGGATTCAGAGTTGGAAAATCCAAGTTGGAGCCCCAAATCCAACTGTAGCTATAGTTGATAAACTCCCAGATAGAGTCATTATATATAAGATAATCTATATTATTTATATAACAAACTATTACACTAGTGAATAGTTTTACGTGATAAAATTTTACTTCACTCAGGTTTTTTCTCTTTGCAAACAGAGATTAGAGTTAAAAAAAAAGGTCATAAAAGCTGAAAGGAACCCTAGATATCATCCTCCACCCTACGTTTATAGGTGAAGAAACTTAGACTTGATACATTTAAATAGTTGCCCTAAGGTCATCAGTTAGTGGCCAAGGTAGGACTAGGTCTTATGTATCCATTCAATTTCCAGTCCTCCATTGATCAACATGGGAAGGCATGACTAATTTGGCCTCTGCATCATTAAGATCATCAGGAGATTTGGTCAGAGTAGTTTGCCATTACCAAAATGGGATTTGGCTATGCAGATCTAACTTAAGGCACATTTATTCTCAACAATATCACTTCTGCTGGACGGCTTGACAGTGCCATTATTCTCTTTTTAAAAAATAAGTTTCTATTGATTTCTTGTTTGTCTTTACATCACCAGTATCCCTCCTGAGAAAGCTATCCCACATAAGTTGTATTTTTAAAGAAAAAAAAAATGAAATTTTTAAAATCAGCATAAGTGGTTGGTATATTACTTATGTACTTTCCCTCTCTGCAAAGAGATGGGGTGGGAATGTCTTCTTATACCTCTTCTGTGAAGTCATGTTTTTCTTCATAATTTTGCAATATTCATTTTGATTTGTGTGTGTGTTTTTTTTTCTTTACATTGTTGTATAGTCAGTATATATGTTGTTTTCTTGGCCCTACTTACTTCACTATCAATTCAAGTCAAATCAATTTCCATGTTTCTCTGTATTCTTATTTGTCATTTCTTATAGCACAGTAATATCCCATTACATTCATGTGCCACAATTTCAGTCATTCCCCAATCAAGGGGCATCTATCTTGTTTCCAATTCTTTACCATAACACAAAGTGCTGCTGTAAATTTTTGGGTGTATATGGGGACTTTTTTCTTATCAATTACTTTTTTGGAGTATGAGCCTGGTAGTGGAATCTCTGGGTCAAAGGTTATGGACATTTTAATTACTTTATTCACATGATTGCAAATTGCTTTCCAAAATGGTTGTACTAATTCACAGACAGCTCCATCAACTATGCACCAGGGTGCCTATCATCCCACAGTTCTTCCAACATTGACTCTTTCTGTCTTTTGTTGTCTTTGCAAATTTGTAGGGAGGGTGTGGCCTTTAATTTCTAAAACAAAAGGCTGCCATTCTCAGAGGAAGGAGCCTAATCTAGCAATTATTTCCCTCTTCTTTGTCTGAAGTATAGGCTGTTGATGACTGAAGGTACTTCTCTGTACCATCTGTAGCTCTTTAATTTTCACCTTATTCACAAAAGAAGTACTTGATGGAAAATAGATGTAAAACGTTCCTTGCTTGACTTGTCACAGTGTCATTTTGCAATCAAGATTGGATAGAGATTGGCATGTGGAAGGATGAGAACAAGGTTTTCTTGATGAGGGGTCATGTAACAAGACAGCAGAGGTTTTACAACTACTGAGCTGCATTCAATTATCTCCCATTTGGACTTGAAAGACAGACCCTACTGTCACATCTGTTTGCTTCCAACAGGAATCAATAACCGTCATCCTTTGAACGTCAGCCAGATTTTGTTCTTGGAAAACGGACTGTCACCAATGACGGATAAAAACACATGCACGAGTTCAGGCCGCTGAGTAGAGTGGGAGTTTGATACCCCAGTGCCATGACATGCAAACGGAGAAGTAAGCTGTAAGTCAAAGTCAGACCGGGCCAAGTAAATGAAACAAATGTTAAGCTCACCGTAAAATAGCTTTGGGGCTATGTCACAAGACATATGTGTGGTTAATTTACAAATAAGTCACACAGAAAATGAATAGCATCAGTTCAAAGAAAGAAGAGAGAGACTACCACGGACTAGAGTGAACTGAGACAGTTTCATAAAAGAGAGATTTGACCTAGGCCTTAAATAATGGGCTGGTTTGGCCAAGTTGAGGGGAAGTAGGACAATGTTCCAGGAGAGGTAAACACCCAAAGTGGTGAGGAAAGAAGTAGGGGGAGGGTACAAATTTATTCCACCAGAGATCCTTGGGTGACCAACAGACAGAAATGTGCTGTTTTGATAAGTAATAGGTTCCCTTTCATTGAAGGATTTCAAGCCAATGCTACATGACCACTTCCAGGATTCATTGTAGAGAGGATTCCTGTCCAGGCATAGATTGGACTAAATGGTCACTGCAGTACCTGATACTTTGTGATTTTGAGATTCTCCTAGTATTGACTCTTAGGGACACATCTTTACTTGCTCTCTCTATCTTCTGTGTCCTTTCATTTGAGAGAGAGAGAGAGAGAGAATTTATGAAGTGCTAGGCATTGTGTTAAATATTGGGAATAGAAACACAAGCACAAAACAAAAAGTAGGCCCTGTCCTCAAGAAGCTTACAATTTTAATGAACAATCAATTCATAAATTTAATTAAATTAATTAATTATATTAATTAATTAAATGATAACATTAATTAATATAATTTAAAAAACAATCAATTTATAAAAAGGAGCTACAAAAATCAATTAGAGGTGAGTTTGGCTGTTATGAGTACTTCTTTTTCTTTCTTTCTTTCTTTCTTTTTTTTTGGTGAGGCAATTGGGGTTAAGTGACTTGCCCAGGGTCACACAGACGAGTACTTCATATAGAGGTTCTGAGAGGGGACTTACCAATAGGAAGAAGAAGCCACAAGAATGCCTAAGTCTTCAGCATGAGAAATCCACTGAGTCAGAGAGAAAAATAGTGCACAGAGAATAGAGATGTTATTTCATGCATCTTAAAGCTACCAAGAATCAAAATTTCCTCCCTCTCAGGACTGGAATGCAAATTTTCTCAAGATCCAGGTTGTGGTGGTACATAATGTGACATTGGTTCTAGAGGAGTTTCAGCTGAGAACTCTCTTCTGGGTGATGAGTAAGGAGCCAGATGCCCAGAGGGCAGGTGTCCCAAGGCAGGGGATGGAGAAGGAGTCTCATTAGAAAAGCAACAGACTGCTAAGGATGATTATTCAGGATCTATATAATCCTGTTGATTGCTCACAGATCAGAATGACCAACACAGATATTAGATCTGTTTTCCAAAGCTGTAGTTCACTTAGATCTCTCAACTGTCAAAAGATAGGTCTTTAGTTTTTTCCTCTTTAAAATAAAGGGGTTAAACCAAATCAGGAGCTTTTAACTTAGGGTCCATGCACCTCCCCATGCTCATCCCCGAGAGGTTCATGGATAGATTTCAGGGGACTTATGAACTTGTATGAGAAAAAAAAAATCATATCTTTATTGCAATCTCTAATTGTAATGTAGCATTTTCCTTCAATTATGGCTTTTAAAAACATAAAAATATCATTCTGAGCAGGGGTCCATGGGCAGTTGGAGATCTGAGATTGGAGGTCAGGAGAGAGAGCAGGGCTGGATAAATAGCTCTTAGAACCATTTCCATAGAGATGGTAACTGAATCCATGGGAGCTGATGAAATTACCAGACAAAATAATACTTAGGGAGAAAAGAACAGGGCCCAAGACTGAGCCTTGGAGGACACCAAAAGTTATCTGGTGTGACCTGGATTGAAGATCCAGCAAAGAGAGAACTGAAAAAAAGGCTATTTATTTGGTAATTAGGAGGTTCTTGGTCACTTTGGAGAGAGCAGTTTCAGTTGAATGATGAGGTCAGAAGATAGACCGTAGAGAGTGAAGAAGAGAGGGAGAAGAAAGGAAGTGGAGACAGATTGTAGTACAGATAGAGGGAAAGATACGGAGTGATAGTAGGGATGAAAGGATCCTGAGGTTTAGTGGCACAAGGTCATGCTAGTGACATAACCTAAGACCTCTAATTCCAAATCTAGTGCTCCCCTCCCCCACTGATGGTTCCCTACTTTTTCAAAGCACAAGCACACTACCCCTACCATCACCACTTTTTAACCTGAAAACATTTCAGAGACCTCTCATGAAAGCAGTCACATTGTTCCATTGAGTCATTTTTCAGTTGTATCAGACTTTTTATGACCCCTTTTGGGGTTTTCTTGGCAAAGATATTGGAGTGGGTTGTCATATCCTTCTCCAGCTCATTTTACAGATGAGGAAACTGAGGCAGACAGCATAAAGTGACTTGCCCAGAGTCACACAGCTAGTAAGTGTCTAAGGCTGGATTTGAACTCATGAAGATAAGTTTTCCTGATTCCAAGCCCAGTGCTCTATCCACTGAGCCGCCTTGCTGCCCACATACTGTTTATGATCATTGGCTAAAATAATACACAATGCAAAAAGGTAGTATGAATTCAGTAACACTTTTAAATGAATTTGTATTTTATTCATCACAACAGTAACTACATATAACTGGAAATTCATGTTACTGAAGCCAAATAATGTCAAAACTGGAGCTCTTGAGTTACAGCCACTAAATAAAATCCAAATGGCGATGCTTGAATTTAAATTCATACAATAATTTAGATTCTCAGGCCCTTTGAAATAACCAGAGCCCCACAGGGTTCACAGCCTGACTGTTGGGACCACTATACTGTACTTTCCCAGTTTCTGTTATTTGTCCTTATGTTTTTCTTTTATCCTGTAGCATCGCTGTAAGTTTCTAGCACTCACTTCTGCCTGATCCCTTTGAAATCCCTCCAAAGCTTTCCTTGAAGTCTGCTGTCTCCTTGTGGAATTCCTTCAGTGACTCAAGAACCACCGAGGATTAGACACCAAAAATGCTTAATGGTGGTGTCTTCCTAGGCAGAGCTGACTTTAGGTATGTGCAGAATAGACAGCAGCCTAAGCGAGAGGATTTGAAGTATAACATGGGGAAAGCGGCCTTGAGAAGCTGTTTGATTTTATATAACCTCAGGTCATCCATTCTTCTGACCGAGCAGACAACGAGGGAAATCCATCGGCAGAGGGCAAGTCCTAGCTGGAAGTCGATCCCCTCCCCCCACCACACCCCACAAGCTTCCAGGAGGTGCTCTGGAGGCAGAGAGGCATCCGCCTTACATGCTCCAAGGCCTGGCCCCCGTCAGTCTGCTTCACCCACACGACAGAGGAGTTGGCAGGCGGTCCTCGCCGATCAAAATATCTCTCCTGCAGCTGCCTCAGTGGGTGAAATTACACCCTCAGAGATTCATTCCATCCTCCACACACTGGTGTGGCACAGTGGAAAGAACACTAGATTTGGAGTCAGCTCTCACCTTCTGCCGTCACTTCCCTCATTTACGTGAGTTCAGATGTCAGGTCTGCTAATTACTGCCTGTGTGTCACATTGGGCAAGTCACATCACCTGGCTTTACTCAGCTGTAAAATGATAGAGTTGCACTCAGTAATCTCTTAGGTCCTTTTCCCCTTAAGGTCACTTAAGGGTCAATAACTAAGGTGAAGTAACTGGGGCTTTTCCCTCAAAGTACAAACGGTCAAGGAGTATACTTCCTCCCCAGGGGATTTGCTTCCTCCCCATGGCTGTCCAGAGGGAGCTATCCCTTGCTCCTCATGCCTTGCGGTCAGTTCCCTATCAGCTTGCGCCATGTGGAGATCTCCCTCCCTCTACCACCACTAGGTCGCCTCACTCAGGGTTCTATCCCTGTGGTACTCCTGTCCTGGAGCTTCTCCCTGAAATAAATGTGGGGAGGTAGGACGTGGTCTCTGGGTTACAGGCCATCTCATTTTCTGACGTACCCACAAAGTAAAAATATTCTCTTGGATCATGATGACTTCCTCTCAGATTATTGTTTTTGTCTTAATGCCACCATCCAGGTTGCCGTCCCCTCCCCGCAACCCAAGCCTTCCTTCCCATCCCAGGTAAAACAATCCCTTGCTATAACTCTGACCCTACTGTCCTCTTAAAATGGGAGGGGTATTAGGGGTTAGCATACTGGGGGCACTGTCTGGAAATTGTTTTATCAAATCCTTTTCCTTCATGACTGGAGAAACCTGCAGCAGAATGAGGGTGCTCACTCAGTACTTGAATGTGGGAACACTGTGGAGAGGAAACAAGCTGAAATGGAGAAGGAGCTCACCCAGGGCATGGGGGTAAAGGCCATGCATGATGACTCCTCTGTCCACCTCACGGTTCTCTGGGCCCGGACAACAAAGGGGCAGGACGCTTCAGACTCACTCATCACAGCTTCTGCAGTGGCATGGCGATAGAACTCGCAACTACTTAGCCAGTGCCCTCTGACTTTCTTTAATGTGTGTGTGTAAAATTGGTGTCCTTGGTTTTAATTTCATATATCCACACACATATGTATATATATATATACACACACGCACATATATATGTATGTGTATATATAATACACACATGTTGTGTATGCATCTGTGTCTATGTGCACACAAGTATATGTATAATATACGTACATATATACATACTATACATACATACATATGTATATATGTCTATGTGTTACATGTGTGTATAGTATACATACATATTCACAATACTATATGCACATGTATATGTATATATATATCTGTGTATATATGCGCATGTATATTATACATAAGACACATGTATGTATATTATACACAACATACATATATGTATATTATACACACACATATATATGTCCATACTTCTCTTCCTCCACTCAGAAAGCCATTCCTTGAAGCAAAAAATAGAAAAGAAAGTAAGAAACAAAATTTAGCTCGGCAAAACTCCACCAAAAACACCAGTCAAAACTGACATTATATGAAATATACCACAGCAATAGTCCTCCACTCATACAAAGAACAAAGGAAGATATATTCTCATCTCTACTTTGGAGTCAAGCGTGGTATTATTATATTATTATTATTTCCTCTTGCTGTAATCTTAACTTAAGAAACATTTATTCATCACTAGTGTTCTAGACACAGAAAAGAATACAAAGATTAATGAGACCCTGTCCTTGGGGAACTGACCTGGAAAGTTCAACAAAATGTTATTTTGAATAGATAAAATTGGATTGGACAGAGATATGGAATTTAGTAAACTTAGGTTGGAGACCCAGCTTTAATACTTACTAGCAGTTGTGTGGGTAAATAGCTTTTCTGAATCTCAGGTTTCTCAGCTGTAGGAAGGAGTTATTTGTACCCTCTATCTCATAGGCTGGTTAGGGCAAAAGCATTTTCTAAATCATCGAGTGTTATATGAAGATGAAAAATTCCTGTTCTAAATTCTTATTGACCTGGTTCTATGAATAGTAACATAAACCTTTATACCAAATATTAGCATTTCTAAACATGAACTAACATTCTATGTATATGTGTGTCTCTGTTTCTCATTCTCTGTCTCTATGTCTCTCTCCATCTCTCTCTATGTCCTTCTCTCTCTCTCTCTCTGTATGTCTCCCACCAGAATGTGACTTGTAATTATATATATATGTGTGTGTGTGTATACATATATATATATATGTATGTACACACACACACACACACACACACCCATAAATCCTACCAGCTCCTTTTCAGTTGAATTTTCTGTATTCTAAGGCAAACCATTAGCAAGTCCCTAGAAACTCATGAAGGCTTTGGAAAGACAGAAACACTAACATTAAAAATTACATATTGACTTTTTCATCATAAGCAAGAATGTTCAAGTAATATTGGAAACTAAACATTAGCAGGGTTGAAAGTGTGTTTGGGGGGTAGGGAATGACTGTTTTCTAGCCCTTATTCCCAGTGCAAGAAAAATAATGGTGTAATAATGCTAATGATAGCTCAGAAACAGCATTTATGGTGCTTGCATAACTGTTTCCTCATAAATGACAAGAAGTGAGGGTAGATGAACTCAATCTTAGATATTTGATTAAAAAGATAAAGGTTCTCCCATCCTGGTAGGAGGGACATGATGACTACAGCAACCAAATAAAGCAGGATATTGGAGGAAGAACAATGCAATACCCTTTTAAAATTAATAACCACAAACAAACGAAGCCGGGTGCTCACTCAAGATCACAATGTGCTTAGCTTCGATGGTTTTTTGGACTTCAGAAGCGCAGTAAAGGCCCAGTGCCCTTAAAATTCAGCAGAGACTCCCCTAGATGCCTCCAGTTAAGCCTCATCGTCTTCCCTGTAAGACTTTCCCATAAACAGGCCAAATGAAAGGATCGATTGCTTTCAGTATTGACTGGTTTGTCACATTCTCCCTCAAAGCCCAGTTGGTCCAAGCATCAGCACCCTCTGACAAGAGGCTGCATGGATCAGGCAGGGATTTGGGGTGGATGGCCTCTGGGTCTCTTTGAATGCGAGAATCTATGATCCTCCACTTTCCTATGTTTCCTTAAGTTCCTCTATCTGCATTTTACAGTTTTCTTGTCTCCACTCATGCTCTTACGTCAAGTGCCTCCTGTTGCTGCTGTCTGTCTGTCTGCCAGCCTATCTGGAACACAGCCTTCTAAATGGGGCTATCTAATCTGATGCAGCACCTAGGCGTAGTTGGTTCAGAGCTGGCCCTGGAATAGGGACCATCTAGGTCCAAGGGAGACCTTTGATGTACTGTCTAGGTGACTCTGGGAAAGCCATTTCAACTCTCAGGACCTCTCATAAGTCTCTAAAAATATAAATGGCAGCATTGTTGATGATCTAACTTGATAGAAGGGCTTTCCTCACTGGGAGTTCCATAAATCAATGTTATCTTTGGTCCAGACACTCTTCTTTCTTCTCCACCTGAAAAAAAAAATTGGATATGGGCTAGGAAATTGGATCATAAAGCTTGTTTTTGTTTTTCAGTCATTTCAGTCACTTCTGACTCTTCATGACCCTATTTGAGGTTTTCTCGGCAAAGAGACTGGAGTGGTTTGCCATTTCCTTATCCAACTCATTTTGCAGATGAGGAAATGACTTGCCCAGGATCACACAGCTAGTGTCTGAGGCCAAATTTAAATTCAGGTCTGCCTGACTTCAGGCTGGGTGCTTTATCCACTGCATCACCTAACTACCCATAAAACTTGTTAGCATTGTACCTAAAATAAGAATAAATAGGCTCTGAGTCAGTAGTTGAGATTCTATAAATAAAGCATTAATACATGAACTTTTTGAAACATTCATTTTGGTTGTTGAGAGACTTAGCTGCCTTTTTGTTTTCAGCTGTATGGAAAATTGGGGTTGTAGGGTAAATTATTCCCAGACAAATGAACTATGACACCAGGAACTGGCTTTTGTGTGTCTGGCACTCTCATTTATATTGTGAGAACCCTATGGACAGTGATTGTATTTTGATTTCTTTCATATCTACCATAGTCCTTAGTATAGAGCTGGGCCCATGGTCGTTTCTCCAAAAAATGTTTCTTGAATAAATAATATTAGCTGGATAGGAGGTCACCAGTGAAGTGCTCCAAGGATTTCTGCTTTATTCTTTACTGCTTAACATGCTTTTCTAATAGCTACCATATCAGATGGCCCAGTCAGGATCCAAAAAGATATTGAGAAGATAGAGCATTGGGCTGTTTCTACTGAGACAAAATTTAATAGCAATAAATTGGATGTAATAGTGTAAGGAAGAGCCCCTTTCAGGCAATCATCTAGCCTCCTATATGTTTTCCCTTACTTATTCATGTCCCTGGACAAGTGGGAGAGATTCGGAAGTAAAAAGCAGTTGTGCTCTCACTGGAGAAATGACTCGAGTTGGCCTACAGAGACACAAATTTAGAAAGCATATTGATTTGTTACCATAAGCGCCCAGCCAGGCACCAAGAAAAGGTGTGTGTGTGTTGGGGGGGGGTGGAAGATTGGGGGAAAGGGAGGAGGCGGGGTCAGTATGCGGTGGGGGATGGGAGGAAAGACAGGGAAGATAGCTCCTGGGACAGCCCTGCTTTTTAAAAGACTTGGCATCTGGACCTGGAAATCTGTTCAGGGGATATGAAGCTTCTGGGCAGGGTGTCAGAGGAAGCAAACATTGGAGAAACTTGTGCAGGTCCTATGGTAACCTTGTTTGGTTTTTCTAAAAGGGCATAGCAATGTGTTAGACAAAGATTCAGGTAAAATAGCATCGTGGAGGGCAGGATCCCATATGGAGGTGTCCAATACAGTGATGTTCAGCATAAGACAGTATCCAATGGAACCATGCCTGGCAGTGCCCAAGAGGGACTTTGAAACCAAGGTCAACTGGGATAGCCTGTAGATGTCTACAGCTCTACAGCAGACGTATGAGTTGCCTTTCAATCAATCAATCAATAAACATTTAAGCACTTTGTCTGTGCCCAGCACTAGGCTAAATGCTAGAGGTATAAGGAAAAAGCAAACATCAGTCTCTGTCCTCAAGGTGGTTACATTCTAATGGAGAAGACAGCATGTATGTAAATAGGTACATTCCAAGATCTCTTATGAGGGGAGGTGCTAGCAGTTGGCGACTGGGAAAGGCCTCCTGCACAAGGCAGCATTGGAGGGGAATCTTGAAGGAAGCCAGGGATTCTATGAGTCAGTGGTGAGGAAGCAGGAGAACCTGCTAGGCATGGAAGAGAGCTGGTACAAAGGCTCAGGCACAGGGGATGAGCATGGAACATGCAGAAGAGTAACAGGACCATAAGTCTGGATCATAGAGTGCATTGAGGGAGTAATGGTTATGAAAACTGGAAAGATGGGAAGGGGCCAGGTTGTTTAAGAGCTTTGAATGCCAAACAAAGGAATTTATATTTGGTCCTAGAGGTAATGGGGAGACACTGGAGCTTGTTGAATGGGGGTAGGGGGCAACATACTCAAATCTACTTTAGAAAAATCACTTTGGCTTACTAGCTGCATGACCCTGGGCAAGTCACTTAACCCCATTGCCTAACCCCCCCCAAAAAAATCACTTTGGGTGGATTGAAATGAGAGTGATAAGACAAAGAAAGAAGCAAATCAGAAGGTTATTGCAATAGTCCAGGTGAGAGTGAGAGTTGATGAGAACCTGCACCAGGGTGGTTTTCTTGATGAGGCGCTATGTAAGGAGACAGCAGAGATGGTAACTGTGTGAATAGAACAAAGGGAACAGATCAGAGGAATATTTCAAGGTAGAAATGACAACATTTGGCAACTGATTGGATATGTTGGTTTAAGTGGGAGTGCAGAGTTGAGGATGGCACTGTGGTAGTAAACTTTGGTAATTGAGAGGATGATGGTACCCATGACAGTAACAGGAAAATTCAGAAGACCTACCTTATATGGATACCTCTCTTCTTATAACTTCTTTGTGTAACCACCCTCCCCACTGATGCTGTATGTGTTTCTAAGAGAGTACACCCTAAGATAATATGGAAGATGTTATATTTCTTACTTTATCATTTTAGTAAATGCCTTTACTTTGAATCAATTGCATCCTCTTTCTAAGTAGTGAAAGTGGAACACATTGGTGGGGGCCTATGGACAATAGTTTCAGAAGTGTGGACCCACAGAGTACTTTGAACTTAAATTGTTATATGACTCATGGGCACAAATTGAAGGAAATAACCCAGAACGGGGGAGAGGAAAGAGTGCTATATATGTTTGCATTACAAAAATTAAGTTCACAGGTAAAGGTTAGAGGGAGCATGGTTAGAAAGCAGTTTGTCTAGAAAAGATTTGGGTGCTTTAACAAAACAAAAGCTTGAAAGGAGTCAGCACCATGATGTGGTAGCCACAAAAGCAAATGTGATTTGGGGCTTCCTTAAGAGGCTTAGCTTCCAGTAATGGGAGGTGATGTCCTCTTGGTACCCTTCCCTGTTCAGCCTAAGTCTGGAGTATTCTGTTCAGTTCTGGGCACAATTTAAGAAGAACATGCTAAAGCTGGAAAATGGCCAGAAGAACGCTGTCAGAATGGCAAAGGGCCTTAAATCCATGTCATGGAGATAGGTTCA
Source organism: Vombatus ursinus (assembly GCF_900497805.2). Lineage (NCBI taxonomy): Eukaryota > Metazoa > Chordata > Mammalia > Diprotodontia > Vombatidae > Vombatus > Vombatus ursinus. The sequence goes on from NW_020954556.1 coordinate 58,746,303, forward strand.
AGGAAAGGGATATGTTTAGCCTGGAGAAAAGAAGCCCCAGAGAAGGTGTGATAGCTACCATCAAGCATTTAAAGGTCTGTGGAATGGAAGAAGGGTTAGACTTGACTGTTTGGTCCCCAAGATCAGAACCAGAAGAAATGGGTACACATTGCCATGATATTAGAGGGGAAGAAAAGGTCTAATGATGAGAACTATCCATAAGTGGAATACATTGCTTTGGGAAGAGGTACTTTCTCCTTCATTGGAGGTAGCACTTAGTATCTCTGGGGTGTCACCTTCCTCATCTGTAAAATGAAAAGGTCGGATTCAATGACTCCCTTCCATCTCCAAATCTGTGATCCCATAAGATCTTCCAGTATACACCGGATGCCCATTTGTCAGATATATTATAGTAGGGATCCATCTCCTGTGAGGTACCTTCAAACCCTAAAATTCTATAATTCAGTGTTAAACCTATTTTTCCTAAAATCTGCCATGAATTCCTCTCCAAATATCCCCTCTCAGTCTCTTCACTCGACAGGAAAGCCTTAACCAGTTCACAAGACTATACAACAGTGAATAATATTTAGGCCAGTCTAAATGAGGCAAGTATATCCAAACACACTGAATTATTTGGTCTAAGACATGTTTTCTCCTTGCAAAGTGTGTGTCTACAGGCAATGAGGGATGACAAGCCATGTGCTGGACCTAATGGGAAGGGATATTCCCAGTGCCTGGACCAGGAGTAGACAGGTTTGCTCCCTGACTTAAAACTCCCACCTTTAACCACTTCACTCAGGCCAAAATTACCATAATAACAATAGATAGCACTTACAAATCACATGAGATGAAATTTGTAAAGCACTTAGCATAGTTCCTGGCATACAGTGGGTGCTTAATAGATGCATGTTCCCTCTTCCTTCCCCCATCCCCATATAGTACTTTAAAGCTTATACAATGCTTTACACATGTATGATCTCGTTTAGTTTTTATAACTCCTTAACATAGTTACAATTATTATCTTCATTTTACAGATAAGGAAACTGAAGCTGTTGAAGATTAAATTATTTGCCCAGGGTTAAAAAGCTAGCAAGTGTGAGAAGCAAGACTTGAACTCAGGTCTTCCTGACCGTGAGGACAGTGCTGTCTTCACTACATACCAAATGTGAGGGTTGGACTAGATCTCTAAGGCCTCTTGTAGCTCTGAATCTATGATTCTCTCAATAAGCGTTATCAAAAATTCAATTTGTCCCAAACTGAACTCACCACCTTCTCTCCTAAGTATACCCTTTCTTCTAACTTCCCTATCTCTGTTGATAGCTAATTAGAACATTTATTATGTATTTACTAGTTTATCCAGGCAAGCGGGCAGGGTTTTCAAAGCCTGGCCACTGTTATTACTGGTTTTTGTCTCCAATGTCAACCTCTTTGAGTCAAGACAATAAGCATTGATTAAGTGCCTTTGTTGTTATTGAGTTATTTCAGTTGAGTCTGACTCTTCATAACCCCATTTGAGATTTTCTTGGCAGAGATACTGGAGTGGTTTGCCATTTCCTTCTCTAGCTCATTTACAGATCAGGACACTGAGGCAAACAGGGTGAAGTGACTCGCCCAGGGTCGCACAGTTATGAATGTCTGAGGCCAGATTTGAACTCAGATCTTTCTGACCACAGGCCCAGTGCTCTATCTACTTCATCATCTTGCTGCCCTCTCTGCCCTCTGGCTGCTCTTTCATTTTCAGTCTTGTCTGACTCTTCATGACTTCATTTGGAGTTTTCTTGGCAAAGATACTGGAGTGACTTGGCATTTCTAGTGCCTTTCCCTCCCTTCACTATTCTCCCATTAGACTGTAAGCTCCTTGAGGACAGGGACTGTCTTTTGCCTCTTTTTGTATCCCCAGTGCTTAGCACAATGCTTGGAACACAGTGAGTACTTAAGAAAGTTTTATTGACTGACTGGATTTTGGATTACCATCATAAGATAGGAGCAAATCATTTCAACCGAGAGACCTTGTTTTATATCAGTAGGATACACATGAACTGATGTGAGTTGAGAAGGCTTGACTTGAATTTCAAGCTCATAGACAATCACGGAAATGAGAACTAAATTCAGGAGGGACCCATAATTGAGTATGGGCAGCTGGGTGGCTCAGTGGATAGAGTGTTGAGCTCGGGGTCAGGAAGACTTCTTTTCCTGAGTTCAAATCTGGCCTCAGATACTTACTAGCTGTGTGACCCTGGACAAGTCACTTAACTCTATTTGCCTCTGTGTCCTCATCTGTAAAATGAGCTAGAGAAGGAAACGGCAAACCACTCCAGTATTTTAGCCAAGAAAACCCCAAATGGGGTCACGAAGAGTCAGATATGATTGAAAAATGATCGAACACACACCTGATAGTTGAGTAGGAAAAGAGAAATCAGAGCTAGCATTACCATGTTATACTTGGTTGCTTCCGCTTGTCCTTCCTTTTTTTTTTTTAGGCAATTGGGATTAAGTGACTTGCCTAGGGTCACACAGCTAGTTAGTGACAAGTGTTTGGTCGGAGGCTGGATTTGAACTCAGGTCCTCTTGACTCCAGGGCCGGTGCTCTATCCACTGCACCACCTCGCTGCCCTTGTCCTTCCTTCTTGAAGAGGACCATAACATCAAGGAGATGATGCCATGACATGCAAATGAATTGGATTTAAGTGAGGCAGAGCTATTCAAAGTCACTAGCCTCACTTTCTCCTCCACAGCTATCTGGGTCCAGTGGTGATAAATAGATCAGGACAATTGGAGATGGCCTAGGATACAGTGGGGAACTCTCATTGATTGGCCAACAATAGGTCCCAGGCCAAGCTCTACTAGGTCATGTTTGGGCCCAGATTGACTCAGAATGAACGTAAATAACAATTGTTTCTGTTTTGGCCAGAAATCCTGAGGGTCTTCCCCTCCCAGATCTATTTTTTTTTCCTTAAAGAGGCAGTTCATTACCTCATTTCTTATTAAACTTTAATAACTGAATGGGCACTGCCTCAGTCAAACAGTTTAAAAAGGCCAAGGTCCCCCATCGCATCTTGGGCCATCTCCAGTTGTCCTGATCCATTATCTGGCCATTGGACCCAGATGACTCTGGAGAAGAAAGCGAGGCTTGTGAATTTGTCATTCTTGGAACAGTGGACTGGAGGAAGACGGTCAGTCAATATGCATTTATTAAGTATATATTTTGTGCCAGGCAGAGGCAGCAAGGTGGCTCGGTGGATAAAGTGCTTAGGAAGACCTAAGTTCAAATTAGGCCTTGGACACTCACTAGCTATGTGACCCTGGGCAAATCATTTAACCTCTGTTTGCCTTAATTCACTGGAGAAGGAAATGACAAATCATTTTGGTATCTTTGCCAATAAAACCCCATGGACAGTATTGGCACGCTAAGGTTTGTGGTGTCATGAAAAGTGGGACAGATTGAATGACTGAACAATAAATGTGCCAGCTACTGTGCTGAGCAGTGGAGATATAAAGAAAGGAAAAGACAGTCCCTGCCCTCAAGGGGTTCACAATTTAAGACTTTCACTTTTTTTTTCTCTATTCATTGCCTGAAAGATAGAAACTCCTAGAGCCCAGTCAAGGGAACTGACAGAAAGAAGCCCTGTAGATCCCAGGCTTAGGGTTTCTATTTTTGTATTACACTACCCACAGTATGCCAGAAGAGGAGTAACCAGAACAGAGGAGCCTGTGGATGAGCAGCATTTCCCAACAGTGGATTGGTGTGTAGACAGTTCTGAGAGAGACAAAGGATACTAAAGTTCATATTCCAGAGTCATGATTTGTCCTTGGCACATGTGTTCCTTATGGATGTCTGTGTGCTATGGTTCTGTAAGTTTGTGCTCATTTCCTGCTCTGTTTGCATTAGTGGGAGAATGTGTCCCTGGTTTGCAGGTGCAATGTTATGTTGTCATTATTCTTGTTTTGTCTTCTGTTTCATACATGTTTTTGATCAAGAGTTAATAGAGTTTATGCTGGGAAAACTAGAAAAGAGTATGGCAGAAACTAGGCATAGATCAAAATCTCACACGATATACCAAAATAAAGTCAAAATGGGTTCATGATTTAGATATAAAAGCCGATACTGTAGGCAAACTGGGAGAGCAAGGAATAGTTTACCTCTCAGATTTATGGAGAACAGAAGAATTCAGGAGATAGAGAACATTACAAAATGGATAACTTTGATTACTTTAAATTGAAAAGTATTTGCACAAACAAAGCCAATGCAACCAAGATTAAAAGGAAAGTAGAAAATTGGGAAAGAATTTTTACAAACCAGTGTCTCTGATAAGGGTCTCATTTCTAAAATATATAAAGAATTAGTCAAATTTATAAGAATACAAGTCATTCCCCAATTGATAAATGGTCAAAGGATATGAATAGGCAGTTTTCAGATGAAGAAATTAAAGCCATCTATAGTCATATGAAAAATGTTCTAAATCACTATTGATTAGAGAAATGCAAATCAAAACAACATCACACCTATCAGATTGGCCAACATGACAAAACAGGAAAATGATAAATGTTGGAGAAGACGTGGGAAAATTGGAACACTAATGCATTGTTGGTAGAGTTGCAAAATGATCCAACCATTTTGGAGAGCAATTTGGAACTATGTCCAAAGGGCTATCAAAATGTGCATACCTTTGACCCAGCAATAGCACTTCTAGGACTATATCCCAAAGAGATCATACAAATGGGAAAAGGATCCACATGCACAAAAATATTTATAGCAGCTCTTTTTTATGGTGGCAAAGAATTGGAAATTTAGACGATGCCCATCAATTGGGGGATGACTGAACAAGTTGTGGTATATAAATGTAATGGAATGCTATTCTACTATAAGAAATGATGAACAGGCTGACTTTGGAAAAACCTGAAAAGACTTGTATGGTCTAATGCTGAGTGAAGTGAGCAGAACCAGGAGAATGTTGTACACAGTAACAGCCACGTTGTGAGATGACTAATATTGATAGACTTAACCCTTCTCAGCAATACAAGGATCTAAGACATTTCCCAAGGCCCCATGATGGAAAATGCTATCCGCACCCAAAGAAAGAACTATGGAGTTTGAATGTAGATCGAAGCACACTATTTGCAACTTTTTTTCTTCTGTTCTATTTTGTTTCCTTTTTCTGGTGGTTCCTCCTATTAGTTCTAATTCTTCCTTACAACATCACTAATGTGAAAATATGTTTAATAGGAATATATATGTATAGCCTATATCAGATTGCGCACCATATTGGGGAGGGAGATGGGGAGGGAGGGGGAGAAAAATTTGAAACTCAGAAGCTTATGAAGTGATTGTTGATAATTCAAAATAAATTAATTTAAAAAAAACAATTAATAGAGTTTAGCTGGCTGGTTTGTTAAACGTGAAGCTCAGAATCTAGAGTGTACAGTAGTAGACGTATATGCCTCTCCTCCTTCCTCCCACCCCCAACAACAAAGTGAATTATAGCTGTGGCTCCCCATCTAAGAATCCTTCACCTGCCAGAAATAGGGCAAGTTGAGGATGAAGGTCAGTTTTGAGGGAGAGAAAAAGAGGATTAGGATCCATGTCTACAAAGCAGATATATTGCTGTTGTGATACTAAAGAGGAACTAAAATAATTCTGTTTTCAGGGCTCTTCTAAGATCAGGCTGCCTCTACTTTGGACTCATCCTCCTCCCCCAGACTTCTCTGGGACCTCTCATGTCCTGTGATTTGGGGAGATGCCGATGGGCAATCCTTTGCATATTACTGATTGTGATATCTGAGATAGGCAACCAGACAGACTCGTGAGTGAAAACCTGCCTTTTCTCTATTTCAAAACAGACCAAACATGGTCTTTGACTATACTGACGAACCATTCAGTCGAGCAATTTCACTTTACCTGAGTTTCGGTTCTCTCGTTCCTAAATGGAGGATATAAAACCAGTCCTTATTACCTCACATGTTTGTTGTGAATATCAACTAATATACTGTATGTGTACATCATTTGTAATGTTAAAGCCTTAGGGGAAATCCTGGGAGGTTGGCGAGGTGGAACGTTTCCTTGGGTTAGCTTCTTTCCACTACACAGAATAATGGGACTAAAAAATCCCTCAAAAATCAGAGTAAGGCTACCAATGATTAAAAACAAACACCTTATTGAGGGAATCTGCCACAGGATAATTCTTATACAAAAAAAGAGCTGAAGCAAAACTCAGAAGCTTCCAGAGCACTCCGCTTTTCCTATTGCTGGCCCTCCACCCCCTTTAGGACAGGCTTCATAACTCTTGTGGCTGCGGTAATTTGGAGTGCCTGCCTTTTGAAATTACCTTTTTCCATTTTCCCAAGGGAATCCTGGCTCCAAGCTGGTGGCTTTGGAATACTTTGATCACTTCCTGACTCCTCTCACTCCCACACACGTGTGGGGATCTTTGTTGTTGTTGGGTCGTTTCAGTCCTGTCTGACTCTTCATGACCTCGTTTGGGGTTTTCTTGGCAAAAATATTGAAATGGCTTGCCATTTCCTTCTCCAGCTCATTTTACAGATGAGAAAACGGAGGCAAATAGGGTTAAGTGACTTGCCCAGGTTCACACAGCTAGTGTCTAAGGCCAGACTTGAACTCAGGTCTTCTTGACTCCAGGCCCAGCTCTATCCATTGTGCCACCTAGCTGCCTAGGTGTGGGCACCTACCCCAACCTGAATAGGTACTGAAATTTGAGGCACCAGAATTTTAGAATTAAACACATAAGAGTGTTGCTGAGGGAAACCCACTATGAGGGTGAGTTGAATCTGTGAATCAGACAAACTTTGAGTCCCTCCCCTCCCCCAAAAAAGTAAAGAGGTAACTGTGGAGGAGTGTAAATTTTGTAGAAGAAAGGGGCACAGGGAGGGCACTAGAAACTCACCAACGATTGAAAGGAATTTATATAGTCACAGTAACTTAAAGATGGCAGAGTCATTACTTTCTGTAAACCGCTTCAACCCCCAAAACCTCAAAGGAAAGGAGTTACATTCCAGATGTAAATCAATGACAACTGACTTTACAAACTAAAAAGACTCCCTCCCTATGAGGAAAACCTTTTTGAGTTAACACTGGAGAACGTTAATACTTAGAAGTCTCACTCAGCATCCCTTCCCCCAGCAAACGTCATGCTCTTAATACAATGAGCACAAGCAAGCTCTAGGGCTTGGGACTGAGATCCCCATAGCAATGGCATTTCCCAAACCCCACCCTAGACCTCACAAGAAATGGCACACACTGTGTCCAGTCACTTGAAGGAGAGGAAAAGTGGAAATAGAGGAATTACGTAGGGCTTGAAAGCATACAATACTGTATGTGTACGCTGTTTGTAATATTAAAACCTAGGGGAAATCCTGGGAGGTTGGTGAAATGAAACATTTCCTTGGGGTAACTTTTTCCTAATGCATAGAATAATTCAACAACAACAATAAAAAAAATTAGTGGAGTGTTCAGAGTGCAGATTAGAAGGGAGTATCTAGAGTATTAGAAGGGAATATCTGGCCTGGTGGAAAGGGGGTTGGAAAACCAGTTAAGGTCAGTCCTCTTCCCCTAAAGTTTCTCAGGAAAGCAGCCCAATCAAAAGCAACTCTCAAATCCCTAGACCTGAGGAAAATGAGTCTGCCTAGAAGCCCTGCCACTGGGGTCTGTACACCATTGGAAAGGGCCTTAGATGATAATGACTGGAGATCCAGCAACAGTGGATATAAAAGAAAAGCTGAAGCAGCAACATATGAAAAGGAACTGATAGAGAAGATCCTAAAATAAAAACAAACAAAACCATATAGGACAATGAGTAAAATGTTAAAGACAAGCCAAAGCATGTTGAGTAAATATAATATGAAGGAAAGTGAACCAATATTGCCTGAAGAATGACAGAAGCCTGTGGATTCCCAGATTCTAGAATGATTGAAATGAGAAATACTAGATTTATATAAATACGCCTGAAGAACATTTGACAAAAATAAAGGGAGGCAAATAACTAAATCAATGTATACTAGTTATACTTGTGCTGTGCCAATATAATAAAAATGACAACACTATCTAAATCAGTTTAAAGACTTAAGAAATAACTAAGAGAACAGAGCTAAACATAAAATAACAAAACTCATTTAGAAAAGCAAGACATCTAAAATTTGAAGAGAACTAATGAGAAAAATTATAATTTAGATTTTCAAGACTGTTAAATTCTAAAGCAATATTCATCAAAACTATTGGGTAACAATTTTAAAATAAAAAAAAGATCAGTAGAATAGATTATATAAGCAACAAACAGAAGCAAATGAAAACAGTAGCCCAGTATTTGAAAAACCAAAGAACTATATATTACTGAAGGAATTCCCTTTTGACAAGAACTTTTGGGAAAACTGGAAAGCAATCTGGCAGAAGTTGGGATTAGACCAACCTATTATATCATATACCACAATAAGGTCAAAATGGATATCTGAACTGAATATAAAAGGTCATGTAATTGAAAAAAAATTAGAAAAGAGCAGGCTAGGGGGAGAACATGACTTAACAGAGAGAGATCATTAAAGATAAAAATAAGACAATTTTGACTACATAAAATAAAAAGCTTTGCACATATAAAATCAAAGAAGATAGAATCAGAAGAGAAGTAGTAAAGTGGGAAAATATTTGTATTTAATATTATAGATAAAAATCTGAAATCCAAAATATAGAGGAAATTGACACAAGTACAGAGTGTTCCATGAGTCTTAAGTGTAGTTTTAAGTTCAAATATCTCACTGAACTATTTGGAACTCCCTCCTGGATCACTGCCTTGTTGTGGTGGAGGAGCTTGCATAGCTCAATGAAACTATGAGCTATGCTGTGCAGGTTTACCCAAGATGGACAGGTCATAGCAGAGAGTTCTGACCAAAGGTGACCCACTGGAGAAGGAAATGGCAAACCATTCCAGTATGTCTGCCAAGAAAACTCCATGGATAGTATGAAAATGATAAAAGATATGGCACTGGATATGCAGCCTTTTAGGTCTGAAGGCGTCCAACATGCTAATAGGGAAGAGTGGAGGACAACTACAAGTACCTTTAGTACTAATGAAGAGATTGAACCAAGACCAAAGGAAGTTCAACTGCATATGCATCTGGTGATGAAAGGGAAATCCAGTGTTGTAAAGATCAACATTGCACAGGAACCTGGGAGGTAAGGTCTATAAGCCAAGGTAAGCCAGATGTAGTCAAACAGGAGAGGGAAAGTTTAAACATTGACGTCCTGGGTGCCAGTGAACTTAAATGGCTACGAAGGGGTGAATTTAATTGAGATGATCTCTACATATGCTACTGTGGGCAAGAATTACTTAGAAGAAATGGAGTAGTCCTCATAGTCAATAAAAGGGTAAGAAGAGCAAGACTGGGGTATAATCTCAAAGATGACTGAATGATATTCATTAGAATCCAAGGCAAATCATTCAGCATCACTGCAATATTAAGTTTATGCTGCAGGAATGCCAAAGATGGCCAAAGTTGATTAGTTCTATGAAGACCTACAACATCTTCTAGAAATAACACCAAAAAAAAAAAAAAAGAAAGAAAGAAAAGATGTCACATTTATCATAGAGGATTGTAATGCAAAAATAGGAAATCAAAAGACGATTGGAATAACAGGCAAGTTTGGCCTTGGAGCACAAATTGAAGTAGGGCAGAGAGTAATAGAGTTTTGTCAAGATAACTTGCTGATCATAGCAAACTCTTTTTCAACAGCCCGAAAGGCAACTCTATACATGGATGTCACCAGACAGTCAATATCAAAATCAGATTGATTGGATACTTTGCAGTCAAAGGAGGAAAAGCTCTACACAGTCAATTAAAACAAGACCTGGAGCTGATTGTGGCTCAGATCATGAGCTTCTTATTGCAAAATCTAGATTTAAATTGCAGAAAATAGGGAAAACCATTAGACTATATGGGTATGATCTAAATAACATCTCTTATGAGTATGAAGTGAAGGTGATGAATAGATTTAAGGGATAAGATCCCTTAAAAAAGAGTTCCTGAATAACTATAGACAGAGTGTCACAGTATTGTACAGGAGGCAACAAAAAAGAGCATTCCAAAGAAAAAGAAGGTTAAGAAAGCAAAATGGCTGTCTGATGAGGAGAAAGAAGGAAAGGGAAAGAGGAAAAAGAAAGGGAAAGATATACCCAATTGAATGCAGAATTCCAGACAATAGCAAGGAAAGATAAGAAGGTTTTCTTAAAGAAGCAATGCAAAGAAACAGAAGAAAACAGTAGAATGGGGAAAATAAGCTATCTCTTCAAGAAAATAGAGACATCAAGGAACATTTCATGCAAAAATGGACATGAAAACAAAAATGGTAGTAATTTAATGGAAGGAGTTTAAAAAGAGGTGGCAAGAATATACAGAAGAACTATACTAGAAAGATCTTAACATTAGTAATAACCACCATGGTGTGGTTACTGATCTAGACTCATAGATCCTGCAGAATGAAGTCATGTGGGCCTTAGCATAGATTGTACCAATAAGGCTAGTGGAGGTGATGGAACGCCAGCTGAGCTACTTACAATCCTTAAAGATGATGCAATTAAAGTGCTGCACTCAATACGCCAGTAAATTTGGATAACTCAGAAGTGGCCGCTGGATTGGAAAAGATCAGTTTATATCCCAATCCTAAAGAAGGGTTATGCCAAAAAAATTGCTGAACAATTGTACTCATTTTCACATGCCAGCAAGGTTATGCTTAAGACTCTGCAAGCTAGGCTTCAGCAATATGTGAACTGAGAAGAGCAGGCTGGTTTTCGAAGAGGAAGAGGAGCTAGCAATCAAAGTGCCAACATTTGCTGGATTATGGAGAAAGCAAGGGAGTTCCAGAAAAACATCTACTTCTGCTTCATTGACTGCTCTAAAGTCTTTGACTGTGTGGATCACAACAAAATGTGTTAAGTCTTCAAAGAAATGGGAGTACCAGATCATCTTACTTTTCTCCTGAGGAACAAGTATGTGGGCCAAGAAGCAACAGTTAGAACCAAACATGGAGCAACTGATTGGTTTAAGATTGGGAAAGGATTATGACAAGGCTGTATATTGTCACCTTATTTATTTAATTTATATGCAGAGTACATCACGGGAAATGCACGGATAGATCAATCAAAAGCTGGAATTAAGGTTGTCAAGGGGAAATATCAACAATCTCAGATATGCAAACAATACTATTCTGAAGCAGAAAGTGAAGAAGAATTAAGAAGCCTCTTAACGAAGGTGAAAGAGGAGAGTGTAAAAACTGACTTGAAGCTTAACAATAAAAAAAAAATACCAGCTAAGATCTTGGTAACTGGTCCCATCACTTCCTGACAAATAGGGAGAGAAGAAATGGAAACAGTGTCATATTTTATATTCCTGGGCTCAAAGATCACTGCGAATGGCATCTGCAGCCGTGAAATTAGGAGACATGTGCTGTTCAGAAGGAAGGCTAGGATAAATATGGACAGCATCCTAAAAAGCAGAGATATCACCTTGCTGACAAATGTCCATTGTGGCAAGGCTATGGTTTTTCCAGTAGCAATATATAGCTGTGAGAGATGGACTATAAGGAAAGCTAAGCACCACAGAATCGATGCTTTCAAATTGTGGTGCTACAGAGCACTTTTGGGAGTGCTTTGGACAGCAAGGAAATGAAATCAGTCAATACTTTAAAAAAATTAATTCAGACTATTCACTGGAAGGTAAAATACTGAAGCTGAAGCTTAAATACTTTGGCCACATAATGAGAAGACAGGACTCATTAGAAGAGACCTTGACATTGGGAAAGATTGAAGGCAAAAGGAAAAGGGGATGGCAGAGGATGAGATGGATAGATAGTGTCATGGAAACAATGAATGTGAGCTTAAATAGACTTAGGGAGATAATGGAGGATAGAAGAACCTGGACTGCTATAATCCACGGGGTTACAAAGAGTCAGAAATAACTGAACATCAACAACAATTTATGTTACCAAGAGCCATTCCTAATAGCAAATAGTCAAAGTGCATAAGCAAATAATTTTCAAAAGATTTGCAAACTACAAATGACCACATGAAAACAGGATTCAAATTATTAATAGAGAACAGAAATGCAAATTAAAACAACTTGAAGATTTCACTTTATTCTGTGCAGATAGAGATAAAAAAAGATGGCAAATGTCAATACTGGAGGAGCTGTGGGAAAACAGGTATACTCATGCTTTGTGAACCTTCTATGGTAGTATAACTGTTCTGGATTTCAATTTCTAATTATGTAAATAAGGTGACTAAGCTGTTAATACCCTGTGACCCAGCAATTTCACTCTTGGGTATGTATTCCATTGAAGTCAAAATCCAATATATTCCAAAATATTCATAGCAGCATTCTGTGGTAGCAAAGAACCAGAAATAAATTGGGCTCTCATTCGTTGGGAGATGGCTAAATAAAATACAGTTTATAAATGTAATTAAATATTATTGCTCAGTAAGCAATGGTGAATACAAGGAGTTCTCGGAAATTTGGGAAGGTTTCTATGAAATGATGCAGAATGAAATAAGCAGAACCAAGAGTATAATACGTATAATAACTACAGCAGTACAAATGAACAGATCGCCAAAAGGATGCTGAATTCCGAGCAATGAAAAAGCCAGCGATGGTCCTGAGAAAGAGAGAACAGCACATACTTCCTCTCTCACACCAGAACATGTATGTTGGGGAGACTATTAGAACAGAATTCTATATACATTGTTAGACAAGATTTCTGCTTCAGATATTTTTATTTGTTTTCCTTTGTCACAAGGAAGGGTAATGTGAGGAAAGGTGAGGGTAGAGGGAGGATAATTTTGATAAAAACAAAAAGGATTAATAAAACATTTTTTCAAATCTTAAAATACTATATAAATATAAGCTGTTATTATGAAATACTAACACTTTTAATATTGCTTAAATTCTTTTCAGAGTAAAGGCAGAAAAATGAATACCAATTATAAAAAAGACCTTTCAGCAGTCCAGAGCAAATGACTTATTACTGGATGCTACAAATGTGATAAATTCTGGCATGGAAAATTTTGAAGAAAGACAGAGAAAGATACTCTACATTCCTCAAACTTAAAAAAAAATAAAATAACAGGTTTGACTGATAGCTTTAACAATATATTTTTAGAATTTTTCAAAGGAGATTTTAATGGATTTGTAAATTACTTTTTCATCTCTCTTTCCTTACTTCTTTCCTTCATTCCTTCCTTCCCTCCTTCCCTCTCTTCCTCCCTCATTCTCTTCTTTCTTTCTTTTTTCCTTCCCTCCCTCCTTCCTTCCTTTCTTCTTTCTTTCTTTTATAAGTACTCATAATAAGCATTGATAAATTTTTGTTTACTGATTTGTTTACTGATTGTTTACTGTAAAAAAAATTAGTTCTATATGGAATCATTACCATATATTATTAGAATATGAAGACACTCCAGCAGTTTTTAAAAATGTATGCTTGTTTAAAGTAGGGCAGGAACATATTTTCTACCTTTTCAACCCTTAAATTCTAGCACATGCCTAACAAATATTGTTAAGCAATGCTAACACTCAAGTATTGTTTTTGTCTACCCATAGAAACCCTGTTATATGTAAGTTGGGCAAGAATTGTGTTTATTTATGTATGTATATGTGTGCATATGCACACATATACATACATACATACACATACCTAAATCTGTGTCTATATACATGATACACATATGTGCTGTTTATATATATACATATGCATGTATGTATATATACTTATACATGGATATATATAGATGCCCACATGCATAGACACATCATCTTCCTATCCCAGAGATAATCAATGCCATCAGACTATAAGATCAGCATATGTATACATATATGCATTATATATACATATATAATATATGTAGGTAGTTAGGTGGCATAGTGAATAGAGTGTCAGTCCTGGAGTTACAAAGACTTATCTTCCTGAATTAAAATATGGCCTCAGACACTTATTAGCTGAATGATCCTGGACAAGCCTCAGGTCCTCATCTGTAAAATGAGATGGAGAAGGAGAATGGAAAACCACTCCAGCTTCTTTGCCAAGAAAACCCCAAAATGGGTCCATGAAGAGTCAGACATGACTTAAACTACTGAGCAACCAAAAAATATAACATATGTACATCTATCTATCTATGGCATAGTCCCAGATTTAGCACTAATTAGCTAATTAGACAAGTCAATTCACTTTTCTAGGAGTCAGTTTATTGCTCTGTAAAATTAGGAGCTCTTTTTTCTTGTTGTTTAGTCAATTAGTCATGTCCAATTCTCTGTGGCCCCATTTCAGATTTTCTTGGCAAAGATATAGGAGTGTTTTGCTGTTTCCTTCTCCAGCCCATTTTACAGATGAAACTAAAGCAAACAGAGGTAAGTGACTTGCCCAGATTCACACAGCTAGTAAGTGTCTGAGGCTGGATTTGAACTCAGAAAGATGAGTCTTCCCTCTTCCAGGTCCAGCACAATGCACTATAGCACCACCTACCTGCCCTTCTTTCCACCTAGCTGGCTCAGCCTAGATGACCTTTATGGTGTCTTTCAGACCTTGGATTCCGCAAATGTTAATCTTCTAACCTAAAGGATGACACTGATTATCTTTAAGACGGTAAATTGATGCTATAAGCAGAGAACTGTGAATCACTTCCAGGAAGAAGATGCAATGGTGGTGAGGTGGAGCCCTCTTTTCAAACACTCCCACAAAACGGGAGGAGGAACTGAAATTTCTTTTAAAGTTCTCCTCCTGGGATTTGCCAGCTGGGTCTTGAACCAGTTGGATTTTCTGAAAGTCTGTGTGATCTCAAGTACAAAGAACTTAAGAACAGCATGGAGACTGTGGCTTTAGCCACATATTAGACCCAGCATCTCATGAGCTCATCCAGGGCTGCAGCTGTCACAAGTCACAGGACACTTGATCATCAGGGAAGCCAGAATGAGAGGGGCTCTGTTCTAACCTCGGATCTTGAAGGGCACATTTCTGGGCACCTAGAAGAATTGCCATTAGTGCAACCACGGGCATCTTGGCATTCTCCACATACTGAAGTCTAAAATTCAGGACCATAGGGGCTGGAAACACAGCAAATGAAATCATGGGCCTTAATTACTATGATTGCACTATATATAGGCGTCCCGGCTTCTCACATTTTCATCCTCCTTACATTCGTCCCTTGGTGACTTGCTGCTCCTACTTCTTTCTAACCGGGGCTCCCCAATCTTGAATTTTTAAAGTTAATTCTTCAAAACCCCCCAAATGAGTTTTTAATTATTCCTATTAAATGTTGTCTTTGTACCTTTGCCCCAGTGCTCTAGCTTATTGAAGTCTCTTTGAATCTGGTCTGCACCATCCAGCATTAACTATCCCTCTGAAGTTTGTGTCATCTGCAAATTGGACAGGCATTCCATCTGCGCCTTTATCCAAGTCATAGATAAGAAAATATATATATATATATATATATACACATATATATGAAATAATACAGAGCCAACCACAGGCTTACTCTACTAGAGATCAAGTTGCAATTGAACCATTAACAACTACACTTTGAGTCTGGTCATTTATCCAAATCATCCTAATTGTACTAATTCTATTCCTACTATTCTACTTCTCTGCATCTTGTTGATGAAAAGAACATTTTGTCAAATTCTCTGCTGAAATCTAGGTAAGTCATGTCTATAGGTTCCCCCTACCCCCCACCATCTACTAATCCAGTGATCCTTTCAAATTAGAAAATGAGGCTAGTTAGGCATGATTTATTTTTGATGGAGACACACCAGTTCTTTGTAATCAACTCTTCCTTTTCTGAAGAGATTAGAGACATAGGTCCCAAACCCTTTTAATGATAGAGTTTGAAATTTTGCCAGGAGTTGAAATCATGCTCCGTGACCCATATTTTGTAGATTCTATTCTCATTGCTATTTTTGAACATTAGAACATTTACCCTCTTTCCATCCTGCAGTACCTCTCCCATTTCTCACCGTCTTAAGAAAATTGGTTCAGTATTCCTGCCCACTAGCTCTATAAATTCTAGGATGAACTTGCCTGAGTGTGTTGACCTGATCTCAGTGGAAGGTAATCATCTAAGTAGGGGTTGCCTTGTTTTTTGTATGCCCAAAGTCTAATACATTGCCTGGCACATAGCAGGAAGAGAGACTGGCCCTAGACACTTAATAAAAGTTAGTTGATTGATTGATTGATTAAAGGCAGCTAGGTGCCCTGCACTCTTACTGTCAATCCCCTATTAGTAATTTGTGGTCTTCTACTTCCAGTCCAAACAAAGTTCATTCTCATTAGTAGAGAAAACAGAAGCCAAATAAGATTTGAGCAGTACTGTTTTCTGTTATCATCAATCCATCTCTTCTAAGCAGAGAGAGATACTACCCCTTCTTTAATCCTCCCCTCTTTCCCTATATGTCTTAAAAAAAAAAAAAACTCTCCCCCACCCTTTCTTAGTTTCACTGTCTCACCTTAGTCCGTTTTGGCCTTTAGCACTCCCGAGTCTACAGTGACAGGCCTAGGCCATATGTTTTCCATCTTCTCTCTTATCTTTTAAAAATCTATCTTGGCCCCAAAAGTCCATATTCATATAAATCAGGCTTTTTGGATAATGTCCCATTTTTTCTTCTTGCTGAAATTGGTTCTCTTGGTGTCTTAAGAATTTTATTCCTAAAAGCTTCTCATTGGTCTTGAGCTATCTTTCCATGTAAAATTTTAGACTGTGGAATTCTACCTGTCCTTTCTCTAAACCCCTTGAAATCTATTCTCTAAAAAGCTGGGGTTCCAAATCTGGCCTCAGACACATAACACTCACTAACTAAGTGACCCTGGGCAAGTCACTTAACCCCATTGCCTCATCAAAAAAAAGCAAAAAAAAAAAAAGCTAAGGTTCATTTAAAAGTGATAGGATTATATATTTTAATAACCAGGTCAAAGGTATATCAGAGCTGGTTCAGAATTTTGCATTTAATACTTCATTTTGATGGAAGGAAGAAAAGAAGCAAGAAGGAAGGAAGGTAGGAAGGAAGGAAGGAAAAAAGGAAAGAAGGAAAGAAAGAAGGAAGGAAGGAAAGAAGGAAGGAAGGAAAAAAGGAAGGAAGGAAGGAAGACAGGGAGGGAGAAATACCAATGGGTAAACAATTCCAAAAGTTATCACATACACAGCTAAAAAGGCTTTTTGATCTAATGGTCTCTAATCACTTGCTCAAAAATTGAGAACAATCACATTCACTTCTATCACCTTAGTGTTTGTATATGACATTATAGTTTACAAAATATTATCCTATCCATGAGATCACTTTCAAAGAATCCTAGGATGTTGAGAGCTCATCTAGGTCAAACTTCGTATTTTACAGAAGAGGAAACTGAAGCCTTAAGAGAGAAAGTGACCAAATATGTATTTTGTCAGTCTTTTCCTTGTTACCATGTCTTTTTTTCCAACCTATTTTCACATAATTATTATCAGAGATCATTTGCAAGGTACAAGGTATGATTCAAAAGGCTTTGTTATGTCATGTTGCATCGTTTGCTCAATCGGTTGTAGTGGAAGGAAGACTGAATTTGAAACTGAAGGACCTGGGTTTAAATCTCAGTCTTACTACTTATGACTTATTTGAAATTGGGCAAGAAATAACTTCCCAGGACCTCAGTTTCCCCATTTGTAAAAGGAGGTCTGGGATCAGAAGACCCCAAAGGTTCTTTTTAGCTCTAAATCTATGATCTTACTGTGTTCAAGGAGCAAATATTTCTAAGGTCCTACATTTTGGCCAAAATAAGACTCCGTGGGTCACATCAACTGGAGAATGGATAAACTGTGGTACACTGATATAATGGAGTATTACTTCCCTCAAGAAATAATGAATCTGAATTTTTTGGGGGGTGCAAAGGATTATGGGTATGGACCATTGGAAACACACAAATAGACTTTCTCAATGTGTTGGTTGGTTTTAATGAACTGCTTTTTTTTTTCTTCCCCCGCCTTTTTATATTTACTCTGTTATGAGGAATAGCTTGCAGGGTAGGGGGAAAAGGAGAGCTATGAAGAATCTTTAAAAGTAAAGATATCAATAGAAATTTTTTAACCATTCTGTGGGCCACATTCCATCTGACAGCAGATGCCTGTACTATACGGCAAGGCACAACTGTGTGTTCTTTGTCATTTTTTTCCAGATATTCCCTGCAAACATCTATGCCTGAGTGACTTGAGCCATCACAGTCCTCCTTTCCAGATGAGGAAACTGGAGGAGAGAAATGAAGTGAAACTTCACCAGAGTCAGAGTTGAGCAAGTAGCTGAGCGGGGCTCAAGTCCAACACATGTTTTCAGTTCACTCTGTCAAAAGATGGAACAGGAGCCACTTGGCAGAGAAGGGGGAGGCTCTGGACGATGTGCCTGGGGCCGAGGTCAACTTTTGCATTGATCTTTGAAAGTCCATCCCTTCCCAGAGCCTGTTTCGGGTCCAGAACAACACACACAGCCCTGCCTTAGAACTTTATGCTCTTCTCAATACCGTTAGCTTATTCTAATGTATTTCTGTATTAGTCTGTATTTCCATATCATTCAGAATTTCTGTTTGTGTCCTCTATTTCTATAGTCTTCTACACTTCAATGTCAGCCTTATCTTCCTTACCAGAGATCTACTCTTCATTTTTGGATTTTCTCCAGACTTAGTACAATGCTTTAATGGAGTCTGGCGCACAAGTTCCTTAACCTCTTTCAGCCTCAGTTTTCTTCTCTGTGAAATGGGGATAATAATAGCAGCTAACTCAAATGGTTGGGAAGATCAAGTGAGATTATAATCTAAATGTTCTAGAAATGTTAAAATGCTATATAAATGTTAGCCATTATTATCATAATTAGCAGGTGGTTGAGTAGATCGATAGAATGCTAGACTTGGAGTTAGGAAGATCTGAGTTCAAATACTGTCTCAGTAAAAAATAAAATAAAATAAATACTGTCTCAGACACTTAATAGCTATGTGTCGCTGCGTAAATCTTTTAGCCTCAGTTTCTTCATCTATAGAATGGGATAAAAAATAGCAAATGAGATAATATATATTAAGTGTTTTACAAACCTCCAAGTGCTATGTAAAAGCTACAGCTGTTGTTATCGTTGTTACTGTTGTTGTTATTTAAGAAGTATTTGTTGAACAAACGCATACAACCCAAGCCCATGCCATTAATCTAAATAAGAGACCAGAGGAACTCCTGTAAGAAATGTTCTCTGTTCCAAGTTTCTCTTCAAACACACATTCCCATGAAAACTGAACAAAACATTCATTGAGTAGGAAGGCAGAGTACATGGTCCCAGCCTGATTTCTTCAGGGCTTGGGCATGTGAGCCTGTGGTAATTGGCACAGCTGAACCACAGCGTTGGCACAGAACGCAGAGTTCCTGCTCCTTTTCCCCATTTGGGGAGCTGATTTTGGATGGTTAACACGGACCCTGGCAGGACCAGCATTAGTGCGGGCGGAGTTAGGGCAATGCTTACACGTTGTAATATGAAGGTAGAAAATGGGGAAAGGAACCAGTTCTCAGAAAAGTTTAATAGAGCACACTTTCCCCCCCCTTGACTTTAAGGGAAAGGGCATGGTGTCATGGAGGAAGGGTTTCATCCTCAAATCCATACATTTGGGGCAAGAGAAAAAGTCACACCCTTCATTCATGTTTAGTGAATTTTATGTACCTCCACCATCTTGGCTTCACTGGACCACAGGGAGGTGTCTCCTATCTGTAATCAACCAAGTCATAAAGCAGGTGTTGTAGACTTATAATTCCCCGAGGCACCATTGTTTCTGGTGGTCAGCAAATGCCCTTGGGGGGGAAAAAAAGAGAGAAAACTGCCTCCTAACCTCACAAGTGTCTAATCCTCTCAGCAGCTCCCACAGCTGTAGCTGTTGCTTGGGCTATTTCATTTGCCCACACGCCTGCCAACCATAAGGGCTCAAGGAGTCTACTCTGCTAGAAAGACTATGGAAAGAAAAACAAACAAACCATAAGCAATCCTTTCTCCAAAAGTGACTTTAGAATGGCCAGTAACTCAAAATTACTTGGCCCAATGACAGCCTTTCGGATACTTTAGTGTCAAAGGCTGGACATTTCAGATGACAAAACTTAATTTCCTTAGCCCTTCCACTGCCTATTCATTACCTCCTTCTGTCAGCTGGCAACACAGACAGGACCCAAGTGTTTAGTCTGCGGCATGTGTTAATGGCTGGGACTGTAGAGGACAGAATGTTTCCAGAGCTCTGCTTCATAATCACTCTCCAAAGTGACTTAGCTCGGAAAAGAGCAGACTGAATTCTGAGCTTCTCATTTTCTAATAAAGTGACACTTGAAATATTTGTTTAGCTGGTGTTACCTGGTTTGTATTCATAACACAACCATTTATTATGCAGCTCTCCAAAGACATTGTTCAAGATCACCGAGCTCTGTTGTGAGGGTCACAGGTTAATGGCCCAGGTTCCTATAAATACATGAGGGGAAGCATATAAACTCATGGGGCAGGGGAGAGTGTCCAGTTCCAAATTCTTACTCTGCTTTCACTCTGTATAGGAAACATCATGAACACTTACATCTTTGGGAACATCCTCCAAAGAGTGAAATGACAGTCTTCAGCTGATTGTCATTCAGGGTTCATTCTACCCCAGGTTGAATGACAGCAGGCAACCACCTGATGGTGTGTTTTGAGGGCTTCCCAAAGCCCAGGACAAAGAAAAAACCTTCCATAGTCTGAAATCGCTGCCAGTGCTTGAGGTCACAGAGACAAGGAGGAGAGGCCCAGTTTGATGGGACCTGAGGAAACATGGGGTGTTCCAGAAAAGGGCGGGGAGAGAAGGGGACAAGAGGTACTCAAGGCAAACTTTACCAACATCCTGGTTTCACTTCCTCTCTCTCATTCTCTTGCTACATCTCTGGCTCAATTAATCACTGCCTGCAGGACCATGTTCATATTTCTTCACCAGGAATTTAAGGCCTTCTGCTGTCTGACTCCAGCCTACCTTTCCAGCCGTTCTCTCCAACAATTCTCTGTCCCACCCTCTAGCAGCACTTGTGCTTCCTTTTCTCTTAAGTGGCTTTCAACCCACCTAGAATACCCTCTTGCTTCCTTTTTTAGTCTATCCAAATTCAGTTCGACTGCCACTTCAAGCTTTTCTAGACTTTCTCATACCTGAAGGACTCTCTCTTCCCTCTGAACTCTTGCAGGAAGTATTGTCCGTTTGGCCACTAATTCTGATCTATTTTGTGACATCTCTCTTATTGTCATCTCTTTAGCAATTTTCTCCTCTTCCTGTTTAGGGAAACAATGTAGAGTAATGGATCAAGAAGTGGCCTTGGAGCCAGGGAGACCTGAATTCAGATCTCATCTCCAACACACAGTGACTACGTGACCCCAGGCATGAGTTTACTAGGCGCTCTCAACCACTCAAAAGTTGTAGAGAAGATGCAGGCCTGATTTGGTAGAGAGAATAAGCTTCCTCACCTGAAAGTTCCCTATACCAATGAAATCACAAGTCTAACGTCTCTATCCCCTTTTGTTATTTAATTTTTCGTGTGTTTGTCCTTTAAAGTTTAGGAGTCTTCCTAGTGACCAGCACAAAATGAAACCAATAGTTGTTAATACGAGAGGAAGCTTGATGGTATAGTGGATAGAGCATTGGGCCTAGAGTTAGGAAGACCTTTATTCAAATCCAGCCTCAAAACATTTACTAGCTGTGTGACTCTGGGCAAGTCACTTCACCTCTGTTTGCCTCAGTTTCCTCATCTGTAAAATGGGGATCATACTATTAGCTACCTCCCATGGTTGTTGTGAGGATCAAATGAGATAATTTGTAAAAAGCTTAGCACAGTGCCTGGTACATAGTGAGTGCTTAATAAATACTTCTTTTCCTTTCTTTTTTTTTTTAACAATTTATTTATTTTTAGTTTTCAACATTCACTTCCATAAGATTTTGAGTTTTAAATTCTCTCCCCTTCCCTCTCTCTTCCCCCTCCAAGACGGCATGCAATCTGATATAGGCTGTATTTATACATTCATATTAAGCATATTTTCCCATTAGTCATGATGTAAAGAACAATGAGAACTAATAGGAGGAACCATGAGAATGAAACAATAAAACAAAACAGCCAAGGAAAAGGAGAGGAAATGGTATGCCTCCATCTGCATTCAGTCTCCATAGTTCTTTCTCCAGATGTGGATAGCAATTTCCCTCATGAGTCTTTTGGAGTTGTCTTAGATCCTTGCATAAATGCTTAGTTTCTTCCTTGTTGACTGGACTCAATTTCATACGGTATCAGAAGTGCCAAAGTCAGTGTTGTAGGGTTTCTCTGGCTCCACCAGAATAAACCTGAGTAAGAACTAGTGAAGTCAGCCTTTTACTAATTATCTCCAAACACAGTACATTATAGTAGAAAGATCATTGGTCTAAAAATCAGCAAAGCTAACTTAAATAATATGACCTTGGGTAAGTTACTTATAATCTCCCCAAGCCTCAGTTTCTTTATCTTTAAAATGGGGGAGAGGAGGAAGGTAGCTAGACAGAATGATCTCTAAAGTTCCTTGACTATAGTCTAAGCTTCTATTCACCAATTTGTGTGGCTGTTTCAGGGGCTCAAATTGCCCAGGTCACGTAACATCCAAATGGTGCCCATGTCATCAGGCCATAATACAGCAATAATAATTTTCTACCTATGTGGAATGTCAGCTTCTTTGGAGAAAAATAGGAAGCTGGTTGCTTATAGTTCAAATTAGGTCCCAAGTCCCCTCACACCTATACTCACTTACCCATACCCACACCCACACATCCCCTAACAAAACCAGAGAAAGGATATGGAGAACACTTTCAACACAAATGTGAGACAATTCTCACCAAGAACTTTCACACCCATATAAACTTGGGTCTGTGTGTTCACATATTCTGGAAGGTCGGATAAGAAATAGTAGCTTTCAAAATGGATGTCTCTGGCAACATATTCCTTTTCCACACCTCTCTGTATGCAATTGGGCCTTAATTGGCAACATGCCCTTTTGGCCTGGAGTTGGCTATAAGGCAGACCTAAACTATACTTTGTAATTTTCTAAAACTTGGGATGGGAGAGTGGAGAATAATTCTTCAGGCTAATCTCGTTAAAAAGGAAACCACAGAGGCAGCATGGCCTGATGCTAAAAGCACTGTTCCCAGTTTGGCCAATGGTTCTTTCCATGAGCTCAGAGAATTCAATGAACTAACAGATGAAAAGGCTTTCTGAGGTTCCTCAGAGAAAGAGTCAGGTAGTGTTAATAAATATTTGTCAAACGCCTAGTATGTGCTAGGCCCAAAGAATACAAAGAAAGGTAAAAGAATGGTTCCTGCCCAGGAGGAGATTACAATTCTAATGTGGAGACAATCCACAAACAACTATATATACAAACAGGCTATATTGAGGATAAATAGGGGGGAAAAAAAACCAGATAAGGCTTCTTTGGAAGCCTTCTTTTTAAACAGAGATAATTAAAAGGGATTGGGAAAAGGCTTCCCATAGGTGGGATTTCAGAAAAGAGGCAGATAGAATGGAGTTGCACAAAACAACCTGGGCGTTCCACTTAACATTCCATCCATGATAGAATTAACTTGGGATTTTTTTCATTGTATTTGTAAGATATCTTTCCCCCTGAGAGTTAAAAGGATGTATGGCTATCACTTCAATTAATGCTGCATGGTACAGAGGAATGAATTCTAGTAATAATCATTATCCACATCACTAAACATGGGTCAGATGAACTTTCTGTAAATTTGATTATAGCCCTGAACTCTTTTCTTATATGCTTACTTTTCAGAATTTAGTGCTTGTAAAGTATGGTCATTAACTCACAACAAAAGGGGTTAGAACGAACACTGACAGAGACCTTCATTTTTAATGAGAAAAGGGAGTCAGGTGGACACCTTTATTTGTTACATACTATAATGGTAGTGCTGGGCTAGAATTCTAGTCAGAATTCTAGTCTAGAATGAAATCTGTCTCCTTTCTTTCTCAAAATCTAATAGGTGGCATAGTGGATAAAGCACTGGGCCTGGAGTAAGGAAGACTTCTCTTCCTGAGTTCAAATCTGGCCTCAGACACTTACTAGCTATGTGACCCTAGGAAAGTCATTTAACCCTGTTTAACTCAATGTCCTCATCTGTAAAATGAGTAGAGAAGGAAATGGTAAACCTCTCCAGTGTCTTTGTCAAGCACAAGAAAACCTCAAATGGGTTCATGAAGAGTTGGACACTACTGAAAAACAACTCAACAATATATGAGCTTATATCACATATATAATCACACGTGCTTTGTGATTATAGGGAGAGTTATGCCATCTAATGAGATGAGACAGCTGCTGCTTAATAAGCAGGGAGGTGTGGATTACTACTTTCCTTTAAATGTGAGTGTGCTCTGAGGTTTATAGTCATTTATTTGCTTTGAAGGAAAAATAAATTTATGATATTTTTAATCTTACCTGTTCAATGAGAGAGGCAGTGTGACATAATAAATAGAGAGCTAGCTTCAGAACCAGGAAAACCTAGGTTCAAGTCTAGCCTCTGACACATGTTAGCTGTATGATCCTGGGCAAGCCATTTAACTCCAGGAACTCATACGGGACCCTCAGGTACAACTCCCTAATGTATGCAAAGAAGGCACCCATTTTGCGTTGATGGAGGACATTATCACCTTTCACCAACAGAATCCCAGAAGGACAATGAAAGGTTGTTTTTGGTTAACTGAGCTGGAGGCTAGAAAAAGATCAGACTTGATAACAGTACTTACTTTAGGAGTAAGGAAAACTTCCCAAGACATAGAGCTATCTCAAGATGAAATGGACTGCGGTGAAAGGCCAAGCCACCATCCCTCTGAGTACCAGGAAGGAGAGCCTAAACAAAGACTCAAAGCAATTAGGTGTCCTCCCCTCATACCTACGCAAGCTGGAGGCCTGTAAGTAACATTTAGAGAACCACATGTCTACAGGTTGGACAAATTCTAGAGGACTGACAACAGATAGGTGTAGGGGACACTCTGTCAGGTATGAGGGGGTCTAGATGGCCTCAAAGGTCCTTTCCAAAGCTGAAATTCTGCATTTATGTAATCCTCTCATATTGTTCCGTTGTTGTTTCAAGAGTATTAGCTTTATTTCCCCAAACGAATTATTAGGGCCTTGAAGGCAGATACTTCTTTTGTATATTCCTATAGTATATAAAAATATAAGTGTAAATGTATAGTATATAAACATATAAAAATATAGTATATAAATATACAAGGCTAAATATATAGTAAATGTTGTTGATTAATTGGATGTCTCTCTCCCTGTCAAAAAAAAAAATCAGTTATTTATTTTTACAAGCATTTTTCTCTTCCTCCCACTGCTGACCTACAACTGAACAATAAAAAAAGAAAGCCTTTCTCATTGCTCACGTCCAAAGACTGTATGTCATGTTCTAGATTTTAAGGCTATCGCCTCACTAGTGGGAAGTTGGTGGCATGTTTCATCTTTAGTACTCTAGGTTTGTGTTTTATCATAATAGCTAAGTTAGCAGTTATATAGCACCTACTATGTGCTGGTTGTTTTCCTTCGTTCTCAGAGGATCAAAATGACATCACTATGCCAGAGTTGAATTACAGTGTGTCCGACTGTGGTCAATCAAACCAACATGAGCTCGGAATGTTCCACTACAGGTCAGCTATAAATAGTCCATATGAACATTTGGGGTGGATTATCTAAATCTGCGCATCTTACGTTTCTTTTGAGTTACTTCAATCTGCTTTGCTCATAGAACACCTACTATGTGCTAGGCTCTGTGCTAAGCACTTTGCAAATATTATCTTATTATATTTATAATATTATAATAACTTATAATATTATCTTATCACAACAGCCCTGGTAGGTAAGTGTTATCTATTATCCCCATTTTGCAGTGGAGGAAACTGGAGCAAACAGAGGCTAAGTGACTTGTCCAGTATCCCACAAGTGTCTGAGGCTAGATTTGAACTTAAGTCTTCTTGACTCCGGGCCCAGTGTTCTGTCTACTGACAGAGTTTATTATTGTGTTGAGCAGAGTTCCACAATCTTTCATAGTTGTTTTTCCTTATAATGTTGCTCTCATTGTTACAAATTGTTCTGACTCTTCTCATTTTCCTCTGCTTTAGTTCATAGACGTCTTCTCAGTTTCTTCTGAAAATGTTCATTTTCTGATTTCTTATGGCACAATAATATCGATTGTTTGGCTAGCAATTCCTCCAAAAGGTGGACACCCCCTTCGTTTCCATTTTTTGGTTACTCTGAAAAGAACTACTACAAATTTTGTTGTACGTATAGGGCCTTTTCACCTTTCTTTCATCTGTTTGGGGCATAGGGTTATTAACGTAGCAGAAGATCAGTTGGGTCAAATAGTATGCAGTGTTTAGAAACTTTTTAAACATAGTTCCAAATTACTATATGGAATGGCTGGACCAATTCATGACCCCACCAAGAGTGCATCAGTGTGCCTATTTCCCCACAGCCCCTCCAGCATTTGTCATTTTCCTCTCTTGTCATTTTGCCAATCCCCCCAGTAATCTCTAAAGACCACTTAGACTGCCCGGAGACCTAGTTCACAGTTTCACTTTGACTGTGGTTCATTTATGGGACTTCACGCAAGTCAACCTACTTCTATGGCTCTCAATTTCTTCATTCATAAAAAGGGGAAGGGTCAGACTAGCTGACCTCCAAAGCCCCTTTTAGAGCTCATATTCTATGATTTAATTGCTTCCAGTTAGAGAGTCAAGCAAGTTTTTACAAGTTTACATCAATACAACCTGATACAGAATATTCAGATTCCATTTCTGTGTGGTCTTCTCCAGTTAGATGGGCAACTCCTTGAGGGCAGGGACTTTCTTTTTTTGTATCTGTATTCAGGTACTTAGCACAGTGCTTGGTACTTAATTGGAAACTAATAAATGTTTATTGGCTGACCCTAACACCCAACACACACATGTACAGTACATATGGATTTGACACACTTCCAAACTTTAATTATATGTTGTCCCTACTAGACATTTTCATTTTGGCCCAGGTAGTTTAGTTGTGTCTTTAAAAAAAAAATGATTTACTCTCCTTTATTTTCACTGGACTACATGTTTGGTTCCAGCTTTAGTTCTGAAACCATTTGTAAACACAGTTAACAAAGAAATCACTTGCTGGCTATTTTCTGGCCTTCTCTTTCATTCCTCAAACCTTATTTAAAAATAAAACCAAAACCAAAAGGGGTTATAAGCTGCTGAATGGCCTTGTTTCTTTACCAAAATAAAACGGTTTCTTTCTCTTGTGGGTTTCATGTTATGTGAAATTGTGCCCTAGAAGAAATGCTATTGCTACTAGCGTGCGTGGCCAAGGTGGAAGAAATGGGAAATTCCATGTGAATGTCAATCAGCTCTGTCAGCACTTAACTCCAGTTCCTTCTCAGATCATTATTCAACTTTCCCAGAAAGTGTTTACAACCAGAAAACGAAATTATTCACCAAAAACAATTAGTCGCAGAACAAACCCAGTGGTGTTATAATGAAATCTATTGATTTGTTTTTAAAAATAGGAACTCCCCAATTTCACCAGAAGTAATTTGGGCTAATGTTGTCATCTAAAACAACTGAGTTCTGTCATAAGTTAGACCCACCTAACAAGGAAAGGGCCAAAATAATCACAGTTTTTAGAGCAAATTTTTCCACTGAATCTAGGGGTTGTTGTTTTTCCACCCTCTCCCCCCTTCCCTGAAGTTAATAGTGAAAGCACTGTTTTAGTCACAATGCACTAATTCTTGCCACTTGCAAGAAATTATTTTGGAAGGTATCATATTTTAATACAAGTTTCCATTAATCTTTCCATGTTGTTAGGTCGCTCACTTGTAGGCATTGCACTCCCAGCCAGGCTCATGCAACAATGGCGGCACTTCATAAACCCACCCTTAGACGTCCTGCAAGCTAAACATGGCACATGCTGCCTGTCACTGAACCCTGTGGGGGTTATTCGAAGAAGGGAACCTTTTTAATCCAGTGGAAGGATCCTGATGGTTTTTCAGATGAGCATGCTAAATACATTTTTCACGTGAATTTTCCAAAAGAGCCAATTGTTCTGGAATCCATATGACTCTTACCCAGCATATCTCCCTAACACACAAGTTCTTCCTGCCAGTTCCCTACGTTCTGAGGGGGGGGAGGCCTTTATCGAACACACAGCCAGGAGAAAACTGGTAATTTTGCCAAAGATTAAAACAAGGGAGTTGATTAAAAGAAAAGCAACATTATTCTTTCAAAATGTGATCAACCTAATTATACCCAAGCTTTCTTGCTTGTTCTGCTCTCCATGAAAGATTCCATAATCAGAGAGAATTCTATAAAAAGACCTTGCCACATAATGCATTCCCAACCCCCTCCCCTACCCCCACCCCCATCATACTCTGCAGTATGTCTTCCTGGGATGTTATTTAGAGTTTTATTCCCTTCCCAATTCCGAATACTGTCCTGTCACTCAATAGAATGCCATTACTCAAGATCTTTAGAGCCCCACTCCCCCCCCACTCTGTACTCACTTCAAATATACTATGAGACTAACATTGGAAAGGGGCACTGAGGCCAGGGCCGATGTGGAGAGTTCACCTTTACATTTTAAATACCAGGATCTCTTCTTGATAAATGAGTTGGTAAAAGAGATGGGCCCCCAAAGAGACACCACCCTGATAGGCACCTGTGTGACCCACAGGTCATTTAGTCCTTATCATGGAGGACATTTGTCTGCTGCCAGTCACACTCAAAAATGACTTGTAATTTTATGCAGTCTCTTTCCTGTAGTTTTAAAGAAAATAGGGACTTGGAGTTTTCACAGGTGTTTTAAATTTGCCTGCAGTGACCTTTCTGAAACCACCTGTCCATATTTTTATTGAAAACCAGTAGAGAGGAATAAAGCTAAGCTCAGCAAAACTAATTTAGTTGCAGTAATCCAAACCAGAAGAGACATAACACAGCATTGCCTCTTTCTGTAAACACTGAGGAGCAATTATCAGAGCAATTGTGTCAAGAGTAAGTTCAGTATTGTTTCTTTTTCCCTGGCACCATTTGGGTAGACAGTTGCTGCTCCAGGCCTTATCCCTACCTGGGAGAAGAGCCAAGATCATGCTAAAATCCAAGACCCCACCGGTCTGATTACCAGGGAATGGAGCTTTAAGAGTCAACGTTTACTAAGGGAAGGTGAGAGATGTGCATTCGATTGGTTAAAGGTTTAGCCTTGGAAGAGGGAAGAGTCCACATCTTACCTCTGATATGTAAGAGCTGGGTGACCATGGATGGGAAAGCCCCTAATCCTCTCAGAACTCCCAGAATATTCTCCAAGACAGAAAGTTAGGCACAAGTTGATGATTTGCATCAATGGAGAGGCTTCTCACATCTTCAGTTTATCACTGTGAAGAAATAGGTGTCTGAACCAAAAAACAAAACAAAAAAAAAAGAAAAAAAAGAAACTTCATCAAAACTATGTTATACAACTTCACATTATATTATGTCCCATATAACATGTAATATATTGTGTTACATTTTATTCTCTTATTGTAGTATAGTATAATTTATATTAATATATTTTACTATGGTATATAATTTATTATATTAAAAACATAATACAATGTAATATGATACTATGCTACACTCTATGCTATATCATGTTGTATTATAATGTAATTATATGTGTATATATTATATATGTCCATATGTGTGTTACATATGTAACATATGTTACATACACACATGTATATGTGTGCATAAATTCTGTACAGTGAGGTATCACAGGCATCTCTAGCCATAGGTATGCGTATAGTAGAAATAGCACTTGGACATGGAGTCAGAAGACCTGACTTTAAGGTGGGGCTCTGACATGCACTAGCTTTCTTCCCCTAGGCAAACTAGCCTTCCTATGACTCTACAACTGGTTCCGATCTGCTTCCCATTTGGTCAATGGCAGACTTTTTTATTGGCTGTATAGCCAGAACTGGGCATGGCCTTCAAAAGGCATTAGCCGACCAGAGCTTTGGTGAGTCTCTCCTCAGCTGCTTTTAATCGAGAGATTTGACTTATTTGCTGATGACATCCTTTGAGAGACCATGCTCAACATGTGGCCTTGTAAATATGGGCTTCAGTCCTTTCTCTACCCCAATTTTTTGTGTTTGTGTTTTTTGTTTTGTTTTGTTTTGTTTTGTTTTAGGGGATGAGATTGAGGCCTACAGCCTTGTGAGTTTCCAAAGACCAGGAGAGCTAGTCTCCCATGATCTGGGAGTCTAGATGTGAAGTTTTTGCAACCTATGCTCCAAGGAGGGAGGGACAACCCTCAGGACCCAGCCCAGTGGTACCTGAGATGAGGACTTATCTGGTAGTCATGTTTGCATTTCGATATGGGAACCCACTGTCCCCAAAGAATGGGATGATATAAGGGAGAGCGTATCCCTGAGGTGTTAGTGGAGACATATTTATGCTTTTTTTTCTTTCTGCATCTTCAAAGAAAAAATATATATCCATTTCTAAAAGCTAACTGATGATTTTAAGTGGTTAATTAAACTGTGGTGCTAATCACTACTAACTGATGGCTAACAGTGGTTAGCCTAAGTTAGGCCGAGTGGAACTCAACCAGTGGGGGCTTGAGGCAATAGAAACAACACCTCAACCCCTTAGAGGTATTCTGAGGGACAGATATAGTGACCCAAAACATAATTTTTCTCTGTCTCTGTCTCTCTGTCTCTGTCTCTCTGTCTCTGTCTCTGTCTGTCTGTCTGTCTCTCTGTCTGTCTCTCTGTCTCTGTTTCTGTCTCTGTCTCTCATTCTGTCTCTCTGTCTCTCTCTGTCTTTGTCTCTCTCTGTGTGTCTCTTTCTTTAAACCATGCTGCTCTATGTTGATTTTTGGTCCCAGAATAAATGTCATCTGTAGTTATGAATTTGAACTTAACTTTCCATTCATAGGCTGCTGAGGTAAGAGACACATCCTAAGACCAACAAATATTGGTCATCTTTCCTTGCTCTGAGCTCCAGGAACTAATCATTTTCCTGTGCCAAGTTGCTGTGTCATTAACCAGAGCCCCACTTTGGTTATGGAGCCCAAATATATCGCGTTTTTTAAAACATTAATTACAAACAAAAATACAGCCTCATTCCCCTCAGTCCCCAATAATCAGAAAAGGTCATTTTGCCACATTCACTTATGCCACACCTTTTTGAAAGTTTCCATGAAGTCAGTCAGCTCAGAAAAACGTTTATCAGCCTTCAAACATTCACAGTTGTTATCAGCACCCTTGTGCTTACAAAGGGAGTGCTGGGGTTCACTATGGAACACACTTTCCATTTTTATGACTTTTTTTTTTTACTTAATGTTTGGTTTCTTTTTGTCTAGCTTGTGAACTCTACAGCTGTTGCATAGTAACATAATAACAATAGGTTTATGTAGCACTTTAAAGTTTATAAAATACACAGAATTAACCCTTAACAACCACATTAGGTAGGCAAAGTTAGTATTATTATCCCAATTTTTCAGAATAGAAACTGTTTTCAAGAGACTCATTGTGACTTCTGGCTGCTGACTGAGGGTAAATACAACGACAGGGAAGCAAGAGCTATGATTTTAAGGGATGGGCATCTACAGAGTCCCTTGAATTTAGGATTGCCATTCTCTTATCTGGTGAACCTGCCCTGCAAATTGATGATGGGAAAGGTTCCCTAGGTACTCCATCTCATTTGAGCCTCATAACCCTCCTGTAAGGTAGGTAGTGTAGATATGATTATCCTATTTTACAGATGAGAAAACTGAGGCTTAGAAGGGTTATGTGACTTGCCTGTGGTAACACAGCAAGATTTTTGGAGGTGGGATTCAAACTCAGATCTTCCTGACACCAAGTCCAGCACAATGTCAGTTTCAGCCACTGGAATGAGAATGTAACTCAAAGTCTGTCATACAACCACAATAGGGAGTTAGACAGCTTTGGGAGGTCAAAGACATTGCCAAGAGAATGCCTTGGCCAGAGAATCGTGTCTGCTGTCAACCCCTGAACTTGCAGCACTCAGCCGGCACTTTCCAGTTATCATCACCTGCAAACCTCTAGGCCAGACTCTTTGGATAAGCTGTTACCAAGATGAGAAGGAAATAAAGACCTCTAATACAGGGACAGTCAGGTGACTCCATATCTGGACTTTTTCCTGGATGCTTGGTGATAGATAAAATTGTTCTGCCTTTCTTGTCTTGGCTCCCTCAGATTCTACAGAGGTCCTGATTACTATCAGCAAACATACTGGATTTTCGGTGTTGCTCTGCAAGAAATAATAGTAATTTCTTCTTATTTCTGCCTGCTTACCTTGCTTCTAAGATCCTGTTGCTTTCACCCCTCCCGAAAATATGTGTTATGTTCTCCAGCCCTGCAAGTTACTCTATGTCTGATAACATATACCTTATTCTGTTCCCGTGGCTTACCATCTCTCTGAACAGGAGACAGAGAAGAAAGAGAGACAGATAGAGAATGATACAGAGGAAGGGTGAGAAGAGAAAGACAGACATAGAGACAAAGAAGCAGACAGAGACAGAGAGACAGAGACAGAGAATTTGTTAAGCACTTACTATATACCAGGCACTGTGCTAAGCACTGAGTCTAAAATACAATCAAACGAGACAGTCTCTACCCTCAAGGAGCTTACATTCTAAAGGGGGAAGTTAACTTATAGGGGAGCTGGAAGAGGAGAATGCAACAAGGTGGTAGGTGAGAAGTCCAAAGGGTGAATCTACTCACGAGTGAAGGTTACTCATCTGAGTTCTGCATTTTTGGTTTTGTTCTAATGTTTTTTCCTCTACTACATTGCCTTAGTCGTTGCTTTTGTTTTTATTCTCTTGCTTCATTCTGAATCAGTTTATACAAATCTTAACAAGTTTCTTTTAATCTCTCATGCATATTATTTCTTTTGGTACAATAATAAACCATTATATTGTCCAGTCTTTCCCCAGTTGATAGATAGCCACTTTATTTCCTATTTATAGCCATCACCAAAAGTCCTATTAACAATATTTTGGTTTATATAGGAGTTTTCCTGGGGGAGTTGGACCATGTTGAGGCATACACCCCTAAATGGCAGCCCTCCCTCACTTAAATCCAATTCACTTGCAAGTCATGGCATCACATTCCTGAGGCCATGGTCCTCGTTGAGAAAAAAGGGTTCTCAAACAACAACAAAATCTCTAGGTCAAAGGATATAAACTCTTTAGCTACTTTTATAACAGAGATTCAAAGTTTCTTCTGCACTAGTTGGACCCATTTATAGCTTCATCAATCGTGTATGTATTGGAGTGTTTGTCTTCTCACAGCCCCACCAACTTTGTTTATTTCTATCTTTCATAATATTTGACAGTTTGCTGGGTGTTAAATGAAAACCCAAAGTTGTTTTGATTTGTATTTTCTCTTTTTATTAATAAGTTGGATCGTATTCATATGACTTAATTATTTACAGTTCTTCTGAGAGTTGTTGGTTTGTTGAATAAGTAAATGAATGAATGAATGACAAAATCTTTTCTTTTTTTTTTTTTTTGTTTTGTTTTGCCCTTAGGGAACCTTTTCATATCTTTCTCTAATTCTCTCCCACAACTTTAACTGGCTAGGGCCTGGAACTAAAGTAGGCATTTTAGTAGTTATTTCTTTAATGCAGTTTTTATTCACTGTTTTTAACTTGTAAGAGGGAAAAATATTTATTTCCTATCTCTCCCTTACAAAAATACCTAAAGTAAGTGTGATTTTTGATACTTAATTGATCACATTCCCTGTGTTTTAGTGATCCTTAATAGAAAAAAGATAAATCAAGTCTAACTTGGGCATATAACTCTGAAATGATTCCTTCAGCTTGGAGGGAAAAAGCCGGAGTCCTAATTTGTTGCTTATTAATCATGTGCAAACTTCTCTGCTTACATTATCCAAGGGAAAGAATAGGGTTCTGGAAAGCTGCTGTCTGGCAGATGATCATTTTATTATAAACTTTGGGTCTTGGGGCACATCAAATCCAGGGAAATTCTGCAGAGTAACAGGTACCCTGCATAATAGCATCTCTCCTAAAAACACTTTGCCCTAGCAGAGGTGAATAGGACTCTGCACCCCATAAATCTACTCCCTTTCCCTAAAAGGAAATTGTTTATAGGAACCAAAAAAATTAGCCACATACTGTATAAATAGATGTACAAATCACAGATGACACAGAGGCACATTTTTCTCATTGATGGAAGCTGACCTTTTTCTTCAGATTCATTGCCAAAAAAGGAGGTGATCTGGAATGCCCACTAAGGTGAAACAATCCTCTGGGGCGCAGCAACATTTCAAAGTGACACGATTAAATCGACACGCTTCTTTTGGCATGGGTAGTAGACCTTGCACGTCTCTCATCCAAATCTGCTCTAAGCAAGGACGACTTTAGTTTTTTGTTTCATTGTTGTTGTTTTGCTATTTGTTTGTTTTTGAGACTGTACTTCCTGTCTTGCCCAGATGAGAAGATAGTGGCCACTCATGGTCCTGATCTCAATACAGACAGTCAGAGAAGTTTTAACCTGCTCTGTTTTTCCAACCTGGGTTGATCGGTCTCTCCTTAGGCAACTTAGTGGTCCTCTCATCTTTTACAGGAAACCTTTCCCAACCTCTTTTAATTATATTGCTTTCCCTATGTTAATTATTTCCTATTTAACCTGTATTTTGGGGCAGCTAGGTGGTACAGTGGATAGAGTACTGGGCTTGGTATCAGGAAGACTCATCTTAATGAGTTCAAATCTGTCCTCAGACACTTACTGTGTGACCCTGGGCAAGTCACTTAACCCCTGTTTGCCTCAGTTTTCTCATCTATTAACATGAACTGGAAAAGGAAATGGCAAACACACTCCAGTGTCTTTGCCAAGAAAACCCCCAAATGAGGTCATGAAGAATCAGGAACAAGTGAAATGATTCAATAACAAAATCCTTTATTTAGCTTGCTTTTTATATATTTGTTTCGTGTTGTTTCATCCATTAGATTTTAAGCTCCTTGAGATGAAGGACTCTGTCTTTTGCCTCATTTTGTATCCCCAGTGCTTAGCACAGTGCCAGACACATAGTAGGTGCTTAATAAATGTTTTTTAACTGATTGATTGATTGCTCCCAGGGGCTTGCTATACTAGTTTCAGACTTATTATGTATACCCATTTAGCCCTACTTCAGCTCAGAACTTCTAAACACAAGAGATCCACTAGCCTTAGCCTCTATAGCAGCAGGGAGATGATTTTAGTTTGTAGGGAAAGTGAACTTTACTCTTACGGGGCTCAAATTGTGTAATTACATGAGTAATATGTATTCAGTTTTCCATATCCTGCCCAGAAAGGGAAGATTGAAAGCCTACATCTTTATATTCTATATACTTTGGATATGACACATTATAGAATATATTGTTGATATTTGGGTTTGACGTTTCCTTTTTTTTTTTTTTTTTGCTTTGTATTTTGTGGGGAAGGAGGTAGGAGGAAGATGTAGAATTGCTTGGCCTAGCTATAAACCTAGTCTATGAAATTATCAAAATGAAGGTTCTTTCCCCCAAACATACCATTAGTCTAACCTAATGGGGCAACCCAACCCTTGGAATCAATTTTACAAATCTGAGGCTCTTGCTCGTGATCCTTGGCGTCCAGACCCCTTGTTTATTGCTTCCTCAGTTGTGCCCTGAAACATGGCTTGGTTCAAATTCTGTTCTCAACAGGGGTGGATGTCAGGATCTTCTGAAAAGAAAGTACAAGCCATCTCTTTTTCCTCGTAAGCTGCATCCAGGGGAGGAGAACTAGGCACAAAGTGGGCCGACTGAGCAGTGGGGCGTTGTGGATGCCAAACAGCTACATGAATTCTGCTAGAAGTTCAATCATCTACCACAAAAACGCTGTTCTTCCTCTTCCTTCTGCAGAGGCTCCGGGGCTCCAGGAGGAGCCTCCAACGGCTCGTGGAACTACCTCTTTCATCTGCCTGGGGCTCCCAGCATTCACCTCCTTGTCCTCACCCGGAGAGAACTTTCTTATCAGGGCTTTTTATTTGCCTTTTTTGCCTTTTTTTTTCCTTGCTAAAAAGTAATTCACAGTTTAGCTTTTAACTTGGCCTCAGTACATTAATGTATTCTTAAGGGTGCTATTAGTGTCTCAGACTATAATAGTCTGTTTCATTTTACTTTGTGTTTTAAAGGAGTGTGTAGCTTTGATTTTTAGCTTTTAAACGAAATGCTTTCAAAAGCAAAGCAATCCCCTTGCAGGAAAGTAATGCACACACATGCACAAGCAAGCTTAAGTCCGAGGGGCTAATCTGAGAAGTCAGAAAGGACCTTTCCCTTTAATGGATTACCCTAGGGATGCCGTGTTTCAGGGTACAACCTTGTAGCGTGGTCCCTTGTCACCTCCTGTTACAGATACTTCAGAAGGTATACTGGAGATGCCCAAGCATGCCTGCAGTATAAAATTAATTCTTGCACTGATGATTCCTTTGCTCCAGACCTGACTCAAGTTCATGGCTTAGTTCACTGCCCTGAGCTATTCCTTGGGTCCGGGCCCTTTGTCCTTTAAAAGTAAAGTCATTCACACGGTGGTAGGCTTAGAGCTGAAAGAGACTTTAGGGGTGATCTAAGGTCCCAATTCCTCATTTTGTAAATGAGGAAACTGAGACCCCAAAAGTTTCAGTATTTAAGGTCATACAAGTGATATAGGATTCAAACCCAGATCCTGTGGTTCTGATTTCAGTGCGCTGTCAACTGCCCCATGCTTAGATATAGTGCACATAGATAAAGTTCCGTTTCCCTGGAGAAGGGCCTATAGAAAGGCCAAAGGACAATGCACATTGAATTACTAACATTAGAGGGAGACCCCAGAAGGAGCAGAGATAGGAGAGGAGAGATCCTCCTGAGATAGAGAACACAGAGAGACAAGGATCTATTCCCAGATGGATGAGTAGTTGGAGAAGGCTCATGAGAGGGATGATGCATAGGAAAAAACCATGAGAGAGAGGAGCAAGGCAAGACTTTTACCCTCAACAGGGCTTCATCCAGAGCAACCTTATAAGTCATCTGGATTGTAGAATGACGCTGATGTGCTTGGGTAAAGTTACTTGATTCCTTAGCAGCTCAGGGTTCTTTTGCCTTGCAGAGTGACGCCATCCAAGGCAATGTTCAGGGATAGGCTGGTAAGTGTTTAACAATCAGCTTGGAAGTGGGAAATGTACACAGCACATACTTTTAAGTGGAATCTCATTAATAACTTTTTCCCCATCACTTTCTTAAGTCTAGACAATCAATAATACCATTGACCAAGTCCTGATTTGTGGTGTTTGCCAATTTCCAAGGCAGCACATTCACACTGAAAATTTAATACTCAGTTCTCATGAGCTAGCTCAAGCTGGCCCCAAAATATCCCCTTGAAATATTATGTAAAGAATACTAAATAGGTCCCTGGGGAAGCAAAGACCTACAAGAGAAGGTTATTATTTGACCATCAAGAAACTCAGAGTCATTTCCCTTTGTGAATTTGTGTGTGTGTGTGTGTGTGTATGTGTGTGTGTGTGTGTGTGTGTAATGAGGGGTAGAGGACAGGGTCCTGGTACCACCAACAATAGTACTTCTTAGAGGGTCAATATATAATATTAGTATTCCCTTCTTTCTACTATGTATATGATCCCAATTCTTTTCCAAAATCAAAGAAGCTGTCCCCAAGGCTTGATTGGCCCTGGGCACTAAGATTCAAATCTTTACAACTGACGTTGACACGGATTCCTGATGGCCTCAGTCTGTGTTGCTATGATTTTCTGGTTACCAAAGGGCACAAGAAGGCCCACCCACAAGAGTGACGCCCTTCAGATTTGGTTCATGTGCCCAAACCAGAGAAGTCACTACACCCTGCCTTGCCAATCAGACCAGTACGGTGATGACGAGGGGGCCGCATCTACCCAAGCTAAATATTATATCCTTGATGAATATCCTTTTTATGTCATGGCTAAGTAAATCTCCTTTTATTAACTGCTGAATTACCTATGAATACTTTATTTCATTATGATATCCAATGTAAGCTGTCACGGGGCCACCCTGAGTCAGGCTCAGCCTACAATAGGACTACAATTCTGGAGAAATGTTAAAGTCCCTTGAGAATTAGGAGCCCCATCACTGAGGGAAGAAGAGTTGTGGTGATGGTTTGGTGGCTTGAGCATGAGTTCTTTGTAATATTGTTGGGTTAAACAAATTTGTTTGATCCATATTTTGTTAGGTTGGTGCTTGATTAAGTGGTAAGGTTACTTGAGTCTATTCCTGGGGAAAATCAAAGACAAACCATGGAGAAAGAAACAAGATAGAACTCAGACAGACCCAATGGGTCACATGTTACACATGTCACACTTTTGGTGCACTATGCACCTGCCTTCTGTGTATATGTATTTTTTGACTAGATAGGTGGTTTCATTATGTGTGCATATTAACACACATGCATATATTTACATGTATTTATGTATATATACCATATGTGTTATCTTAGAATATTGCCTACTTCATACACACATATTTGTATGTACACATAATCGATCTATAGTCAACACATATATTATGTCTCTACATGACATTTACAGTTGAGGAAACTGAGGCAGGCAGAGGTGAAGAGAGTTGCCTAGGATCACACAACTAGTAAGCATCTGAGGCCAGATTTGAACTGAGGTTTTCCTGACTCTAGGCCATGTGTTCTATCTACTTTTCCACCAGGTGCCTCCAAAGAGTTCTCTCCTTTGCCTTAAGCCAGGCAAAGGGAGAATGCTAGATAGAAAGACTCTCATTGAGTACCCCAGCCTCAACCCTCAAGTTAAAACCTGAGCCCTCAAGTTCACTCCTCTAACCACCAAGTTTAACCCTTCAGGCCTTGGGGGTCCCCCTCATCACAAAGAGGTTCTCCACCTTCCATTGGCACAGTATCTTATAGTGATCTCTAAGCTTTTCTATGTCCAGCAGAGATAGAAACAAAGTCTAGTGCATCTTCCTGGTGTCCTAGAGCCCCTAACATAGTAGAAGGACTGAAATAATTGACCCAATATTTAAGGCACATGGCACAGCCAGCCAGTAACCAGTAACAAGTTTCTTACCAATGTGTGGTATGTTGGGTGCTACCAGGCCTTGGTATGTTCCTAGCCTGTTGTCCAGACATTAAGGTATCTATTCCACGTCACATTCCCCACGCCTTCTATGTGAGTTGCAGTTAGAGACAGATGCTCATTTAAGCACCAACCTGTTGGCAGTGCTATGAGAATGATCTAGAAATGTATATCATGTGTAGAGAGTACTGGACGCTGAGACACACAGGTAGTATTTTCCATGTCCATCCCCCAGAAAGCATGTAGGACCCAGAAGGTCCTAGACTGGACCAATCTGCCTCTATTTTGTCCCTGACTACTCCTGGGAGTATACCCTATGCTCAATTTGTGCTAAACCTATTATATTTGAACATGGCTGAGATGAGAATGTCTTAGTGGTAGTTCTTGAGGAAATAAACAAAAAATAAACAAAACAAAACTTCCAAATGTAATGTCACAAGAGTGAATACTGGAAGAAAAAATGCTTTTCCATTGAAATCAATGAGATAGGTTGCTTTCCTTTGAAAGGACTCATGGCCAAACCTAACTGTGAACCCATCTTCATCCTTCAAGACCCAAGATCTATTCCAGATCAGAAAACCAGCTATGCTAAGATCACTTGGACCTTACAGTAATCTGAAATCACCGCATCCTAGCTCGGCTGTGATGGGCCAGTCTTTGCCCTATCTCGCTCTTACAATAGGTACAGCTCAGCATTCTCTCAGCCAGTCAGGAGTCAAGGTTTTCTTTATGTACATAGAATAGGTCTGTCTCCACTCTCCCCTCTCCCCAACAACAAAATCACTATAAAGAATGTGCCTGCCAAGCTTGATAATCAGTTCTAAGTCTCTAATCTAAGTCACAACATCCATGATCTCATTTCCTTATCTATAAAATGGAAGTAATAAAAGCTGAACTGTTTACTTTCCAACATTGTTGTTAGAATCAAATTAAATAAGGAAAAAGAAAATGTGTTTTATCCATAAAGGACAATATTTGTGAGCTTTTGAGATCAGGCCTCATTGTGGTAAAGACAACAAATTATATAAGCAACCAGGAAAAATTACCTTCAAATATGAAAGAAAGAAAATTTGTGGAACACAAGATTATTCTGCACCCACCAGAAATCACACAGACTTCTTTGAACTTTTCCATCATGCCCTCAATCCAAGGTACCTCTGTTCCCTTCCTCTCCTCCCTTACTTTTTGTGTTGTTGTCTTTTGTGTGTTGTCTTCTCCCATTAGATTGTAAACTCTTGAAACCAAGGATTGTCTTTTTTTTTTTGCTTTTTAACTTGTATCTGTATCCCCAGTGCTTATATATACATATATATATGTATGTATGTATGTATATATATATATGACTACAACAATGTAAATGGAAAAAACAGCCATAAAAAATAAAAAATGAATGTTGCGAAATTATAAAGAACAATTTTGGCTCCAAAGAAAAGATACCAGAAGACACCTCCTTCTACTCATTTGCAAAGATGGATGGTCCATGGGTGTAGAAAATTGCATATGATACCAGATTTTTTCAAATTATTTACCAGCTTTGTTGATTATTTTCTCTTCATTCTCTTTTTTTTTTAAGATTTTTTTTTTTTGTTATAAGAGATTGATCTTTGGGAAGGGGAAAAGGAAGCAATACAGAGTTTAGCAGAGTGCCTGGAATATATTATGTGCTTAATAAATGTTGATTGATTGATTGATTATTGAGAGGGAAATCTAGTTGATGTAAGAACAAAATATAGTGATAAAAATCTATTTTAAAAAATTGTATGGTGTTCTCCCTCTCGATAATATTTTGCAAAAACTGCCATACTGTGCTCAGTTTCTCTCTTTCTCTCCCTCTCCTCTCCTCTCCTCTCTCTCTCTCTCTCTCTCTCTCTTTGTCCTTGAACATGTAATACCAGTAGCAACTTTTTTTTTTATTTCTGCAGATGTAGTCCTCTCTTTCATGCCTTACTTGAGGCTTTGAGTTTCTAATGGATAGAAAACTTGACTTACCCTTCATAACTTAAAAGACATTCCAGAATAAGAGAAATGTTTG
Source organism: Vombatus ursinus (assembly GCF_900497805.2). Taxonomy (NCBI): domain Eukaryota; kingdom Metazoa; phylum Chordata; class Mammalia; order Diprotodontia; family Vombatidae; genus Vombatus; species Vombatus ursinus. The sequence continues at coordinate 58,787,480 of NW_020954556.1, forward strand.
AGATCCTCGGTGAATCTGTCAGTTGACTTCCTTCTCAGAGAGTTTTTATCTCAGCCCCTCTAACTTTAGGCTTCTAATGAGTTGACTCAGCACAAGGAGCTTTCTAAAGACAGCTGGGTAGCTGCACATGCTAGAACCCCTCAAACTAACCTTAGGAAATGTCATAGGACTACAAGAGGTGACTCAACTCAATTCTGTGGTTGCAGTCAAATACCTAACAATGAAGGACCAATTCTCAGGGAGGGAATGCCTCACTGCTGTGCAAAAGAGGAATTACATCTGGTCTGTTTGACACTAGAGGACTGAACGAGGAGTCATGAGTGGAAACTTTAAGGAGGAAGATTTGAGTTTAATATTGGGAACCATTTCTAATGATTAGATCTAATTTAGGGCAGGATGTTTCATTAGGTACTTTTCCCACAGAGAGATAAATTAGTCAATTAGTCAGTCAAAGAGTATTTATTAAGCTGCCAGGCACTGTGGTAGGTGCTGGAGATACAACAAAAAGCAAAAGACAGTCCTTGCTTGCAAGGAGCTCACAATTTAATGGGGGAGATGTCATGCCAAAAACAAAACAAAACAAAAAAAACCTCCACACAAATTGTATACACATATTTACATATACACACTGTAGACACATGCAAACATACTTGTATATGTATGTACATATATGTGTATATATAATATATATATGTACATATCTCTAATTTAGAGTCCCTATATATTTATGGTATTGTTTAGTCATTTTCGGTTGTGTCTGACTCTTCATGATCCCTTTCAAGGTTTTCTTGGCAAAGAGACTGGAATGGTCTACCATTTCTTTCTCCAGCTCATTTTACAGATGAGGAACTGAGTCAAATAGGGTTAAATGACTTGCTCAGGGTCACACAGTTAGCAAGTGACTGAGGCCAGATTTGAAGTCAGGTCAGTGGATAGAGCACCAGGCCTGGAATCAGGAAGACTTGAGTTCAAATTCAGCCTCAGACACCTACTAGCTATGTGACCCTGATCATAATCTATCATTAGATTATAAGTTAGAGCTATGTATATATCTGTACATATATATGTATATATATATATATAGCTCTGATTTATGATCTAATAATAGATTTATAATTTATAGATTCTCGAAGAAGACCATGACATCAGGGAGATGATGACATGACTTGCAATTGACTTTGTTTTGAGTGAGGGACGGCTGTGCAAGGTCACCAGCCCCACTCTCTCCTCCACAGCCATCTGGGTCCAGTGGACAGGTATTCATCAGGATGACTGGAGATAGCTCAGAATGCAATGCATAGATTTATAATCTAATAATAGATTATCTAATTTATAACTAATATATATGTTATATATAAAATCTCCAATGGGTGCGTATCTGTATGTTTATACACACACAAACATATACACACATGTTAGAGACAGTCAACAGAAGGAAGGCAAGCATTTGGGGAGATGAGGCAAGACTTTCTGTAGATGGTGAGATTTTAGCTGAGACTTGAATGAAACCACAGAAGCCAGGAATCTCTACTATATCATTGGTGACAAGTAACCATAAAGCTCCTGAAAAATTCCAAGGGAACCTATGGCCTCCAGAACCGAGACATACTGAAAATGTAGATGAAGGTATATTAGAAACTGCAGATGTATGTTTAATGAGGAACAAGTGTGGTTCTAAGTGCCTATCTAGAGGCAGAGGGATGGATCAGATGACCTCACAAAATCTACCTCAGCTCTGATTCTATAATGATTTTTAGAGCCACCGAAATAAGAACCCTCCCTCCCTCCCCCCACCGTCTCTTTTCTATTGACTTACAGGCCTCAGTAAGACACATGGCTTCTGTGAAGATTCATTTTGGCTTGAAACATGAAAGATTAATTACCTCTAAGTTAAAACCTGTTTGCCTACCTCTTGAAGATTTTCTTCTCAGATAGATTTGAACTCTGCCAACCCTCTTTTCTTTTTTTTTTGCTTCCTGATGCATGTAAATTACTGTCCTGTGCTCCTCAAAAACCAGTTCCACAGTGTTAAACTAAGGTTCTTGGTAAATTGAGGATACCACGAACACCAGACCAAATCGTTAAAGGTAGTTCCATGCATGTTACCCTTCCTTTCCCAATTATCTTCAAAAAATAAATATTCCTTAAATTTTTGTAAATTAGTGTTAATGAGGCACATGTGCCACCTTCTATAGGCATATCTTGGAGATTTTGAGAGTTCAGTTCCAAACCACCACAATAAAGCCAATATCACAATAAAGTGACTCACATGTATTTTTGGTTTCTCATAGAAAAATTATGTTTCCACTATAATGTAGTCTATTAAGTGTGTAATAGTATTATGTTTAAAAAATGCACATATTTTAATTAAAAATACTTTATTGCTACAAAATGCTAACCATCATCTAAGCCTGCGGAAAGTCATCATTTTTTTTGCTGGTGGAAGGTGTTGCCTCGATGTTAATGGTTGCTGACTGATCAGAGTGGTGGTTGCTAAAAGTGGGTGGCTTTGACAGTTTCTTAAAATAAAAAAAAAAACAATGAAGTTTGCTGCATCAATGGACTGTTCCTTTCACTTGAACACTGAAAAGCCATGGGAGGGTTATTAATTGGCCTTATTTCAATCTTGCTATGTCTCAGGGAATAAGGAGGCCTGAGGAAGGGTGGTGGGGGGATGGTCTGGTTGGTGAAGCAGTCAGAACACATATAACATTTATCAATTAAGTTCACTGTGTTACATGGGCATGGTTCATGGTGCCCCAAAACAATTACAATAGTAACATCAAAGATCACTGTTCACAGGTCACCATAATAGACAGAATAATAAAGAAAAGGTTTGCAATATTGTGAGAATTACCAAATTGTGACACAGAGACACAATGTTAGCACATGCTGTTGAAAAAATGGCACCCATAGACCTATTTGAATCAGGGTTGCCACAAACCTTCAATTTGAAAAAAAAAAAAAAACAAAAGACAAACAAACCCTGCAATATCTGATAATAAAGCAAAGCACAATAAAATGAGGTAATGCCGATATTTCTACCTGTTCTCAGTGCTGAATAGGTTTTTTACTTTTCCAATCAGCTGACTTATCATGGGGAAATAGCGACTAAAGTACAAAAGCCATGCACACATACCATTCCGTCTGGTGCTGGCAGCCTTATCATATCTGAGAAAGAAAACAGCAGTCAAAAATAACTGCTGAAGGCAGATTATGGGTTTGGTTTGGTTTAGTTTTCCTGTTGGGAGTCATTAAGAGCAGAAAACATTCTTGTTGGGGATTATAAATTATGAACTATGATGACTTTTCCCCGTTAATTGAATTCAATTCAACAATCATTTATAAGTAAGCACCTACTAGGTGCCAGGCACTGTGCTAAGTGCTTTATAATAATTATTTCATTTGAGATAATTGGAGGTAGGTGCTATTATTATTTCCATTTTACAAATGAGGAAACTAAGGTAAACAGAGGTTAAGTGACTTGCCCAGGGGTCACACAGTTAGTAAGTGTTTGAGGCTGGATTTGAACTGAGGTCTTCTTCTATCCACTGTGTTACCTCCCTGCCCCATTACATAAAAGGTAGCCACTGGGGTGGGGGAGGGCAGGGTACAGTACCCAGCAAGGTGGCATGATGTTTTGTGGAACTGAAGCCAAGCTTAGCTCTGATGGAAAATGGAGGTATCTGGAATGTTGTGAGGCCTCTATAAAGGAAGGCTTTGGGAAGAGTTTCATGCTCCATCTTCCAGTTCTCCAGTCAGAGGGGAATAGGCAGCTGAGGGAGAGTGAAGAAGGTATTGAGTATCAAAACCATCTATTTTTGTTTAAGGGACTCCTTGTAAATGTGACAAGCAGGAAACCAACCATATTGGCAGAATCACATCATTTGGGAGTTGTTCAGGATTTCAGCAGTCATCTAGTTCCCCTACACTAAAGGAATCCTCATTAGAGCATACATGACAAGTAAGTAGTCTTACAGCTTCTGCTTGAAGATTTCCCGCGAAAGGGGAGCCCTCCAACCCCAGAAGCCATCCATTTCACTTTGGGATAGCTCCAATTGTTGGGAAGGTTTTTTGCCTGACATCAAGAGTGAATTTGATTCTCTATAATTTCCAATCATTGATTCTGGTTCTTACAGTGTGTATAAAGCATAACAAACTTAATCTCTCTCCCACAAGACAACTCTTCAGATACCTGGACACCTCTCTCACAACCCCTGTGAATTTACCCTTCTTCAGGCTGAACATCCCTATTTCCTTTTATCTATTTTTGCAAACATATCTCCACTCACTAAGATGACACCCTGATGCGGGCCTTCATCTTCTTATTATGCCCAGACTATTGCAAGAGCTTTCAGGTTATTCCCTTGCCTCAAGTCTCTTCCCACTTTAATCCATCCTCCACTCAGCTGCAAAATTATTTTCTTTTGTTATCTTCCTCTGGTTGTATGTTTTGATCTTCTTTGTCACCAAAGAAAGATTCTATGGTCTGACTTTTTTTTTGCACAGTTTGCTCATGGTCTCAGCCAATTTCTTGAGTTTTAAACTCTTTGTTAGGTAGGGGTCTGCTTGCAGTGTGGAGAATGTACTGTCCCAAGCTTTAGGGGTTTTGTGCAGCTGTTTTCAGAGATACTTCTAAGGATCTGTAAGTTTTCAGTTCTTTCAAGGTGGTATGATCAAGGGTGAGGTGTTTACTCCTTTCCTGGCCTGTGCTCTGGTCTATGAGTGCTCTTTTCTGCCTTGGAACTGTGAGGAGGATTACCTCTTCACCACCACTACAAGCTCCACCATGCCAGTACTCCTCCTCGCCCCAGGACTGCCACCCAGAATTGTGACCGAGATTCAAGCACAGGCAAAGCAAGAGAATCCTGCCTCAGCACCAGCAAAAAGATCCCTGCAATCCCTCTCTGATCAGCCACTCGATTCCCCCTCAGTCTGTGGGGGAAGCTCCAGAAGCCAATTATTTTCCTCAAAATGCAGCTTTACCCTCCCCTCCAACTCAATAAACTCTTTTTCACCTCCAGGATCTGTTTAGTATTAAAAGCCCTTCATAACCAAGGAGCTTCCTACCTTTCCTTTATTCTTACATTTTGTTCTGCTCTTAGTATTTGCTAGCATCTTCCCTCTGAGATTTCCTCCTATTTAATTGTATATATCTTGTATGTTCATAATTGTTTGAGTGTTATCTCCCTATTACAATGTGAACTCTGAATTTAGGGAACATGACTCCTCCCCTTTTCTTTCTATGCCCAGTGTTTAGCAAGATACCTGGCATATAGTAAATACTTAATAAATGCTTGTTACCTCCCTGACTATCAATTGTTAATGAATACTTATAGGAGTGGTCAAATATCTATAGTTTGTTACTTACAATATAAGGTCAAAAATAAATAGTACACCGTATGATTTTTTTAATCACTCAGTCCCTTCTCCAAACCTCATTGTTATTTAATACGCCTCTTTTCAACTTTGGAATCCCTTCCCTCATATTGATCTTGGAGATAATAGGGAGTTACTGAAATTGTGTTTTATTTTTAGTAGGAGGGGTGACAGATTCAGACCTATGATTTAAGAACACTTCTTTGGTTGCTAAATAGAAGTTACGGAGACATGATGCAAGGAGACATATTAGAGATGTGGGGTAAGTGAGAATGAGGAGTCTAGGATGATGCTGAGCTTGTGAAACTAGGTGACTGGGTGGAAGAGTCAACAACAGAAATAGGAAATTGGGAAAGGGGAAGGTCTAGACTACAGGGAAAGATAATGACTTCCACTTTGGACATGTCAAGTTTGAGAAGCTTGTGGAATGTCGAGTTTGAGATGTCAAAAAGGCAATTAGTGATACAGAAAGACTAGGGTTCAATATATAGATATAGTAATCATCTGCGTAGAGATGATACTTGAACCCATAGGAGCTAATGAAATAGTAAAGGAAGAAAAGGGATTTGGGGACACCTATACTTAGTGGGTGTGATATAGATGAAAAGCCACCAAAGAAGACTAAGAAGGAGTAGTCAGAAATGTAGGAGAAGTAGGATTGAGCAGTGTCAGGAAAAATCAGAGAGGGGAGAATAACCAGTAGGAGAGGGTGGTCAACAGTCCTACAGAGAAGTCAAGAATGATCAAAACTAAGGAAAAGCCATTACCTTTGGCAATTAAGAGATAGCTGGTAACTTTGGAAATAACATTTTCAGTTGAATGATGAAGTCAGAAGCCAGACTAACGAAAGTTAAGAAGAGAGTAAAGAGAAATAAAATGGAGGCATTTAATGTAGATGGCTTTCTCAAGGAGTTTGGCTAAGAAGAGGAAGAGAGATATAGGAAGAAAGCTAGCAGTGTTGGGAGGATCAAAAGAGAGGCTTTGGCTTTTTAGTTAGGAGAGATGGACATGTTTTTAGAAGGCAAAAATGTCAGGAGACAGGGAGAGATCAAAGAGTAGAAAAAGGGTGAAGATGATAATGGAGACAATCTGTTGGAAAAGGGATGGGATAAAGGATGAATATAGAAGGGTTGGCTTTGGCAGAGAGGAATCACAAATTCATTTGACTTTTATCATTTCATTTAGTCTTTAAAATGACTTTCATTATTTCAAGGAAATAGTTTAGCAATTTTCCTAACAGTATATTTTTGTTCAGTTCCAGGTCAGAAGCTATATAGACAAATACCTTCATTTTATAGCAGTGGAAACTAATGCCCAGTAAAGTTGAATAATTTGGCCAAGGTCACATGGGAAGTAAATGTCAGAGGTGTGATTTGAGCCCAGGTCCTCTGATTTGGGAGCCAATGCTCTCTCCACTGTATCCACACTGCAGGTATCAGCCTGAAAATTTATAAGTAACAATTCCAATAATTGGTATCTTGTTTGTTTTATTGGTGTGGGTACTGTAACATAACAAAAGTCATTTTTTAAACCTATTCAGTCTTACTTTAAGAACTCTTTTTAATTAAGTAGCGAGTCAAGAAGTCACAAGCATTTATTAAGTGCTTACTATGTATGTACCAGGCACTGTGCTAAGCACTAGAGATACAAATAAAGGAAAAATTGTCCCTGATTTCGAGGAGCTTACGTTATGATGTAAAGAGATCATGTAAATATGCAAGATATGTACAAAATAGATGGGGACCCTCTTAGACCAGAGGTCCTTAAGCTTTTTTTTTCTTCTTCTTTTGGTCATGGACCCTTTTGGCAGTCTAGTGAAGCCTGTGGACCCCTTCTCAGAATAATGTTTTTAAATGGATAAAATAAATAGAAATCCAAAGGAAACCAATTATGTTACAACATAGTTATCAAAATATAAAACAAATTCATGGCTCCCAGGTTAAGAACTCCTGCTCTAATGGTTTGGGGTAGAGGATTAAGGGGAGGGAATGGGGAAAGGTTCCTGCAGAAGGAGATATTTGAGATGAGTCTCAAAGAAAACCAGGGATTCTAAAGGGCAGAAGTGAAAGAGGGAGAGTATTCCAGGCATGGAGAGCAGGAGACAGAATATTTGGTCAGTCAATAAGCATTAATTAAGCACCTAGAATGTGCCACACATTGTGCTAAGTGCTGAAGATACAAAGAAAAGCAAAAGGTAGTCACTGATCTCAAGGAGCTTACAAATATCATATACAAAGAATGGCAAGTATGCTGTTATTTAACAAGTGTCTTTTCAACCATGGCATCCCTTTCCTTTTTTTACTTGCAAATTAAGAAGAAGGAAGAACAAGAACAAGAACAAGAACAAGAAGAAATAGCAGTAGCATTAGGCATGTCCTTTAAAGTGAGCTTTCACTTAAGTAGTTTGATGCTCTAGAACCCAGAGAAGAGGTTCTTTAAGAAGCTGCCACCATCGCATATTGTTTGAGTGGCTCACAAACGAAAGTGTTCTTACGTCACCACCAGCTGGCTGCTTGCTGTAGCATGACTAACGGCATAAATCATGCCAAATGTTGGATTTCAATTAGCAACATGTACCACTTCACCAAGATCTTAAGATAATGTTTTAACCACTTCCTGACAAAGGCCCAGGAGTATAGAGTAGTACACTGCACTCAAGGGGTGTGCAAACACTTCTCTTTCAAAATTCACAATCAAATAAGCAGAAAAAAAACAATCTTTTGAATCCGAAGAACACTTTTTTTCCTATTAAAGACAAATGCTTCCTCTACCATTTCACTGTAACTACCCATTCCTTGATATTGTTCAGCCAGGCCTGACTCTTCATGACCCAATTTGGAGTTTTCTTGGTAAAGATGCTAGAGTGGTTTGCCATTTCTTTGTCCAGCTCATTTTACAGATGAAGAAACTGAGGCAAACGGGTTAAACGACTTACCCATGGTCACGCAGCTAGTAAGTGGTTGAGGCCAGATTTGAACTCACAAGAGTGTTCCTGATTCTAAGTCCAGTGCTCTATCCATTGCACCACCTAGCTGCCCAATGTCAGAACAACACCATTTTCTCTTTGGAGCAAAATTCTGCAGTTGATCTACAATATAGAAAAGTTATTGTTAGGTGTTAATGGATTGCATGTCCTCCCTTCCAGGAATCAAAATAAAGTACATTCACAGAACTTAAAATTTCCAATCTCTCCAAAGGTGGCCTTAATGAGCCTGCGAACCTGCTTATGGCCAAAAGTAACCAGAGTTCAAGTTGGCAGCATTTTTCCTATAGGACAAAGTTGGACAGAGAATCAAAGGCCAAGGACTTGAGGAAAGATGGAGGATTGAAAAGCTACAGGATTCCGTCTTTTTAATACTGTATTAGTTTAATGGATCTATAATGTCATCAATATGGGTAAACCCTCTAGTGATGGAACTCATGACCTAAATGTGCTTACCCATCCTGAGCAATGGTTGTCCAAGTTCTCCAATAATTTCACCAAATTGGAGTGGAGGAGTGGAGGGTGGGGGTTGGGAGGAGGCTGGGGGGGGGTCTTCCTTAAATACTTATGACCCTTCAAGTATACCAATAAAGCACACAGGTTATCTATCATGTATCCTTTGTTTTCATTACATGACTGAACCTTCTTTTTCTGTTGTACATTTTTTGTCTAAATCTTTTATCCCAACTGTACTCCATAATCCCTTACTTGTAATGTATTGCTGTGTCCACATACTTATCATATACCTGCCCATTGCTCTACAAGTAATCATCTGCTCTAATTCTTTGGAGACCATGATGTTCCATCACTCACAGCCATATGTCTCCAGAAATGTATTGTTCTTGTTGTGGTTTTTTTTTTAAGATGGACCTTTATTTTAGGGAGATACATGGGGGTCATTACAAGAGCTTTGAAATTTCCTCCAAAACAATCTACTTCCTCAATGCCTCTTTCAAAAAAAGAGAATTGCCGAAAAAGAGTAACATTAATAGAAATTCTCAAAGGAAAATTGTTTTTTTTTGAAAGAAAACATTCAAACACAAACAAATAAAAGAAAAGTACTAATATAATGAAAAATATTATGGATTAAAAAATAAAGGCAGAAATATCAGGAGAAAAATGTGTTAGGACAATATAAGCAGAAGTATCAGGAAGAAAACTAGAATTTCCTGAAGACATGATAAAATGGATAACTGACATATTTTGAAAGAGGAAATCAAATTAGCAAAAGTATCACAAGATGAAATAAAGAAAGAATTGAGTAACACTAAAAAAAATGATAGTATACAGGGATGATGAAATTTAATAATGTGGAAATATCTATGGAAAATTAAAAAATAAAATAATTGGCTCAATAAAAAAACAGAATTATTTCAGGGAAGATAGAGTGGTAGAAACTTCAGAGGACATTGAAATTACTTAGCTGGAAAAAAATAGATTTGGAACTTATTCAAATGCAAGTGATATATTTGGAGGACAAATGATGTCTCCTGTTACCAACAGTAAAAGTTGTTTTTTTTTTAAAAAAAAAAAGGTTGTTTTTTTTTAAAAAAAGTGTTCTTTCAATGACTGCTTTTCCTCTTAAGGGAATTTAAAAAGAGGAAAATGTAATCTCTCTGTCTCTGTCTTTGACTCTGCCTGTCTGTCTGTCTCTGCCTGTATGTCTGTCTCTCTGTCTATCTGCCTGTCTGTCTCTGCCTGTCTGTCTGTCTATCTGCCTGTCTGTCTCTGCTTGTATGTCTGTTTGCTTGTCTTTCTGTCTCTGCCTGTATGTCTATCTTTCTATCTGCCTGTCTCTGCCTGTATGTCTGTCTATCTACCCGTCTTTCTGTCTCTGCCTGTCTGCCTGTCTATCTACCTTGCCTGTCTGTTTCTGCCTTTATGTCTATCTGCCTGTCTGTATCTTTCTTCCCCTCTCAGATAGCCCCAAACTTCTCAACCCATCACTGTGAAAAATCTGCAAAAATTTGGAACGTAAGAGGGGAGTCTATAAAATTTGGAACAATAAATGCTGAAGTCATGATTCTAAGCTGCCATCCTTGAGTTGACCTACTTAGCCCAAAGCAATTCATTCCTCATTTAAATGGCATCTAGATTACAATTCAATATGGGGAACTGATCACTAGAAAACAGAAACAACACTGACACATTGGAAGGTGAACTGAACATTCCTAGCAGGAATATGAAATTCAAGTAAAAAACTTTAGTGAGGCTTCCTTTGGGGGAATGGGGGGGGGGGGCATAATACCTGGGCAAAAGTGCTAAAAATTCATGGAGTTGAGAACAGGAGTCACAAGAAGTTCAGACATCAGCTGACTACAAAAGTTAAGACTAGATATGAAATTCATAGAATTTTGAAGCAATGAGATCATCAGAACTCATCTAGCCCACCCTCCCACTTTAAACAAGAGAAGCCCCAAGCACGGAGAAGTTTAAAAATGGCTTATGCAATATTACTGTCACTGGACTGGGAGTCAGGAGACCCAGGTTCCAGTCCTGACTCTCCCACTAGCTAGTTCTTTCTACTACACCACACTGTCTCACAAGCATTCAAAGCATTTTATCTCATTGGCAATAAATATAAAATCACTTCCTGGAGATGGCAATAGGAGCTACATGCCAAATGCATTCCAAAGATAAATGGATTTATTTATGGGCCTCAAAAGGCCTGGGGCGCTAGATATATATATTCAGGAAAGCAGAGATTATGGTAGACTCCATGCTAACAATTGCCAAATAGTCTTTCCTTACACTAATGGAGTTTTTCCAAATGGATTAGTGCTGAAGGGCTTGAATGGTTTGTTTTTTTTTTTTTTTTTGGAAGGAGTGTTTAGTTAAGAAGTCCTCTAAGGTCATTAAGGGAAAAAAAATACATTCTTAACTGAGGGTGTTATAATCCTACTATACTCTGGTCAGATTACATCTGGATAAGTACATTCAATTTGAGGTCCTACATTTTAGGAATGGAAAAGTTACATCAAGTACAGAGCATGTCAACCAAGATTGATAGAAGGAGACTAGAAACCACATCAAATCAGTTGAAGAAACTGGGGATGATTAGCCCGGATAAAAAGATAAACTTTAGGATGGGGCATTGAATTGCACAATAAGAAGTGACCTCATAATAAGCCATCTAATCCAATCTGTGCTTGAATAGGTTGCAATATCCCCAAAAAGTTGTCCCCAATCTCTAATTGAAAACTTATTTTAATGGGGAACCCATTAGCTCTTGAGTTATTTCATTCTACTTTTAGACAGCTCTTACTGTTATGAAATTTTTGTCTACATCAAGCTTAAGTCTCCCTTTTTCTATCCATCACAATTTCTAACCATTGCTCCCAGTTCTGCCCTTTAGGGCCAAGCAGGAAAAGTCTAATCCCCCATCCCCATGAAAACCCTTCATATATTTGAAGACGGCTGGCATGACCACCTTCACTCTTTTCTCCTCCAATGGAGTTGGACAACTACAGCTTAGATTCTATGATTCCATGAAATAGTCTTGAATCGGATGGCATTCTCTGACTCTGAATCCAGTGCTCTATCCCCTCCGTTATGAATGAAGTGTTGGAGAGCCACCCAGACTCATTGGAATTTAAGATTTTCATCTGGCTATCTGGAGACATCATAGAATATATAGATTTTTAGGTTGCTCAGATAAGCTAAGTAATAAATCCAATTGAATGTATGCTCCCTGAAGACAGAGCGTTCCATTGGATCAGACAGATTGATGGGGTGATGGAAGCCCCTAGAGGCTGCTCAAATAGTCACTTCTGTCTTTGTTACTGGTTCTGAAAACCTGAAAGGTCAGCTCCTACCACCACTTCTTTTTTTTTTTTTTTATTGGAAGTTCTATATTTGGATATTCATGGATTTACTTGAGTAAGGTAAATTCAAGGGAGGTAGTCAGGAAAGGATCATCTCAATTTGTGGAGAGCATGAACAAATGCTGCCTCTTAGGAGTACTGTTTCCACTGCCCTTTCCTCTTCATTCTCCTTCCCTTAAAACCATCTGTAGGTGAGTCACAGGGTTGGAGAACAATGGCTAGGAATACAGCTAAAGGCTGATTTGCCTACCATGTTTGATTTTGCAAAATTTAATTGGTGGGTGGAGGAGAGAACAAAAAGGAGGGAAGGAATGGAGTCCCCTAACAAAAGAAAGACTGCTAAGGCACCACTTTCTTATTCTAAACTTTTACTATGACTAACCTTCTATTATTGGTCATTTGGAAAAGACCCATAAATGACTATGCCTGAAATAGGATGCAGGTTATTAGGAATATGTGTTTCCCAAGGATATAACACCTGTTTAATCCCAAACAAGTTTATAAATTGTCTAGTTATATATCAAAAGCACATGGCTTCAGGCACAGAAGCCAATTGGCACATAATATTAACTGCAGCAAGTGGAAAAATTTTTGCTAAGCAGGCCAGAGGAAAAAATCCTTCTTAATTAAGAATGAACTCTGGAATATTTAATATTTATGTCAAACAGGCAAACTTGGCTTCTGAGTTCTCCTTTAAAAGAACATCTACTTAATTAGAACTTAGCACCCAGTTGGAAAGGATAAAAGATAAACCCCATTTGGCTCAGTCCAGTTTAGAGATTCTAAGTCTACAGTGAAATTCCTGTTCCTTCTGATGGGGTTATGCGTGCTCTGCCTTCCACAGTTAACAAATCTTACCTAAATCATTAGGGAACATTATTGCTTAAATGCCTTGGCTGGAAAAATGGGGCTCTGGCTACTAGATGAGGACATGTTTGACATCTTAATGAATTTCAAACATTCAACAAGAACTCATTGAGTGCTTTCTATGTATCAGACATTGTGGTGATCCCAAAATGAAACGGTTCCTGTTCTCAAGGAGCTTATGTTCTATTGGAGGGAGAGAATATGGACTTATATATTTATAAAGATAATATAATATCTTGGGTGGGAGAAGGGGATTTAGGATAGCTTTGAAGGAAACTGGAGACTCTACCAGGCAGAGAAGAGGAGGAAGTACATTCTAGGCATGGGAAACAGCTTGTGTCAAAGCATGGAGATGAGAGATATGAAGTCGTGCCTGAAAAACAGTAAATAAACCAATCGAACAGTCACAAAGAAAGTCTGCAGGAAATTAGTTCACAAAAAACTTGGAAAGGTAGACTGGAAGCAGGCTGTGAAAGACCTTCAATGCCAAATGGAGAAGCTTGTATTTTAACGTGGAGGCAAGAAGCCACTGGAAATTCTGGAGCCAGGGAGTGACACGGAGAGACCCATGCCTTAGGAACATGAATTTTGAGCCTTGTGTGAAGTGGGGAAGAGTAAAATAAGCAGAAGCAGAAAAAACAATATAAGCCATGACTTCAACAATGTAAACGAAAAGAAGAATACAAGCAAAACCAAACATTCTCACATTGAAAGAGAAGCTTTTATTGACTTAAAAAATAATTCAATAAACGTGTAACTTCACATCAGATTGTTTCATGTTATTCTTGCTGACTAGATGTTTGGCAAAAAAACAAAAAACAACTAAATCATCAAAGTATGCAACTCTAGATGGTGCATACTGATTGAATTGCTTCACAATAATGAAATGCAAATAAAGCCACAGAAAGAGAATGCTAAGAAATCCAAATAAACAGTCAGAATATGATTTGTTCTCACAGCTTGCATATTATTTCCATTTTCTAAGGTGGCCAGGCTGCAGGTAACTTCTGATAACCTCCAGACGCTCCTTATTCTCAACTACATACAAATATTACTGTACTACATTTTTGTTGGCTATTTCTGACAGAAACATGAAAACAGCAACAGCCAGATAGAAACTCTAGAGGAATTTTTCCATGAAAAGAGCAATTGTTTAAAAATAAACACTGCAAATCCCACATGACCTACAGTCAGTAAGTGAAAGTGAGAACATTATCCTTTGAATAGCTAACCACCCAGTTGTAACTAACAATGACTTGAGGGTAAATTTCAAGGCAGAAAACAGAAAAGTAGGATCGTTCCTAGGATTTATAACTGGAAAGGAAGTTAAAAGTTATGGGAACATAAATTGAGAGCTGGAAGGGACCTCAAAGGCCTTGAAGTCCAAGCCTCTCAATATATTATTGAGGAAACTGAGGCCAATGAAAATGACTTTCCTAGTGTCACATAGGTACCAAGCAGCAGAGGTAGGATTCAAATATTGGTCTTCAGACACCAAATACTGCACTAATTCTCCACATTTTAAGTGGATAAGGCTGAATTTAAGGAAAACATAAGGCACAGATATTTCTGTTTCTAGGGATACTTTTATTGGCTAAGGCAAATGGATATGGGGCATTTTGTTCCCAACAGGCTTCTGGGGATAGTTACTTTGCTTCTGCCCTAAGCCAGTGTTGTCCTTCATCTTTTGTTTTCAAAGAGGACCAATGACATTAAAGGGTGATGTTTTGATTTGTGCATGAATTGGATTTAAATGAGGCAGAGCTGTGCAAAGTCATCAGCCTTACTTTCTCTTCCAGTCATCAAAATCCAGTGGCAAGAAAAAAGTCAATTGTCAATGGTATTGATGGGATTGGGATCTGGGCCCCAGAAAGGAAAAACCCTGGACTTTCCCACATGGCCAAATCTCTGGCGTTTGCCTGAGGTTATAATCCTTTCAACTGGCGTTTCACTGTGGTTACACCCAATCTCCCCTCCATAGTCTTGCCTCCCTGTGGCCCCAGGCCACTTCCCACCCTTGGTAATTCTATTACCTCATGGACTACTTGGCCATTCTTAGATCCCTCCCACAATCTCTATGTATATAAATTTCATCTTGTCTCCATTAAGATGCTCTGATTCTAGCCAATAACCCATAGATGCTCAGATTCCTTAAGAGTCTAGCTAATATGGCGAATCTTCAGTAAACCTTGTTTTTGGCTGCAAGAAGGCTTGGGTCGAATTCTTTCGGGCAGGACCCGCATGTCATGATTTTGGGATTCCAGGACCCCCAGCCTCTAGACCTCATCAGTATTATGGGCAAAATAAAGACTAGACAGAGGGCATAGGATCACAGATTTAGAAATATAAAGGATCTGCTTCTCTATCAGGAAATGTGACTGAAATCTGTAGACCAAATTCCTTTTTCAACCCTCCCCAGTTGGAAAAAGAAGTTTGCCCTAACCATTTACATGCCTGAAAAGTCACAGCACTTTTGGTAAAGCATCTGTCCATCTCAGGATCATGTGAGTCTCACCCGGTCATGCCCAAAGACCATGAGATCATCTTTACATAATGAAAGAGTGAAAGCTGGAAAATGATTTCATATTTTTTTCCCCATAGATTTCCCTTTCCTCTCTTGTCAATCATAGCTGAATAACGGGTATTAAAGGGGGAGGGGAATTGTGGCTAGGCCTGAGGTAGAATTTGTCATTGCTTACTCACAGTTTTCTATAGTAATTGCCTCTGCTAAAGATCCAGGGTAGATGAACAAACGGAAAAAAGCCTACAAGGAACACTCTGTTAAAAAGAGTAGAGTTAATATCTGTGCCGTTCCATCAGTAAATGTTAATTATCAATGCAAGGACATTTACTGTCATATTTATTTCAGTTAAGTAGCAAGTTTATCAAAAGAAGAAGTAATTAAAAAATGTAGCCTAACACCAGTTGGAACTTCTACATTTTTCCCTAGAGAAGGAATCTCATTCCATAGGATAACCCATCTAGAGAGGATACCAAAGCCATCTAATCTAATACCTTCATTTTATAAATGAGGAAGTTGAGGCCCAGAGAGTTAAGTGATTTGGCTAGGGTCACACAGGTATTAATTACCAGATCCAGGATTTGAACTCAGATCCTCTGACTCCAGAGCCAGTGAGTGCTCTCTACATTGTATTTCATGTGACCAACAGTAATTAAGTTAGTCAATTAATATTTATTTAGCAACTATCTACTAGGCACTAGGCACTAAAGTATAAATATATCATTACAATTAATTTTTTTTAAAAATATTTTTGTTTATTTGTTTATTCTGTTAAATATTTCCAAATTACATTTTAAAAAAATTGAACATTCATTTTAAAAAATTTTGAGTTCTAAATTCTCTCTCTCCTTTTTGGCCTTTCCCCGCCTTGAGAAGACAAATAACATGGTATCAATTGTGCATGTGAAGTCATACAAAACATAGTTCCATATTATCCATGTTGCAAAAGAACACACACACACAAAACAAGAAAAATGGAGAAAGTGAAAAAAAAATATGCTTTAATCTGTTCTTAGAGTTCATCAGTTCTCTCTCTGGAAATGGAAATAGCATTTTTCATCTTGGGTCCTTTGGAATTATTTTGGATCATTGTCTTGATCAGAGTAGTTAAGTTTTCACTGATGATCGTTGTTACAATAACAACATTCTCCTGGTTCTGCTCACTTCACTTTGTGTGAGTTCACATAAGTCTTCCCAGGTTTTCTGAAACCACCTCCTTCATCATTTCTTATAGTACAATAGTTTTCCATCACAGTCATATACCACAAATCGTTCAGCTATTATTCCCCAATTGATGGGCATTCCCTTCATTTCCAATTCTTTGCCACCACAAAAAAGAGCTGCTATAAATATTTTTTGTACATATTATGTCCTTTTCCCTTTTCATTGATCACTTTGGGATACAGACTTGGTAGTCATACCATTGCAACTAAAATTTTAAAAACTGCTTGTTATATGTTTATGAGGTAGGCTTTGTTATTTGGTGAAAGGAAGCCTATATTGGATCGAGAACTTCAGCCCTAGACAGCTAAAGAAATTTTAGAGAAATGAGAGATCAAACCATTGTCTAATCCAGAGCCTCAGGTATACTGTCCCTGAGCTTTCTACAGACTTAGGTAAGTGAGCAGAGACCTCTCAGCACATGCTGAGAGATGTGTCAGTACCCGACATACAGTAGATGCTATAGCAATGCTTATTCCCTTTCTACTCCACTATTATAGCTGATAATCTGTCACAAAAGATGAAATCCCCTCAGGGTTGTGGGGGTGTGGGGTGGGGAAGCCCTTCCTTAATCCTTTTCAATGACAATGATTTCTTTTGAATAGAGCAGTATGATAAATGGATAGAGTGCTGGACCTGGAGTTTGGAAGATTCCTCTTCCTGAGTTCAAATATGGCTTCAGACACTTGGTAGCTGTGTGACCCTGGGCAAGTCACTTAACCCTGTTTGCCTCGGTTTCCTCATCTGAAAATTAAGCTGGAGAAGGAAATGCCAAACCACTCCAGTGTCTTTGCAAGAAAACCTCAAATGGGGTCACGAAGAGTTAGACAGGACTGAACAGCAACAATATGATAGGTATAAAGGTAGTTCTGGTATCAGAGACTAAAACCAACATTTACTTTAAAGGCTGCCCCTGTGATACCAGGTCTTTACTCCATGTAAGTTCATTGTTGGGGGGCATGGTTTTAATCTGTCTTCTGCCTCTAAGATAGATGCTTGCCTAAACCCTTTTCTAAGGCTGGGACTGGGAGAGATCTTTGGTCCTGTGAACTCTCATTAGGGCCACAGGAAAATTATGAAGCTGTGTCACACCTCTCAGCTAGCTTTGAGCTTGACCAGAGAACTGTATCTGCCCTTGCACTTGGAAGTCGTTTAGCCTTAGAAGTTTAAGTTCCAGGGTAAGGACTTTTATTTATATCTGTATCCTCGGCACCTGGCCTCAACTAGACAATTAATAAATGCTTGTTGATTGATTCATGAAGCTGCACTCGGACTGGAGCACTGACTTGCCCATTTTTTAAAATCCCCTCCCCCATTCAGTTATCTTAGAGATTCCATTATAACTACAGAATTAAAAATCATAGAATGTTAGAGGTAGAAGGGACCCTAGAAGTCATATAGTTTTACCCATGTCATTTTACACATAAAAGAGGTCAAGAAGTTCTGCCTGTAGAATTATCCTCCCAGCCCAAGGAGGAGGAGGCATCAGGGCCCTTGGTCTTTCTTTTTTTTTTTTTGGTGAGGCAGTTGGGGTTAAGTGACTTGCCTAGGGTCACACAGCTAGTAAGTGTTAAGTGTCTCAGGTCTTCCTGATTCCAACACTGGAGCTCTATCCACTGCACCACCTAGCTGCCCCTTGAGCCCTTGGTCTTGGACACAGAGCAGGGAGAGGGGGATAAGGACAGGCACTAGACCCGCCAAAAGGAGGCTACTTGACAAAAGTCATTAACCAGGCTTCAAAGGCCTGCAGAAAACTTGGTATGACACCCTGGGGAAGGGCCAGCGACAGTTTTCCCCAAAGTCTCCTGACACACTCGGCATACCTATGGCAGATCTATAAAATTAGAGAAAATTTTGCAAAATTATAAAGAAAAGCATAAATGAATTTAAAAAAAAATAAAATTATAAATTATAAAGCTGAACCCCAAAGAAAAGATATGAGATGATGCCTCTTCCCCCTCCTTTGCAGTGATGGGAAATGATGGGGTGACAACATTGCATATCATATCAGGATTTTTTTTTCTGCTGTGCTAATTAGTTTTGCTGACTTTTTATTCTTCTTTCTCTTAAAAAAAATTCTTTGATGTCTTCCTGGGAGGAGGGATACCTGAGGAAATGCAGGCAACATATCAATACAAATGTATGTAAAAATAAATAAAACTAGAAAAACTGAAATGGAAGAATTAATCATGCACATACATACACAAAAAGTTCCCCCTCACTCCCTTGCCACCCCAATAATTCCATTTTAGTAGAGTAGTATATTAAGTGTAAATATAGTTCTGGTATCAGAGACTAAAGCTATGCTATCCCTGGGATACCAGGTCTTTACTCTATGTAGTTAATTTTCAGGGAATGTGGTTTTAATCTATCACATCTAGCCATATAGGGTTATGTCAAAACAAGGCTTTCCTCTATTTTGATTACTTTCCTTTGATATTTTCTTATTTTCTGTCCTCTTTATATCTTACTAGCTTAACCTTGTTGTTTATTCCCCTCTCCTCCAAACTTCTAAATTAAACACTTGCCCCATATTCTTAGTTCATGGATGGGTGCTGCTCATCCATCCCTTCTCATCCTGTTTGATTCTTGTCTATATCCGCCCTCCCCCGCCACACCATTCTTCCGTGGATAATCTACCTAATGTGCTAGGGTTCTTCCTTGAGCTCTCTTGAAATTCAGTTAGTAAGTCAATTAATATTTATTAAGTGCCTACTAAGTGCCAGATGTGGTGCTAAGAACAAAGAAAGACAAAAGACAGTCCCTACCTTCCAAGAGCTCATAGTACAGTAGTGGAGAGACAACAAGCAAATAACTGAGTATAAACAAGCGAAACGTGGGATACATGGAGATAATCAGCAGAGGTAAGGCACTAGAATTAGGAGGTAACAGGAAAATTTTCCTGTAGGAGGTGGGGTTTTAACTGGGACTTGAAGGAAGCCAGGAAAGCCAGGAGGCAGACACAGGGGACTGCCACTAAAGCACAGTGGCTGTCCATAGTTCACTCTCACTCCATAATCACTTGACCTCCCTTCTTCCTCACACATTTCTCTGATAATTTCTTTTATGCCTTTCCTGAACAATTCTTTGTTGGGAAGACGCCTACTCACCCCCCACCATGCATTTCTCCCTTGAACTTTGGGTGACCTGCAACTTTGATTCTTCCAAGACTGTGCTATTCCATGCTTTGTCATCAGAATAATATTGGCGTTAAAAATATGGTCTGGATTTTGGGGAGAAACCCTACTGCATGGGGTACTTTCCCAAATGCAATCCAGCTTGAACTCTTAGTTCATTGTTCAACTCTAATGTCTGGCCAACGTATAGGAACTGATTGATAGGTTTATGTCTCCTCCAATCCATTCTAGACAGTAAGCATTCTTCATCCACTTGGGGGGCGGATAGTTAACTGATCTCTTTTGACTGATTATAGACCTAACTTAGAAAGTTCTGTGGTGTCCTAGAACTTGATACAATCTCTTTTTAGTCAATTTTTCAGTTTAGTTTCCTGTTTACCTCCTCCTTCGCCCCTTTACCACCAGCATGGTAGGTTTAGGTATTTCTCTATGCCAATTTTTAAATTCCCTTCAGATATATTTTTCACCCAATTCAGACAATTTTTTTTCACTCTTCTTTTCTTGTTTCCCTCTCTCCATCCTACCTTCCTAAATGTTATAATTTACTCATGATGTGAGTGTATAGACTGCTTCCCCCACCACACACACACATACACTCAAATATATGTGCATTGAAGAGAACTCCTTATGGACAGTCAGTCAACAATCATTTATTAAATGTTTAATATGTGTCAGGCATTGTATTAAACTCTAGGGATACAAAAAGACAGCAACAACAACAAAAACAAGGTGTATATGTATGTATATATGTATATACATATATAGCTTCTACACACATAGACCTACGTGTGTATATATATATATATATATATTTATATATATACACACATATACATATACATTTATATATGGAGAGATTCCAGAGAAACAGAC
This sequence comes from Vombatus ursinus, assembly GCF_900497805.2. NCBI lineage: Eukaryota > Metazoa > Chordata > Mammalia > Diprotodontia > Vombatidae > Vombatus > Vombatus ursinus. Next base: position 58,808,285 of record NW_020954556.1, read on the forward strand.
AGAGACAGAGGCAGAAAGAGAGAAGAGGAAGAGACAGAGACAGAGAGAGAGGAGAGGAAAAGATGACAGAGAGACAGAGACAGAGACAGACAGACAGGCGGGGGAAGCGGAAGAAGGGCGGGGGGGGGGGGGGGGGGGGGGGGGAGAGCAGGATAATCCTCTAGCAGAAGGCAAAAGGTGGAGGTGAGGAGGGGGAGCATTCCTGGCACAGGGGTCAGCCAGTGAAAAAGTCCCAGAGGAGGAAAATGGAATGCCACATGAGAGTGCTAGTAAGAAGACCAGAGTTGCTGGATTGTAGTACATTTGAAAAGGAGTAAAGAGTTAAAAGTCTGGCAAGGAAGGAAAGGGCCAGGTTGTGAAGGGCTTCAAAAGCCAAATAGAGGATTTTAGGTTTGCTCTTGAGTAGAGCAGAAGAGATCAGAGCATTGTTGTATAGGCTTTAAAACAAATGTTTGCGCTAATCTTAGGTGCACTGAGGGCAGGTCAAGATGTGTGACCATAGAGAGGAGGGGGAGGGGACAGATGTAAAGCTACAAGGGGCCTGCCAGGCACGGCAGTGCATTTCTAGAATGTCAGCCCCCTGGAGTCTGAGGCGGATGCATCTCTTGACCTTGGGAGTTCAGAACCCGCAGTGGACTGTGCCAATCGGGTGTCCTAAGTTTGGCGTTACTATGATGAACCCTTGGGAGTGGGTGGCTACCAGATTGCCTAAGGAGGGGTGAACTGGCCCAGGTGGGAAACAGAGCAGGTTAAGGCTCCCATGCCAATCAGTAGCAGGATGAAGCTGTGAGCAGCTCCTGCACTGCCAGCCTGGGGCACGCGGGAGCCTAGTTTTAAAAAACAAAACAAAATGAAAAAAAAAATAACAAAAGAGTTGTTTGGAGAAAGAGATAAGAAAAGGACACAGCAGTGTGAGAAAAAGGCAGAAAGAAAAAGGGCCAGCTTAGAGGACTGCCTGAAGTCTGTATGCCCAGAGAACAGAAAACCAGTCCAACAAGATTTCTATGAGTAGGAGCCAAGAGGCATATTATTGCTTACGGGGCTGCACAAAGCACAGTCCAGGCTCATTATTAGGACAAGGCCTTGAAAATTCCAGAACTGACTGTTTCCTCAATGGTCTCTGTCCTGACTTCTAGTCTTTCATCTCTAACTACCTACTGGACACTTCATCCTGCTTTTCCAAGCCATCTTAAACTCAACGTGTCCAAAACTGAACCCATTCTCTGTCTCCCCAAACCCTGCACTCTTTCAAACTTACCTATTGCTCTCAAGGGCACTGCCAACCTCTCAGTCACCCAGGCTCTCAACCTAGATGATGTCCTCAACTCCTCATTCTCTCTCACTCCGCCTCTATCATATCCCAACAGACACCAAGTCTGGTTGATTACACCTTCCCAGCAACTCTCGAATTTGTCCCCATCTCTCTGACACTGCCACCTCTTTGGGCTAAGTCCTCATCATCTCACAACTGGATTATTGCCACTTTATGATTCGGCCTCTCTGCCCTAAGTCTCACCCCATTCAAACTCTCAATCCGAAGTCAAACTGATCTTCTAAAGCAGAGACCTGACCTTGTCATCCCCTTCTATTAAATTAACTCCAGTGGCTCCCAATTACCTCGAGGATCAATTCTAAAATCCTCTGTTTGACTTTTAAAGTCCTGCCTCACCTGGTCACTTTCCAGTCTATTTTTACTTTATTCCCTTCTCATGTTGTATGATTTAGTGACATTGGCATTTTTGTAGTTCCTCCAAGAAACACCACACTCTGGGCATTTCAGTGGGCTATACCTTGGGCCTGGAATTTTCTCCCTCTTTATCTCTACCTTCTGGCTTCCTTGGCTTCCTTCAAATCTCAGCTAACCCCTCTCCACCTGCCCCCCCGCCTGCCCACTCTTCTACAAGAAGGCTTTTTTGATCTCCTTTAGTGCTGGTGCCTTCCCTCTTGGATTATTTCCAATTTATCCTCTATACAGGGTATTCTAAAAGTTTTACTGCAGTTTAAAAAACTATTGAAGTTTATAATGAAACTATTAAAGCTTAGAGCTGCACTAAGACTTTTGGGACATCCTCTATGTATTGTTTGTATGTAGTTGTTCACATGTTGTGCATGTTTTCTCTCTCTCTCTCTCTCTCTCTCTCTCCCTTTCCTATTACACTGTAAGCAGGGACTTTTTTGGCTTTTCTTTATGTCCCTAGCACTTAGTACGATGTCTGATACGTAGGAAGGGCTTAATAAATGCTTGTTGACTGACTGATTATAGTAGAGTTTGGAGGGAACTTGGTTGTTGTCCTTTGTTCTCCAACAGGACCAAAATGACATCACTATGCTGGGGTCAAAGTATAGTGTGTCTGACTGTGGCTGATCAGTCCAACATGAGCTTAGAAGGTTCTACCACAGGTTGGGCATAAATAGGCCATATGAACATTTGGAGTAGAGATGTCTCTAAATTTGTTCTCTCACATTTCCTTTGAGCTACTGTAGTTTTGCTTTGCTCACAGAGTATAGGGCCTTCCTTAACATGGGCATACCCCTCTGGGTGCTCCTTTGCTAGTGTCTCCCATCTCTCCACAATCAGTGCCAAAGTTCTGTCGAAAGAACTTGAAAGTGTCCTTGTATCACTTCTTCTGGCCTCCGTGTGGACTCTTGCCTTGTGTGAGTTCTCCATAAAATAGTCTTTTAGGAAAATGTACTTTTGGCATTCAAACAACATGGCCAGCCCATTGGAGTTGCACTCTCTGCAGCAGAGTTTGAATGCTTGGCAATTCAGCTCAAGAAAGGACCTCAGTGTCTGATACCTTATCCTGCCAAGTGATCTTCAGAATCTTCTTATGATAATTCAAATGGAAGCAGTTCAATTTTCTGGCATGGCACTGGTAGACTGGCCAGGCATACAACAGGCATACACAGGCATACAACAATGAAGTCAGCACAATGGTTCTGTAGACCTTCAGTTTGGGATGCAGTCTAATACCTCTTCTCTCCCACACGTTCCTTCAGAACCTCTGTAACACTGATCCAGCTTTGGTAATGCCTGCATCAACCTCATCAGTGTGTATCTCTGGAAATTATATTGCCAAAGTAAGTGAACTTGTCCACAGTATTCAAAATTCTTTCATCTGCTATAATGGTTCCACCTATAGATTGTAAGGGGCTGGCTGGTGGAGAACCTCTGTTTTCTTGGTGTTAATTGTCAGGCCAAAATTAGCACAAGTAGCAGAAAATCAACCCATACTCTATTGCATCTCAGCCTCAGGGGCTGCATTGAGTGCACAATCATAGGAGCATACTGGAAGGGACTTTAGAAGTCATTCCAGCTCATTTTATAGATGAGGAAACTGAGGCCTAAATGGCAGAGGTATCACACAGGTAACAAGTGGTAGAGTCAGAATTTCAATCCAGGTCCTAGGCCTCCAAAAACAGAGCCCTTTCCACTATACTGTCCTACCAAATCAGAGAGGCTTCGTAAGTAATGCTTGGGTTTAGATTGGACCGTAACTAAGAAATAACTGGTAAGAAAAGATGGAGTGACTGAAGGATGGAAGCTGAAGATATGAGCCTGATGGCCTAGCAGTGAAACCAAGGACAATCTAGAGGTGACTCCTATAAAAAGCGTAATTAATGAGTTAAACCATACAAAGTCAGTAACAGTGCTACTTTATGGGTCCCTTAAACTAGACTCAATCAGTGAGTCATATCCCTGCACTTCACCTGTCTACATAAAGTTGCTACCCTGAGCTTTTCTCACTCTATAATAAAATAATTTGGCTCTCTCCCCTGGCTCATTGATGGCATATTACAGTAAAATGGCACATTTCCAGAGAGAAACTAAATGGGAAGAGTTCTTCAGTCTAATGAGGAGAACACTGTTCCATTGGCTTAGAAAAATATAAAATATGCCAATGATAAAGAAAAAATGATCAGTGAACTTTTTGTTTGCTGGTAGTGGTGGAGTGTCCCATAGCATATATCACCTATCAATCCTTTTCTCATAAGTTTGCTGATAGTCTAGGAACAGGAGATTTAAAGTAAGAAGGGGCTTTGGAAATCCACTAGGGAAGATGAGGAAACTGAAGCTTAGTATGAAAAAGTAACTTGCCCAAGGTCCCAGTAAGATATTAAGTAAAGTCAGGATTTGAACCCAGACCTTTTTCCAATCCACTTATTTTTTCACAATATCATGTTATTGCTATTATACTTCTCTTTAGATAGCATATAGTCACAAAATAGTTCAATTAACATTTGTATACTCCCATGGGTCAGCTAGGTGGAGCACTGGATAGAGTGCTGAGCATTGAGTTAGGAATACACATCTTCCTGACTCCAAATCAGGCCTCAGATACTTACTGGCTGTGTGACCCTGGGCAAGTCACTTAACCCTGTTTGCCTCAGTTTCCTCATCTGTGAAATGAGCTGGAGAAGGAAATGGAAAGCCATTCTAGTATTTTTTGAAAAGAAAACCCCAAATGGGGTCACAAATAATAGGAAACAACTGAAAAATGACTGAACAACAACAATACTTTCTATACCACTGACTTTTTGGCCTTGAAGAAGGTCTAAAAAAAGATCAATCTGCAGTTTTACCATTACCTTATAAATATAATAAAAATGTCTAAGCCTTATATACAAGGTCCTCCATTGTCCAACTCCAGTCTAACTTTCCAGCCACTTTTCCTATTACTCTTAATGTTCTGGGGCTTGATACCATCTCCTTTCAGTCAATTTATTATTGACTAGGTAATCCCATTCCTTGGACTCCACACTCTAGCCAGTATGGATTACTAACTCAACTGTCAGCCTGGTTATCTTGGTCCAGAGACTTGGACCATAGACTCTTTATTGCACTCAGCTGTATTTCTGTGGTTTCTTAGCGCAACATTCACCAAGAGCTCCCTCTTCTCCTGAATAAAAAAATGGTTACAATGAAAGATACACAATAGCTAAAGACTGAAGAATGTTGGCCCAGGAAGGAACTATGAACAAACTGAATATGAATATGAATATGAATATGAAATATGAAACCCCATACCCCCCAATTTTTCCTATGATAAAAATCTCACTTATCCTATGATATTCCTCTTATCCTCAAAATTTGCAGACCTAATTCCTAATTCTGGTACCACAAAAATTAGGGAAAATGACCAATATTCATCTCATATACATAAAACCTTAGTTCTTCCATGCATTACTACAAAAAATGTGTCATCTCATTAGACTCAGTCCACAGTGAAAGGGAAAAAAGGTAAAGAGATATGTGGGTGAGCCCAAGCCAAAGCATTGCCAGCTGGTGCCTAGCCATATTTCTTAAAGATTTTTGCTAGTGAGGAATCACATAAATGAACCCTTAAGTAACAAAGAAAAAGACCAGCATCTTGATAGTGGCTGTATAGAACAAAGTAGCAGGTAATCACATTTTAAATGGAGAAAAATGTGTCTTATGAGAGAGCATACTTGCCCTTCAATGGACACTTTTCAGTCACAAAAAGGATATACTATGTGACACTTACATCTTGGGAGAAGAGATCATGTTTTGGCCTTTTTTTACATCCCTGGTATTTAGCACAATACTTGGAATGCAGTAAACACTTAATAAATGCTTACTGACTGACAGAGGAAAGAATGGAACAAGTATTTATTAAGCATCTATTGTGTCATTTGATCCTCACAAAAATCCTGTGAAGTAGATGCTATTATTATCTCCATTTTACAATTGAGGAAACTGAGACAAATAGAAGCTAAGTGTCTTGCTCAGGGTCACCCAGCTAGTAAGTGTCTGAGGCCAGATTTGAACTCAGGTCCTCCTAACTGTAGGCCCAACACTCTATTCACCAAACCAACTGACACTACTAATAACTAGCAAAGAGTCAAATGAACAAACAGCTAACTTTCAGCTAAACTATAGGGCAAGTATCTTGAATCTTGGGGGTTGGATTCTACTTGCAAGTTGAGATCATGGCTGGTTATGCAATGTGGAGCCTGGGAGACAGAAATTGCCTGGATAGGGTAAGCTTCAGGAGTGAAAGAAACAGTACAAAGAAGTTAGTGTTACTCTGATATTTCCAGAAAAAAAAATTAAAAATCATTGTATTCTATAGGCAAATCTTGTTCCAGGAAACAAGGGGGATTATAAGAACGTAACTCACAGAGAAAATGGCAAACACACACACACAAGGCAGGAAGAGAGGGGAAGGCTTTCTTGAATAAGAAATGGTTACTGTGGGAGGGAAGAAAGAAAGAAAGAAAGAAAGAAAGAAAGAAAGAAAGAAAGAAAGAAAGAAAGAAAGAAAGAAAGAAAGAAAGAATGAAAGAAAGGAAGGAAGAAAGAAAGAATGAAAGAAAGGAAGGAAGGAAGGAAGGAATAAAAAGAAGTGAAGAAAGAAATGAAAGAAGGAAGAAAGGAAAGAAAAAAGGAAGGGAAGGAGGGACAGAAGGAGGAAAAAAGGGAAAAGCACAGAAAGAGAGGGCAAAAGGGAGGAAGGGAAGAAGGGAAGAAGAGAGAGAGAATATTCCCACTGAACTATCACTTTCTAGAAATAAAGTCCTGTAGAGTTAGAAGTGGTCTAATGGAAACCCACACAGATGTATATGTTTGTGCAATCTATACAAATTCACATGTCATGGGAGCAGACCAAACAATGAGTTACAGCCATTTTTATCTGCATCTCCCTCTGGAGAGGTGTACAGCCTGGTGGGTATGGCAGAGTTTCATATGCAAGCCCAAAGGCTACATTGCTCAGGAAAGAGGCCTGTGTTGGCAAATTGATTGTGACAACTTCCACTGCAGTGCTGGGGCCCTCTCAACTCCCCCACGTTGCTACCACCTTCTATATTTGGGCTGGCTACATTTTCTGGTTAAAAACCTCAAACTTGGAACATTTCTCAAGACATAAGGGTATATTGTAAGGCTCTCCGCTGAGTTGATTTCATAGAATTGTTCTTTGTCCCAGCCACCAATGTGACATGCAAAGTGATAAAATCGAAAGTATTAGAATTAGAAAGACTTGGGTTCTTGTCTCAGGACTGCCATGACTAGCTGTGACCTTTCTGAATTTTAGTTTCCTTATCTGTAAAATGAAATTGAGGATTACTGTGAAGAATAAATAAAATATAATATGTCAATCTATTTGCTAAATTTTAAAGCATTGGATTAAGTAGGTCATGACTATTTCTCTAATCTATCCGAGACTGACTCTCTTTCTAAAGACAGGTTCTTCCAATCTTTTCTGGTTATACAACAGGAGAATCTTTGGAAAAGAGTGAATGATAAGGTAACTGAGCAATAGGAAAGAAAAACGAGGAACTGGCAAAAAGGACAGGGGATTTTGAGTAATCCTAGAGAAGAAAAAAATATCAATTGCCAGGATCTCGTGGAAAATAATGTTGGAGTTAATTTGGGGAGGTAATCCAGTCAAGCAACCTCCAATTCACAGAGATGGTCCCTCAGCGGATGATTACCCTAAGAGTTAAGGCATTCTGTGGGTTTATATCTCCTAAAACAATGTCTCACAAGCCCCCACAAATGTATTTACTTTCAATAAGGTAAATAGTAAATAAGGTAACTAAGTAGCACAGTGGATAGAATGCCAGACCCTATTCAGAAAGATACGAGTTCAAATCTGATCTTGAACACTTACTAGGTGACCTTAGGCAAGTCACTTAACCTCTGTCTGCCTCATTTTCTTCACCCATAAAATAATAATAATAACTAGCATTTATATAGTGCTGTCATTGTTGCTGTTATTCAGTTGTTTATGATTCTTTGTGACCCTATAGGACTATGGGTTCATGGGGTTTTCTTTGCAAAGATACAGGAGTGGTTTACCATTTGACTTGCCTAGGATCACACAGTTAGTGAGCATCTGAAGTCAAATTTGACCTCAGGTCTTCTTGACTCCAGGCCCAGCACTCTATCTACTGAGCCATCTACCTGCCTTCTGTAATGTTTACAATTCTTTACAAATATTATTTGATCCTCCCAAAAATCCTGGGAAGTAGATCCTATTTTTATCCCCATTTCAATAGCTGAAAAAATTGAGGCAAGTCACACAGATAGGATGTATCTGAAACTGGATTTGAACTCCTTTCTAACTCTAGGCCCAGCACTCTTTCCACTATTACACCCAGATGCCTATAATAATTCTGGATAACAATAATCCCTCCCTCCTAGGATTGCTGTGAGAAAAGAATGAGATAATATTTGTAAAGTGTTTTGCGAACTTTAAAGTGCTCCATAAATGCTAACTATTATTATTACTACTAATAAGTAGTAATAATAAGTATTATTTATAACACTTAGTAATAATAAGTATCACTGCTAATAAGTAGTAAGTCAGAGGAAACAATTAGCTCAAAGCAAAGTCATTTAATGAAATGGTATAGTAAGAAAAACATCAACAAGATATTTCCACCATAAACCTGGGGTCTTCCTTTCCACAAACACACAGGATTGGTGGGAAGTATGAGGATATGTAGGGAGAATTTATAGAGAAGCATGCATGTACTGAATGCATGAGTCCGGGGATACCTGTGGAAGAGCAATTCATGTCTCCAACACCATTGGACCACTGACATCTTCTAGTGCCATTATCACACTACTCTAGCTCCCTAACTTAAGCTTGCTGGCTTTGTTCCCCATTTTTCTCAGTCTTTCCCAAATTTTATCCCCTGGAATAACCTCTGCTGTATGCTGCATAGCCTCTTCTTTAGAGAAGAGCAAGCTCTCTTAGCTCTTATGCTCTCTTAGCTTAAAGGCCACACATAGGCTTGCTTTGCCCCAGCCCTTTGAGAAAGAGCAGAAAAACCCTAGGACTAGCAGAAACCTTGTCTGTTCTGTTCCTGGTAGAGTCTAATCTGTTGCCTCTCTCACCTATCTCTCCTATCTCACCTATATCCCTGTCTCAACTGCAGGTGCTCGGCTACTTAGATCAAAGAGAAGTTAGTCAGTCAACAAGCATTTATTAAGCACCTAGTTTCCTCTTCTGTAAAATGAGCTGGAGAAAGAAATTGCAAATTGCTCCAGTATGTTTGCCAAGAAGACCCAAAATAGGAACACAGAGAGTCAGACACAATGGAACAACCATAAATGTGCCAGGCACTGTGCTAAGCAATGAGTATACAAAGAAGGGCAAAAGATATTCCCTGCTCTCAAGGAGTCTCAAACAGTCTAATGGCAACATGCACACAATTATATACAAACCAAATATTTACAAGCTAAAGTGGAGATAATCAACAGAGGAAAGGCACTAGCACTGATGGGGATCACGAAAGAAAGAAGAGAGTATTAAGGAGAAGATGATGATCTGCAATGTTAAAGGCTGTAGAGAGGTTAAGAAGAATGAAGATTGAGAAAAGGTCATTATTTGATCTGGCAATTATGAAGTCATGATGAGATTGGAAGCCAGACCACAAAGAGTTAAGAAGGAAGCAGTAAAAGGAAATGTACACATTGACTGCAAACAGCCTTCTCAAGGAGTTTAGCCACAAAAGTGAGAAAACATGTGGGACAATAGCTAGCAGGGATGTATGGATCAAGGTCACCATTTTTTTGAAAATGAGAGACACATGGGCATGTTTGTAAATAGTAGGAAAGCAGTTAGTAGACAGAGAGGAATTGAAAAATAATGAGATAGTGGAGATGACAGAGGGGGCAATCTGCTAGAGAAGGTAGGCTGGAATGGAATCACCTGTGCAGGCAGAAGGGTTTGCCTTGACAAAGAGAAGGATCATTTCATCATGCGAGACAGGAGTGAAGGAGGACATCGTTGCAGAAGGAATCTGAGTGATGTGAGATAGGGAAGAGGGGAGAAGACAGAGCTCTCTGCCAACGGTTTCAACTGATTCAGTGAAATATGAGGCAAGATTCTCAGCTGAGAGAGTGGGGGGAGATTTGAGGAGGGATGAAAAAGTTTGGAAAAGCCCCTTGTGGCAAATGGTATAGTGAGTCATCAGAAGGGCTGACCCAGCTAACAAATGGCCAAAGGTTTAGTATTTTTTGAATCCTCTTCATGGTCCAAAACTTGGACTCCTCAATTAAAGACCATTAAGAAAATCAACCAATATATTTCACAAATTTTCATCTTCCATATGCTTCTTAGTCATCTCCACATTATGGCTTCTCCACTTGGGCTATCTTCTCCATCTTTTCCCCACTGAAACCTTAGATACCAGCTCTGGAACCACTCGGCTCTGACTGGTAAGCTTTCACCTTCTCTTCTCCAGATAAAGGCCTCCGCCGTCTATCCTTACCTCTCCCCTTCCCTGCTGTTCTATATGTGTCGTCTTCCTCTATTAGAATATGAAGTCCTTGAGGGCAGCGACTGTTTTGACTGCTTTTATTTCTATACACTGTGCTTGACACATAGAAAGCACTTAATAGATGCTCTATCTACCTATCTATCCTTTTTATCAATCTGTCTAATCATCTATTTATCTACCCATCCATTTATCTATCTAGCTAATCATCTCTGAAGTCGAGGGTAAGGTTGTCAGTAAGTTTCTTTCAAGCCTGAGGCCCATGAGGACAGACCAAATGCAAGGAGTGGGAGAGGAAGAAGGTGGGGAAGGACTTCTGGAGTATTACACTTGCATCAAATCATAGGTTCCCACATCTGGAGCTAAGGGTTGAGGAATCAAAATTCTAAAAGGATGAGACAATAGGGAGTCTTGCCAACAATATTCAATATTTGGAAGAGTAGTTTCCAAAGTGGGAATAGGTAAATATCTAAGGGGGCACTAGAGACACTCCATTGGTGTTCAGGAAGTATTATTTTAATTAAAAATTATTATTTTAATAAAAACAAGAAAATATTAATATGAAGGAAGACACTATCTGCATCCAGAGAAATAACTGATAAATAGAAGTACCTATAGAATGATTTTACACACACACACACATAGACACACATATTTTTGTCTAATAATAACCATCTCTAGGGGAGAGGGGGAGGAAAGAAAAAAAGCAATTTACATGATTAATTTATTAAATTTTAAAAGGAATAGCAAGTTGTACATAGTAGATTTGTAGTTTCATGTGCAATCATCTTTTCGTTACTTTACTATGTTATGGAAATGCTTGTTTTATTTCATAAATTAAAAATTAAATGAAAATTAAACAATACTTAAGTCTAAAACATAAGGAAACATTAAGCTTTACTAATATTTAATATATGTAAAAGCAGTAGTCCTCACTCAGTGTAAAAGGGTTATGTGTGGCATATGATAGGAGAGGTATTCTGAGAGATTGTGGAAACTCCACAAAGCAGAGGTATGGTTGACTGGCATGCTGAATCATTCTTTTGCTATTAGCATTTTGTGACATACTGCATGCAGTTTATATGGACCCAAGTAAGTGTAATTATTTAGAGATTATACTCTAAGAGTTAGCCAAGTTAGCCCTCATGTTATAAAATGGCCAAATGCTTTAAGAGATTGTCTCTCACAAAGAAACCAAAGATAACGTTAATGAGGTTAGCACAAACAAGAAACAACAAAATGGTAGAGTTGACGCTTCTCCTACTGCTAGTATGAGTTCTTCACGAGCCACATTAAAAGGTCTGATCATCTAATGAGATCTGCCAGGAAATTACACAAAAACATTCAACATTATCAGGAAGATTATTCAAAATCGAGATTGTCTTCCACTACTGAAAATATTCAACCTCATCCTAAGTATACCTTGTACCAAGGTAGTGCCTTGAGATAATAACTATTCATAATATGAAGCCATCATAATTAGCATAACATTTAAAAATGCAGCTTTTCCTCCTGAAAATGTTGTGTCATTTATAAAAATGCGTACTCTAAAAACTTGGAAAACCAAGTTTTCTAACCTGTTTAAAAATCTTCCAAATAAGGAGTGTCAATGGGTTTTGAAACCATTTCTTAAAAATATAAAAATGCAACAGCTTCCAATTAGTTTGCGAGAATAATTGATTGACAACAAGAATGGAAATTGACTAGCCAAATTCCAACAAAAACCTTTGTGTAATTGATGGATGGGACTGAAAAATGAATTTTATGATTTGGCAAGCCCAGCCAACAGTGCTCTTCATCCATTTGGATCTATGTATCTTTGTGAGTTATCTTTCTCAGCTGTGACAGTCATTAAATCCAAGTAGATGAATAAATTGAACTTACAACCACAAAATGTCAAACCAAGAAAAGAGTGTCACTGAAACATTCTTAAAATATACAGAAGAGAACAGAAGGAAGCTCAGAAAGGGAGGCAGATGAGCTCGGTAGTGTTGCCACTACTGTGTTACATTTGATATATACTTAAAAAAAAAACAAGATGCATATGATAGACAGTTTCATATACAAATCTCTTTCTTTCCTGTTATTTGTATATGAAAATGTTTGTATTTGTTGTTTATCAAATTCAAAATGAAAATGAAAATAATATTAAAATGATGAAATATATTCAATCATGTTACTTTCATTGAAAATTGTATTTTTGTGAGAGTAAAAAGGTTTTATATCACTAATAAATAAAATATTATTAAAGCATGATTTCATCTTTATCTTATTCTTTTTAATTTCTATTTTCACAAATATCTAATAATGTGCATAATGCATTAGTATAAGAGTGTAAGTACATAATGTGTAAGCAAATATAAATATACCTAGGTCACACTTTTTCTCTTCACTCCACCTTCTGCTCTTATATTTGAGGATCTCAATATTCATGAATTTTGGTATACATCCCTTCAAGGCCCCGGCCTCCCAACGCATCAGCCTCTTCTACTTTAATGACCTATACTGTTCTACCACTGCTACACAAAAGATGGTCATGCTCTTCATCTTACCATCATCACACATACACATTTCACTTTCATGATCAAGGACTCACTCTGAAATTTCTGTGAAACAATAACCTCTTCTCCTTTCACCTCTCCCTCTACCTTACTCCTCCTAAACTTCTCTCCTTCAGTGTTCTCCTGGATTTATTCTCCTTCTTTTCCAAAAGAACACTATAGTTGACCAGTCTGACTTTAACTATCTTCTATATTCAAATCCCTTTTCCCCCTTTCCCATCATGACTCTTACCTTCGCAAATTCTCATTTTATCATATGTTGCTGGATGGTGCTAGAGAATCACAAAACTGGATCCACTAACAAATTTATGTTATCTAATCCCAGAAGTTTTCTCAAAGCCCAAGAACATCCTTAAACCTCCTTGGGGCATATTCAACAAGCATTCCAGGTAAGGGAATAGAAGTTTAGGGTGGATTTGCTTTGGGGCATGTGTGAAGAAGGGGACCTTCCTCCCACTTCTGAACATGCACAATATGCCTGGTTTCAGTCCAACAGATAGAAGTTTGGTGAGCCTTCTCCCTACCATGAGTGACTGAGGGAACGGTACTATGAAGAATGGCAAAGAGTCTTCTGGTTGGCTGAGGAGCCAGAAGGACTAATGGTGTAGGAGAGACTGAGCTCAAACTGAGTGTGTATACAAAAGGTCCCTGAGGATGATCTCATTCTCTCTTCTCTGGTGGCTTTCAGGTAAGGAGTAATACTTTGAGCCGAAGGGTGCCTGGGAAGCTAGGGTGCTTCCACCCACCCTGCAGATCACACCTCAATTTCTATTGTGTTTCTTCTTTCCTGATCTTAGGTTAATGAATATTCTAAGATGAGAATGCACTGGTGATCAGTGAATCTAGAAGATCCAACAAAGTCATCCAAGGTCCCACAGAAAACCAGCATCCCAGATCCAGGGGTAGCAGAAACTGAATTCAGTGAGGGGCCAGTATAGCAGCTGAGCAACCTGCTTGGCCAAGCCCAGCTGTGGATTGACTCTATGTCTGAAACCTGCATCCTGGAAAGACATAGTCCAGGTGAGCAAGGAACAACTCTCTTATCATTGATATCTTACTACTCCTAAAGTGAACTTCTTGGGGAAAAAGAGGCTAAGAGTCATGAGGTACTCCTTGGCCTCATGTGTGCTTCATTTGCATGGTACTTTAAATTTGAGTCCACTTTCCCCAGGGACTTTATGGGTGTACAAGAGGAGCGCATACCCCTTGTTTGGGGGAGGATTGTCTTTTTCTAACTACTATTTTTATTAAATCTTCTCAGACCCTTTAAAATATTTTATTTTATTTTCCCTCCCTCCCTCCTCACCCCACCCTAGAGATCAACATTTGGCACAGATTTATGTAAAACCATGCTTTGCATACTTCTATTTCTCAGTTCTTTGCCTGGAAGTGGATAGTATCTTCCATTATAGGTCCTTTCTAGTTGATTTGAGTATTTATAATACTCAGAATAACTTGTCATCATAGTGGTTCTCCAAACAATATTGCTGTTTCTGTATACAATGTTCTTTTGCTTCTGTTCATTGTACTTTTCATTATTTCATGTAAGTCTTTCCATTTTTTTTTCAGTCCCTTTTGAAAACTAACAAACAAATACTAGTTGATGTCAAAAGGTTAGCTGATATGGGAGAGCACATTAGATGGGGCTTATGAATGATAGTGTTGTAATATACAAGCCCCTGAGGGTTTCCTGATAATAGAACCCTGAGGAGAGAAGAGGTCAATTGCCCTCTGGGGCTTGGTTTGCTCATGGGAACAGATACTGGGGAAGTAACCCAGAAGGAATGCTATACTCTTCTGAAACTGACTATTGAACTCCCTTCAATTGCTGTTCCAAATATTTTTCCTCTCCTAAAGTCCCCATGGAATAGACTCCCAGCTCCCTCTCAGCAGAGAATTTTGCTCCACACCTTATTGAAAAAAAAAAAAAGAGCCTCATACTTTACTGGAAAAATAGAAGCTGTTTACCATGAGTTGCTGTATGTCCTCTTACTCTACATCTCAAAATCTTTTGACACATCTCCCATCCTTTCTTCTTTTGCTCCAATCTCTGATAAAGATCTGGGTCTTCTCTTCACCCAGCTCAACTCTTCTAATTGTGTCCTTAATCCCAGACCTTCCAGTCTCCTCCAGCATCTTGACTCCATAATTGTTTTCCCTAGCTCCAATTTTCAATCTCTAGCTGTACTGACTGATTCGCTTTAGTCTACAAAGATACTCAAATCTCCTCCATGCTTAAAAAGCCTTCACTTGACTCTGCTATTCCCCCAACCTATCCATCATCCTAGATCTCTCCTCTCTTTCAAAGTCAAGATCTGAGGATAAAAAATTTTTGTCTGTACTTGTGGTCTATATATCCTTTCCTTTTACTCACTTCTCAATCTTTTGCAATGTGAGTTTTGACGTATCACTCAAGTGAAACTGCTCTGTTGAAATTTACCAATGGTTTCTTTAAAAATTATTGGTACCTTTTGTTTTTAAATCACCTTCATTTCTAAATATATCTCTCTTTCCTTCTTTACCCAGAGAGCCATACCCCATAGCAAAGAAAATAAAAGAAAGAAAAGCACTTCAGGAAAATGTGTTTTCTCACTTTTCTTTGGGGCAAAACTTGGATATTATAATTATACAGAATTCAGTTTAATTTTGGGGGGGGGTCTTCCTATTTACTTTGTT
The DNA here is from genome assembly GCF_900497805.2 of Vombatus ursinus. Classification (NCBI taxonomy): domain Eukaryota; kingdom Metazoa; phylum Chordata; class Mammalia; order Diprotodontia; family Vombatidae; genus Vombatus; species Vombatus ursinus. The sequence goes on from NW_020954556.1 coordinate 58,823,773, forward strand.
GTATTTACCAACAATATTTTAATTACCTAATCCAATAGTATTTTTTTTTTTTTTATTTTGGAGGCAAGTGGGGTTAAATGACTTGCCCAGGGTCACACAGTTAATAAGTATCTGAGGCCACATTTGAACTCAGGTCCTCCTGACTCCAAGGCTGGTGGTCTATCTGCTGTCACCTAGCTGCCCCATCTGATAATTTTTCTTAGCCTCCAACCTCTTTGATCTCTGCAACATTTGACTCTATTGACCCCCTCCTCTCCTGGATACTGTCTCCTCCCTGGGTTTTCATGACACTGCTCTCTCTCTTTGACTTTTCTTTCTCAGTCTCTTTTGCTGGATCATCATTCATGCCCTGCCCTCATGCTTGGGTATATCATAGGGCTTTGTCTTGTGCCCTCTTCTATTTTTTTCTCAGCACTCTCTCTTACTGATATCATCAGTTCTCATGGGTTCAATAATCATTTCTATGCAGATAACTGCCAGATCTGGATGATCATATCCAGTCTGAGTTCCAGGTCTGTATCAATAACTGTCAGTTAGACATTATCAATTGGATATTCCATAGGCAAGCTAAATTCAGCTTATACAAAAACAAAATTCATTTATCTTTCTCACTGCCCACACCAAACACTTCCCTAAATCTAATTTCTCTATTTCTCTTGAGGAACCACCATCCTTCTAGCAACTCTGGCTTCCAACCTTGGAGTCCTCCTTAATTCTTTTCTCTCCTTCACCCCCACATACAATCATCAACTCTTGCTTGGAGTATTGTAATCGCCTCAATGTCTCCAATCTCTTTACTCTGTAATAGATCTTCCACATAACTACTATACTAGTATCCCTGAAGTAAAGATTTGACCATATAACCGCCCAGCTCAAAAAGCTCTATTAGCTCCAAAATTATTTTCTTTTGCATTTAAAACCCTTTGCAATCTGGCTTCAGTCTACTTTATTGGGTTTATTGCATGTGACTTTCCTTCTACATGTGACACATGACACTTTATCCTCAATCTCTATGCTTTTCTATACATAGCGGTACCCCACATCTGGAACATGCTCCTTTCTCTCCTCTACCTCACAGTATCCCTTAGCTTCCTACAATGCTTACCTCAAGTATCATCTCCTACACAGGGCCTCTTCTGAGCTTCTCTGTCCTCCCCCCATCATTTACCATTGTATTTACTTGGTTATATGTATGTTATTTTCCCCCAATAAAATATGAGGTCCTTGAAGGTAAGGACTATTTCTTTTTTTCCCCATTGTATTTCAGGGTTTAGCACAATACCTAACATATAACAGGTGTGTAATAAATGGTAGTTATTGATTCTTTGTATTTGTAAACTTACTGTTTTTCTCTTTATATCTCCATATTGTCTGTTTTCTTCATTGTTGTTGTTTAGTCATGTCTGACTCTTGGTGACAGACACTGGAGTGGTTTGCCGTTTCCTTCTCCAACTCATTTTACAGATAAAGAAACTGAGACAAACAGGGTGAAGTGACTTGCCCAGGGAGGCCAGATTTGAACTCAGGAAGGTGAGTGTTCCTGATTCCAGGCTTGGCGTTCTGTGCACTATAGAGCTACCCATCTGACCTTTCTTCATAGGAAGTCCCTTCTGATACACAAAAGGGTGGAATCTCAGAGTTAAAAGGGACTTCTGTCTAATTTAGTTGTTACTTCAATTATATCCAGTTGATAGAACCTACTAACAAATGATCATTTAGCATTTTCTTGAAGACCCTGAGTAAGGAGGAATTCCCTGTTTCTCCATCTTGGCCATTACAATTCTGGATTCTCCTCATTGTTAGGAAGTTGTTAAGAAGCCTACATTTTCTTTTTTGGAATTCACACCCATTAACTCCTAGTTTTGTCTTCTGTGGCCAAGTAGAACAAATCTAATCCCTTGTCCACAGTCCAAATACTTGAAGACAGTTCCCATATCCTCTGTAAATACTTAGGACAGAGGTAAACTAGATTCAGAGGTAAGAGGGAGAGAGTAGTTGGGGAGTGGAGTGGAGTGGACGGGGGAGAGGGAAGCTGTATTCTCTTACAGGGAATCTGAGAATAGAGGGAACCCACACTAGAGAGGGGAAGTGGTGGTGCAGCTAGGGGGTCATTGAATCCCTGAGCAAAAGAAAGGATCTCTCGAAGTCTAATGGGGTCATGTTACTCTATGCTCTTTTGAGGAAATACTTCTACCAGAAGTTAGTGCATTAGTCTAGCAGCCTTTCAGCTTGCCCAGTTTGAAAGGAGAAGGGGAACATTGTGAAATGCAGGCTGGAGGCTAAGGCAAGAGAACCAAAGAAGAAGTAATGGCCAGAAACCAGCTGTAACATTGTGTTTGTCCAGTTGCTATGCTTTTCCTTTTCAAGGCTCCCTGGTTCCCATGCCAACCCACCTTCCATAATCATCCTTAGCCTTTAATACTGTATTGAAAAACCCAGTATACCCAAAGACTTCCTACTGTTTCCTGCTATGTTGGGAAGGATACAGGATGAACCCAGAGTGCTTAGTCAGAAGCCAAGACCAACATTCTTTGGGAGACCTGAGTGGGAAAGTGATGACTTTGAGAAATGGGCAATTTGAGTAATTGTGGCATTATTTAACTCCTTGTTATTTTTGTTCTAGAGTTTTAAGTAAATGTCTTTTGAGCTCCCCCATCCTTTTTCTGACCTTAGTGAAGATTTAATGGAAATGAGGGCTTATGATAGAGATAGACAATTCCAGCTCTAATACCCAAGAAGGGCCCACTTTAAGGAGTCAGGGTACCCATACAGGTATCATCTGGTCCTGAAGAAGGGCCCATCTTAGGAAGTCTGGGTACCAAATGGGTATCACCTAGTCTCCAAGAAGGGCCCACTTTAGGAAGTCTGGGTACTACACAAATTATCACCTGGTCTCCAAAAGGAGCCCACATTAGGAAGTCTGGATACCACACAAGTATTGCGTGGTCTCTGAGGAAAAGAATTTGTCATAGGGCAACTTGACTAGGACGCTGACAGTGGAGAGCTGGAGGTGGGGAGCTACACAAAAGAGCTGTAATGGTCTCAGCAAATGCTGAGAACTACTGAGATCCATTGGTGCAATAACCATGGAAGCCAATATTGCAGAATAGCAGAAAATCAACACCATCTACTGGGAGTAGATGGTAACTGCAGGGAGAGTGACATGAATAATTCAATACCACCTGAGGACAGAAAATGAAAACCTCAATTAGAGGCATGTATTTAAAAAGCACACCTGGAGAGCCATCAGGGAGAGCCTTGCATTGTAAGCCATAATTAGCTGACATCTCTTCAGACTCTCGGCTTGCTTTCAGAAACATATAAATTTGTTCATTTTTTGGACTCCAAGGACTGTGTGATTGTATTAGGGTCGCACCACACTGGATAATGGCAGATAGAAAACTCCCAAAGTATCTTAGTGGAAGTATTGAGCCAGATTAGTGAAAAGTCCCCCAAAAGGGACCTGGCCTTTAAGATCAGTAGAGGGAGTCTGGACAAAGCTCATAGGATCAAAGGTTTCAAGACAGAAGGACCTTAAATATCATAGCATTTAACTCTCACATTTCATAGCAGAATAAATGGAGCCCCAGAAAGACTCTGCACCTTCCTTGAGATGACACAAACAGTAAAAAGACAAAGCCAGAGTTTGAACCCACATGCTCTGAGGCCAGATACAGCACTCTCTTCTATGCCATGCTACCTTCCACTCCAATACCTACCTACATTCTTCCCTTATTTCCTCTTCCATCTCCGTATGGTTTTTCTTGGTGATTTCACTTAAGGATTGGATAATCATCCTGAGTCTTTCCTCTCTTGTAATGAAAATTGACTTCCCTGCCTCAGTTTTTTCATCTGTGAAATAAAACTAACTGGATTCATTTGCTCCTCAGATTCAGTCAACCAACCCTAAATAAGTTTGTAGGAGAAAAAATGGGCAATTATTGAAGTTCATAACAATTTTATCTTTGGAACTAATCCTTTATGAGAGAGGACTTTCTGTATGGAGTCTTTTTTCCTGTAGTTAGAGAGAATAAAAACCAAATTGTTAGCAATCAGAAATGAAAATTTGATTTTGCTGTAGCTGTAGCATTTTTAATTAGGGGCATGTCGTATTCTGGGAAACAAACCAGGATAATTAGAAAACCAAATTTACTATAAATTTCTGAGTTTATTAGACATGCCTGTGGAACATGCCTTACCAGACTCTGTATCATTTACAATTAAATTTATTGCCAAGATTCTCAGAATTCACATACATGATAATTTGCTATTTGGGGAATGATGCCACAGAATATCCCTTTGGGTTCTGACATGGAAAGCAAAATGGAAAGTGTAATAACAACCATTTCTGATGTGAATAGCAAAAAAGGGGTTCTTAATATGGCAAATATGACAGGGCTGAGTTTGAGAGAAAAAGTCTACTCCCCACCCTCTCCAATTCTAGGACTTAGACATACCAGAACAATGAATTAAAAGTGAAAAAAAAAAATGTGAGAAGACCTTATTCTGGGCAATATTCTATTTTAAATTATTTTGATTTCCTGTTTACTGCCATGACTATCAACATACAGAAAGAACTGTAATGACTGTTCCCTTACATCTATTATATAATAATACTTAATGTTCAGAATGATGAGCCAGAGGCTCTCTAAGATCCTGAATGATTTATGAATTATTTTAAAAATTCAATTATGTTCAGATTAGTTTTACTGGTTAGTTCATTTTCTTATGCTTCATTTTTTTCTTTATTCATTTATGTCTTTGCAGCTAAGATTGCCCTCCACCCCCAGCCAGCCTGAGATTTCTCTTTTGTTAAACATTCCCAGTTTCTTTGAATAATCCTCACATGCCATGGATATGAGGCCCTTCACCATCCTGGGATTCTAGCGTTTAACACAATGCCTGGCATGCAGTAGGTGCTTGATAAAGGTATTGTGTTATCCTACTGTATTCAGGATGGTCAAGACAGCTAGGTAGTATAAGGGAGAGAGAGCCAGGCCTGAGCCAGAAAGACCTTAGTTCAAATCCAGCTAATAGACACTTAACTATGTGACCCCAAGCAAATCACTTAACCTTTTCAGTTTCATTATCTGTAAAAAGGCAATGATGATAATAATAGCACTTACTTAAACTTTTAAGGATCAAATGAGATAGTAATTGTAAAATGCTTAGCATAGTGCCTGGCACATATTAAGCACTATATAATGTTTATTATTATTGTTACCCCGCTCTGGATACTACCTGATGAGGCCTAGAGGGACCCCAAGATCATGACATGCGGGTCTTGCCTGAAAGAATTTGACCCAAGCCTCCTTTCAGTCAAAAACAAGGTTTATTAAAGATCTGCCATATTACCCAGACTCTTAAGGAATCTGAGTACCTGTGAGCTATTGGCTAGATTGTAAAAATCTGAGCGGTGGCTAGATTATAAGAATCTGCACACCTTAATGGAGACAAGATGGACCCTACATACAGAAAGACTATGGGAGGGATCTAGGAGTGGCCAAGTAATCTATGAGGTAATAGAACTCCAGGGACCTGGACCCTGTGGCCAGGGGAGAATGGAGTGGAGATAGGATTAAGGGTGGGAAGTGGCCTGGGGCCATAGGTAGGTAAGACAATGGAAGGCTAGGCTAGGTTTGGGGTAACAGAATTGGGAGACTGGGTGTAGCCACAATGAAAGGCCAGTTGATGGGATTATAGCCTCAGGAGAACGCCAGAGATGTGGCCATGTGGGAAAGTCCAGGGTTTTTCCTTTTTTGGGGTCTAGATCCCAGCCTCATCACTATCCATCTTATGAAAGACTTTCTGATATTGTGGTACTCAGAACTAGACATAATATTCCAAATGCGGTCTGACCAGGGCAGAGGACAGAAGGATCATCGCCTCCTTATTCCTTGAAGCTGGACTTCTTTTAATGCAGCTCAGAATCACATTAGGTTTTTGGTTGCCCCTTCAAACCCCCAACTCAAACTTTTTTTTCAGACAAACTGCTGTCTAGCTGGGCCTCAGGTCTCTTGTGCTTGTGAAATTTATTTTTTGAGCCCAATTTTAAGATGACATTTATTCCTATTAAACTTCATCCTGTTAGATTCCATCCAATGCTCTAGCTTGTCTAGGTATTTTAGGATTCTGATTCAGTAAACATTGAGTGCTTACTGTATGCCTGGTATACATACACAGTGCCAGGAACTGACATACAAAAAGGATACAAAAAGGGCACAAAAGATACAAAAAGAGGCAGAAGACAGTCCCTGCCCTCAAGGAGCTTACAACTGGGGGAGACAAAATACAATTTTATACAAAACAAGTTATATATAGGATAAATAAGAAATAATTAGCAGAGGGACAAAGAAGGGTGAGGAAGGCCTCACTCATGTGCTGTCTATTATCATTCATGTGTTAGTTTAGCTATTCCTCCCAGTTTTTTGTAATCTGCATATTTGATAAACATATCATCTATGCCTCTATTTGATAAAAGTGCCAAACAGTACAAGGCCTAGCACAAATCCCGGGGAACTTGCTTTTTTCCTTCCCTTCAATTCATTCCTTCCATTGATTATCTCCAGTTTATCTTATATTTATCTTGTTTGTACAGAAATGTTTGCATATTGTTCCCTCAATTCCCCTGGACAGCAGGGACTATCTTTTGCCTTTCTTTGTATCCCCAGGGAGTGGCATAGTGCCTGGTGCGTAATAAATGCTTGTTGATTTACTAACTGCCTGGCTGAACCTCTCCCCATACCTCCCAACAAGCTGAAATGGAATCGTCAACAACTATCCTTCGAATTCAGCAATTTAAACTGTTTTGAATCCCTTTAATTGAATTTATAGTCCAGCCCACATCTCTCCATCTTTTCTGAAAGAATAATATAAGGTACATTGTCAAATGCTTTGCTAACATCTAGGTAAACTATATAGATTTTTTCTTATCTACCAATTTAGTAACCCTATCAAAAATGAAAATAAGATTAGTTTGTCTGGACCTGTTTTCTACTCTTACCCTTGAAAGCTTACGCTGGAAGAGCCTTAGGGACCATCTAGTTATGGGGTGGGGAACCTGTGGCCTCGAGGTCACATGTGGCCCTCTAGGTCCTCAAGTGCAGTCATCTAGACCCTTAAGGGCTGCACTTGAGGACCTAGAGGACCACATGTGGCCTCAGGGCCAGAGGTTCCCCACCCCTGATATAGTCCAGTCCCGCCATTTTATATATTTGGCCACTGAAGCCCAGAAAGGTGAACCAATTTGCCCAAATAACACAAGAAACAAGTGTCAGAGATATGATTTGAACCTATATCCTCTGGCTCCAAATCTAACAGTCTTCCAGGAAATCATGGGTGTAATAGCCAGCTCAAACTGGCTAGAGAAAGCCAATTGATAAAGCTACGAATCAGGATTTGATTTATTGTTTTTTTGATTGTCTAGACTCTAGGAAAGTGATGGATAAATTTGTAGTAATACAGATTAAACTTAAAAATATGCTGTTGATAATATTTTTGAGAGCCAATTGTTAAACATTTACACCACATCCTTGCATATAAAACAAATAAACAGGTGCTTTGTGGAGAGGAGGGGTCCTTAAACATTTTTAAGAGTGCAAAGGGATCCTGAGACCAAAATGTTTGTGAGAGAGAGAGAGAGAGAGAGAGAGAGAGAGAGAGAGAGAGAGTGAAGAGGAGAAGGGTGAGACTAGAAGAGGTGACTAGAGGAGAAAATCTTCATTTGGTCTAGGAAGTGAAGAAAGGGCAGCGTATGAGAATTTTATTCTGCCCTTTTCTGGATAAGTTCATATCCTTTGACGATTTCCCAGCAATACCACAATTAGGTCTATTTCCAAAGATGTTTAGGGGAAAAGGAAAATGGCTTATGTGTTCTAAAATACTTACAACAACTCTCTTTGTGGTGGCAAAGGATTGGAAATTGTGGAGATGCTTCTCAATTGGGGAATGGATGAACAAGATATGGTATATGATTGTGATGGAATACTACTGTGTTATAAGAAATTATGAACTTGATGATCTTAGAAAAACATGGAAAGACTTGCACAAAATAATGAAGAGCAAAATGAGCAGAACCAAGAGAATATTGTATACAGTAACCACAAAATTGTTTTAAAAACAACTTTGAGAGACTAAGTCATTATGACTATTATAAAAGCCTAAATTAGCTACAAAGGACATATGAAGATGCTACCTGCAGCCAGAGAAAGAATTGATAAATAGAAGTACATATAGAATGATTTTACATATATCCAAATTTGTGTCTAATGGTAGCCATCTCTAGGGTGGGAGAGCGGGGAGGGAAGAAAAAAAGGAAAAAAAAGAAATTTACGTGAAAACTATTATATATTTAGAAGGAATAGCAAATTGTACATAACAGATCTGCAGTTTCATATGCAATCTTTTTTAAATTATACTATGTTATGGAAATGCTTGCTTTATTCCATAAATTAAAATTTAAATAAAAACATTTTTTTAAAAAGAGGGATGGAAGCGAGGAGGCCATAAATGAGCTCTACAGGGACATGTAGGAGCTACAAAAGCTACCATGATAGTGAATCTGTCTTTTTAACGTTATCTCATACTCCTTCCCCTCTTCATATACTCTGTGCTCCAGAAGAATCCCACAATTCTTCCTTATAGAAATTTTCTTTCCTACCTTCCATTTCCTGTTCCGTGAACCACCTCTTCATCTCATACGCATAAATATTTCTACCAACTGAAATCATGCCCATCTGCCAAGATCCCTTTTAGACACAATCTACTTCATGAAGCTCTCCCTAATTTTCCCAGTTAGAATGAATTTTCCCAACTCTGTATGCCTCTAGGTTGGTTTCTCTAGCACATATTTATAGCCCACTTTGCGTCATAGTTATATCTTATCTGCCATAGTGATAAGCTGCTTGAAAACAGGAAGCATTTTATTTATCTTTGTATTTTATTCATGATGAACCATAATCCTTTACCCATAATAAGTTTCCTTAGGGTGATGGATCTTGTGTTTTGTTAAGATCCTGCAGGTTTTTATTAGAATACTTTGCAAATCTGTTATTATTCATTTTCTTGTTTTGAAAATGTACATTGTCTAGTACTGCATAAGTATCAATTCCTTTACATTTGTTCTTCCACTAGGCTTTGATTTCAGGATGAGCACAAATCATTAATGTATTTAGCCTTTGCTTTCTCCAGCACAGCTTTATCCTTAATGTATCCCGCAGGAGACAAAGGTATTTTTAAAACATCGCCTTTGTCCATTGGTTCAACTTGACCTCTGGATTCAAATTTAGAATCATTAGTTACATCTTTCCTTAGAAAATGCTAAGAATTTTACACTCATTAAATCCAAGTGACATTTTGATGTTATTAGAGAAAGATTTCATGAGATGAAATAGGTGCTCAATTTGTTTTTCAGTAGTCGTATAACTTGTCATCCATCTTTATCAAGTGGGTAATAGGATGCTTGGATTTGACTTCCACTCTAACTTCAAGGCCATGCTTAGTATTACTTAGGAGAAATAATAATGGATTTAAGGCTACGCAGATCCTAAATGTGCTTAAATTGTGTCCCTAAAAAAAATTCATATTTTATGTGAATTGTTCTTGACAAGATATATTCAGAGAATATTTTAAAAGGACAACAATTTTCATATAGATATCAAATACTCTAGTGTTCATACTTGGGTCTTTTTTGTTATGGTAGAAGAACAAGTTATGAGTGTAGAACTGAGTCAAAGGTTTTGTAATAATTAATTAAAGTAGTACAGGTATTATGATATTTTCAGGCAGCTTATTCAATAATGACTGAATCAATAATAAATTCCTCATTACACTCCTGGGACTTTTTTGGAACACCCTTTTTCTCCTGAGCAAATATAGATATATACAGTTAGAGATAGAGATGTAACTATAGATACAGATGAAATATAGATGTAAGTACACATATATTTCTATTGATTTATCTTCATATATTTTTATGCTATAAAATGTGAGTGCTTTGTGTAAAGAACATAAATACATAATTGACTTATAATTAGAGAGATCACCAGTGATATTTTTATCTTTTGTTAGTAGATATTCAGTGTTTCCCATTAAAAACAATGGAAACAGGCTTGTGCCTGAGGGGAAGTTAGTGAAGTGTTTTGATAGTAGTTTATGAATTACAATAAAATATTTGAGCCCATAATTCTGTCTTTTATCCAGGTCTGTCATTTTCCGGTTTTGCAGAGAAGCTAGGGTTTCAGTCATCTCTAAACTGTAAGTCATTCATTATATTAATGGTTCACAAAGTTTCTGTGTCTCCTTTGATTCAACTTATATTTTTGTTGTATTGAACTTCTTATGACTTCTTAAGTAGCTAGGTGGTACATTGGGTAGCATGCTAGGCCCGGAACCAGGAAAACCTTAGTTCAAATCCCAGTAAGGACAAATTCTAGCTTTGTCACTTGGAACAAGTCATTTAACCTCTGTCAGCCTCAATTTCTTCATCTGTAAAATCAAGATAATAATAGTATTACTTTCCAAGGCTGTTGTGTGGATAAAATGAGATAATATTTGTAAAGCACTTTGCAAATCTTAAAGCGTTATATAAATGCTGCTGCTCCTCCTCCTCCTTCTTCTCCTCTTTCTTCTTCTTCTTCTCCTTCTCCTGCTCTTTCTTCTTCTTCTTCTTCTCCTGCTCTTTCTTCTTCTTCTTCTTCTTCTTCTTCTTCTTCTCCTGCTCTTTCTTCTTCTTCTTCTTCTCCTCTTTCTTTTTCTTCTCCTTCTCTTTCTTCTTCTTCTTCTCCTTCTCCTTCTCTTTCTTCTTCTTCTTCTTCTTCTTCTTCTTCTTCTTCTTCTTCTTCTCTTTCTCTTTCTTCTTCTTCTTCTTCTTCTTCTTCTTCTTCTTCTTCTTCTTCTTCTTCTTCTTCCTTCAGGCTTCTCTTTTCCTTTTATTTGCTCCTCAAGATTCTGTAGCAAATTATTTTTATTAATGTTGAATTGTTCATTTTATTCTTTGTGCCACTTTGATTCCTTAATCTTTGACTTTTGCTTTTAATTGCTGATGAAAGGAATCTAGAATTTTGAATATACTTTTGTTTCCTGGATTCCATTCTGCTTGTTTCTTTTTTGCTACATTTAAGCGAGTTTCTGTTATATGGCTAGTATACACACTAGCTAGATATTGATGTAATGTTCCGATGCTTTTCCACAGATCTTCAATAATTTTCTTAAGTTGTTTTCTCAAGTGTTTTACATCCTTACTCCCTATCCTTATGACTTTCATGTTATTATCAATGAAACCTGGAAATCCTGAAAATCATTCTACTTTTCCTCCTATGGTATTAACTGCAGAACTGGTTACCACATAAATGATTGTATACAAGTCCTAAAATGTTTTTATGCTTTCTGTCAAATACTGTGGAAGAATGTGTTCATTCATGATGGTCACAGGAAACACCAACTTTTTTGAAATACTCTCTTTTGATATAGTTGGACTGTTGGTTTGACTCATGCCTTTGAACTCAAAAAGGGTTTTGCAAAATTCTAACTTAAATATGTCCATCTCCTTTTCAAAATCATTTGAGACACTGGTACTATTTTGCCATCTCTTTGATTTTTAGGTAGGATTTATGGAGTTGACATTATGTCAAAATTTCCAATGACCTCAGGTTTCTTCAATTTTTCCTTCTTCAGATTCTAGTAAATTTTCAATTTTAACTCTCATTTAATATGCCCTAGGCTTAAGGATAAAGTGATTTCTTAGTATTGCCCTCTACTAGTCAGTAATATTTTTGTGTGTGTGTGTGTGTGACTTGGAGCTGAGGGTAATGTTTACCAAAAAAAATCAGTATAAAACCCTTGCCTATTATTGATGTGAAAGGTTTCTGGCTTTTTATTGATACAGTGGTGGTGCATAATGAAAGTATTCATGTGTCCAATCTATTTCACACGTACTAGTGATTTGCCCACATTTCCAGCAGGTGAGGTATTGATGATTTTGATTTGTTTGGGCTTCTCTTACCTTCTTGGAATAACAAAACACAAAGTAGAACAATGTGTTCCTTGGTCTTCCAGGTCAAACTGATCCATCAGAGCAGTCTTAAGTAAGACTAGCTTACAACATTATAATAGCTCATCAATTTCTGTGATTCTTAGGGGCAATGACATAGCACTGACCCATGTGCTAAACCAATCAGTGGTATTACCACAGTTTCAGTACTTCAGGGTTTCTGCAAGGCCTTCACAATTCTCATAATAGCTTCAGGTACATGGAATCCCTGCTGTATATCACACTAGCAAGCATTTTCTTACTTTGCTGTTCCCCTCCCCCTGTTCCCTACTTCTCCTAATTCCTAAACCTACTGCCAGTATGGATAATAGGTTAGATTTTGAAGGGTTGTCATCATCATCATCATCATCATCATCATCATCATCAACATCATCATGATCATTATCATTATCATCCATCTCATCTTTGCGTTAGATCAAGCTCAGAAATTGTCCTAGGACAAGTCACTATTATTATTTCTCATTATTTTCAGCTTTATATTTAATGGAAGTTGAAATAGAAATGGTCCTGTGACAAATCACTACATTACTATTCTTTCATCTTTAATATTCAGAGGACTATTGAGCAGATAGATAAAAATGTTTTTGTTTTTGTTTTTGTTTTTTTTGGTTTGGTTTGTTTTTTTTTGTAGTTGAACAAAAGTGTAGGGAGGTAAGCTCATCTTTAGGTTTAGTAAAAGTGTCTTCAGGACAACTATAATAGCAGACAGAATTATGGGGACAAATACATATTCCGTCCTACTCTCATGTGGTTTTAATTTCTTCTGCTGGGTCTTATACTTGGAGTTTTTATTCAAAATAGTTGGGAAATTACGAGTGTGCAATATTTGGCAACAGTTATTAAAAAACACTATTCTTAAATTTTTGTGGGTCAAATGTTACGTATGTCCAAGCAATAATAGGTGACAGTTGTCTCTGTAAAAATGTTCCAGTTTCTATACAGTTAATTTGTTGAGTCCTTGAATATATATTTTAGGGTTTGTATTTATAATATAGAGAGTTGTTTTATGCTAACTTATGAAGAATAGCATTCTGTTGCTGTATAATTCTGGCCATTTGATTTTGTTGCTCTAGGTATTTGGTGGGCACTAAATTTTTGCAATTCTCAGGCCACAAAATGGCAGTTTCTACTATTTTGTACGGTTTCCTGACAAAATCTGCACAAATCTATTAGTTCAAATGGGAGGGTGGACTTTCTATAATTTCCTGTTATTATGATTACAATGACAGGCCATTGAAGAAATGTGAAACCAACCCACGACTCTTCAATAACACATAAGCTTGGCAATTATTTATAAATGATAACAGACATTCTAGTAATAAGCAAGCAAAGTCCCTGGATAGGAGTATCAGTGCTCATGGATGACAGGATGACTCCTAACTTTCCATTAGCTGTTGGAGGACTACGGAAAGTGTTGTGTGAATGAAACGTCAAACTGGGAGTTTCATTGAACAAGAGCCTGAATTCAGCCAGACTCCTCTTTCATTTAAACTGAGTTTCCTCAAGATCTGTGACAAGTTTGAGGTGTTTTATAAACAATCAAAGTCAATAGTTTGGACAACAGAATGGTGTATCATCTGCCCCAAAATGAAAGGCAGATGCTTGTTTCTGACAAAAACATCCACTGGTAACATGGAAACTGAGTGGCAAGATAGCAAAGCCTTTATGTGGAGCTTTGAGGTAGGCTCTGCAGTCAGGGTTTGGTCAGATCAAAACTGCCTTAAGGAAGCCTCATGACACCCAGGAAGCATCTTGATTACAAGATGTTGCTTAGAGCTTCTGGGTGGAAAAATAAGTACATCAGAGAGATGTATGTGTTGATTAATGCCATATAATGATACAGTGACCAAAAGAAAATGAGGTCTGGATTGACTATAATAATACTGTAACCAGTATTGGGTTGCTTGGCCCTTTCTCCTTTGAAGTAACTGAGGAAAATGAAGTGTCTACCCCCAAAACATCTGCATGAAGATGATTGGGACTGATAATGAAAGGAGAGAAGGATGGACACCATCAATCAAAGTCTAGGGATAGGTAGAAGGGCAGAAAATGGTGGACATGATTCTTTGTCATCATTTTACACCAGGGAATGTCATTGAGGGATTGGGGGATTCTAATACTGATAGCTGATTTGTGTGGCTGCATCAAGTGTGCACAGCAATTCATAAGCATTATCTCATGTGAGCCTCTCAATGGCCCCATGAGCTAAACACTAAGGATCAGATGATGTCCATTTTACAGATGAGGAAACTGAGGCTGAGATAGGGTAAGTGACTTGTTCATAGTCATAAGAAATAAGCATCAAAGGTAGAATATGAACCCAACTTGCCTGACTCCAAGGCTAGCATTCTATCCACTATACCGTGGTACTAAAGACTAACTTACCTTACCTGTGAAACAGATGAAATGTTCAGAGCGATAAAAAATCAACAAGGAGGCAGGGACAGACAGACAGACAGACAAACAGAGGAGAGAGAAACAGACAGAGACAGAGAAATAAAGACAGAGAGGAAAAACAGAGAAACAGAAAAAGAGAGGGAGAGAGACAGAGACAGAGACAGAGAGAGAACACCAAGCCTCCATTAATTCCCCTTTCAGTGCCAAGCAGTTTTTGTAGAGCAGAATTCTCCAAAAGAGAAACTCTCATAGACAGAACCGTAACCAACTTTGGGAGTCATACATACATCCTAGGGACTAATAGTTTTTCCTTTGAAGATTTCTCCTTTGTTTTTCTTACTTTCAATCAAACGTTATTCTGAAATATTAGAATTGCATGCCTGGAGGCAAGGATCAGTATACCAAGAAGTAACATATATGTAACGCTCCAGGTTTCCTGGATGAGGGTTATGAGCTGTAAGTTTTTAGAAATCTCCCAAAGTGGAATTAAGCCCCTCATGTCATAACAGAATCTCGAATACAAGGGCTGTAATATTATAATATAGTCAACAAGGCAGCCTCTGAGCCTGGATACAGTTTGCATCCTAGACGTAGCTTCTAAATGAAATCAAATTGAGCAGATAGCTATTAATATGATTTTCCCACATCTCCAAATAACATCTTTGAGTCCATGAAGGTAAATGACCTGTCTGCAAAAGAATGGAGCTGTGTAAGTAAGTTCATGTGGCTTGTAGGATGGCCTGAGTTGAAGCTATCCATCCTAAAAATTATGTGTATTCTTATCTGGAAGAAGTAGATAACATATTGGAAAGTATGTTATAACTGCAGTGAATGAGGATGGGTTAGAATCTTTGGTGTACCACTTACTACCTGCATAGATCATCACTGAACCTCCCAGGGACTCAGTTTCCTTATCTGTAAAACGAGGGAATTGGACTAGGAAGGCACTAGAGTCCCTTCCAACTCAAATTTCTTTATCCTGTGATTCTTTTATCACAGCTCAAATCTTGGACAAATCACTTCACCTTTCTGAGTCTCATTTTTCTCACTTGTAAAATGGGGGTGTTAGACTAGAGCCCCCTCAAAGTCCCTTCTAGCTGTAAACTCATCATCTACATGTCCATTCTGATGGAGATGCCGCTGACTTTTCTCCTCCTAATTATCTACAGCATTTTCCAAAAAACTACAGGCAAGATAGATACTGCAGAGATGATAATCAACCCATTTTGGGCCATCTGGAGGAACAAATCCATTGGTATTTCCTGAGTACTTACATTGCCTGTAACAAAGAAGTACATAAAAATGAGGCTGCTAGATGGTGCAGTGGATAGAGCACCAGGTCTAAAACCTGAATCAAATCCGGCCTCAGACGTTCACTAGCTGTGTGACTCTGGACAAGTCACTAAACCTTTGTTTACCTTAATCCACTGGAGAAGGAAATGGCAAACCACTCCAGTACCTTTGCAAAGAAAACCCCAGACTGGATCACAAAAACAATGTGCAAATGATATGTGTAAAAAAGATTTGGTCTTTTTCTTCAAAGAGCTGAAAAGTGAGCTGGAGAGCCAAGACTTACCTAGGTGAGGGGCAGCTAGATGGTACAGTAAATAGAGTACTGGCCCTAGAGGAAGGAGGACCTGAGTTCAAATCCAGCCACAGATATTTACTAGCTGACCCTAGGCAAGTCATTTAACCCCGATTGCCTCCAAAAAAAAAAAAAAAGACTTGCCTAGATCATATTTAAAACTGTGCAATCAGGATACATTTTATAACACAGATTCTTTATGTTCTAGAATATTCAGGAAAATCAGACCTCACTCAGGTTTGGAAAGAGAGAGCTCTAGTGGCCTCCACAGTGCTGGAAGAAACCCCACAAGGTAGGAGATTTAAGAACTGTTTGCCTGTTGTTGTACATCCATAATTCAACTTGTCACCTCCAGAGCCCCCTGAGTCCAAAAGAGGCAGATCTCCTGAAAGCCACCCCTCATCTGTCACACACTTGATGAGACTCCTGGTCCTAGCTGGGGACCTGCCAGAATTATTTTTTGCCGTGCAGCAATCTTGAGTGAGAAGGCCTGGAAGCCAGATGAGCTTGGGAATCCTCTTCTTCTGGAAGGAGAGAATGAGTCATCTGGGGCAATCCATGCAACCTTCGAGACTTAGGCCATCTGGAGAAGTGGGGAGAGAAGAGTAAGGCCTTTCTGGAGTTCGGATGCCTCTTCTGACTGGATTTCTTTCTAGCTTATGACTCATGGGAAGTGGTAGAAAAAATCATTGTGCATCATCAAAACAAGCTTTGCTAAAAGGACTGTAGTGTCTGTGTCTGTCTAAATGGAACCAAAGTTTACATATTATATGTATACATATACATATGCATATACACACACACACACACACACACACACACACACACACACACACACACACATATATTCTATACTCAATTCAATTCAACCAAATGGGGTCTGCATTTGGGAGAAAGGAGCTAGAGGCAATTGATGGAGAGAGCCAGGGCAGAGCAAGTTTTGCTACAACAATGTATAGCTAAACAAATAACATAATCTTTTATAAAATAATATAATAATTATTATATTTTCATAAGTAAATAATAGCTAAATGATTATGCAAATTAGTACCTTATTTCTGAACAACTTGGACTCCTTAGCCTGGCATTCCAGGTTCTCCATAAGCTGGAGTTACCCTACTCCCCTAGTCTGATTTCATGTTATTCCCTTCAATGTACCCTGTGTTCCAGATGACATGGACCACTTTGTCCCCATGATAGGAGCTTTCCTATCTCCATAACTGTGCTCACTCTGTTCCCTCACTATGTCTGTAATGTCCTTCCTCTCATCCACCTGCTGGATTCCCATTCCTATTTTTGAAGGCCAACTTTAATGCCATCTCTTTCATTATCAAACGAGTTAATATTTGTAAAACCCTTAGCCCAATTCCTGCTACATAGTAGACGCTTAATGATAAATACTTGTCCTTCTCCTTCTTTAGAGAAATGCAGTCCAATCCAATGGCCTTATTTTACAGATGAGGAAGCTGAGGCCGAGAGAGGTTAGGTGACTTCCTCAAAGTCACGCAAGTATAATGCAGCAGAACCAGTATTAGAGAATAGATATCATGTTCCACCTTTCCCCAAATTTCCTCTTCTCTAGACTCAACATCTCCAGTATCTTCTGTTGTGAGCACCCATTCCATCACAGGTCACATAATAATCATAATGATAGCTCTCATTGAGGGAACACTTTACAAAAACTCTGTGAAGAAGGCACGGTGAGTATTAGTTTTCCTGTTTTACAGATGAGGGAAGTGAGACTCAGAAATTGTGAGTGATTAGATAGCAGTTGATCAGCTTGGAAATGTCAGAGTCCATGTGCAAAACCATGTCTTTCTGACTCCAAGTCCAGTGTACCTAATAGCATGGCTCCTTGTCAATAGACACTCAGTAAACCTAATTGGAGGCACCTTGATGTAGTTGATAGAGGGTTTATCTCAGCATCAAGATAACTTGGGTCTGCCTCTAACAGATATTGACTGTGTGACTCTGGATAAGACATTTAATCTCTCAGTAGCTCAGGCTAAGACCATTAGCTGCAAAAGATTTTGCATTGGTAGAGGGTATTGGTAGAGGGCATTTCCTCACTGACCAGCTCCCAGCATAGATGAAATCACAGACCTGGACACCCCCGCCCCCAAAAAAGGCCAACGACTAACCTATGCCTCTACTTCTAAGTAATGAGATTGTTTTCAATGAAAGAGGTAGTTCATTTTCTTTCCTCCCTAACTTTTTATCTCTTCCTCCTATGAAAACACAATTGTCAATTTCTCCACATACCCTTATCACAAAATTTCTTTCCATTACCTTTCTTTCCTGTTTATTATTCATTCTTCTTTTCCTCTCCCTAATGATATAAAAGGTTTTTCTCAAAGATATGACAAATATTTTCCTTCCATTTTTAATTATTTGTAGAATAAAGATTTCTTTAAAAAGTAGTTCTTTTTGTCTTTATTTAAATCAATTTAGCATGTAAGTCTTAAAGGATTATGAAAATGTGAGCTTCTACTTTTATTGTTATTGTTGTGTGATTTTTATTACTTGGATATTTTATTTACAAATGAGTGCGTGATCACATACAATTTTACTAGCTAAACAATTCCACTTCATAGAGAGCTTTATATGTGCGTGGTTTTTTAAAAAATTCCCTTTTTCTCTCTCCTCTGCTTCCTCATTTGCCACCACCAACTCTGCTAATATATAGTCAATGGTTAGAATGTTGAACAACAATATAGGATGAGAAGATGTCTCAGGCTCTACATTTTTCTTCCTTCATTGTTCCATTCTATTAGTTATACAGAGCTTACCTCTGCACCTCAGAACTTTGACAGAATGAACACCCAACATTTGGAAGATACAAATTAAGTATGCTCCTGCTATCTGTATAGGTTTCTTAATACAGCCGTAGAATGTTAGATTTGTAGGAGAAATCAAAAGTTGTCCAGGCCATCACATACAGAAAGCCACCCCCCTACAATACCCCCAAGAGGTGGTTATTCAGGCTTTGCTAGAAGTCTTCAAGTAAGGGAGATAATCCCTGCCTCTGAAAGCAGCCCAAACTATCCTTGGAAACCTTTAGGTATTAATAATTTTTTATTAAACTCTTTCATTTAATCTCTTCTGAGTCTCAGATCCTACAGTTGCAAAAGGCCCGTGATCATTTTGACTTGCCTCAGGTATTATTGTAGAAAATCACAATTTTATAGTCTTTTAAAATTACAATTCCAGTCACTCAACCAAGGCCCAGCAAAAAGATAGTGATTAGAATAGTAGAGAACCCAAGATTCTGGACTCCAGAATTCCATTCTTTCCTGAGTATTCCTTATCATATGTTACTGTAAGCCTACAGTCTGGAAGGCCCTCTGTTTTCTCATATTTCAGGGCAGGCAGTAGGGCCATTATTACAAACTGACCTTCTTAGCCCCTTAGGACAGATACTTTAATAAAATACCATCTTAAGATACTGTCCCTGCTCCTGCTAGCTAATATTTCCAATACTGAAGCTAATGCTCCTCTTGTTCTTGCATTCGTCTTTTGTCTTAAAATTTTTTATTGATATTTTTTTAAAATATTATCTACATTTCCAAAAATGTCCTTCTACCTCCTTCTTCCTTATAACAAAGAATAAAAAAAGAGGGGGAAAAACTCGTATCAGCAAAACTAATCAATACATCACCCAAGTCCAACATTATATTCAGTGTTTCATACTCATAGTCTTCCATCTCTGCAAGAAAAGGGTGAGGCGTATTCTCATATATCTTCTTTGGGACCAAGCTTGGTCATTATAATTACACAGTTTTAAATTTTTATTGTTTTGTGGTGGTTGTTTCCATTTGTCTTTTGTGGTCACCATATCTATTGTTTTCCTCTTTCTGTTTTCTTCACTTTGCATCAGTTCACATGAGACTTCCCATGGTTCTTTGTAATCAGCATATTCTTCATTTCTTACAGAATAGTAGAATTTCATTACATTAATGTATCGCATTATTTTCAGTCATTTGGTATCTGCTTTATTTCCAGTTCTTTCTAATACATAAGGTGCACAAGTATTTTGATAAAGCATTTTTACAGTGAACAAAATTGGTTTTGAATCAGTCCATAATACAAGCATTTTATAAAATACTCTGTTTAAATTCCGGCTCTGATTTTAATTATTTGTATGACCCTGGGCAAGTTTAACCTCTTTAGCCCTCAGTTTTCTTAGCTGTAAAATGTAGAGTTGCATTAGATGGTCTTTAAAATTTCCTCTAGCTCTAAATCTCTGATCCCATAATCCATAATTTTACTTTAACGTTTATAAAGCCCTTTCCTTTTCACATCTAGATATAATAGATGCATAGTATTGTCAATAGAGACCTGGATCTAGAATCAGAGGACTTGAGTTTGAATCTTAACTGATTTACTTACTGCCTAAATGACCACTGACTAGTCATTTAACTTGAACTTCAGTGAGTACATCTGTAAAATGAGAGATTTAGATTCAATGTCCTTTTTACTTCTAAATGTATAGTAGTAATTGACTTCTTTTTTATAAATAATTTATTTTTAGTTTTCAACATTCACTTCCATAAGATTTTAAGTTGTGAATTTTCTCCCCCACTCTCTCCTCCCCCCTCCCCAAGACAGTATGCAATATGATATAGGCTCCACATATGCATTCCTACTAAACATATTTTCACATTAATCATGATGTAAAGAAGAGTTGGAACTAATGAGAGGAACCACAAGAAAGAGGAAACAAAATGAAACAACAAAGAAAAAGGAGAGCAAATAGTATGATTCCATCCTTTCTCTGGATGTGGATAGCATTTTACATTGTGAGTTTTTTGAAGATGTCTTAGATCCTTGCATCGTTGAGAAGAGCTAAGTCTATCAAAGTTGGTCATTGCACAATGTGGATGTTACTGTGTACAATGTTCTTCTGGTTCTGCTCACTTCACTCAGCATCAGTTCATATATATCTTTCCAGGTTTTTTGGAAGTCTGCCTGCTCATCATTTCTTATAGCACAATAGTATTCCATTACATTCGTATACCATAACTTGTTTACCTATTCCCCAACTGATGGACATCCCCTCAAATTCCAATTCTTGGCTACCACAAAAAGAGTTGCTATAAATATTTTTGTACATGTGGGTCCTTTTCCTGTTTTTATGATATCTTTGGGATACAGACCTAGAAGTGGTATTGCTGGGTCAAAGGGTATGCACAATTTTATAGCCCTTTGGGCATAGTTCCAAATTGCTTTCCAGAATGGTTGGAGCAATTCACAACTCAACCAACAATGCATTAGTGTTCCAATTTTCCCACATCTTCTCCAACATTTATCATTTTCCTGTTTTTTTCATGTTAGCCAATTTGATAGGTGTGATGTGGTACCTCAAAGTTGTTTTGATTTGCATTTCTCAAATCAACAGTAATTTAGAGCATTTTTTTCATATGATTATAGAAAGCTTTAATTTCTTCCTCTGAAAACTGCCTGTTCATATCCTTTGACCATTTATCAATTGGGGAAAGTAATTGACTTCGTAAAAACTCTAGCATCCAGTCCTCTAGTACATGGAGCTCCAGAAAGAGAATTCTGTGATTTAGAATCCCCTCCAAACCTCAGCTCACAAGCCCCTTTCTTTACTTTTTTAATTTTACTAGCTGGGCAGAGGACACATCTAGTACAAAGCAAGTGCATTTAATGAAATAGCATAGTAATAACAATAATAACTGAGTACACTCCCCATACATTCTGAGCTCATTCTTTCACAAATGCACATACTCTATCAGCTGGGCCCTCTATGGGCCACTTTTCCCAAAATAACTCTGAAAAATCTTTTTATATTTTAACAGAAGCATAATCTCATAGATTGGGGTACTCTACCTAGTCATGCAAATCACAATCATGTCTTCCAGTGAGCCCTCCATACAAGGATCCACTCAATGTACTGGATGAGTTCCTACCAACTTCTAATTAATTGTCTGGGTCAGGGACATGGACTGAAGATTCACTTTAAACTATTTTTTTTAAAATTATACTTCTTTCTACTAAAATATTTCTAGTTATTGTATAACATAATATATATAATACATATAATATAATACATAATAATATGACAAAGAGTGGGAGATATTCGATAAATATCTATACAATTAATTCTCTGTTATTCATACTAATAAAGGAAAGTAGAAAAAATCAATAATATGAACAATGATCAAAAAACAAGTCTCTATTTAACTTCAAAATAGAAAGAGAAAACTCCACCTGAATCAGTATCTATCATAAACACACATCGAGATAGTGAAGTCTCCTGGTTCTCCTGTCAGAATCTTGAAAATCTATTTAAAGAAGGAAAAGATGGCGTCAGTGCGGGGTGGATAGGGAAGCTCCAGGTATCTATGTTCCATTGATAATTCTCTAGTAAATAAAATAATCCAGTGAATTCACTTTCAAATTATTTTGCCATCCTTGTTGAGTGTTAGATTTATACTGATTTGAGTGCCCCCACAAAGCCCTGCTCCAATACTTCCTCATGGCATGGAGGTAGCCCTTGATTCTCTAAGTCGATGCCTAAAAAATACATGCTCTGGAAGTTTCTACCAGGCTTAAAAGGTTTCCCAGATGATCTCGTTAACAGAATGAGACTGCTTCCTGAGGACCAGAAAGACTGATCACCACTAAGCAAACTCACAGTTTGGTGATGAATCCTTTGGCCAGGACAAACCATGAAACAAAGAAAAAACGAGAAATGCCATTTCCTCCTGTGCAGCCTCCTTCTGCACTTGGTGTGATGAGAATACAGTAGCTGGAAAGAGGGCAGAGGGTATAAAAAAAAATCACACAATTTAGAAACTGGCTATTAACCTTAATTTAGATCAAGGTACTCTAAATGTGAGACCTTTGTCCAATGGCCAACAAGTAGACATATGGCTGGAGAAATCAGATTACGAGCCCATTTAGACAAATCCTTGTGGATATACCCATAACCTGCATCGGCCAAACATTCCACACATTCATTATCATGAGATAATCCAGTGATGGATCCTCACAACCACCTAGTGAGGGTGAATTCACTAGAGCACTGTGAATCCTATTTCTGCTACTTATTGCCAGCACCGTCTTGGTTATGTCATTTTGTCTCTCTTGACCTCATTGTACTCTCCTGTAAAATGAGGAGTCTGGGCTGGATAATCTCGGAGGTCCCTCCCAGCTCTATATTTATACTCTTATGACCTCACTCAGTAATGTGTCAACTTCTGACCACCTTCCTCTGTAGCTCTTGGGATGGAAAGTGAACACCAGCAGAAAGAAGTCTTATTTTGTCCTACATTTTCTCCCTATCACTGTGAGCTAGAAATTACTCATCTGCTTTTGTAGGCTCAGAAGATTAATTTCCTTAATTTGCATTTGAGTGTGGTCTTCATTTAGCTAAACCTTGCCCCCAGGATGTTCGAGCAGCAGTTCATTTTCCACACCAAATGTTGCAAGGAAGCTCACTCAGGGTGATTATATACTGCTAAGGGAAGAAAATGGCCATTTTTAAAACTATGAAAATTATTTAAATCTTGAACATGGAAAAAATATGCACAAGATAAAATATACTCATTTTTCTTCTATTTTCAGAGTTAAGATAATCTGCGATACAAAATAAGAATAGGAGTCAAGGCAACAGAGGGAAAGAGAAAACATTCACTCAACATTTAACAGGCATCTTAAAGCACTTACTACGTGCCAGACTCTATGTTGGGTACTGGGAACACAAAGAAATTGTCCCCAGCCCCAGTGAGCTTACATTGCTTTGGGGTCAGCCAGTCAGTCAGTAGATAAGCATGTACTAAGTACCTACTATGTACCAGGCACTGTGGTTAGTTGCTGGGGAAACAAAGACAAAAGACATTCCTTGGCCTTGAGGAATCTCACAATTTAATGGAGGTACCACATGCAATCATGTGCAAACAAGCTATAAACAGAACAAATCTAAAGTACTCAAGAGGGAAGACAGTAGAATTAAGAGAGACATGGAAAGGCTTCTTGTAGAGGGTGTGATTTAAGCTGGGACCTAGTGGATATGAGGAGGGAGAGCTTTCTAGGGATGAGGGACAGCCAGAGAAATACCTACAGCCAAGTGATGGAGTCTCTTGTTCATGAAACTGCCAAGAGGCACTGGGTGTCACTGGTTTGAAAATGTTTGAACATATCAGGAAGTAAAGTGTAAGAAGACTGGAAAGGCAGAGGGGCAAGATATGCCTAGAAAGCAAATGCAAAATAATATACAACATAATTAGTGTGGATGGCAGTAAGAACTGGGAGGATCAGAGGCAGCACATAAGCTAAATCTGAAGGAAGCAAAGGGCATTCAAGGGCCAGATGGCAGGCTAAGGAATGCCCTGTTTGCAGAAGCAAGTAGCCCAGTTTGGCTGTTATGTGAAGTGCATGCATAGCAGTAATGTGTGGCAAGGCTAGAAAGCTACACTTGAGACAGATTTTGAAGGCCTTTAAAGTGCCAAACAGGGGACTTTGTATTTCATACAGATTCTCAAAAACCAAGTTAACAATGTTCCACATATAAATGCCAATTAAGAAAGGGAATGATTTATTCTCATAAGCTAGGGGGAAATATCCCCGTTTTTTCAAGCGGATCACTTGTGCTAATCATGGAGTAGATTAGACCTAAAAAAGCATGTAAAATCTGTTGAATGAGACTTTTAAATCATTCTGTCATCAGTTAAACATATATCAGCAAGAAAAAGTCATGTAATAAACGACCGTTAGCCATTGTAAGAATGTGCGATGGTGAGTGGTTGGTGGTGTTTTTCTTAACATGGAGGAGAAAAAGTTCATTCAAAAGCCAGACCTATAAAAGTCATAAAATGTCTTTTCAAAAACTGTCACTCAGAAACACTATTTAAAATTGCTGCATGTAAATGTTCCTTTCTAGGGAAACATGAGCATTATGACCACCAGCTCAAAGGGACTGGCTTATGGTGAAAGTCTATTTTGTCAAATTGTCTGTTGTTTGGCCCAAGCATAACTGAGAGCCCCAAATCATCATCATTGTAATCATCATCATCATCTCTATCATACATATAAAGCCTTAAAATTTCCAAAGTAATATTATCTCCTTTGATCCTCACAACAACCCTGTGAGGTAGTCGCAATTATTATACCTATATTACAGATGAGGAAACTGAGGCACAGAGACATTAAATGACTCTTCTCCAGGGTCACACAATTAGTAGGTGACTGAGACTGAATTTGAACTCAAGCTGTCTACATGTCTGTACCTCCTATATGCTTCAAAATAATAGCTAGTATCTCTAAGATTTACAAAGTGCTTTAATAGGTTCTCTCATATGATCCTGACAACAACCCTGTGGGGTAGATGTTAATATCATTCCTACACAGATGAGGAAACTAAAGCTAAAAGGGGTTAAGTGACTTGCTTAGGGTCACGTGTCTAATAAAGGTCTGAGCCTGGATTCAAACTCAGGTTACAGAGTCCAAATCCAGAGCTCTCTCCAATGCGATGTACTGCTTACTTCCTCTTGATACTTCAGATAGACAATCACACATCATCTGAAGAAAATACAGTGAATGAATACAGGATTGTCTGATAGACTCAGATCTAAAGGAATGCATAATAAAATAAAAAATGTAATTGAAATGGAATTCAGAAATCATCTGACTCAATCCCTTACTCAATTTGTTAATTTTCTCTGCATCCTCCTCTGCTTCTCCAGTGAGAGGAAATTCATTCCCTTAGGAGAGAATGTATTCAGTTTTCAGCCGTATCTCATTTTTGAGAAATTATTTGTTACACAGAGCTGAAATCTCCTCATTGATCCTGTTTTTCTCTCTTTAGCCATGCAAAATAAGTCCCACCGTCCAGTCCTTCAAATATTTGAAGACAATGGTCAAATTCTCCTTAAGTCTTTTCTTCTCCAGGGAAGATATCCCCTTAAGCCATTCCTTCTATGGTGTACTTTTGAGTCCCCTCCCCATACTTGTCACTACTCTGGAAATCTGTTCCACCTTGCCAATGTCCCTCTTCTGTTATGGCACCCAGAACTGAACGTAACCCTCCAATGTGCAGCCTGACCCATCCTGGATGGAAAAGTGGACAGATAAATGAAAAACAATAACAGGAAGCTATAAGAATTGGGCTTGGGAGTCTACAAGCGGGATAAGTTAAGTTAGCAAAAAATGCTCAAGGCAGCAAAAACTGTTTTGATGTATGAAGGATAAGAAGATAAGCCAGGAGATAATAAGACTGTCTATAGAAGGTGATGTAATAATGTCAACAGAGGGCAGGCAAAAAAAAGGTCCTATCAAATGTCCATTTTTACTTCCATTTTCTCAGACAAGAGAACCATGTTCCAACTTCCATTTTCTCAAGTACACCATTTCCCCATTCGTTAAGAGAGAACTGAAGTAATCTGACTGTTTGGAATGAGTTCTAATTTCCTGGTTCAGATAAATGATATCTCAGGGTCCAGAGAAAACTTGATGCTTTTATAGTTAAACTGTCTCTAGGTAGCTTGTTCTGAACCCCTTATAGGAAGTACGAAAAATGAGCTTCTGTAGGATTCCCAGGCTCTTCTCCTCTGCTGTGAGGCCAGCTCACCACCTCCTGCCTTCTCACTGAGTTTGTGCAGTGCCGATTTCATTGTAACATCTCTTGAATATGCCTCCTTCTCTCCTCTGATTCTGCCATCACTCAGTGCAGATCCTCTTCACCTCACACAGTAGCCTGCTGCTGTTCTGCCTGCCTGAAGTCTCTCCCCACCCCAATCCATCTTCCATTCAAGTACACAAGAAACATACAAGGACGTAGAACAATACCTCTTGTTCATGCCCACCAAGTGGGCTTCCCAGAGGCCTCTTCCCAAGACATGATACCATTTGTGGGTCAGAATAGCACCGTCATTTGGCCTCTGAGGGCCAATCTTCAACCTTCTGATCAGTAACCTCCGTCACCATCTCTATCTCCTTCCACTGATACTCTATCTGAAGTATCTCATTCCACAATGGTGACCATACTCCTGTACCCTCTTAATCAAACCATCTCAGTGATACTGAATTGTTGATTGCTGACGTACAAACTCCCTCTCCCTGCTTCAGATCTCCCTTCCCTCATTTCTATCCACCTCAACCCTAAATCCACAATGTGACACTCTGGATCAGCCTTCCCCTTTCTACGGTGTCTTCTAGAACCCATTGTCCATCATTAACTGACTTCCTTTCATTTTTTTTTAAACCTCAACTAGCCCCTCATAGCTGCTAGGAAATCCCATTATTCTTCCCATGTCAACTCACTATCCCACTCTCCACAGCATATCTTCCATACCTTTTCATCCTTCCTCAAAACTGCTTCCTCTCTTCCCACTTTCTCAGCTGAGAACCTTGCCTCATATCTTACAGAAAAATGATGCCATTTGCCATGAATTCCCTCTTCTCCCCTCTTCCTCATTTCATATCGCTCAGATACGTTCTGCCACTATGCCCTCTCTTGCCCATCTCACATGAAGAGATGGCCTTACTCCTCGCCAAATCTAACCTTTCTGACTGCACAATTCAATTTCTTTTTTTTATAAATTTTTTTATTCCTTTTAAACCTAAATACAAAACTAGAAAAGGGGAAAAAAGAATATTTCCATGTACACAGCAGAACATAAGAGATGATTCAATATAAAACAATAAATTTCCATTTCAAGAAAACCTACATATAAATATTACACATTATTTTCAAAGCTACCAAGCTTTTATTTGCTTTCTTCTAGGTTTTCTTTTGTTCTTTGTCGTATACTTTTTACTTTTTTTTTCCTCCCTCATTTTCCACCTCCCCCCAAAAAAGATTACAAATTCAACTTCAATTCAGTTTGAATTTAGTAAACATTTACTAAATGCCTATTATGTGCCAGACATTGTGCTAAGGGCTGGAGTGATCCCATTCCATCTCATTTCCTCCAACAGATTGCTCCTTCTGTCACTTATTTTCAATCTCTCCCTGTCTACTGGCTCCTTCCTTATTGCCTCTAAATATGCCCATACAAATTGAAAAACCCTCACCCGATCCTTCCATCTCTGCTAATTATCTTCCTATATCTCTTCAGTTCTTTGTGGCTGAACCTCTTGAAAAGGTTGTCTTCAATATATGCCTCCACTTTCTCTTTTCTTAACCTCTTACAATTTGACTTCTGACTTCACCATTCCACCAAAACTCCTCTCTCCAAAGTCACCAATGATCTCTCAGTTGCCAAATCCAATGGCCTTTTCTCAGTCCTCATTCTTCTGGACCTCTCTACAAACTTTGGCAACACTGATCACCCTCATCTCCTTGATATTCTTCTTTCTAGGTCTTGGGGACACTACTGTGTCCTGATTCTTCTTCCTCCTATCAGACCAAACCTTCTCAGACTACTCTACTGGATCCTCTTCCAGATCACACCTTCTAACCTAGGTGTCATAGGTTCTGTCCTAGGCTCTCTTTTCTTCTCCCTCTAAACTACTTTACTTGGTGATCTCATCAGATCCCATGGATTTAATTATCATCTCAATGTTAATGATTCTCAAATTTGCCTATCCTGCCCTAACCTCTCCATTGACCTCCAATCTTGCATCTCTAAATGTCTTTCAGACAGCTCAATGTGTCCAGTGGATATTGTAAACTCATCATGTTCAGCACTGACTCATCATCTTCCCCCTAAACTCTTTCCCATCTTCTACATCCCCTGTTACTGCAGAGAACCATGACACACTCCCCATCCCTCAGACTCACAATCGTCCTGGATTCCTCATTATTTCTATCCTCATCTCCCTCACACCCAAGCTATCGTCAAGGTCTGTCAATTTTATATTTGCAACATCTCTCAAATGTGTTCCCTTCTCTCCTATGACACTGCCACCCCTCTAGTGCAGGTCCTCATCACCTCACCCCTGGATTACTGGAACAGCCTGCTGGTGGGTCTGCCTGCCTTAAGTCTCTCCCCACTCTAATCCATTCTCCATTCAGCCACCAAAGTGATTTTCCTGAAGCCCAGGTCTGACCACATTACTCCCCTACTCAATAAACTCCAGTGGCTCCCTATTGCCTCCAAGATCAAATACAAAATGCTCTGTCTGACTTTGGAGTCCTTTATAACCTAGCCCTCTCATACCTTTCCAGTCTTCTTACATCCATACTCTGTGACACATATTTTTCAAACCAGTGACATTGGCTTCCTTGGCTGTTCCTCAAAAAAGACACTCCATCTCTTGGTTCTAGGCATTTTCTCTGTCTGTCTTCCATGCTTGGAATGTTCTCTTTCCTCGTCTCCACTTCCTGGCTTCCCTGGCTTCCTTTAGATCCCAACTGAAATCCCACCTTCTATAGGAAGCCTTTCCCAAACCCTCTTAATTCTGGTTCCTTCTCTCTGTAATTATTTCTTATTTATCCTGCAGAGAGCTCATTTGTCCATCTTCATTTGTTTTCTCCCCCATTAGACTGTGAGATCCTTGAGGGCAGAGACTGTTTTTTGCCTCTTTTTCTAACCCTAGCACTTAGGACAGTGCGTGGCACATGATAATGGCTTAATAAATATTTGATTGACTTTCTCTCTCACTCTTTCCATATTCTTATATTCACACTGACCTGGCTCCTTCTCAATGACACTATGTTCCTAACTACACTTTCTCTTATAACTCTGACTCATTGGTACTAGAGGAGGAATTGGAATAATCATTGCTCCCCATTGCTATTCCCAGACTTTCCCTGTACCTTTATCACTCAGTGATCTTTCCTCCTTTGAGATTCACTCTAATAAAAATTATTACCCAGTACAGACCCTGGTCATTATCTATTGACCCCCAAGACTTTCTCTCTCCTTTCTCAATGTGTTCATTGATTGGTTTACAATTTCCATCTCTAACCTAACTCCTACCCTCAAACAAGGAACATCAACACGCATGTTCATCTAACATCTCAATTCATCAATCCAAGGACCTGCTCCTCTCTTCTGCCTTGCCTTTATCTGCACACAGGGATAGTCATACCCTTGATCATTACCCATAAATTCAATTTCAGACTCTGTTCCACATCTCTGTCATATTCAACATTCTTATCAACAACTTAGTTGATGACAAAGAAGGCAGATTCATCAAGTTCCAGATGATACAAAGATGGTAGGGACAATTGATACGCTGGATGACAAAATCGTGATTTAAAATTTTTACAATAGGCTCAAAATAATTATAAATCAAATAATAAAAATTTTATAGGGATAAATTTTACAGTGATAAATATAAAATTTTCCATTGTGGTTCAAGAAATCAGTTATTTCGATGCAGGATGGGGTAGACAGGGTTTGATAGCGATGCATGTGAAAAGACCTAGAGGTTTTAATCAACCAAAAATCAACGGAGTGGAAAGAGTATAATTTGTAGAGTCAGAAGCTCTGGCACTGAAGTCCTGGCTCTGCTACTTATGTTCTTGGCTAAATTATTCAATTTCTATGAACCTCCATTTCCCCATCAGTAAACGAGCAACCTAGACAAGGAGATCCCTAAGGTTCCTTCCAGCTTTAACAGTATGTAACACAACACAACAATGTGACAGGGTGGAAAGTTTAGATTTTAAATCTAAGAGGACAACAGTTTCATTGTACTTGGTGTTCATCAGGCCATATCTATAACATTCTGTCTAGTTCTGATCATTGTATTTGACAGTAATGATATTAATTTAATAACTAGATGCTGCTGGAGAATGTTGAAAGGACAGTGATCAGAATGATATGTTTGCAAACTATGTCATATGAGGGCCATTGAATGAAGAAAGAAGATATTTAACTTAGAGGAGATGAGAATGTCCCTCTTTAAATATTTGACTTCCTTTTTCATGTGGAAAAGAGATTCAACTGATTTGGGCTCACTGTCAGGAAGGATTTTTCTAACAATTAGAACTATCTCAAAATAAAAAAGGGTCTGCCTTCAAGGCAGTGAGCTCCTTGTTCCTAAAAGTATTCAAGCAAAGGCTAGATGACCACTGGACTGGGGGTTGTAGAAGGGATTCCATCATTGAGTGGGAGATTGGCCTCTTTCCCACCTTCCTTCCACAAGGAGAAATATGTATATATAAATAGATAGATAGATAGATAGATAGATAGATAGATAGATAGATAGATAGATATAGATTTTAACAGGTAAAAGGTCATTCTCTGCCTCATTTCTTACCTAGCCTTAATCACTCATTGGACATTGCCTTAGTCAAACTGAGGCCTGTTAAAGGCCTTAACTTAAAAAAGGCCAAGGTCTTCCACTGCATCCAGGGCCATCTCTAGTTGTCCTGATCTACATTTTGTCACTGGACTCCAGAGGCGAAAGTGAGGCTGGTGACTTTGCAGAGCTCTCCCTCACTTAAAACCAATTCACTTGCATGTCATGGCACCACCTCCATGATATTATGGTCTTCTTTGAGAACAAAGGACAAACAACAGTAACCACGAGGGAGATTGGACTAGATGACATCTAATCTAAAATGGCATATTTCCAACTCGGACTAGCTTTATTCACTTATTTATGGTTCAAGTTGCTTCCATAATCTTTGACAATTGTAAAAATAACCATCTTGGATCTGCATGAATTTTGCCCCTCCCCCGCACTCCTACTACTGATAGATGAAAAGAAAAAGACAGGAAGAAGGTCTCAATGACCCATTATAATAATCACACTACTTTAAAGTTCTTTCATTACAACAGTTCTATAATGTAAGTAGTGAAGATATTATCATCTCCGTTTTGGAGAAAAGGAAACTGAAGCTCATAGAGATTGCCCAGGCTGGCATACAACAGAAAGGTATTAGAGCCAGAATTCAAACCCACAGACCAGTATACCACACTGTTTTCTAATAACACAGGCATGCAGTGATGCATTAGTGGATTCATGATGACATCAGCGGCCACACTATGCGCTATTTCTAGGGCTCTGCTACTCAGAACACGTTTTGTCCAAACTAGGTAGTACACACCAAAAAGGGTTACAATAATACAGTCCTGGGTTTCTGTGATTCATGTCTTTGTCACTGATCTGGGATGAGGAATTCTCTGTCGAAACACTCTATGATATGAGTGACATAGGAAATGCGGAGAATATTATTTCTGAAGCAAGGACAGCTGAGTCAGAGATGACCCTATTCCTGGGCAATGTCTGAAAACATAGTAATTTTAGCAACAAGAGCCTGCTCTTGGTTATATCACAGATGAGAAAGCAAAGATTGCTCCCTCCCTACATTGACAGCTTGATAATCTCAGCAATGTGATTCCTCCCTCCAAAGGTACAGCTTACAACCGGTTGAGACCTCCTTATCCTATATAGTGCTTTTCCACATCTTTCCATAAATCATCCAAATGAGGATCTATCCAAGGTGGAGAAAGCTTTCTTGTGGAACTCTTGCCATACTGCAGAAACCAATTCAATCCCTAGCCAGTCCACTATATCTCCTTGGCTTTTAGTTTGTGACTAACTCACTTCCTTCTTCAATCATACATGTCCTTCATGATATCTTTTATTTTAATTCCTGCACACAACAATGACTATGACAACAGCTACAGTTTATGTAGTGCTTTAAAATTTGCAATATGCATTCTAAATATAATTTCATTTGATTCTTACAACCCTGGGAGGTGGGTGCTATTATTATCCCCATTTTGCAGCTGAGGAAATTGAGGCAGACACAAGTTAAGTACCTTGCTCAGGGTCACACAGCTAGTGTTATGTGTCTGAGTATGGATTTGAACTCAGGTCCTCCTGACCCAGGCCCAGTATTCTATCCACTGAATCACCCAGATGCCTCATATACAAGTCATCCCTGATAATACATTAAAGGCTAACAGTATCTATTGGGCAGATAGGTAGCATAGTAGATAGAGTTCTGGGCCTGGATTAAGGAAGACTCACCTTCTTAAGTTCAAATCCAACCTCAGACACTTACTAGCTGTGTGACCCTGGGCGAGTCACTTAACCCTGTCTGCCTCAGTTTCCACATCTGGAGAAGGAAATGGCAAAGCACTCCAAGATCTTTGCCAAGAAACCCCCAAATGGGGTCATGAAGAGTCAAGACACAACTGAAAAACGAACAGAAATTGTTTCTATTACCTCTCTCTCTCTCTCTTTTTTTTTTTTTGGTGAGGCAATTGGGGTTAAGTGACTTGCCCAGGGTCACACAGCTGGTAAGTGTTATGTGTCTGAGGCCAGATTTGAACTCAGGTCGTCCCGAATCCAGGGCTGGTGCTCTATCCACTGCGCCACCTAGCTGCCCCTCTATTACATATCTCTTGGTTGTTCTTTGGGTCACACACAATTTTATTCTTCAGAAAGTATAGTTCTCCATGACTTGCAGCTGTGAAGCAATGTCAGCGAAGTACTGATATTAAAATGAAGGATTTTAGCATCAGGGACCTGCTTGGAATTCTTGAAAGCCCTGCATAATTCCCCCAACACAATCCAGCTGACTCAGAGGATCAGGGGATTTAAAAGTGGAAGCCATCTTAGAGATCATCCTGTCAAACTCCATCATCCTAAAGAGGCCCAGAGAGGTTAAATCATTTGGTGAATGTCACACAGGCAGGAAGGAATCACAGCTGGATTCAAACTTGGGTCCTCTGATTCTGAATCTGGTGTTCTTTCTTTACACCATGGCTGCCTCTGCCTATTCACTTCTATCATAATTTTTCAAATTCAGGGCTTAAAAAATACCAAATAAAGGGACATTTCCATATGCACTGTAGAAAAGGGGTGTGTATGAACTGGAGATTTTCGCTGTGCACCACGTGCTTTTCTTTCTAAGTATGTGGAAGATTTAACATGCAGCTTTCAAAACTGTCCAGCTTGTCAGTGATTCTTCTTTGCTCCAGTTCTCTTCTGTGCATTTTTGAAAGCTATCATGCCCCCTTTTCTTTCTTTTCTTGTTTTTCTTTGCCCACCCTACCCCCTTTCCTTTTTTTTCCTCCAACTTTTGCAAAGGGGGGAAAACCAACAAAAAAACAAATCTTGTGTAGCAAATATGCATAATCAAGTGAAACAAATTTCCATACTCGTCACGTGTATTTTATTGTGGACCTAGAGTCTATCAACTCTCTGTCATGGGTAGGTACCATGTTTCACTATCAATCCTCTGAAATCATGATTGGTCATTGTATTGATCAGAGTTCATAATTCTTGTTATACATACATATATATATTTTTCTGGGGGAGGGGGGGCAAGGCAATGGGGTGAAGTGACTTGCTCAGGGTCACACAGCTAGTAAGTGTCAAGTGTCTGAGGCCAGATTGGAGCTCAGGTCTTCCTGAATCCAGGGCCAGTGCTCTATCCACTGCACCATCTAGCTGCCCCCATAATTCTTTCAAAATTGTTTATTCTCCATACGGGGATTGCAGCTGGTACCTGAAACAGGACAAATAACAATAATGTTATTGCTGTTATACAAACTTTTCTCATGGTTCTCCTTACTTCACTTGGCATCAGTCTATACAAGTCTTCCCATATTTCTCTGAAACTATGTCTTCTATAATTTCTTAGGGTACAATAATATTCAATTACATTTGTTTACCATCATTTTGTCAGCCATCCCCCAACTTACGGGTACCTCCCTTATTTTCTAGTTCTTTGTATAACCAAAAGAGCTTGTATAAATATTTTTGGTACAAAAGAGTTCTTTTCCTTTTTATTTGCTCTCTTTAGAGTATAGATTGAGTAGTGGTTTCAGTGGTTCAAAGGATATACATGGTTCAGCGATCCCCTTTGGCATAATTCCAAATAACTGGTCCAGAATGGCTCTAGTAATTCACAGCTCCACCAACTGTGACTATTTTCCTGCTAAGCTCTTATTTTCATTTCTATTTTTATTATCACCTTATTAAAAGTCATAATTGCTATCCCTGGTTTTTTGAGTATATCTGAAGCATAATCAGTTTTGTGCCAGCACCATATGTTAATTCTGTATGAATATTTTTGTTTCAAGTGTGATCCTTAGGTAACACTGACCAATCTGGTTCTCACTTCCTAAAGGCCAGGTGTGTTATATTTCACCTCTCCCATAGGGTTCTTCAGTATTCTTAAGAGAATTCGGGAGTGCCGAGGCTCTCTGCAAGTCGCTCCAACACCCACTGATGGCATTCCTCCAGTTGTAGGGGGTGGTCCCTGCCCCCAAGTTCCATATAGCCACTAACAGTTGTATTAGCTTTTACAAAGAAATATTTACTTCAAAAGGTATAATCAGTTAATCAGTCAATCAACAAACAAACATTTATTAAGTGCCTACCAGGTACTGTGCTAAGCATTGGAATCATAAGTATAAAGTTTACTCCCCAATATGTGGAGCACAATCCTGCCCTCCTCCCACTCTGTAGCACCTCATCGTACTCTGGGGAGGGAAAGGGGATTAGGTTCACAGCTTACTCAATTCCTATAAGGCATAGTTCTAGTTCCAGGTCCAAAACCCCACCTCTGGCTTAAGTCCCAGGCACCTTGGCTTCTCTGGTCTTTCCTGCCAGGCTTACTGGTTGCAACATCCCACCTGCAATCCTGACTTCAAGGTTGCCATGTTTCCAACTTCCAGATTCAGAGCAATTGCCGCTGAAACAGGACAAACGAATCAGAGCAAGACAAACACTTCCATGCCCGCTTCTCAGAGATGGTGAGCAGGAGGAGGAAATCGTTCCCCTTTGACCAGTTTAGCTCATGGCACCGAAGAGGCTGGTGAACTGTGATCTTCACCCTTTGGACACAGCAGGAACGGGTCTCTCAGGGAAGAGAGAGACTGTCTCTGTTTGGTCAGTCTTGTAGACAAAACCTCTTCAGCCACACAGCCAATCAAAGGAGGACACACACACACACACACACACACACACACACACACAGAGTAGAGGATGTAAGAAGCCTCCATGTTAGGTAATCTGGGCATGGCCAGAAAAGCCTGGTTACATCTATAAACAACATATCATTGGATTCTATTTTCTAATCTACTCTACTCTTCTGCTTTATGAGTGAGCTCATCCTATTTTCATGCTCAAAGATATGATTGTAAATTTTTATTTCCTTGCACTCTGACCTCTTGCAGTTTTCCTCTCTTATCTCTCCTTTACTCCTGACCTTTACAAAAAAGAAGGTGGTGAAAGAGGAGTTTAATTAACTGTAGGGACCTGCCATTGAAGCACTCTGTTTTCATTATATCACCTCTCTTTTCTTCTTCTTACATTGCCTCAGAGCATAGGTTTTTACTCCTTGTTTCTTTCCTCTTAATTTCATTTTCCTGTTCCTCAACACTAGAGTTTGTTTTGTAATCCTAAACCAGTTACTACAGAAGCTACTCCTTGAAGAACTTAGCACTCAACACCCGGAGAAAGCAGCAGTAGGACCCAAAAAAATGCAAAACCAGAATAATCAAGGTATAGACATCCCCTCCAGAAATGCTTAGATCCTGTCCCCAACACAAAACCCAATCCAAGAATTGATGCTGGAAGAATGAGTAAACGAAACAAAAAAAAAAAGAATCCTACCATTATGGTAACAGGGGCCCATAAACCATACATACAGAATAAGGAAATTACTTCAAAACATTCTACAACCAAACTTCAAAGGAAAACACAGTGTGGACCCAAGTTCAACTGGAATTCCTAGAAGCAATGAAGCAAGAGTTGAAAGTAACAAGTCTAAAAATGACTTTATAAATGAAAGGAAAGCACTAGAGGAAATAATTGGAAAAGAAATGAGGGCTATAGAGGAAAGATATAGAAGGAAAATTGATAGCTTAAAACAGTAAGTACACATTTTTCACCAAGAAATGGACTCCTTGAAAAGTAGAACAGATCAAATAACCAATCGATAAACATTTATTAAGCATCTAATATGAGCCAGGTAGTGTGTTAAGCACTGAGGATACCAAAAGAAGTAAAATACAGTACCTGCCCTCAAGGAGCTCACTATATTCCTAATGAGGAATATAATAATAGCTAACATGTATATAGCAACTCTGGGAGGTGCTATGATTATCTTCATTTAACAAATTAGGAAACTGAGGCAAGCAGAGGTTAAGTGACTTGCCCTGGGTTACACAGCTTTTAAGTAGAATCAAAGCCATGCCGGTAAATGTTTAACAAACAATTCTCTGAAAATGCATGATATACTTTTAAGTTTAATTTGCACTATTAACATTTTTTTCAGTACATTCTTAAGTCTAGACAAGTAACAGAACAATAAATCAAACTCTGATTTGCGGCATTTACTAATTTCTGGGGTTTAAACTGAAACCTCGGTTTAAAACCACTGAATATTTAACAATCAGCTCTCTCTAGCCAATATAAACTGGTTCCAGCAAACCCCCAGACCCAGGATGCACACATAACTATATCTGGGGGTAGAAATGCGTTTCGTTCAACAGGAAAACAGGAAGGAAGAAGAAGAGGGGTGGGAAAGTAAGTGAGAGCTTAGATTCAGGGAAGGATTAATTCTAAGCAAAACAAACTCTAGCCACGGAGGGTGGTTTGTGATATAGACAATGTGGGAATTTTTTGTGTGTGACTGTGCACGCCTGTTACACAGGTATTGTTTTGTTTTGTTCTATATGTTAAAGCAGGGAGGGGAGTGAAAGAGCATATATTTTTGATCATTGAAAAAAATTAAGTGGCTTGTCTTGCCCTGCCTCTTAAATCCTCACTTCCTTTCTCCTTGGCCCCCAACCATTTCCTTGTTGAATATAGTATACTTCTATTCCAAACTCTCTATCTATATGCGTATTTACCCTTCTTTTGTCCAGCTCATCTGAAAGTGAGGTTCACTAGATGCCCATTTCCCTGCCCTCTACTTTTTTCATCTCACGCACTTGTAATACATGAGATTGTAAGTTCCCTCTCCTTTGTCTCTCTTTCTTCCCCAGTAAATTCCCCTTTCCCTACATTTTCCTTCTTCTCCTAAATCAGGGATGGGGAACCTGTGGTCTCAAGGCCACATGTAGCCTTCTAGGTCCTCAAGTGCGATCCTCTGACTGAGTCCAAACTTCATGGAACAAATCTCCTTAATAAAAGGATTTGTTCTGTAAAACTTGGACTCAGTCAAAAGGCCACATCCGAGGACCTAGAGGGCCACATGTGGCCTCAAGGCCGAAGGTTCCCCACCACTGCCTAAATCCATCAAAATAGATGAAAACTGCTCCCAGGTTCTCTGTCTTATTTAACTTTCTTTATGACCCTTGAAGATATTAGGGTTCTAAGAGGATGTTTGTTTCTAGGGATGGGGAAATCTTGTCAAAATGGAGGAGTTCTACTGCCTGGGTCTCCCTGGGCAATGGGAATATAGGAGCCAAACCATAATTACTCAGTGAGATAAATAATATTTCTTCCTCTGTCCCCAAAGTCCCTGGAATTTTTGTCATCCAAGTTGTAAATACAATCTATTTTGATTCATTAGTCAGACCTAAAGTCAACATTTAACTCAAATAAAAAGATTTGACTTCCCATTTTGCCATGACATTTCACGGTCACAGGATAGGAAAATATTCAATCTGATTGGTATCCAACCCCAAATGGTGGTAAGACATAAATGTTCATGTTTCCCTGTGCTATCCCAAAACAGTCAGACAATTGGTGTGTGCCAAGATTAAGTTAAACAAGGCCCCAGCACCAATAGTTCAAAAACAGCATCTATGGAATTGTTTAAGCCAACTCTACACACAGTAGGTTGTGCACCTTAAATCATAATGTTGGTTTGGCCACTTTGCCATCAGGGACACTGCCACTAGGCAATCCCAGTTACTCACACTGGGTTCACTTCATTTGAGAAGCCAGAATAGAGCCCAGATGTCCTTACAATATCCAAAATTCTGGTTAGTTGGCTGACTTCCATAGTGGGTGGATACACTGCCACCCATGTGGCTAAGAACTCTACAGGATATAAAGCAGACAGAGAGAGATCAGAGTAGCCATGCTATTTTTCCTTCAATGGTATTTGGCTCAGTAAGTCCTGGGGGTCACATAGTAGTTGACAAGTGATATCATAATTTGCTCATCCGTATCATTTTCTCTGTGTTGTGTGTTGGGAATGGAGGAACCATATTTGCAAGTATACATTTATCCTCCGTAGGGTCTATATACTAACAAGTTTTCAGTCACAGAAGGGTTTTCCCAGAAATAGAATATGTCACTTCATGGCACTTCTTGGTGAATAAACCCAAATTGCCATTCTACTGAAATACTAATACTCAAATAGTGCTTGTGTTTGTAAGTTTAGTGTCAGAAGGAACCTTAAGGGTCACTGAGTCCAACCCTCACATTTTATAAATGGGGAAACTGAGGCCCAGAGTGGTGAAATGACTTCCCAGGGTCATACAGCTAGGAAAGGTCTAAGGCAGTATTTGAACCAAGATCTTCCTGGCTCTGGGTCTAGTTCCCTAACCACTGCTCCATGACTTGAGAATTCCCTCCTGTGTTGAAGGTTTCAAGCCATCCATGCCTGTCTGTCCCATGTGAGTCTTGTCCAAATCTTCCCATAGGTTCACTAGAGGGAGTATATCCAATCGACTAGGGATCTTCCTGGCTTCTCTTTGACACTCATTTGAACCTAGAGAGTGACCATCAGTTAGTTATTCCTTGCTGTTTCCATGTGACCAGTCGGTCTTCCTTTTCACTCTTATATTTCTTTGGTGATGTTTTTCTACTCTGACTCTCTTTCATAATCCCTTATTAGTAATGCATTCTAATCTGTTCCCACCCACCACGCACCTCTCCATTGGCTTTTACAGTCATCAAATAATAGAGGTGGAATTTTGTTATTGAAAGATGGGCCTTTGTTTTTGGAAGAAGTCTTTAAAAGAACTTGAGAGTTTCCCAAAGGTAATCTAGTCTGCTTTTCTGCTTAATTCTGGACCTAAATTATTGTTCATTTACAGTTTTTTGTATATGCATGTATATGAATGAGCACTCTAAAATATTAATCTAACAGCATACTGTATCATAGACTAGACCAAGGGTGGGGAACCTGCAGCCTCAAGGCCACATGTGGCCTTCTAGGTCCTTGGATGTGGCCTTTTGACTGACTCCAAGTTTTACAGAACAAATCCTTTTATTAAGGGGATTTGTTCTGTGAAGTTTGGATTCAGTCAAAGGGCTGCACTTGAGGATCTAGAGGGCCACACATGTCCTTGAGGCTGCAGGTTCCCCATCCCTGGACTAGACAATAACCATTCTTTATCTGCTTCATTTGTCTCAAATGGATGGCTAACCAAACTCTTCTGAATGGCTATGGACCTCATTCAGAAATGTTGCACTGTTCTAGGACTTACTGAACCCAGTACAAAGATATCCACAAATAGGGGAATCTGGAGACTCCCACAATCTATAGGGGTGTCCCATCTCAACTTAGACTCTGTGCTGGTTCCATGATATTGGTGAACTCCTTTGCTGAGCACATATCTCACTGGTTTATGTCTTTCCTGACACAAATATTTAGAGGATAATCAAATAAGGTTATATCTCTTGGTATATATTTTAAGGAACTTTGTATAATTTTGACATGCATTGAAGATAACTCCCTTACACCAGATTGCTATAGTCAACAAAACAAATCAACATTAGCCATGTCTGAGAATGCACATCTCATTCCATGCCTCTCAGCCAAATGAAGAGAAAGGAAGGGGAAAGGAATACGCATTTATATAGCATTTACAATGTGCCAGGCATTGTGCTAAGAGCTTTTTACAAATATTATCTCATTTGATTCTCACATCAACTCTTCAAGGTAGGTGCTAGTTTAATCCCCATTTTACAGTTGAGAAAACTGAAGCATACAGAGATTAAGTGACTCGCCCAGGGTCATGTAGCTAGTAAATGTCTGAGGCTGGATTTTAATGTGGGTCTTCCTGACTCCAGACTCACTGCTCTATCCACTACATCATGAGTGGTAGAAGGTATGTTTTGATATCAGTTTCTGAAGTTATGATTGATTGTTGCTTTGGTAGAGATCTTTCAGAGCTGTTTCCTAGCACATGATTATCATGGTCATCACTTAAATAATTCTCCTGGCTCAGCTCACTTCCTTCTGCATCAGCTCATCTAAATACCTATATTTCTCCGAATCTGTAATATTGTTTTCCAAAATGGTTAAAGCAGTTCACAGCTCTACCAGCCAGGCTCTAGTGTGCCTGACCTCCCACAAATACTCTAACAATTGTTATTTTCCTCTTGTCATCTTTGCCAATCTGATGGTTATAATGTGGAACCTTAGAATTAATTCAACTTGCATTTCTCTTACTGTTAAGACTTGAAGTATCTTTTCATGTGCCTGTTGGCAGGTTTCACTTCTTCATTTGAGAATTTCTTTTTCATATGTTTGACCTCTTATCTATTGGGGAATGGCACTGATCCTTATTTATTTATATCAATTCATTATATATCTTAGATATCAGATTTTATCAGAGAAATTTGCTGTGAAGATTTTTTTCCAAATTGCTTTCCTTCTGATTTTATTTTTATTTTCATTTTGCAGAAGACTTGGACTTTTATGTAATCAAAATTGTTCATTTTATCTTTTTTGAAAATCTCTTTCCCTTGTTTAGTATTTCAGGCTTTCCATGATTCAGTAACAGAGATGCATTGTTTGCATGTCACTGTGAATGAGAGGACTATGGCTTAACACCAGTAGAATGAAATCAACGGAAGAATGAAATATTTAATAATGAAACTTTATGGATTAGTGAAGTGCTTTATAATACAGTTTTAGTATATTTAGAATGTTAAACTATAAAAAAGTAAGCAATTATTTGACCTTGAATAAGGAGGAGAATGGGAAATGAAAATTCATTTCAGCTGGGGTAAATAACTGTGTTATGGGAAAAAGGTTTTATATTAGACAAGTCCCTAAAAAAATAAGCCCTAATTAGCTGAAGCCCTTAGGGTTGAATTTCTAAGAACAGAGTGCATTTTGTAGGAAAAAAATCCAGGATGGGTTCCTGGTGGACAAATTGCAAGCTTTCCTTCTCCATCCCTAATTTGTAGGATCTACCCCTTCCAGTAGCTGACAGGTAATTTAAAGCTATTGCAAACAAAACGTGAAACAAATGACATACATCTGGAAGTAGCTACCTTGCAAGACAAATTCAGATACAATTTGTATTCAATATCTTACAGATGTGGTCCAGCAATGTGATAGTCTAACCTCTAACCACTGCAGCAATGAATAAGAGGGCTCTGCAAATGGATGCTTTATACTCTGGTGTCTGGGACCATTTGATTTCTAAAATGTATGAACATATCAATAGATACATGACAAAAATGAAGCAAGTCACCATGCTCGTACATCAGAGTTCTTGATTCTTTTTTTCCCCAAGTAGCAAGAGTTCTTTAATTTGCTCTGATTGGGATAGAAAGGCACCTGTAAACATATGAAGAATAAATATCTACTTTTCAGGCATACTATAGCCATCATGTTTTATCAGCATTACAGACCATAGTAAGGAACGTTGTTGGGCTACAAGGGAAAGACCCAAGGTCTTCATAGTGGAGAATGGAAAGGGAGCAGGTGGCTATGATTTCAGAGGTATTTTAGGAACATCAAGAAGTTTTCAGGAAGCTGGTATATGCCTGGGGTTTTTTGTTTATTTGTTTGTTTTGGGGGCAGCTAGGTGGCGTAGCGGATAGCA
The DNA here is from genome assembly GCF_900497805.2 of Vombatus ursinus. Classification (NCBI taxonomy): domain Eukaryota; kingdom Metazoa; phylum Chordata; class Mammalia; order Diprotodontia; family Vombatidae; genus Vombatus; species Vombatus ursinus. The sequence goes on from NW_020954556.1 coordinate 58,866,434, forward strand.
CACCAACCCTGGAGTCAGAAGGACCTGAGTTCAAATCTGGCCTCAGACAAATGACACTTACTAGCTGTGTGACCTTGGGCAAGTCACTTAACCCCATTGCTTAGCAAAAAATAAATAAAATATTTGTTTGTTTTTGCCATTCTTTGCATCCCTGTGCCTGGCATATATTAAGCACTTAATAAATGTTTGTTGATTGATTGACTATTTAGAGGTGCCTAGAAGTCAGTCAGAGAAGTGAGTGCAGGTATTAGGAAAGAGAGACAGTGGTTAATTGTGGACTTTGGGATCCTTAGCAGGATGCCTTAGGACTTGGTTTGCAAGCAGAAAAAGAATCTGAGATTTTGGCATGAAATCAAATTTCAGGCGTAGCCCAATAGGTGAAAGTGAGGGCAGTTAAGTATAGAGGCTATAGGGACTGTGGCAAATGTAAGAGATAAGAGTGAGAGATGGCAGCCAGTCCATTGCCCTGAGTGTGTTTCAGGAAGAGTCCAATAGATGAAATTAAGAGCAGGTGAGTAGAGAGGCAGTACTCCCCCCCCCCCCCAAGACCTTGAAGAGGGCATTGCTTGACGTAGCACTGTTATCATACAGAGTCTGTAATGATGATAGCCGTAAGATTGGACTTTGTCTAGTACAGCTTATCAGAGCCATCCATTATCTTTTAGAAGATAATTGTTGTAGGGGATGGAGATAGGGAAGAACTGTTAATTCAACAATCCCAAATCCCTTCCCATTTGCTTTTCCTTAGAACATGTAACAGAGCATTAAAGGTCATAAATGTATAGAATGCTAGAGCTAGAATAGACATCCACCCCTTTTATCTTTCAAATTGGGAAACCGAGGCCAAGAGAGTGGTAATGACCATCCCAAAGTTACACGGTTATTCAATAGGGGAGAAGGGACTTAAGGGTAGCTAGGTGATGCCGTAGATAGAGTGCCAGGCTCAGAGTCAGGAAACCGCATCTTCTTAAGTTCAAATCTGGCTTCAAACACATATTAACTGTATGACCCTGGGTAAGTCACTTCACCCTATTTGCCTTAGTTTCCTCATATGTAAAATGAGCTGGAGAAAGAAATGGCAAATCATTCCAGTATCTTTGCCAAGAAAACTCCAAATGGGGTCACGGACACAAGTGAAAACAACAAGTGATTTGAACTCAAACTTTCATGATCTTAGTAAGGCTAATATGTCCTTTTCTCCAGCCATCACATTCCAAGGGTCGTCTCCTACTACAACTGAAACAATCCCCACTTAGGGCTTAGTGCTCTCTCTGGGCTGCTTCTGTAGAACTATGTTCACCTACAGCCTTGGGTCCATTGGCCTCTCAGGGTTGTTATGAGACTCAAATAAGATAATATATGTAAGTCCCTTAACATGCCATGTCAATGCTAGCTGCTCTTATTACAATGATTATTAGGTTAGTTAGTCAATCAAGTAGCAGTTCTTCCATTTGCTCTGAATAAAATAAAAAGAAAACACATAATGGAAAGCCCCAAGCTCAGGGGTCAGGAGAACTGGGATCTAGTTTCCAGTTTGCTACTAATTTGATGTGTGGACCTCTGGCAAATTAGTTTATTTCTTTAGGTCTCTGTGTTATTATCCATGAAATGATGTTAGCACCAAGGTTTTAATTTATTTTGCTTGACTATACTTATTCATGACAAGGTTGGGGTGGGGGCAGGGAGTTAGGGGGTACCAATAGAAATACAACACAAATAAAGGGGCATCAATAAAGCATTAAAACAATATACAAAAGAAAACAAAAAGTTCAGAAGGGGATACAAACAGGTGGTTTTGTTATTACCCTGTTAAATTTAACAAATCCTTTTTTAAAAACAGTACAAGTTCACTATTTTATATATAATTCATATAAAAACAAACACTTGTTTTTCTTTGTATATTTAAATGTTCCTCTTTGTTATGTTCATATTAAAAAAGAAAATTAGGGGGAAAAGGAAAATGTGTGTGTTGAAATGTCATAGGATCATAGGTTTAGAGCTTAGAAGGATCTCAGGCCGTTGAATTCAACCCCTTCATTTTACAGATAAGGAAACTGAGATACATCTGGAGGAATTAAATATTTTAGAGTCAACATCACGTATCCCCTCCCCACTTCCATCTGTAGGACAAGCTCATCACCTGAAATCTCAGCATCATGGAGACTGATTCAGGTTTGATACTCAGCTGGGTGACACAGTGGATAGAGTACTGGGCCTGGAGTCAAGAAGACTCATTTTCCTGCGTTCAAATCTGGCCTCAGACACTTACTAGCTGTGTGACCCTGGGCACGTCACTTAAACCCTGTTTGTCTCAGTTTCTGCATCTGTCAAACGGGCTGGAGAAGTCAGTGGCAAACCACTCCATTAGCTTTGCCAAGAAAACCTCAAATGGGATCACAAAGAGTTAGACACAACTGAATGACTTTCCAGCTTAATTTCATTTCCCATCAGCTGCTTTGCTTAGTTTTTACCCTAGGAGTATCATGCCTCATGTCCTATCTAGCGGCCCTTTCCAAGTTTTCCTTTTCTGTGCTGTCTTCCCCCATTACATTGTAAGCTTCATGAGGGCAGGGACTATCTTTTTCTTTTATGTATCCCCAGCTGAGCACAGGTGCCTGGCACTTAGTAGGGGCTTAACTATTGACTAGGCCCTAGTCACTAGGGACTAGTATCTGAGGCAGAATTTGAATTGAGGTCTTCCTGAATTCAAGTGCAGAACCCCGGGCTTCCTTTTATCTATCATACCATTCAGCTGCCAGATTAGATGATCCGACTCTAAAATTCTAGGCTCTATCTTTTATTGATCATCTACAGAGTGCTGAGCATTGACACCTAGGCACAATGGTAAGATAAGAATGAAGTGTTAGGGTCTTTTTTCTTGAAATATGTATAAGGAGAAGGAGTAAACATAAGGAGCTCATAGAAACCCCAGTTCTCATTCTCTCAACCCTCACTAACACTGGCAGGCCAAGTCCCAAGAGCAAGGCTGCATATCCCCTTCAGAATTGGTAGCTCTTGCTACCAAGCCCTCATTTGACAACTTCTCCCCAATATCAATCACCAGTGATTACTGACCCAATATCATTTTGACCCATTGATCTCTCATTAATATAATTTATAGCCAATTGATAACCAACAATTTATTAACCAATCCTACAATTAGCTTTTATAAAGGGATATTTACTGAGAATAGATATCAAAAAATCTCATTTCAAAACCATTTCCCCTAAACTGGAGCCCGTTTTCCCATAGAGGGAGCAGACTCAAACGTCTGCTGTGGTAGCCGCAAAGCATCCCCCTCATCAAATTCACTTTTAGGTGCAGAAGACGATGGCTAAATTGCTCCCTGGATTGCAGGATATCGTGTCTTGGCTGCTGCGCTGGGTCAAGCAGGTCACACAGCAGCTGTGCTCGCTGGCTCCTCCTCAGGCCTGCCTGCTGAGTTGGCTCATGGCTGACCTGGTCTCCCGAGCCAGCCCTCAGGGCCAGCTCCTCCTCAGCTCAACTTTAGCAGCGACAAGCTCTGGTTGCTGCAGGGATCTCTGAAGATTCTACTCCTCTTTGAAAACTCAAAAGGCTTTTGCCCGGTCCAGTCCATCTTCAACCCTCTTTCCCTGAGGAAACAAAACATCAGTGGCAAGCATTCCCAGCCACACGCTGGCCCAGGTGGGAGATAAGGTCACTGCCAGCTGCTCCTGCTACCCTTCTCTCCACATGGACACTTCTGGCATTTCTTTCTCTCTCACCACCAAGGGGAAAAAAATAGATATATCAGCTGTTTGTGGCTTTTGTCAGCACTCAGTTCCAGTTCATCATACAGTTAATAAAAGGCTTTTCTTTACAACACAATAAATACACAGTCACAGGATACTGGTGTATACTCTGCAATAGAAATCAAAGCCTTTATTATTTATTCCCCAAAGCAGGTTCACTAATACTCCACATGAGTATGTAGCAGGCATTAAACACTGTACATGCCAAAGATTGGGCCCCCTAATAACCAGTCCCATTTTTCCATACCCTCCCCATTACATGTGTATACATGTAAATATACGTGTATATATACATACACACACATATACGTATAAACCAACTAAATGACATATGACTCTAATTCAATGTGTTCTTTCAAAGAAAATTCAAGCTTACAAACAGATAAATTAGGGGGAAATCATCCACATTACAAAAAGATTTACCAGACACTGCCTTTATATTCTGGAAGTCTCAGGTTTGACCTCAGTCGCTTCTCTGGTCGAAAGTATCAAATGTCTCCCCATTGCCCAGGGTAGAAAACTCAGGGTCACTGGAATGGACCCCTGGCCTCTCCATTCTTCCTTTGCAATCTTATTTCGCATTACTCTGAACCCCAATTTTGTCCTCCCCCTCTGCAACCTGTATATTTACATAATCTGTCTCCAACACCAAAAACATACTCTCTTCTCATTGATGCTATTGAAATCTTTCTGCTCCTTCAAAACCTAGTTCAGGGGTTACTTTTCTATGATCTGTGATCTCCCATTTGCCCTGTATATTGCAATACATTACTCTATAGGGGGCAGCTAGGTGGCACAGTGGATAGAGTGCCTGGAGTCAGAACTCATCTTCCCAAGTTCAAATCTGGCCTCAGACACTTCCTAGCTGTGTGACTCTGGGCAAGTCTGCCTTAGTTTCCTCATCTGTAAAATGAGCTGGAGAAGAAAATGGCAAACCACTCCATTGTCTTTGTCAAGAAAACCCCAAAGGGGGTCACAAAGAGTTGGACACGACTCAACAACAAATATAATTTTTCTTAGTTATATGTGTAAATGACTTTCCCACCATTAGATAATAAATTTCTTGATAATAAAGGCCATGACATTTTTCTTCTTTATATCTCTAGTGCTTAGCAGAGAGTACTGTATAAAACACACATTCAAAGCCTTCTATCATCTGACTCCCACTGTATCTCAAACTATTTACTTCCCATAGTATATTTTATAGGGCAGCTAGGAGGCTCAGTGGATAAAGAACCAAGCCTGGAATTAGGAAGACCTGAGTTCAAGTCTTGCCTCAGACATTTACTAGCTGGGCAAGTCACTTAACTCTGTATGCCTCAGTTTCCTCATCTGTAAAATGAACTGGAGAAGAAAATCCAAATCACTCCAGTATCTTTACCACAAAAACCCCAAATGGGATCACTAAGAGTTGGATGTGACTGGACAACAACAAAAATGTATTTTATGCTCCAACTAAAATGAGATATCTCTAACTCAAATTCTTGTCCTGCCCTCTTCCATCTCTGGGTCTTTACACATACCATTCTCCCATGAAAGGAATGGATTCAACAATCATCTTTATTTGTTGAACTCTCACCTATCCTTCAAGGCTCAACTCAGGTATTGCCTCCTCTTTGGAGCTTAGGTGAAATTGATCTTTTCATTCTCAAATTTCTTTAAAAAATTTTGTTGTTGATATATTTTTGTCTTTATTTCGCTTATATTTCAAAATATATTCCTCCTGCTACCCATGCCAGAGAGCCATTTAGTATAATGAAGTATGGGGGTGGGGGACAAGATGGATAGCAAAATTAACTAATACATCAAACAAGTCTGATTTTAAATAAAGTATTCCATTTCCATAGTCCATCACTTCTATTCTTTAGAATCAATATTGATCATTATAATTCACAGCATTGATTTAATTGTTTTATTGTTGTTATTCTTTCCATTTACACTGTTGCAGTTATTATGTCTATTGTGTTCCTGGTTCTGGTCATTTCATATTGCATCAGTTCATATAAGTCTTCCTATACTTTTCCTTATTCACCTTCAAATTTATTGCTGCATTTTCCTTGGATTTCTCCATTGTCTTTATCTTACTTTCCCTTATAATATAGCCATTTCTGTACTTGTCATTCTTTCCATTAGATCGTAAGCTCCATGAGGACAGGACCTTGTGCCTTTATCTCTCATTCTAACCCCAGGGCCTTCACAAAGCTTCACACAGGTTAGTGACAGAGCCAAGGACTTGAACCCCTCTCCCCTGCCCTAGCTGAGAGTTGTTTGTGTGTGTGTGTGTGTGTGTGTGTGTGTGTGTGTGCATAACACGTGACTTACTCTTATCATACTACAACATAAATACCTCACAGAATTTTCACGTATCTCCACATTTTCCAGCTTGAATATACAGTGATACACCGCTACCAGTCATTAATTGCCCAACTGCACAATGCCCATTTTCCAAGGAAAGCCCACAAATCTGCTCTGCAATCTGATCAATCACTAGGATCCCGACCCCAAGAGCCAGATAAAACATGCCCAATGCTTCCATTTAGGGAGAAACATTCCTCACCCCTACTTCTACAGGGGTCCTAATTCCACTTCCTTGATGCTGAGGGCGTACGAACCCACCCAGATGCAACACGATGCGCCGGGAAGAACATTGCCTCTCAAGTCAGAGGTTGTTAGTTCAAATCCTGCCTTCACCACTTACCATTTGTAGGTCATTGGGCAAATCATATCTTTGGGCCCAAGCTGACTGGGCTGTATTAGACGGCCCTGAAAATCCCTCTTAGGTCTATGATCATGGGCAAGGGCTCTTAACCTGTGAACTTGTGTTTGTTTTAATATTTTATACCAATTTCAATGTAATTGGTTTCCTTGGTAACTATATATTGTATTTTGTGCGTTTAAAACCACTATTCTGAGAAAAGGCACACAGAATTTACCAGACTGCCAGAGGGCTCCATGACATAAAAACAAAGTTTAAATACCCCTTTTCTAGGGTCTCTTTTCACCGACTAAAACTTCTTCATGTTATGGTGGAGAACAATGGATTGGGAGTCCAAAGACCTAGGTTCAAATTTGGCCTCAGACACACCACTGTAAGACCCTCAGCAAGTCACTTAACCTTCATTTGCCTCAGTTTCCTCATCTGTAAAATAGGGATAGTAATAGCACCCACCTTATAGGGTTATTGTGAGGATCAAAAGAGATAATAATTGTAAAGAGCTTAGCACACTGTCTGGCATATAGTAAGTGCTATATAAATGTTAGCTATTTTCATTATTATTATTATTATTATTATTCAGAAGATCTAAGTTGAAATCTTCCCTCTAACACTTACTAGCTAAGTGACCCTGGGCAAGTCATTTAACCTCCATTTGCCTCAGTTTCCTAATTTGTAAAATGGGATTAATAATAGTACCTACCTCGTAGGGTTGTTGTGAGGATCAAAACAGATAATAATTGTAAAGAGCTTAGCACAGTGTCTAGCAAGTAGTAAGTGCTATATAAATGTTAGCTATTATGATTCTTCAGAAGACCTAAGTTCAAATCCTCCCTCAGACACTTACTAACTATGTGACTCTGGGCAAGTCATTTACCCTCCATTTGCCTTAGTTTCTCCCTCTGTAAAATGAGGTAGTTGGACTCTACTACCTTTAAGGTCCCTTCCAGCTTCCCATTCCAAATCTATGGTCATTCTATCCTTTATTTTTATTTTTCTTTCCTTCTTACCCAACCAACTTCACTGCCCTCTTCCAGCAGATGAACTAGTTAAACAAACTGGTTGCTAGCTAACAAATCTTCTTGCCTTGGCCTCATCTCACTGAAGCTGAAATATTGCACAAGAGGAAAGAATTTGGAGAGCCTTTGCAATCTTCCTGACCACCAGTCTCATGAATGATGATGACAGGTACAAATCAGAGCCCAGATGATGCTCTGATGCTCCATGAGAGGAGACTCGTTCTTGCAGGAATCCATCATTCTTTTGCTTTTCACCCCATAGCAGTCTCATTCCTAGAACTGGCTCTTTCCAATGTACGACTGTAAACTCAAATAGCACCAAGACAATGAAAACAAAGGCCAATGGATGAAAGGGCTAAAAGGGCACTTTTCACAACCTACTTTGAAAAGGCTTGAACAGAAATAATATTTTAATATTTACTTGACTTTCCCCAACATATTTGCAATGTCAATACAAAGCTCCAAAGGAGATCTTGGAATCTTTTTATTAAAATATGGGGTATAGGGATGGGGGTAGGAATCAACCTTCTGGAAGCTTGACATCTCCATTTGTTTTTCCAGTCACCTTTAGCTTCCAAATATTTATAACCATTCTCCTCTTACTCTTCACAATCTGTCCACAGACTAAGCTATTGAATAGTTCCATGGAGGAGCTCAGTGATGATGGAATGGAGAGAATGGTCTGATAAAACTGGAACAGATGTTCCAGGTCTTCAACCCACCCATTCATTAGATTTAATTGTATGTGAAGGAAGAATAGCTTTGACATTGATTATAAGGAAAAAAAAAAAACATGCTTGTCCTCAAGCCATCACAATAGTGAACTATTCCTGTAACCTGTGAGATTCTTGATAAATACAGAATCTCATCTAGAATGTAACATATACTACCATCAGCCAAACCTGTGATCTATTTATTCAATATCTAGTCTCCAAATGGTATTCTTGGGAGAATATAGTATGCCTGCTCTCACTTCAAAAGGTAGAGATGCTACCCCACCCCCAACATCCCTGGCTTGTAAATTGACATGTTTTCTACACCCTGAGCCCTCTTGGCGACATTCCACAATTTGTCTTTTTGTGTGTGATGGTGATAATAGTGGGCTTCATTCTGAACCTGTAATTTTCCTGATGTGGGCATCTCCCGAGGGTTGAAACTCCCTCTATTGATACACATTGACAATTAGTCTGTCACTTACAGTCTTAAAATTATCTGTGTTACTAAAAAATGATTTTGCCTATGTCTATACTGATGGTATATTTCAGAAGGACTTAAATGCAGGCCTTTGGGCTCCATGACCATACCTCTCTCCAGCTTATCAGATAGCCCTAGTTCATCAAAAACCTCTTACTACGTGGCGTTCAGAATTAAACACAGTAGTCTAGATGTGGCAAGAGCAGCAGATAAAATGGAATTATCCCCTCCTTCATTCTGGATGCTATTAATGTAGCCCAAGATTGTATTAACAGTTTTTAGCAGTTACATCACCCTTTTTGGCTGATATTTTGCAGGAGACTAAAATTATTCTGTCTTTTTCATGTGAATTGCTATTAAGCCTGGCTTCCCTAATACTGCACTTGAAGAGGCTTGCTGGATGGCAGGCAGGAGGAGAATGGAGTTGCATTCTCTTTGATTATGTACAGCCACAACACCCTCTGACGAGGACAAGGACCCAAGAAGACCATGCTGTCCCCTGCCACTCATGGGTGCTGTGGCCAGGAGCAGAGTTGACTCACTAGGATGGGAGGGGGTGTGCAGGAGGTAGATTCCAGGGGGCTATTTAAGCCCACACCTGCCATAGAATAGGAGGTAGGAGGAAAAGATGGGGAAGGAAAGATAAGGACTATTTTATTTGTCTGAGAGGTAGACAAAGCACTGGAATTTTAATCATTTTACAGATTTAAGTTGCTTTCCTCACAACTTCACCAGTCTGTGGGGATAGTAACACTTAACCCAAGGTCTCTTGATTCTCACATTTTCTCAGCTTCATAAAATAGCAGCAACAAAATTCATAAGAAAGTATTTGAGTATGTTGTTCTTCTACAGGCATGCATAGATCTTCACAAAGCCAGAGAATTTGGTGCTGGAAGTGCTTAGCATAGTGCTTGCTACATAGTAAGTACTTACTATATTCCATTATTAACTTGTTGACTGACCAAGTAAATTATCAAGTTTTTGTCGTCGTCATCATCATCATTATCATCATCAAACATTTACTAAACTCCCACTATGTGCCAGACACCATGCTAAGTGCTAGGGATACAAAGAAAGACAAAAATATAGTCCCTGCCCTCAAAGAGCTTACATTCTAATGGGAGAGATTACATGCAAACTATGTGAATATAAGATATGTGTAATGAAGGGTAACATCAGAGGAAAGGTAGTATAATTGGGTTTTTTTTGGGGTGGGGCTTAGGGGAAGTGATTAGACTATGAAAGACTTCTTGCAGAAGTTGGGATTTGAGCTAAGTATCTAGTTTAATTAAATTCCTTATTTTTCAGATGAAGAAACAGGCCTAGAGGTGATATAAGTAGTAAATAGCAGAGCCTTGATCTGAACCTGCCTCACCCAAGTCTAAAATCAACAAATCTTTTTTCACAACATGTACCATGCTAATCTCAGAGACACAACCTGCTTTCCAATAGTCTGGAGACTCCTAGTTTATTTAATATACACATATACACCCAAGCTGGGTGATTTAGTTATTTACCTGTTAGAAATTTGTGGGCTGGCTGGAGTAATATTTTTATTTATTTATTTGTTTGTTTATTATATTACATTTATATAACATTATATTATATTATTATTATAAAGTTCTTACTGTGTATCAGGCACTGCACTAAGCTCTTTCAAAATAGTATCTCATTTGATCCTCACAACAACCCTGTAAAGTAGATGCTATTATCATCCCCATTTTCCAGCTTAGGAAATTGAGGCAGGCAGAGATTAAGTGACTTGCACAGGACTGAAATAGACCATCTCTCAAATTTGTTTCCAGCTCCATTAATTGAAAATGCCATCCTGACACTCACCGTGTCTCCCCATCCTTCCCCTTCACTTGTAGCTAATGACACTTTCTATTTTACAGATGAGGAGACAGAGGCCCAGAGACATTAGGTGACTTGCCCACATAACTACTTAGTTGGTAGAGTCAAGACATGAATTCAAGTCATGACTCCCAACTGATCCTCTTTCCTCTGTACCATGCTGTTTCTTCGTTAAGTGATAGAGTAGAAAGAGCAGTGGATTTGAAGTCGGGGGACCTGAGTTCAAATCTCAACTCTAAGACTTACTAGGTGCGTGATCTCGGACAAGTCAGTTTCCTTCTCTGGGCCTTGGTTTCTCATCTGTAAAATTAAGAGGTTTAACTAAATAATCTCTAAGGTCTAGAGAGCTCCCTTTGAACACTTTAGGCACTATGGAACAATTGTGACAGGACAAACAAGAAAGTAGAGTGGAAAGGCCACTGGCTTTGGAAACAGGCTCTGGGATCGAATTCTCCCTGGGAGACAGTAGGCAAGTGACTTAATCTCCCTGGGTCACAACTGGATAATGAGTCAGACTCAATGATCTCTAAGATCCCTTCCAACTCTAACCCTCTGACTATTATAGTAAAGGAAGCTTTTGATGAGATACAACCAATCCTTACTCTTCTCCAGGGCCTAAAACCTATGCAAGGAATTTGGATCCGACCTTCTAATTACCTTTGATAGAATTGATGCTGTCTTGCCAATCAATACAGTAAAATCACACCCTCCGCTTACAACAGACAAATGTTTCAATTAAATATCTAAGAATTAATATCTCAGCTAAATGTAACCATCTGTTCTAATTTAATTAGCATCTTTCCAACACTCATTTACTTGACAAGCTGAAATAAAAACTCCAATACTAGAGACAGCCAAGGATTTTGTGGTTTAGCTTCTGCCAATTAACTTAAACTTAACATCATCTGAAGGACCATGTACCTGGTCCAAGTTATACTGAAAATACTAACAAAAGCATTTTTCAAATGGTTGCACGATGCATTTATGCATTTCTTTTCTAAAAATATAACATTTTGGACAAAACATCAAAAAAAACAACAAGAAGGACTACTGGTTCTGCTTTTTTCATTCATGACTTCCTCCCTTCCTTCCTTCCTCTCTTCTTTCCCCTTTTTTCTCTCCTTTCCCTTCTTTTTTCTCTGTCTCCTGAAGTCTGTGTTTCTATGTGCTTTGTCTCTTTTCTTCTCCTTTCAGTCTCTCTCCATCTCCTTCTCCCTCTCTCTCTTCCTCTTCCTCTCTCTGCTGGTTTCTTTCTTTTTTTTTTTTTTTAACAACCACCAGGTGTAGCCTGTCATTAATTGCTGGCCAAGAAGCCAGCTAAGCTAACCTCCCATCACCCATGTCTACCTCCCCCAGGACTCATTCTGGGTTAAATCACTGTACATAAACAGCCCTTTAGACTTGTGTCATTCCTGTCGAGATGTGATTTGTAGATGGCCCTTGAAGGTCTCCTTTGAATATTATAAATAGACTGAGCCTCTATAGCATTCAACTTTCCAGAAAAAAGGACTTTGGCGTCAGGCATGTTGCACACTAGCTATTAAAAAAAGTTAAAACAGCCGAGCCATAGGAAACCCAGACAAGTTAGCAGCTGAAAGGAGAAATGAGTGCTCTAGCTACTCAAAACAGATTACATATGCAGCTTTTAAATAATTATTAATTATCCCCCTCCCAAAAGGCAAATTAGGGAAATGGTTCTATTTGGGGAGTTTGTTCTTGAAAGTAAAATGAGTGAAGTGCCTTTGAACAGCTATATGAACCTGGGGTGGTGTTTCTCACTTGGGTAGCCTCCTCTGGCCAGATTGGATGTGATTGTCTCCATCTTATATCTCGTAGGAGCACAAACCACTAAAATTATGTATAATATGCTTAATGTACATGCTTAATATACACATGCATATGCATACTTAATATACATATTCTAAATATGCACACAAATACCTCCAACTTTATTAGCATAGGTAACCTCTTAATGAGGAAATGCCCTCTACCAATGCAAGTTGGCAAGTACTTTGCAAATTATAGCCTTAGAAAGATGCTTGGGAGACAGAGAGGTTTAGTGATTTACTTGCTTAAGGTCATAAGGTCCATAAATGCCAGAGGCAGGATTTGAACTCGGGTCTTCCTAACAGATGCTAGCTTTTCATCTAATATGTAACACTGCTTCTACTGTGGACATATATACATTATATGTATGTATATATAGTGTATATTTCTCTCTACATACATATGTGTATACATTTCCATATGTTGTTGTTCAGTCATTTCAGTTGTGTCCAACTCTGTGACACCATTTGGAATTTTCTTGGCAAAGATTCTGGAGTGATTTGCCATTTCCTTTCCCAGCTCATTTTACAGATGAGAAAACTGAGGCAAATAGGGTTAAGTGACTTGCCTACGGTCATGCTTTTAGTAATTGTCTGAGGTCAGCATTGAACTAAGGAAGATGAGTCTTCCTGATTCCAAGCTCAGCGCTCTATCCACTGTGCCACCAGCCACCACATTTCTGTCTCTCTCTCTCTCTTTCTCTCTCTCTCTCTACACACACACACACACACACACACACACACATATTTACATATATTTACATATATATGCATGTCTTACAAAAATAAAAGCAACACAACTCATGTAATGGTTCCATTTGGGGGAATAAAACACCAGCTGACTATTCTATTTTTACTGCTTCTATCCCTCCCGGAGTAACTTGGATGACTCTCAGCACCAGGACCATAATTGCTTTGAGGATTCAAGGACATTGTCTCATTTAGGTATTTCCATCCTCTTACCTTCTCTAACTTATATGGACTATTATATAATTATATTCATATATGATTCATTTAATCCTCACAACAACCCTGAGTGGTAGGTACTATTATTAACCTTCTGTTATAGATGAGATAATCAAGGCACACAGAGGTTAAATGACTTGCCCAGGGTCACAAAGCTATTAAATGTTTGATGCAGGATTCAAACTCAGGTCTTCTGAGCTCCATCCACTACAATATTGTATGTGTCCCTATAATTATTTATGTGACATCTCCCCCACATTAGAACAGAATTCCTACACTTGGCTCTATAGCCAACCCACAAGACCATTCTATCCTATCCTTTTCCAGGTTCTGTCACACTAGTGTAGACTAAGGAGGTGCCAGTTTGAGTGTGTGTGAGAAGTAATACAAGCACCAAGGTGTTCAGTAGAGGAACAATAAGGAGGATCTCTCAGTCTACACATGCTTCACATTTATTTCCTAAGTCTCCTTGCTCTTGCCTCCACAAAACACTGGAGTCGTCTTCCCTATCCCTCATTCCCTATATCCAATCAGTTGTCCAGTCTTGCCCCTACCCCCACACACCCCATATCTATCCCCTTCCCTCATTCATGCACCCAATGGTGCCATCATCACCACGAGCCTAGTCTATTGTAATAGACTCCTAATTGATTTCTCTGCCTTCGATATTTGTTCTTTCTAATCATCCTTTTCATTTCTCCCAACATAATTCTCCCAAGACACAGACCTGACTGTTCCAAAACCATCAACTCCTTCCTGTTCTCTTTAGGGCAGAGCTTATTAACTTGGGGACCAATGGAAGGTCCAAGGGATCTAAATATAGATTTCATAGAGTCTATGAACTTCTTTTGGGGAAAAAATCTTTGCTTCACTATAATTTGTTTCTTTTGTAATTCTATGTATTCTTATCTTTTTTTCTTTCCTTTTTTTCAAGGCAATTGAGGTTAAATGACTTGCCCACAGTCACACAGCTAGTAAGTGTCTGAGGCCATATTTGAACTCAGGTCCTCAGGTGGTACAGGGGATAGAGCACTGACCCTAAAGTCAGCTGACTTTAGGGCCAGTGCTCCATCCCCTGCACCACCTACCTGCTCCCCTATATATTTTTATTTTACACATTTACAAACATAAATCTGAGAAGATGGCCATTGGTTTCACCAGACTGACAAATGAGTCCACAGTATAAAAATAGCCAAGCACTATTGCTCCAGGGCCACATGTGGCCTCAAGGCTGCAGGTTCCCCACCCCTGGACTCTAGGGTAAAATAAGACCTTCCACATTCCAGTTCCAACCCATTTTCCATCTTTATTTCTCATCTTATCCCCTTCACACATTTAAAAATCTAAGCTATAGCCAAAGTGGACTACTAGCTATTTCCCCAACTTGGCATGCCTTCTTCCACCATGCACCTGTACCTTTTGAAAGGCTTGTGGTCCCTCCTCACCTCTGTCTTTTGGAATCTATCACAGCTCAGCCCTGGTACCACCTTCTCCATGTATCCTTTCCTCATTCTCTACCCACCCCCTCCCTCTGGCAATGCAAGGTTTCTCTCCTTCCTTGACTACTCCTCAAATTATTGTATGAATCTCTTCTTTGTCCTCATTACAATATACACTGTGTACACATGTAGAGCTGACACCTTTTCTTCATACCTAAGTAGAATGAGGACAGGAGCCATCTTTTTTTTTTCCTTTGAATCCTCATTCATAATACCTTGCACATAGTAGGCACTAAAGTATTTGTTGAACTGAACTTGATTGACTAGTACTTTTAAAGCAGTTCTCTCAAACTCTAGGAGAAATGGGGGCTAATAACCCTACACATAAGGAACTTGCTGGCCACATATTGACTTAGAAAACCACATATTAACATTATCTATGTTCTATTGTATTTTTATTTATTTTGTTAAATATTTCCCAGTTACATCTTTATCTGCTGCTTCTGGCAGTACTCAGGAATGTTTCTGACTCAGAGAGTTCGACACATCTGCTTTAAAGCATCTACAAAGTCAGTTCAAATAATATCTTATCTCTTCCTTCTGGTCAAGTCACATTCCTGTATAAAAACTCTGGAAATTATGAGAAATAGCTCCAGAATGAAGCAAGTTGTCAGCATGATATCATAAGAATCATACGGCACTGTTGGAGATGAAGATAAATGCTCTTGTAGGCAGGGTCCTAATCATTTCACTAAAATGGAACCATCACGGCATTACAAGGTCTGCATGTCATCTTGGAATGTTGTATCAATTGTTACTCTTAAGTATACAGCTATATTTTTGTCTCAAAAACATGGTAGATGGCACCTTCTTGGGTTGCAATTGCTACGTGAATGATATACCAAAGGAGGGAGAGAGACAGAGAGAGAGTGCATTAGCATATATGGAGATATCTTGACCATTTTTCTTTATGATACAAGATGTCACAGAAGAGAGATGTGACTCTCCCAAATGATACTCATGCATTCATTCATTCTTTCCACCAAAATTTATCTTCACGAGCCATGTCCAAGGTGTTCTGAGGCATATCAATTAAGTTGTAAGCTCCTTGAGGGCAGAGACTGTCTTTTGCCTCTATTTGTATTCCCAGTGCTTAGCACAGTGCCTGACACATAGTATGCACTTAATAAATGTTTGTTTATTGATATAAAGTAAATATAGGCACCTTCCATGGCATAGTCAGGAGATTAAGATAAAAGCATCAAAGCCTAATTAACTGAGTCTTGGTCTCAAACAGAAATCGAGGGGTTGTTGGAAGTTTAGATGCTCCTTCCAGAAGAGGTCTTTCCTGGTCCCACCTTGTTGAAAATACTTTGTGTATACTTTGTCTTTACTTCCCAGGGTGCAATTTTATCTTCCTCCTCCCCTCTCCCAATTGCCCTTTTAACCCCCTACCCAGTAGAACATGAGCTCCATGAGAGCAGGAACTATTTGCTTATTTGTTTTATATCCCCAGTACCCAATTCTTTGAATTGAATTCCATTTAGATCACAAATCTATTTTTATGGCTACTAGCTAAACCTTTGTTTCTCTTCCATCAGGAAAATCAGGCTTTACCATCTCCCCTGCCTCTGTGCCCAAAGGATAGGCTTTAGTTTCTGTGTTTCTACTGTACTTTCCTCAGGGCATGGCTACATTCCCTACCATTGTGCCACTTGAACTATTTGACCTCACCATCTTCCCTGCTATGGTACCCTAAGGACCATCCGCTTTTTGCATCTGCCCCACAGCTAAATCTTCCTATATGTGTTGTCCTCCTTGTTAAAATAATAATTGGTAGCACTCATATAACATAATAAAGATCTATAAAGTGCTTTAGATATGTTGTCACAACTCTAGAAAGTAGATATATTAGTATCTCCATTTTCCAGATGAGGAAACTAAGGCACAGACTTACTCAGGGTCACAAATACAATTGGGTTCAATTCAATAAACATTGTTAAGCACCAACGATGAACCAGACATTGTGCTAAACACTAGGGATATAAAAAGAGGCAAAAGATAGTCCCTGCCCTAAAGGAGCTCACAATTTAGTGAGTTACAATTTATATTGTAAACAAATATATACAAAACAAGCCACTATGTAGGATAAATAGAAAATAATTAAAAGAGGGAAAGCACTGGGATTAAGAGTTGGGAAGGTTTTCTGTAGAAGGTGAGATTTTAGTTGAGACTTAAAGGAATCCAGGGAGGTCAGAGACTGTAATTTCTGAAGTAGGTTTAGAACTAAGGTCTTCTGACTCCCAGTCCAGCACCATAACCACCGTACCACCAGGCTGCCCCCAAAAATGGAAAAAAAATGAACAGAAACTGTCTCACTTTTCTACTTATATCCTCAAACTTATCTCAATACTTGGCACAGAGTAAGCGTTTGGATACTTTTCTTTCTTTCTTTCCTTTCTTTTCTTTCTCCTCTCCTTCCCTTCCTCCTTCCTTCCTTCCCACCTTCCCTCCTTCCTTCCCTCCCTCCCTCCTTCCTTCTTCCCTCCTTCCTTCCTTCCTTTCTTCCTTCCCTCCCACCTTCCTTTCTTCTTTCCCTCCCACCTTCCTTTCTTCTCTCCTTCTTTTCTTCCCTTCTTCCTTCTTTCCTTCCCTCCTTCCTTCTTTCCTTCCCTCCTTCCTTCTTTCCTTCCCTCCTTCCTTCTTTTCTTCCCTCCTTCCTTCCCTCCCTTCTTCCTTTCCTCCCTCCTTCCTTCCTTCCCTCTCTCCTTCCTCCCTCCCTCCTTCCTTCCTTCCTTTCTTCCTTCCCTCCCACCTTCCTTCCTTCTCTCCTTCCTTTCTTCCCTCCTTCCTTCTTTCCTTCTCTCCCTCCTTCCTTCCTTCCCTCCTTCCTTCTTTCTTTCCCTCCTTCCTTCCTTCTTTCCTTCCTTCCCTCCTTCCTTCCTTCTTTTCTTTCTTTCTTTCTTTCTTTCTTTCTTTCTTTCTTTCTTTCTTT
>NW_020954556.1:58884222-58887167 GCF_900497805.2 Vombatus ursinus
TCTTTCTTTCTTTCTTTCTTTCTTTCTTTCTTTCTTTCTTTCTTTCTCTCCTTCTTTCTTTCTCTCATTCACAAATACTTTCTACTCTAGACCTATATCCTTCTGAACAAGAGGAACAAAGGACTATATATGGAATGTGACTTGTAGGTAACCTGTGGTTTTGAGATCCCTGATTTATTTTAGAGCAACCCACATCATGTGAAAGGCATTCATTTTTCCATTCTGATTCTCATAGAAGGTTGGAGTGAAAAGCCAAAGTAAAAGGGGTTTGGCTAAACACCAACTCTGGGATTCAGCTCCCTTGCCTACAATATGAAGGGATTGGACTGGGATGTTGTCTAAGGTTGCTTCTAGTTCTTTGACTGTGGCTACATTTCTTTTTCATTTAGAAATTTATCAGTTTTCAGTAACAAAACTTTGAGGGAGAGAGTCCCAGATTTTAATTGAAAATATGTCCAGAGATGGAAATTTCTATGAAAATAAAGCAAAACGTCTTTTTTCCGAGGAGGGAACTTTCCATTTCCCGAAGCATCCCCATGCGACCATAGATGCACTCAGATGCAAATACAAACCAAGTCCAAAAGACAGCCAGACACTGCTTTCTAATACACACAGACCATTGAGGACAAAAATATTTAGCCTTTATTAGTACTTCTGCCTCCCACAGTATACTCATACAATCCTGTGCCCAATTCATGATTCAGAAGCATTCCCAAATTACATTCCCAAGAAGAGTGATGTAACATTTACAAAATTCTTGGCATAGTGCTTGGCACATAATAGGTACTTAATAATTGCTTACTCCCTCTTCTCCAAAAGCAGCAGCTAAAGCTGACAGATAAATTATCAAAAAGACATCCCTACCCCCATTCTCTTGGAGGTAGCAAGTTGGCCAAATGTCCCTTCTCTTCTAAACTACCTTGCAATTACTTTGCATAGATTTATATTTATTGTTGTTGTTATCATTATTATTAAGGGCTAGTATTTATATAGCACTTTAATATTTGCAAAGCACTTTACAAATCTTATCTCACCTTATCCTGAGATAACAACCCTGGGAGGTAGGTTCTATTATTATCCCCATTTCATAGATGAGGAAAATGAGGCAGAGATTAAGTGATTTGCCTAGGGTAACAGCCAGTAAGTGTTGGGCTGCATTTGAAGTCAGATCTTTCTGTTTCCAGATGCAATGCTCTAAATGTGCCCCCAGATGACTTTATTATGTTATGTTATGTTATGTTATATTATATTATATTATGTTATGTTATGTTAATTATGTTATATTAAATTATGTTACATCATATCATGTTATATTATATTGTATTGTATCATATTATATTGTATCGTACGTATCATATCGTATCATATCATATCATATATATTCATTTTATATTTGTGCTGTAGAGTGGGGCAGAGGAGAAGGGGATATCAGAAGCACCATTGTTCCAACTTCATAGTCTGAAATAAATTTTTTTTAAAAGTACTTTTTTTTTTAGGCAATTAGGGTTAAGTGACTTGCCCAGGGTCATACAGCTAGAAAGTGTCAAGTATTTGGTCTGAGGCAGGATTTGAACTCAGGTCTTCCTGACTTCAGGACCGGGGCCTTATCCACTGCACCACCTAGCTGCCCTGTCTGAAATAATAGACCCAGAAAAGCCAGTTACCAACAGAGAGGAGGGTGCATCAACGTTATAAGATCCTAGGATTTAGAGCTAGAGGGAACTTAGTGTCATTTAGGCCAACCTTTCCTTTTACAGATGAGGAAACTGAGATCCAGAAAAGTGAAGTATTATACCCAAGATCACTGGGCTCAAATTCTTGACTTCAACTGGTGGTACCCCCTTCTTCACTTGACCCTGAGGCCAAGAGGTCCACAGGATTCCCTAGACTTGATGAAAGGTCCAGGACACAGAAAAAGGTTAAGAATGCCTCCTGTAGAATGTCACATGTGTTGATTGTCCTTTCATTAAATACACATGTGAGAAATTGTGAGGGTTAAAATATGATTTTTTTTAAAAAAGGAAATCTTTTTTTAAGAGTGAAATTAGTATTCTAGTTAGTTCCAATTAATATTCAGCCTCCCAACTTCCCCACAGCCATCTTGACAATTTTTTTGGTTGACTAAAATGTAAGCAAGCTTCCTGAACTGATCCATCCTTTGATTGCACTATCTTTCTTAGGGTGTTTAGCTCATTGTATCACTCTGTGAAAACAAAACAAAACAAAACTATAGTTAGGATGTGTTCTTTGAAAGAGCAAGGCAATCCATTATACTCTATCCAATCTGAATGACTCCACTTTTCAAGTGTTCAGTTTCAAGCAGCTGTTCATGGGAGAACTATGCCTCTTATCCCCTAAAAAATGTAATGATATTTAGTTGGTAAGAGGTTGAGACTTCTCAAAGAAGACACCAGCAATATCCTACAGAAAACCTCTGAGGTAGTTTTTTCTATCCTTAGATATATATATAGCCTTAGGAGAGTTCTGAGGCCTCATGGAACTGTCCACACTGAGGATTCCTATTGTGGTTATTCAAACAACAGCAGGGCCATCTCCGGTCATCCTGATCTATATCTGGCCACTGGACTCTGATGGCTCTGGAGGAGAAAGTGAAACTGGTGACTTTGCACAGCCCTCCCTCACTTAGATTAATTCACTTGCATGTCATGGCATCACCTCCCTGATGTCATGGTCGTCTTCAAGAATGAAGGACAAATGACAACCTCTGTGAGTAGTAGTAGGACCTGCCCCACTGGGGACCCAACTGGAACTGGCCAGTTGGGCAACACAGTTCCTTTCTTCCTTCCTTCCTTCCTTCCTTCCTTCCTTCCTTCCTTCCCTCCTTCCTTCCTTCCTTCCTTCCTTCCTTCCTTCCTTCCTTCCTCCCTCCCTCCCTCCCTTTCTTTCTTTCTTTCTTTCTTTCTTTCTTTCTTTCTTTCTTTCTT
>NW_020954556.1:58887177-58893413 GCF_900497805.2 Vombatus ursinus
TCTTTCTTTCTTTCTTTCTTTCTTTCTTTCTTTCTTTCTTTCTTTCTCTCTCTTTCATTTTTCTTTTTCTTCCTTTCTTCCTTCCTTTCTTCCTTCCTTCTTTCCTTTCTTTTTCTTTCTTTCCTTCTTTCTTTCTTTTTTCTTTCTCTCTCTCTCACTTTCTCTTTCTCTCTTTCCTTCTTTCTTTTTTTACTTCTTTCCCTTCCCTTCCCTATGTCCACATAGGATATCATACCCTTACCTGTGGCACTCTGCCCAAGGAATGTAAATTTTTATCACTAAAACCTCACAAGATATCTTGGGGTTTGTGGGTTAGATTTCTTTCTTAAAGACCATACCTTAAACAAGAATTACTCTGATTCTCATTGATTGGCCAACAATAGGTGCCAGGCCAAGCCCACTCGGTCATTGTTGAGTGTAAATAGCAATTGTTTCTGTTTTGGCCAGAAACCCTGAGGGCCTTCCCCTACCAGATTGATTTTTTTTTTGACTAGGTAAAATAGACCATCCTTTGCCTCATTTCTTACCTAGCCTTAATCACTGAATGGGCATTGCCTCAGTCAAACTGAGACTTCAGAAAGACCTTAGCTTAAAAAAGTCAAGGTTTCCCACTGCATCCAGGGCCATCTCCAGTCATCTTGATCTATATCAAGCCACTGGACCCAGATGGAGGAGAAAGTGAGGCTGGTGACTTTGCACAGCCACCCATCATTTAAATTCAATTCACTTGCATGTCATGGCTTCACCTCCCTGATGGCACGGTTCTCTTCGCCAACTAAGGACAAACAACAACAATATTCAAACAACACCAGAATTCCATAGAATCACATCTCTAGAGCTAAAAGGAACCTCTGAGTCCATATGGCCCAATCCTTTCATTTTACAGATGAAGAAGTTGAGATCCTGGGTGCATTTATTGTCATTTGTCATTCACATGACTTGCTCATGATCACATTTGGTAGTGTGAGAGGCTCAAAGGTGGGAATTGAATGCAGCCCTTTGGGCTCCAGAGCCAGCAAGTGGCATTTTCACTGAACCATATTGCATCTGGCAGTCTTCTGTTCTTTCTCTGATTCTCCCGCTGCTGCAAGGAAAATTGATCTCCTGTTCCCTCATGCTAATAATACTTTATTCCATTTGAATGACAAGTTGCTTCCAAAGAGATCAACATACTTCCATATGTATTATTATATCATGCCTGCAAAGAAGAAACAAGAATATCCTATTTTGAAAATGGAGAAAGAAAGAAAAGTTATATGATTTGCTCAGTATCATGCAATGAGTCAGCAACAGCATGAAGAGTAGAACCAAGGTCTTTTGATCTCTGGTTCAACAGTTTGGGCATCCAAAGACGGTAAAATCCAAGAAGCGGGACATCTTCACATTATGATTCAATAGTATTAATTAACACAGCTAATAACCTTACATCATTTGGGGCCCAAATAGCCATGAAGCCATAGAATTGAAGATCTTAAGACAGTTTTAGATATCACCTAGTCTAACTCCTACCCAAAGAATGAATCCTATCTAAAATAGTCCTGACAAGCCTTCTCTACCAGAAGACCTCTCACGACCATGAACTCATTACCTTATTCATTACCTTACAGCCCAGCCTACATTAGATTTAATCACTAGAAGTTATTCCCAATAGTGAACCAAAATCATCCTCCCTATGATTTCCACTCATCACTCCTAGTTATATCTTCTGGTGCCAAACATCAAAATCTAATCTCCCTTTCATGTGAATGTCAGTTAGTTAACAAGTATTTGTTAAGTATCTCCTAAGTGCCAGGCTAAGCACTGGGGATGCAAAGAGAGGTAAAAGACAGTCCTTGCCCTCAAAAACTTTACAGCATGATAGGAAAGACAGGTGCAAACAGCTATGTACAAATAAGCCATCAAGAGGAGAAATTGGAGATAATAAACAGAGGGAAGGCAATAGCACTAAAGGAGCCTGAGAAAGCCCTCTTGAACAAGGTGGGCTCTTTGTTGGTATCTGAAGGAAGCCTGAGAAACAAGGGGAGACCGGAGAGAATACTGGGTGTGGGACAGCCAATGTGAATGACAAGCCCGGAGATACAGCATCTTGTGGGATGAACAGCCAGGAGGCCAGTGTCACTGGATTGCAGAGTTCATGATAAGCCTTTAACTATTTTTTTTTTGAAGTTTATGGTAATTTTTAATTTTGTTTTTGTTTTCAACATTTACTTCCACAAGATTTTGAGTTCCAAATTTTCACCCCATCTTGCCCCTCCCCCCACCCCAAGATGGCATGCATTCTGAATACCCCTTCCCCTAGTCTGCCTTCCCTTCTATCTCTCCCCTCCTTCTCTTATCCCCTTCCCCTTCAATTTTCCTGTAGGGCAGGATAGATTTCTATACCCCATTTCCTATATTTCTTATTTCCCAGTTGCATGTGAAAACATTTTTTTTAAACATGTATTTTTAAAACTTTGGTTCCAAATTTTCTCCCTTCCTCCCTCCCCACCCACCCTCATTGATAAGGCAAGCAACTAAATATAGGTTATATATGTGCAGTTATGCAAAACGCTTCCATAGTAGACATGCTGTGAAAAACTAACTCTATTTCCCTTAATCCTATCCCACACCCCGATTTATTCTATTCTTTCTTTTGACCCTGTCCCTCCTCAGAAGTATTTGCTTCTGATTACTCCCTTTCCCAATCTGCCCTCCTCTCTATCATCCTCTTACTCTCTTGTCCCCTCCCCCCCTTTTCCTGTAGGATAAGACAGATTTCCACACCCAATTCAGTGTGTATGTTATTCCCTCCTTAAGTCAAATCCTATGAGAATAAGATTCATTCATTCCCTCTCACCTTCCCCTGTTTCCCCTCCACTGTAAGAGCCTTTTCTTTTTTGTTTTTTTTTTGTGAGATAATTTACCCCATTCTACCTCTCCCTTTCTCCTTCTCCTAGTGTAATCCTCTCTCACCCCTTAATTTTATTCTCCAGATATGACCCCTTCATTTTCAACTCACCCTGTACCCTCTATCTATCTATCTATCTATCTATCTATCTATCTATCTATCTATCTATCTATCTATCTATCTATATCTATACATACATACATATAATTTTTTCCCCTCCAACTACACTAATACTGACAAAGGTCACATGAGTTACAAATATCATCTTTCCATGCAGGAATGTAAACAGCTCAACCGTAATAAGTCTCTTATGATTTTCTCTTTCCTGTTTACCTCTTCATGTTCCACTTGAGTCTTGTATTTGAAAATCAAATTTTCTGTTCAGCTCTGGTCTTTTCCTCAAGAATGCTTGAAAGTCCTCTATTTCACTTAATGACCATTTTTTTCCCCTGCAGGATTATACTCAGTTTTGCTGGGTAGGTGATTCTTGGTTGTAATCCTATCTCCTTTGCCCTCTGGAATATTATACTCCATGCCCTGCGTTCCCTTAATGTAGAAGCAGCTAAATCTTGTGTTATCCTGATTGTGTTTCCACCATACTTGAATTGTTTCTTTCTGGCTACTTTGTAATATTTTCTCCTTGACCTGGGAACTCTGGAATTTGGCTACAATATTTCTAGGAGTTTTCCTTTGGGGATCTCTTTCAGGCGGTTATCAGTGGATTCTTTCCATTTCTATTTTGCCCTCTGGTTCTAAAATATCAGGGCAGTTTTCCTTGATAATTTCTTGAAAGATGATGTCTAGGCTCTTTTTTTGATCATGGCTTTCAGTTAGTCCAATAATTTTTAAGTTCTCTCTCCTGGATCTATTTTCTAGATCAGTTGTTTTTCCAATGAGATATTTCACATTGTTTTCTAATTTTTCATTCTTTTGGATTTGTTTTACAGTATCTTGATTTCTCATAAAGTCACTAGCTTCCAATTGCTCTATTCTAATTTTTAAGGAAGTATTTTATTCCTTGAGCTTTTAGACTTCCTTTTCCATTTGACCATTTTGCTTTTTAGGGCATTCTTCTCCTCATTGGCTTTTTGGACTTCTTTTGCCATTTGGGTTAGGCTATTTTTTAAGGTGTTATTTTCTTCAGTATTTTTTTTTGGGTCTCCTTTAGCAAGATGTTGACTTGTTTTTCATGATTTTCTTGCAAAACTCTCAGTTTTTCCTCTCCTTCTCTTACTTGCTTCTCAAAATCCCTTTTGAGCTCTTCCAAGGCCTGGGACTGATTCATATTTTTCTTGGAGGCTTTGGATGTAGGAGCTTTGACTTTGTTTTCTTCTTCTGGTTGTATGTTTTGATCTTCTTTGTTACCAAAGTAAGATAATATAGTCTGACTCTTTTTGCTCTGCTTACTCTGATCCCAGCCAATTACTTGAGTTTTAAACTCTTTGTTAAGGTAAAAGTCTGCTCCCAATGTGGAGAATGTACTGTCCCAAGCTTTGGGGGCTTGTACAGCTGTTTTCAGAGATACTTCTAGGGACCTGTAAATTTTCAGTTCTTCCAAGGTGCTATGATAAGGGGCGGGGTGTTTCCTCTCCACCACCACCACAAGCTCCAGCGCACCAGCATTCCTTCTCACCCCAGGACCGCCCCTCAGGACTGTGACCCAGATCCAAGCACGGGCAAAGCAAGACATTCCTGCCTCAGCACTGGCAAAGAGATCCCTGCAATCCCCCTCTGAACAGCCAGTTGATTCCCCCTCGGTCTGTGGGCCAGAAGCTCAGGGTGGCCCTGGGGGGGGATGAGACCTAGCTCCTTCTCTCACCGCAGTCACAGACTTTTCCCACTGACCTTCTAAGTTGTCTTTGGTGTTCATGGGTTGAGAAGTCTGGAAACCACCACAGCTGCCCCCGATTCAGTCCTTTGAGGCCTGCTCCAGGTTTGTTGCAGCCTGCGCGCCCATGCCTAACTGCGCTCCTCTCCCAGCCTGGTGCGATATACCTTTCTGATCAACCATCCAGGCTGTCTTTGGCTGGAAATTTGTTTCACTCTGTCTTTTTGTGGGTTCTGCTGCTTTAGAATTTGTTTAGAGCCATTTTTTATAGGTATTTGGAGGGGTTTGGGAGAGAGCTCAAGACAGTCACTGCTTTCCCTCCACCATCTTGGCTCTGCCCCCCTCAAGCCTTTAACTATTTACGGACAGCTATCACGTCCTTCACACCCCAGTCCTCTTTTATCAAGATAACCTACTCCCAGTTGTTTCAGTTGATCCTCCAGTGGCACACTTTCAAACCCCCTCCCCAAGCTGATCAGCCTCCACTGAACATGGTCTAGCTGATTACCAATATCCTTCCTAAAAAGGGACATCCAGAACTATATGTGGTATTCTAGATAGGGTCTGACCAGGGAAGAATACAGTAGGATGATCACTTTTCTCCCCCTGGTCAAAATAATTAATTTTTCTGGGTCTCAGTTTTCTCATCTGTAAAATTAGAGGTTGGACTAGCTAGCCAATAAGCTTCTGAATCTATGGTCCATCTATTATATATTTAAAAAGTAATAAAAGCCAAAATATATAAAACAAAAAAAAAGTAACCGTAAAATTGGGACACAACTCAGAGGAATCCAAAATCCCCTGGGCCCACTTATCTGCGGCACATATCGGACAATTCTCTCCCAACAGACTTAGCATTTTCATTAAAGCAAATCAGAAGCTCCCTCCCACTCCCTCCCAGGGGAATTTTGCCCAGAGCAGCCAAAGAGACTTTGAAATTCCCTGGCTTTTGTCACTGGCTATTACAATCTTAGCTTCCTTAAGTTAAAGACTGTGAATCATATTCAGTGACCCGGTTTCAAAAATTCATCAAGTCTGTGGGGGATACAATCAATCCTTCTGTGGATTGTGGAGGTCAGCATTTCAGGGCTTTGTTAGCATGCAGTGGCTATGAGAGAAAATGCCACTGAGAGCTAGATTTTATTTCTAAGACAGAATGCAGATGCATTTGCATACATTCTTTAGCTTCCTTCTCTAATGCTTACAGTAAAGTTTATATAGCACATAATATATGCATATGTCAACTTGTGATTCTAAAGGATTAATTTCAAATTATTTGGTATTTGCTAAGGCTTGCTGGGAATTCTTGGATTCACACAGTGAGCTTATAGAACACTAATTTTGCTCAAATTCCTTTTTTTTTAAAAAAATATCACATTTCAACCCTCAGTTTCACTGCATGTGGGATTTACATTTATTTAATGAAAGGAGAATCAACAAAGGTGACATTATCCAGCAGGGGTTCTTAACCATTTGTGTGTGTGTGTGTGTGTGTGTGTGTGTGTGTGTGTGTGTGTGTGT
>NW_020954556.1:58893423-59129475 GCF_900497805.2 Vombatus ursinus
TGTGTGTGTGTGTGTGTGTGTGTGTGTGTGTGTGTGTGTGTGTGTGTGTACTGGACCCTTTTATCAGTCTAGAGAAGCCTTTGGACCTCTTCTCAGAATAATATTTTTAAATGTATAAAATACATAGGATTGCAAAGAAAAGCAATTATGCAAATCAAATTCATGATCCCCAGGTTAAGAATTCCTGTTTTATAATGATTCAATATTTTCAGGGGATGCTGGGAAAGTTTACTTTAGCTTTATTCCCCAGCCAAGACTGTTCTTTCCGTGTGAGCCCTGAATCTTGTTTAATAACAACTTTTTCTCTTTCTACTCACATTATCTCCATCACCCTAGAAACACCTTTGTTTTTATGGAAAATATAACTATTCCCTACTTTCCATTAATGCTGTCACTACCCTAGTCCAGGGCTACATTACTCTTACCTGGACTATTATCAAAAAAGCCCACTACTTTCTAACTTTAAATTCATTCTACCCAGAGCTGCCTGTTTTAATCTGCCCAATGTTCAGACCTGATTGCACGGCACTCCACCTCAAAAATTCTAATGGCTACCCGTCAAGTAAAGTTCAGACTCCTCTGCTTGGCTTTTAAGGACCTAGACAATTTGTTCCCAATATACTTTTCTAGCCTCTTTACATTTATCTCACTTAACCTGCAGGTGTTCTAGGCAACTCTTGAAGACTGTAAGTTACAGAAAAGGTGTCAATCAGCATTAGTAGAAGGAGTTAACTAATCCTGAAATTTCCTATATCAACTAAATGATAGGTCTCCTATCTCTCCACATAAATGAGTCAAACTATTCTGTTTGCTTCCTCATACTTAGACTCTCAATGTTTCAATATACTCATCTGTCATGGGAATATTACCTGCTTTGCCAACCTCACAGGATTGAAGTTGGTTATATTGAAAACTTAATGGGAAGCAAGTCATCTGTTAAATAGAAAATATGTTTGAAAATGGAAGCAAAGGAACCAAAGAAATGGATGTGTTGAAAATGGCCAAATGAAAGATAAAGGCAGAGGATCTAACAAGATAAAACATGAATGTAAATTACAATGAATTATCAGAGGAGCCCTGAGCTTATAAATTAGAAAAGGATAGATTAGAAGATGAGAGCATGAAAAAAAAAGAGCTTTAAAAGATTGGAGAAGATGGAAAACTATGAACAAAGTCTCAGAAATGCTATGGGAGTTATTTCATATAAAAAACTGATGATGAAAGCTTATCTAAATTAGGAGACAGCATGTGACTAAGAGAATGGTTTGGGGAGAAAAAGATACAGCAATACCTAGAATCTGAATGTTTCATAGAGAAAAACTCTTAGACATGTTCCTCAAAGATTATAGGAAAAATTACAACAGAATAAGCTCTAGGACCTTATTAAATGTAAAAAGGAACTTCTTTACAGGAAAGTAATGGACTCAACATGCAAAAGAAGACATACATTTTTGGACATGGCCAATGTGGAAATTTGTTTTTCTTGACAATGCATATTTGTTATGAGTATTTTGTTTTTCCTTTATTTTTCCTCTAAAGTGTTGGAGTAGACATAGGAAGAGAGAAGTAGGAATAGGCTAAGAAAAGAAAAAAAAGTTCATTGAAGCGTTTTTTTTTTAATACACGGAAGAGAAAATAAGGAAGGCCAACAAGAATCATAGAGAAGTGGGACAGCTTTGAAAGCTATATGTTGAATTTAAAATATATTTAAAGAGAAAGCAAGTTTTATTTAATAGAGATCCATAGTTTTATGTGCAATCCTTTTTTTATGTTCTGCTATGTATGTAGAAACAATAATTTTATTTGATATCGAGTTCAGAATTTTTAGGATTCTAAAAAACTTAAAAAAAAAAACTAATCTGCTGATGGCATGAACTCAAGACTCTTCACCATCCTGGCAGAGTATAAAAAACACTGGTTCTAGGATCAGAGGAATTGGGTTGGAATTCTAACTGTGTGAACTTGGCAAATCTCTAAACTTCCGTGAGCCTCAATTCCCTCACCTGTAAAATGAGGTGATTGAATTAAATGGCTCCCCGAGGCCTTTCTAGCTCTTGCTCTATGATGCTACGACCACCGTGGCTGCCCTTCTATGGAAAATTCTTTCTAGAAGCCCCTCTTTAGCATATAGACATTTTGTGATGGTTTGAAGCCATCTTAAAATATTTTAAATGAAGCATAATATTATTTTGGAAATGACACTTTAATATATAAATCTTGACTTGGTAATGGATTTGGTAAGCTTGTTTGAAATAGATGACATTTCAAATAGCTATAAACAATGACAATATTAATAAATCACTACATTAGAAGAGTTAATGGGGGAACTGTAGTTAAATTAATTCATTACCCTTATAGACCTCTAAGATATCTGATTTTATATAATATTAACTGACAATCAAAAAGCCCTTCCAAATGTTTTACTAAATAGAAAATAACCTTTTATTTCCTTTTTTTAAATGCTGATTCAAAATGGTAGTAATGCTAGTGAAATCAAACAATTTCCTTTGTGAAGAAAAATCCATCACCATAAAAACATTAAGGTGCAAATACCTACATTTCAAGCAGCTAAAGAATCATAGATTCATGGTGCTGCCTCTTATTTTCACTTATCATTTTCCTTTGACTTCCCCCAAACCAGATTTTCTCAACTGTCAGCAGCACCCCATTTTTACCAAATTTGAATTTATATCTCTGAGATGACACAAAGGAGAGATGCCTATGTGATGTAGCTCTTAGGCTAGCTTTTTTAAGGCTGAAAACTCTTATTTGGGACACAATTTTCAATAATAAAAGGTTTCGTATGCACCATGATTGCTGTTTGAGAATCTCAAATACAGGCTGGTTCCACTGTTTTATAAGCACAGTAAGAAAGTCAATTATTTCAGACATTTATTCAACAGAATTAGTTGTGTCACCTACAGACTTGTTCTTGTTCTTGCCAGAGGGGGAACAATGTGTGGATGTTGCAAAGAAATAAACTTAGGAAGGAAAAAGTTACTGAAAATTAGAAAATCTCAAAAGTGGAATGGGTTGCCTCAGGAGGCAACAAGTCCCCCCACCCGCCAAATCAAGGTCTTCCACAAAGAAAGGGCATGTTGGCTACTAAGGTCCCTTCCAACTATGAAATTCTGTAATTCTGTGGTTGATGAGTTAAGGAAATGTTGGGATGAAGGTGGAGACAGTGGGAGGAGGGCCAAGGACACTCAGGAGAGGAGGTAAGCTTTGCTTCAATTCAACAAACATATTTGTGGTGATATAGTCTGGTTCCTTCTCCCAAAGCCAACGGCTGACCATCAGAGTTTGAGGGTATCCCAAGGGCTTCATGGAATAGTGTTTCTCCTTTTCTACCATCATCTTAAGCCCTCACTGGCTGTATTGTTCTCATTTGTCAGGAGTTAATGATGAGTAACCTCAGTTCTTTGCAACACTTTGAAATCAATTAGATTTTTACAAAGGGATATTTACTTCAAAGATATTACAAAAGCAAATAGACAAACATGTTCTTTAACATGTCAGGATACACTCTTGCTTTCACCAACTTGGTCTGTGGAGGGGAGTTAACTCTACTTAGCTCAATTCCTGCATAGCACTTGTCCACCACCAAGTTCATGTCTAGGTGTGGCATAACAGCCAGATGGGTCCTTGTTGCAACTTTCACTGAAATTCACATTCAAAGCTACTCCTTACTTCCTGGGGCGTGTATAGCCCAGACTCATTCTCATTGGTTCAGTAGAATGCCAAAATACTCTACTTAAGGCAAAAGTCTGATCATATCAGACTGCCCCAAACGTCTTCAGTTGCTGCTTATTGCTTCTAGGATAAATCATGGACTCCTTAGCCTAACATTTAAGCCCTTCTATAGTCTGATTGCAACCTACTCTTCCAACCTCATTTCCTAATACAAGTTATATTTTCCAGCCAGCCTGGACTTCTAACTATTTCCATGAATCAGCTCACTGACCCATGGTTCAGGATATTTGGATGGCCTATCTCATGTCTGAAATACATTCATTGCTCATCTCTACTTTTTGGAAGCCCTCTTATCCTCCAGTTTTATATCAGGCACCACTACTTCCCTGAAGCCTTCTCTGATTTCCCTAGATGAAAATAGTCTCTTCCAGATATGAGAAGACATCTCCTCCCCCTCCTTTGAAGAAGCAGGGGCAGGGGATGAGTATGGAGCACTGAATATGTCTTCAGATTTTTTTCATGTATTGATTGGTTTTGCTATTTGTTTTTTCCTCTTCTTTTAAAATATTTTTGTTTTATGGGATAACTTTCTAGGAGTAGGAAATAAAAGGGATATATGGGGAAATTTTTGTTGTTCTTGTTGTTCAATCATTTTCAGTTGTGTTTGACTTTCCATGACCCCATTTGAGGTTTTCTTGGCAAAGACACTGGAGTGGTTTGCTATTTCCCTCACCAGCTCATTTTTATGGATGAGGAAACTGAGGCAAATAGGTTTAAATGACTTGCCCAATGTCATGCAGCTAGTAAGTATCTGAGGCCAAATTGGAATTCATGAAGATGAGTCTTCCTGATGCCAGCCCCATCGATCTATCTGTGCCACCTAGCTGACAAGAGGAAATTTAGGTGATTTAAAAACAAAAGACATCAATAAAAATTTGTTTAAAAAACTAAATGTTCTTTTCCTCCTCAAATTTTCCTAAAGCATTTTGTCTGACCCCTCATTTGCTCAATGCAATCCCTCTCTTGGATCATATTTATCTATATACCTAGATGCCTCCAGTGGAATGTAAGCCCTCCGTGGGCGAGGTCTGCTTCACTTTATGTCTTTGCATGCCCAGGGTCTGGGTCACAAAGGGTGCTTACAAACATTTCTTGAATTCTGAACATTGGACTAGTTGATCTCCAAGGTCCCTTCCAGCTCTGGCATTCCGTGATTCTTAGCTCAGGAGAGTAGCATCCAGATTACCAAAACAAATATTTTACTAGTCAATTATTTATCTGTTTGAGTGACTACACAGCACATGCATAGCCAAATAAGTTTCATTTGCCACAAAATGGTGATGAACTACAGCTAACTGATTTGGCAAAATAATTTATGCTCTTGAGCAATGTAAATGATAAACTGTTTAAAGCAGACTTTCCTAGAGAAGTGATGGCACAATACATCTGAACCCTTTTTCACAAGCTTACAAAAGAATAAACCACAATGACCTAATGCAAAACAGAAATCTACAAGCTCAGACTTCCTGTGTTACATACATACACTATTCTAGATGGAAAAGCAGCATCTCAAAATTCAAAGGGGATTGTTCCAGTTAGAAAGATTAACTTCTGAAAAAACAAATATGGAAGAAGTAGAATATAATTGGAAAAAAAGCAAAAGAAATAGGATTAAAATAGTTCATGGCATCTAGATCAGACAATCAGATTTCAACATCTATAGGTCAGTGACTGGGAAAAGGAACAATATAATGAGCACACCTGGAACTGAGACTAGAAATGGGTTGACAAGGAGTGTCTTTGAAGGAATTGAATATCATGGAGTCAAGCCACTGCCCCCAGCCCCAATCTAGTCACTGCCCCCACTCCCAATATCTCAACTTCTTCATATGCCTCACTGCCTCACTAGAACAGCAGGCATGTCCATGAACTCATGCCTCACTACAACAGCAGATGTGTCAACCACATCCATCTAGTTTTAGACAAGACCACAATAGCCAGGCCACCTATCAGTCTTAGAGAGGACCACAATAGCCAGCCAATCAGAAAAGAGCACCAACAGTCCATAGGGCACAATGTTTGACCACTAAATCACAGCCTAAGTGGGTACCTGTGCATTAATAGCAAAGAACTGTCCTAAGGTGAACTTATGATGTAGAGAGGCTTATTATAATATTATTATCACACATAAATGCCTCCCCCAGGGGGCTTTTCTGTATGAATTATGGGTAGCCACATGCACAACTCCACCAAGGCTAAGACCCCTCCCATATCAATAAACCCCTTCAATATTTTAATATTCATATATTCTGTAATGATGTAATTGCATCTTTTGCTCTATAAAAATCCCTGTCTTGCCTTGTTAGTTGCTGATTCCTTCTTAGAACCTAGCCCACTTTCTGAGAGGCATAGTTCTCAATAAAATGCCTTTGCTTTTGTTGGAGATAGTCTGAGTCTGTGAATTCTTTTGAGACAACCCCACAACATACCTTGAACCTCAATAAATATGTTTGGATTTCTCATGTCTTAGACATCTCAGCAGAGGCCATTAGGGATCAACCATCTAGGTGTCTACCATCTAGGTAACACGTAAAAATTTACAATAACAGGTACAAGTCAAGCTCTGGCCAGTGAATTGGATCATTCCAAAGGGCCTTGGGAGAAAAAAGGACACCCATATACATGATTACTCTAAGATAGGGGTTCTTAACTCTTTTGGTGCCATGGAATCTTTTGGTCATCTGATGAGAATAATGCTTATTTGTTTATAATTCATAATTGAAGAAAATGCCAAATTTTAGTTTGAGGTTAGTGGAAATAAAGATGTAACTTTGTTTCCCCATGCAAGTTCGCAGACTCCTTGAAATCCATCCACAGGTCTCTTTGGGGTTCATAGACCTCAGGTTAAGAGCCTCTGTTCTGAAAGAGGTAAAGAAAAGTCAGTCATTTGAACATATCAATTAATGTGCCTTGATTGGCACCCTGGCTAACTAATGGAATTTTCCACTCCTGCCTTCAGAGCTTTCATGCTGTTCAGGAGAATCAATTCCAGAATGGAAAGTGATTATTCTATAGGAAATTAGTTCTTATTACTCTCCCCATGGGAAAAAAAAAACCCTTTCTATAGTAAGAAATAAGCTGGAAAGCTGGCTGAGGGGTGAGAAACATTTGGCAAGCTATCAAACTACAAAACAATCATCATTTTAAAAACATCAAACCAGACAAGTCATTTTGAACTTCTTGGTTTGGGGTTGGTCTACAAGGGCTGACTGTTCACAGTCCAGGAGATTAACACTGATGTCCAGCTGGATATCCTTATTGACCAGGGGCCAAAAGCCATGGTGTCTCCTTGGAATCAGGATGGTTCCTTTTTCTGAAGCCCAAAAATCCACATTGTAGAGATGCATTGTTATTTCTTCTGCATATTTCCCTTCCCTGATTGAATTTGATTTCAAATATATGAGTACCTCCTTTTAAAATATCAAACCCTATCATAAAAATATGAGCTTTTCATAATATTCCCACCCCATCCAGTAGGTCTCTCCATCCTTAACCCTCTTAGAGTGTTACATCTGTCCTTGTTGTACATTTGTAATAGTCAGGGTTTTTTTGTAATGTAACCTTAGGTTCAAGTCCATATCATTTGCATAAGATTCTCCTCCTTAGTGTAGAGGATGATAATTGTGTCTAATGAAGAGTAGAGTTGGTGGGAAAGCTTGAGAAAAGAGATTTGCTCCTTCCTTTTTTTTCTGCTTCCAGACCCTGATTTGGGGAGAGAGAGACAGAGACAGAAACAGAGGGACAGAAAAAGATAGAGGAAGAGAGACACAGAGAGACAGAGACAGAGAGATAGAGAGAGACAGACAAAGACAAAAACAGAGAGATAGAAAAAACAGAGACAGACAGAGACACAGAGACAGAGACAGAGAGAGAAAGAGACAGTGGGACAGACAGAGAGACAGAGAAGGAAAGAAGGAAAGAGACAGAGAGAGGGAAGACAGAGACAGGGAGAGAGAGACAGACACAGACACAGAAAAAAAAAACCTTGAAAGACAGGCATGGAGGGAAAGCTGATCCCCTACCATGCCTTGATTTCCAGCTTACTCCTTGGGTGAGCTCAGGAACATTCAAATATCTCTTAACCAGCTGAGATATCTTCATCCCAGTGGGAGAGCTCATTCAATCTGTGCACATTCTAGTATATCTTAATCTCTGTAACTTCTCTGCTTTTTCTTTGTCATCTGCTTGGATAAAGGGGTGAGTTTGCACTCCATTCATTATCTGTGATGTCTTTTTTGTGACTAACATTTGGTGGGGATTAAAATTTTGGATATGAGCTGACCCTTTTTCCTCCCAAAAAGGAGGAAAGCAGCTTGAAACTAAAAATTCTTTCTCCTGGACAACAATACCAAAGGACAATTTGTGCTCAATAGTGTTATGCCAAATTGAACCAAGGCAGATACATACAATTCTAGCTCAATATACTCTCTTGGAGGGGAGCAGAATGGCCAGCCTAGTGGCTCCAATCTCTTGTCCTTCCTGGTGGGTCACACAAAGCACGCAGAGATAGCTCCTCCCTCGTACCAATATGCAGAACTTTTGGGGAGAGCTCAGGTGAGTCCCTGCCTTTTTTCCACCATCTTGGCTCTACCCTCCAATATGCAGAATTCTGGAAGCTTGTTTCTAGCCGTATGTAGTTGAGTTAGATGGTACTATGTGGTGATGAAAAGTCTTCTAGTTGGCTGCAGAGCCTGAAGAACCAATGACTGAGGGGGTGCTGAGCTGGAACTGTATTCATATACAAAAGGAACAGCCTGCCAACCTCTCTCTCTCTTTTCCTTCCTGGAGGCAAGTGAAGCATGAACCACTGTGAAAGAAGCAACAGCAAGCTGCATTTCCCCACCCAGTTGCTGTGCATTCATGATTCATGACTGCATGGTCCCCGTATAAATGTTTTATTAATGATCTTTCAGATTATCTCTATGGCTTCCCAATTACTCTCTCTCCCCCAAAAGAACCTTCTCTTGTAACAGTTAGGCCAAACAAACCAGCACATTGGCCATGCCTGAGAACACAGTTCTCTTTCCACACCCATAACCCACCATCTCTCTCCTTCCTGATAGCCACACAGAAGGTTGTTCATTATTGTAGAGAGAGCAAGGTGACCAAAGCCTACACATTCTGCTTTACAAGAAGTTTTACATAGTTGGTGTATTTTCTTTAATAGTCTAAGCACACATAGGTTTTCTTTCTCTCATCACTGGTACCAACCCCTTCTTATTTCTTTCAACGATTACATCAAAATATTCCCTAGCATTTAACATGGAAGTGAAGCCCTTCACAGACCGCAGACCTAGGTAAGGTTTTGGTGAAAAGCATGACTCACAAGAATTTTCATCTTGAACCCTGGGAAGTGTCTCGCCTCTGTAACCAAAAGCAGATTTTGTTTCATTCCCTTTAATTAAAGCCATCTGATGCACAGCGTACATACCCACATATGTACACACACACACATGTACATGCATATACAGTCTTCTTGGTTGACCTGACTATTTTTTTCTTCTAACATCCATTTTTAACCAGTGTTTTCTGTTAGGTTATCGTTTATCCTTCAGAGCGGGCTGATGAGGAACATAGAAACAATAAACTCACTCCACATGATAAACCGACAAAGGCAGAAGCATTGCACATTGTTGTAACATGCATTTTTCAATTACCACCTGCTGACTTGCTGCTACTCAAAAACCAGAATTATGTGCCAAGTTAGCTTTGTTCAGAATATGAAAATGGCATCTGGCCATGCAGATAGGCTATGACCCAAGTCTGCTGAGCAGCAGATGCTTTCTGCTTTCCCTAAGCCACTGGTGGAGGGGATGATGATGGGTGGTGGCAGGGCTGTACTGGAGCCAGCTCCTATCAGTTTGAGATGGCCAATTGTTGTGAATGCTATAAATCAGCCCATGATTTATAGTTTTGTTGATCATTTAGACTTAAGGAAGTGATGGAGGAAATATTAATAATGCAAATTAAATTTAATAGCGGGCCACGCTTTTTGGAGAACCATTTGTTGAACATTTACCAGCATCCCCTTGGGTGGCAGAGTGGGAGTGGGGGAAGAAATGAAATTGGTCCAGATCATCTTCCCCTTATGGTATGATAGCCGCTGAGTAACTTTACACAATAAATGACTTTATTTACTACTTAACTCAGTACAACTATGGGAACAGCAAGGGACCTCAGATCCCAAGGACTAATTCAAAACACTTGATGACCTCACAAGGCCTTATGTCCTATCCTCTCCCTGGCACCCTGGCATATCACTCTTACTGTCATATCCCACTACCCAAGTCCTTCCTGTCAGTCTGTCTAGTACAATGACTAGATTATTGGACTTGAAGTCAAGAAGGCATGGTTTCATATTTTACCCTATACGTTTACTAGCTCTGTGACTTAAGATGAAGGAAGGAAGGAGAAAAAAGCATTCATTAAACACTTATTATGTGGCAGGCTCTGTGCTAGGTTCTTTACAGATATGATTACCTCTATTTTATTGCTGAGAAAGATGAAGCATACAGAGGTTAAGTGACCTGTCCAAGGTCATTCATCTACTATCTTTCTGAGGTAGGATTTCCTGACTCCTGGCCTAGCTCTTATCCACTGCCACCAAGACTCCCAAGTAGTAGCTTGCCCATCCCCCAAGAGAAAGATGTTAATAGATCTCTCTCCTCAGAGGGAGGGCACTATGGGTATGAAATATTACCTATAATGTAGAAAACTTGGGTGATATGTTGGTTGGTATTATGAACTGCTTCGTTTTTTCTTTTTTTCTTATTTATTGTAAAGGGTAATGGAAATGTGGTAATATAAAAACAAAAGATAATTTAAAAAAGAACTCCTACTATGGAGTTCCTTATGCATTATTTCCCTAAAGTTCCATTTCCTATGTTAATTACTTTTTTTTCCTAAGCTCCCTTAAAATAACAATGGAAATATACATTTCCACATAAAATAAGGCTTAATCAACCACTTTACTGCTCTATACCACGTATTCTTCTGTAGACACTGGACTGTTTGTGGCAGAAATAGCTTCCTTTTGAGTTCAAATGTATGTTCACTTTGGCCCGTCTCTTTAAAAAATCTAATCAAATCTTAATTATGAGTGACAATAGAGGCAGACTCCTGCATATAAAAAAAAACTAACAGGGAATTCAAAACTTCATTTTCAGTGTCCCCCCCGCAAAATCTTTTGCCAAGAAATGATGGCTATGACTTGGTGTCTTGATGGCAGTGGATAGTGTGTTAGACCAGGAATCAGGAAATTCTGCCTCAGAGAGATAGTTGATGAATGATCCTGGATAAGTCATTTAACCTCTGTATGCTTCATCTTTGTCAACTATAAAATGGAAATAATAACACCATCTACCTCCCAGGTTGTCATGAGGACCAAATGAGGTAATATCTGTAAAGAACTTAACATAGAACCTGTCACATAGTAAGTGTTCAGTGAATGCTTTTTTACTTCCTTCTTTAGTCCTTCCCTTCCTTCTTTCCTTTTCTTCTTTCTTCCTTCCTTCTTCCTTTCCTTCTTCTTTCTTTCCTCCTCTCTTTCCTTCCTTCCTTCTTCTGGATTTCATTCTAGACACTAGTCTGGAATTTCCCAAGAGGTAAAGGATCTTCACTAAAATCTTTGAACACACTATTGACCCACCATTAACACTGATGGTCACTTGGTGTCCCCCATTGAGGCTTCTGGAGAAAGAAAGTTGGAGATTAGGAGATGAAAGTGAGAGGGGGAAAATGAACATTGAGATCTCCTCTATCATATTCAGTGAATTGGAAATAAAGTAGAGTAAGTGTCATGCAGAAGTTTTAATTTTCTAGATAGTAGAAGTCCTTAAATAGGGGTTCCATGATCACTTATCAAGGATGTTGTGGGTGGGATTTCTGAGCAGGTACAGGTTGGACTAAATAACCTGTACACATTCTTACCACTCAATTATTCTGTAATCACCTGGGAGGAAAAGAAGGTGGAACAGTATGTGACAACCATGAATATGAAAGCAAATCCTAGGTCCCAAAGGAGAAAAATAAAAATGGAAGCCCAGATAAGCCTGCCAAAAGACAAAAAAAAAATAGCGTCCAGGTGATAATTACCGGGATATGTCCTATATAAAGATATTCATTAACAACACTGACAAATAAAGATCCATCTTAATAATAGGAAGGAAATTGACTCCAAAGGCTAATGGATGGGTAAGTTCTATATAATAGGAATGACAATGCTCCCTAAATTAGCTTAAAGATTTAATGCAATAGCTATTTCTTAAATGGGCTGCTTTATAGAACTGGATAAAATGTTAAAGAAATTTATGTGGAAAAACAAATGAACAAGAGCAGTTAATGATCTGACTGCACGCAAAAAGATGACTCTGAAAAATGCTTCATCTATAACCAGCCAGTTGCTGTCTGCTTAGATTGGGGAAATGTTCTTTTTGGGGATGTCACTCAGGACTTGTAAGGTTCGATGCCTTCTTACACTTAGAGAAAATCTGTGCTGGACAGGTGTCCACAAGCCTTTGACCTCTTTCATTTCTTGCTCTTGGATAATATTTTCTAATGTAGTTTTCACTATCCTCCTCAGTACCTACCATTACATTAAAGCATCTGTGGATCAGAGCATACGTTTACTTAGTTTGAAGTGTGTCAAGTTCAAGGGAAAAGGGGAAAGGAGAAGACTCCTTCAGCTACTCATCCACAGCCAATACAGGCCAAGGTCACTACCAACTGAGCCTCCCTTTGGACCCTGTTCTCCAGTCATTGATGCCCCTCATGCCTGTGGTGGACATCTAGTCTCATGTGAATTGTGTCTACCCTCTCTCCTCCTGTTCCTCAGTGCCCATATGCTTCAAGGGCCTCGAGATCTCATCTCTTCTTGTCCCCCAAATCCCAGGAGTGCCAACTCCCTCCCCCCAGGAAGTTATCTCTTTGGTCCTCAGAAGCTTGAGATAGTGACCATCACTGAAGTCCTCCTTTTCTTCATCCTCTGCAGGAAGCTGCAATTATACTCATGGTAGTCCTTTTATGTGTGCTCATCCTGAGCAATGTAGAGTGAGGGAACTGGGTCGTCAACGGATTAACAAGCATTTATTAAGTGCCTTACAGGTGCCAGGCACTGTGCTAAGGGCTAGAGAGACAGAAGGAAAGGCCAGAAGAAGGAGGAGGAGGAGAAGGAGAGGGTGAGGAGGAGGAGAAGGAGGAGGAGGAGGAGAAGAAGGAGGAGGAGGAGGAGGAGAAGGAGAAGGAGAAGGAGGAGAAGGAGGAGAAGGAGAAGGAGAAGGAGAAGGAGAAGGAGAAGGAGAAGGAGAAGGAGAAGGAGAAGGAGAAGGAAAAGGAAAAGGAGAAGGTGAAGAAGAAGAAGAAGAAGAAGAAGAAGAAGAAGAAGAAGAAGTAGAAAAGAAGCAAGCCTCTATTCTCAAGGAGTTAACAATTTAATTGGGAATACAACATTCACATAACTATACACAAAAACAATATATGTAAGATAATAAGAGACAGTCTGATAGGGAAGGCACTAAGATTGAAGAGAACTGAAAAAAGTTTCTTGCAGAAGGTGGGACTTTTGGTGAGGCTTGAAGAAAGCCAAGAAACAGAGATGAGCAGGGAGAGATTCCCAGGCATGAGGAATTGCTAGAGGAAATGAATAGGAGTCAGAGATGGAACGTAGGGGCACGGAACAATGAGGAGCCCAGTATCACTGGGTGAAAGGGTATATGGAGGAGAGTAAGGGATAAGAAGGCTAGAAAGGTAGGAAAGGACCAGATTAAGAAGGGCTTTAAAAGCCAAACAGAAGATTTTACATTGGATCCCAGAGGTAATAGGGAGCCACAATAGGCTATAGGTAGTGGGGGGGGGGAAGAGAGGAGAGTGATAAAACTAATATCAAATAAAACTAAGCTAACTAATACCAGTTAAAACTAAATTTAGCTAATTTTAGTTAAATTAGTTAAAATAAAAATGAATATTAGGTAAAACTAAATTAAACTAATATTAAACTAAAAGCAGCATTTTTTTGATTCAGTTGCTTTCCGCCCACCCACAACATGGGGAGGCCCAGATCTCTTCTTCCCTCATCCTTAGCTTTACAAAGTTGTCTCTGGGACCTAATTGCCTGCCCCCACCTTCTTACCTATACAATTTCCTGATTACCTAAAGGCATAAAAAGTCCTAGCCACAAACAGTTAGGGCTCCGTAGACTTAGTGGATTTCTGAGACCGCTCAAATCACCATGTTCTTCACCATACCTGACCCCAATGACTAGACCCATTTCTGTATTGAGATGGGGCAGGACTGGCCTACAGACCTTAAGTGCTGCCATATGCTTCCTGTACATCCTTGCTATGTTAGAAAAAAGCAAACTTTCATTTGTTAACTGTTCAGTGATTTTCAAATGTTTCATTTTATCCCAGTATTAAGCCTGAACTAATAGAGTACTAACATTACAGTCACCTCCAACATGGGATGACATGGTCGTATTGGGAAGATCAGTTTGACAAGGGAGTAGAGGATGAGCTGGAAGGAGGAAAGATTTGTTGAGGCAGGGAGACCCCCCAGCAGGCTAGTGCAATAGTCCAAGTTTGAGGTGATGAGAGTCTGCACCAGCATCAGAGGAGAGAAAGCATAGTCTATGGGAGATGTTAAGAGGAATAGGTAGGTCTTGGCCACAGGTTCGATATAGGGGATGAGAAAGAATGAAGAATCAAGGGTGAGCTTATGAGCCTGGGGGACTGGGAGGATAGTGTTTCCCTCAACAGTCATAGGAAAGTTAAGAAGAGCGGAGGGCTGGCGGGGGAGATAATGTTTTGGACATGTTAAGTTTAAGATTCTGTAAGATGTCTAGTTTGAGATGTCCAATAAGCAGTCATTTGAAATTATGGTTTTTTGCTGCCTTTAGGTGTGTGATGAAACCAATGCTGTTAACTTTTTTATTTAACTCTCCAAGGAAAACCTGTTCACTCTCTCTTAGCCTATGACTTGTCGAAATCCTGGCTCAATTTACAACAAGAATGTCAATGTAAATGCAATTCTGTTCCTCCAACAATGTATTTGTCGGTCAGTTTACAAGTATTTATTAAGTGCTAACTGTGTTCCGGGGACTGTGCCAAACACTAGGATTACAAAAAATAAGGAGTAATATCCTGATTCAGACATTTGGTAGCTGTGTGACTCTGAGAAAATCAATTAACTTTTCAGTTTCCTCATAGAATGAGGATAATAAAAGCACCAACCTCACAATGTTGTTGTTAAAGATAAAACCAGATAATGCTATCATTATTCTTATCACATTCTAATGGAGGAGATAACATAAATATGTTGCTGTTCAGTTGTTTCCAACTCTCTGTAACCCCATTTGGGGTTTTCTTGGCAAAGATACTGGAATGTTTGCCATTTCCTTCAGCCTATTTTATAGATGAGGAAATTGAGGCAAATAGGGTTAAGTGACTTGCCCAGGATCAAACAGCTATTAAGTGTCTGAGGCCAGATTTTAACTCACAAAGATGAGCCTTCCTAACTCCAGGCCCTGTACTCTATCCACTGAACCACCTCACTGCTCAAATAACTATGTACATACAGGCTATATTGTTGTTCATCCTTTGTTTTTTAAGGGGACTAATAACATCATGGGATGATGTCTTAACTTGTTTGTGAATTGGATTTAAGTGAGACAGAATTGGACAGTCCTTAGCCTCACTCTCTCTTCCAGAGTCATCAAAGTTTAGTGGCAAGACAAAAGTCAAGACAACTGGTGATAGCGCAGGATGCAGTGGATGACTTTGGCATCTTCAATGTCTGACCAAGTTCTAAGCATTCCATGACACCAGCTTCAGCCGCCTTCGTAACTGTTCAAATAAATTGTTC
The DNA here is from genome assembly GCF_900497805.2 of Vombatus ursinus. Taxonomy (NCBI): domain Eukaryota; kingdom Metazoa; phylum Chordata; class Mammalia; order Diprotodontia; family Vombatidae; genus Vombatus; species Vombatus ursinus. Next base: position 58,909,033 of record NW_020954556.1, read on the forward strand.
TCATCTGTCCATTCCGCTAGCGGGGTCTTCACATGCTCGGGGTAGATATACCCCTAACTCGCCAACAAGTTTGAGGATTGTCAATTACACTCAACCATTCAGAGGAGATGAAAAGCCATCTGAAAGGGGAGGCATTAACCACTCATACCAACCAACTGATCACTAGGCAAAGATTGAACATTAAGAATGCCAGCTGTTCAAATAATATTTGTAAAATAGTTGCTTGATTGTTAGCACCCTCTGCCCCATTCTCTATCACACCACCACCATCATCACTGTGGAAGCAGAAAGGTCACCCGGGTCTAAAAGCCTTTCTGCATTTTTGTCCATTTCCTGGGTTGCTATATGGTGAGAATAATGAATTTCCCTAATGTTTGTATATGTCTAAATTTGCACTATTCCAAGTTATAATTATGTAATCATTGGTTCCAGCCCAATGGAAATACACTGTGTGAATTCAAATAATGTACCCATTTCAAGGGACTCAGTATTCACACTAATTAGGACTTAAAGATATAAGCCTGTTGGTCAGCTGTCTGATAAAGAGCCCCCCTATATTCAGTTAGACCAACTTCAAACTGCAGAAACAAGATGTTGCCAGACAACTACTCAAAGCCTTTGCAGTTCTATATAACCTTCCAAAGCTTGAATTCCATATCTTTAAGAACACAAGGTTGGAAGGGTAAGAATGCAATTTTGTTCAGGAATGTTCATTTAGGGACAAGTGGGTGAGCACAAGAAGCTCCCATGTGTTTCTGCCACAAGTCAACATTAATAGCTCGTGAATTAAAGAGACACCCTGCCTCCCCCAAGGACCCAGATCTGCTCTTTGCTCTCAGGAGCTCTCCAGAAGAAAGGGGCAAGAAAAGGACCCACCCAGGATGCCAATCTGCTCCCTTTTATAAGTCAGCGCAAAGGGTAGCTACTTCCATGACAGTCCATCCCAAAATAATAGGCACAAGTCAATTTGGTCAATATTCATGGAATCTATCCTCTTCAGGAAGTGCCAGGGGGAATCTCCCATATCCTCCAAAGAAGATTCAATTAAACTTACATCAAGAGCAACCTTCTGCATGAAGTTTTTCCTAGTCCCCTCAGCCATTCCAAATAAAGTCTCACTTCTCTGAAGGCTGTAAGTTGATCAGGGAAATATCTAAATCAGTCCATATACCATCTCACATTTTCATCAAAGATGCCATCAGTATGTGTGTACTTCATTCTCATAAAGATTTCATAAGAATAAAAAAATTATCGTAAGGATCTGGATTCATTGGGATATGCTCTCAATTGCTCTTTTTTTTTTTTTTGGTAATAATACTCTCCTGGACTTTTCCTCTCAATTTTTCAACATCTTTCCTTCTTTCCATACAAAAGCTAAATAGTCTTCACTGTCAAGGAGTTCCTTGACAGTCCAGACAGCTGACCAACAGGCTTATATCCTTAAGTCCTAATTAGTGTGAATACTGAGTCCCTTGAAATGGGTACATTATTTGAATTCACACAGTGTATTTCCATTGGGTTGGAACCAATGATTACATAATTATAACTTGAAACATGCAAATTTAGATATATACAAACATTAGGGAAATTCATTATTCTCACCATATAGCAACCCAGGAAATGGAACAGTATGCACATAATGAGATACACACAAAGCAGCTACCTCATAACAACTCTACCTCTGATTTGCTTCCTGGGACTGCATTCATCAGTGAGAACTCACCACAAACATCCAAATATGCCATCTTCTTGCAATGCCACTGTTCATTTACCTCCTCCCTGCCACCCCCTTTCTATCTCTTCCTTTGGCAACAGTAATCCAATCAATACGGCTATTACTTTTTGAAAGGGCACTCCATTGGGTTACCCTATGGCACTACTCATTATCTTTGTGATTTTACTCATCCTTGGTTATCACTCCCCTGTAGATGTTGTCTTCCCCTTTGAGAGCACAAGATCCTTGAAAGCAAAGGCTGTCTTCCTTTTGTATTTTTATCCTCAACCTTGACTATAGTCTGGAACATAGAAAAACTTAATAAATGTTTTTATCATTCATTCAAAAAAGATACAAGGTAACCTTGAAGAGAAGGCTCTAGTCGTTAAGGGTACAAGGAAAAACTTCATGCAGAAAGTTGTTCTTGAGCTAAATTTTGGAGGAAACACATAGATTCCAAGGAGAAGAAAGAAAAAGAAGAAGAAGAAGATGAAGAAGAAGAAGAGGAAGAAGAAGAAGAGAGGAAGGAGAACAGTCCAGACATGGGGTAGGAGGGAGAGGAGAGGGACAGTTAGTGCAAAGTCACAGACATGGGAAATCCTATGTCACCTGGGAGGAAAAAGAAGAAAGCCAGTATGGCTGGACTGTAGATCACATGGAAAGGAGTGACTAGTAATGAGGCTAGAAAGGTAGCAGGCACCAGATGAAGAGTTTATATTTGATCCTAGCAATAATAGGGAACCAGTGGAATTTGTGGACGGGTGGATGGAAAGCACCTGACCCAAACATAAGGTGAAATCCTAATGTTCTTTTCTTGGGACTGTATCCTGAGATCACCAAGCTGCAGTAAAAATCACTGTTAAAATGAGGAAAAGATCTCCTTAGAATGAATATCTGTGCTTACTTCAGAACTACAAGGTTTAAGGATAGACTACAGGGAAAGCCCCGTGGAATTTCAGCCTAAAGATAAATCCCTGCCTTTCCTTTGGGTGTTGCGTGAAGAGGATGTTGCAGGATCTCTCCTGTCAGGCAGCAGAGGCCATGGAATCGGCCTGCATGAGTGGTGTTTTAGATTAGGTAGTAAAAATGTCAAAACATCAGCATCAAGGATCCTCTTGATTTAGCAATATAAATTAATGGCAGAAATAACTGACTTTCTTTGTCAACAGCAGATCCATCATATTCCCTGGAGAATTTCTTAATGTTTCCACTACACAGATCAGCAATAATTAAACTAAAGGCTCTATTAACAGTCAAAATCATTAAAATAAGTTATTATGACTAATGCATTAATGGCGGGAAAATTGTCAGATAAAATCTATGAATTCCAATCCCAGATAATCAGAATGGGCTTTGGCTCTGAAACACCTTTTATTCTTCCTAGCATGCTCAAAATTGGTCTTTTGTTCATGTGAACAGACCAGGAATTACAATGGCAACTCAAGAAAAGCAAACTTATAGAAAGAGAATTTTATCTAAGCTTCCTACTGCAAGCAGTTCATCCTGAAGTTTAAAGCCAGTCCCAGATGTCTCTAAACCTTCCTCAGTAGAAAAGTCATTCCTCAGTTTAAAGATATCTCTCATCATATTAAATATTTATGAATTCATAATATTTTTTCCAGAACCATCTTATTTCTGCCTTTAACTCCCAAATCCCTACTATGAAGTAGACTTTGTGGCTCTTGTTAGAAGGAATGAAGCTAATTTTGTGTGTAATCTGGTCTACATTACAGACATAGAATTCAGTAAATATTTCTCTAGCCTTTTACGCATAACTATTTGGTTGTTGAAGCATCTTTATTACTGCCTGAAGACTAGACTAGCCTTTCCTCAGCTGTAAAATGAGGAGGTTGGATCAGAGGACCTCTAATACCCCTTCCAGCTCTAAACCTCTGCCTTTCTGATCTTAAACTTCTTTAAATAAGTTATAGCTATGTGAAGAAAAAATTCCTGGTAAAGCATGCCTTCTGCTTCTCATCAGAGAGACAGTGAACTATTGTTCGAAAAGCATTCATGGTAAGACATAGTCACTGCGTTGATTTGTTTTATTTAACTCTACCCAAAGGTTGGTCCTAACAAAATCAAAGAGAGTTGTTGGGAAATGAAAGCAATTTAAAAAATAACAATTAATAAAATATTTTTAAAACTTTCTAGGGTACAAGGCAGATGAGTTTTCTGTGATACGGTTTGCCCATTTAGTAAAGCACAGAGACACTTGGTTCAGAAGTTTAACAGGGTGTTTTTATTACAAGTCATTTTTTTTTTGGTATTGTTGCAAAAATTCCACGCCCCAAATCAACTATATCAACACAGAAGGGAATCTGGGAAAGCCCTGGAAAGACACTGAAGCAAGCTCTCCTGAAAAAAAAAATGTGGCCAAGAAGTAAGGCTGATCCAAGAAAAATCAATTTATCATGAACCTCTCATAGAAGATGGCTCTGGTATCTTGGCTACACCAAGAATTTTAGGCAGGCACACATAAAAAGTCAAACAGATTCCAGAAACAGCAGTTGGTGGTGCATGTCAGCTATAGGGGACATAACCATCTGATTTCACCAAGATTTTAGGGAAAAGGGATCAACATTGGAGGGCTGGAAGAATACTAAGGAAAGGAAAGAAAGCACCATTCATAGAAATAACTGTTTCTTATTTGCTACCAAGTTTTTGAAGCTTCTTTTGTTTAGGATCTAACTGTAATCATTCAATACTTTTTGATTACGGTAATACTTGAACAAACTCAGCTATGCCTCTGGGAAAATAAGGAAGGGTATTGAGTTTCCCTAAGGGGAGAGGAAGAGGGCAGAGGAGGGAAGTAATTAAATAAAATAGCCCTGGTTTGAATAATGCACACCTACCAACCCTCCTCAGACTGGTTTGGCAGGTTTGCCCCCAGAGGCCCAGAGTTGACTTAACTAACAGGAATGGAGCCAGGGAAGAGGTTGTATGGGTAAGTGCAGGATTAGTCAAGAGCAGGGGTTTTTAACCTGGGATCTGTGAACTTAGATGATAAAAAAAAAATTGCATATTTGGTTTCACTAGCCTCTAACCAAAATTTAGCACATCCTTCAATTATTTTAAAACACTATTCTGAGGAAGGATCTTTAGGCTTCATTGGATTGCCAAATCAATCTATGACACAAAAATGGTTAAGAACTCCTAGCCTAGGAGGTCATTGAATAATGGGGTCATAGATTGAGGGCTGGAAGAGACCTCATATGCTATCTATTTCTATCCAATCATTTTGCCAATGAGGAAACTAAAGCCCAGAGGAAGTGACTTGCCCAATTTCATACAAGTAGCAAGTGTCAGAGATGGGATTTTAACTGAGGTCTTCTGACTCCAGAGTCCAGGCCCTTTCTACAATAAGGTCAAGGCAAGAGTATTTTCCTGGAAAGGGATGAAAGAATATATAGGAGGAGAGGGTGAGTAATAGAATTGGAAGAAGAGACCAGTAGAGGCAGGGAAGGTAGACAACACCAGGTTTTGGGCAGTGAAAGGAAGGCTAGACATAGAACAGTGATTTCAGGAAATAGCAGGGTCAAGTGAAGATTTTTATGACATTTGAGCTTATAAATATGGTTTTGCCATCAGGGTTGGAACTAGTAGAAAGGGAGAGACTGGAGATAAAAAAAAAAGAGGGAAAGAATGGAATGTAGTAGATTCCCAGAGGAGACAAGAGGTGATGGAATCAAAGGCACAAGGGACTGGCCTTGACAAAGAGTAGACTCCTCTTTTTCTGAGACAAGAGCATAGGACAGGAGGACAGGTTAAGATTCATAGGTAGAGTAGGAGAGGTAGACTGGACCATGACAGACTTGATTTTCTCAATAAATTAGAAGGCAAGATCATCTTTCAAGAGGGACTGCCCATAAGGACATAATAATTTTTCTTGGATTTTCTTTGATTACCTCAAAAACCTTTGACTCAGTGAGTTGACTCAAGTGGGTTATTCACACACTACAAAAATATAGAACAGATAAAAAATGTAGTAGTATTTGATATCCACCTGAAAAGTTATTCTTGATTTAAAACATGCTCCAATATGATAATATCAAGAACAATTCACAAAAATAGTACTTTTCAAGACAATATTTGTGCCCATTGTGATTCTTTCAAGCCTTAAAATCCATTATCCCTCCAAAATAAAACTAAGTATGACTTACAAATTAAAGGAGTTGAACCAAAACACCTAATCACTAGGCATACACACACACAAAAACAGACAGACAGACAGATAGATGGATGGATGGATGGATAGATGATAAATGGATGGATGGATAGGTGTGTGTGTGTGTGTGTGTGTGTGTGTGTGTGTGACACAGAGAGAGAGAGAGAGAGAGAGATCAAGCTATATGAATCTATCAAAAAAACAAACCATTCCTTCATCTTATTGACTCTTTCTCCAGCCATACCACGATGGCATTTTTACTGGCTGATTTTATGAAGTTCTGGTGGTTGAAAAAGTAACTTATTGTAATTTCTCATAGTATTTCTTTATCAGTTAGTTTGGTGCTAGAGTAGGTATGCCTCCCATTCAGGAAGCCGTCATGGCTGGAAATCTTTTGTTTTTATTTTCCCAAGATATTTCTAAATTATCGAGTTTCATTATCATCATCTTGTCCTGAGATTCCTTGGTTGAATTTAGATCTTCTTTTTAAATATTAAGATATTTTTGATGATTTAACTTCTTTAACTCTTTCAGGGTGTTTAGTATCCATTTTAGTTTCTCCTTTGGAAAAATCTGACTTTTTCTGATGCTGCTGTTGGGAGCAATACCATTGGAACTTTTAGTGTATTTTCCTTCTGTCCTTATTCTGCTACTTTAATCCATACTATTTACCCATTGTTCTGGAGCCCTTTTTTGAGTTGTTCATTTTTTTGAATGATTTTTTTTAAATTGTATCTTGAAGATTTCTTGTAGTGTTGCTTCTTTTTCCCGTTTCTCTTGCTGGTTTTCAGGGGAGCCAGAGCATAGAGGCTCCTTTGCAACTTCTCCCTCCATAATCTTCCTGAAATTCTGGACATTCCATTTCTATATTATTGAAGCCTGCCACTGTGTTAGCTTTTTTTTTAAGTGACTGTATCACACTGTTTCATCAGCTCAAACCTGTGGTCCACTGAAAACCCGAGATCTCTTTTCCATGAATTATTGCCAAGTCAAATATCTCCCATCTGGTATTTGTATAGTTTTGTTTTTCCACTGAAATGTAGGACTTTATATTTCTTTCAGTGAAGTTTCATCTAACTGGTTTTGTCCCCATGTATCAGTCCAGCTTTTTATTTTAAAATTAGGCTTTTATTTTTAAAAAATCAAGTTATTACTTTTTTCTCTAAACAATGTAAAGTTTAAAGCTTTAAAAATACCAGATAGGATGTCAAAAGCCCTGAAATGTCTCTTATTTTTGTCAAAATGAACTCCCCAAGTGACAATTATGCTCCAGTAATGCTGCAACACCCAGATGCCCTTCAAAGGTATTGTAGCTGCATGTAACAAATACAGAAAATACATTTTATTTAGCTATATGTAAATAGTGATAGTGTGTAGGAAACTCCCCAGTTAAGAAAATTAATTTCCTTTGCCAATGAAGGTTGGCACCTTCTCTGCAACTTATAGGCTTAAAGAACTGCCTAGAACACTTGGAAGGTGAGTGACTTTTCTAACATCACACAAGCAGTTTGTGTCAGAGGCAGAATTTGAACCCAGGTCTTCCTAGTATATGCTAGCTCTCTATCACTTCTATCATTATGGTTTGGTTTTTTTTTTGTTATGTACAGCCAAACAAGATGCTAAATCATTATCATGTATCATATATTATCATATAGGAATCCAGGCTATTACTTGGGTTACAAACCCTTTCCCTATGACCCTCAACAACATCTCAAGATCCCATTGACATCCAATCATAATCCATTGGCTACAGATCTACTTGGAGCGTAAGGTGAGCCCCCACTATTGGGCCTTATCATTTTCTTTAATGACCAGTTATCTTAGATTAGAGCACTCCTAAGTATAAATCCAACAGGGACATGCTAACTTAATGGAAGCCATTTGAAGGGATAAGGTCCAGGTCCCCAGGGGACAGGAGCTTATCAGCAACCAAGCTATTTCATGAGAGAATTCAGTTGCTGTGGTAACAGTTCTGTGAGGCAAAGAGCAGAGCATATGTGGGATGCTGGGGGATGACCCTTTGAATGATGCCTGTGATTTTGCTTAGATGACTTCATTTTGACAAATATAGATATATATGCATATGTATATATGTATATATATGTGTGTACACACATATATGGATACATGTGTGTGTATGTATGTATGTATGTATGCATGTGTGTGTGTATATAATTGAGAAGTTGCCAGTAGAAAATAAATACTGTCACTGATATGGAAGTGGCAGGAAGCACAAACCCAAAGAAGTCTATGTAGGAAGGTAAGTTAGAAAAAGAAGAAGCTTTCTTTCTTTTTTGGGGGGGGGGAAAGCAATTGGGATTAAGTGACTTGCCCAGAGTCACACAGATAGTGAGAGTTCTATGTCTGAGACCACATTTGAACTCAGGTCCTCCTGATTCCAGGGCCGGTGCTCTATCCACTGAACCACCTAACTGCCCCAAGGAGAAGCTTTCTTACATACAAATGTAAAAACTATTGGGAAGCAAATGTCCTACCAGCAAGTATACAATCTGATCCAAGGTTAAGAAGGTATGTGGTGTGTATAGCCTATATCAGATTGCATGTTGTTTTGGGAAGCGGGAAAAGGAGGGAGAAAAATTTTAGAACTCAAAATCTTATAAAAGTGAATATTGAAAACTAAAAATAAAAATTTTTAAAAAGGAAAAAAAGACTGTATATGGTGGTATGTGTTGCTTTAAGTAAAGAATCTCTCTTTGCAGTCTGGGTAGGGTAAAAGTCAGACTAAAGTCCCAATATGCTAATCCTGTTCATTTTGTCCTGAAATAAGTCACCATATCCAAAAAAGAATAGCCTAGTAGACCATCCTTATACTGCCTAGATGGTATATATAACATATATATATACTGCCTATATAATATATATAACATATAAGATATAATGCCTATAATTTGTTATTTATCATTTATTAGACTCAATGTCTACCCCTGCCTGCCCTCCTCCCACACACACCAGATAAAGGAGGTGAAACTGGACTAAATCTATGAGCATCATCGTGTATCCTTAAGTGGGACTTCTTTGCATAGACGAGTTGCTCCCCAGTTATATTCCAGCTCTAGGTGCAGTGTGCGTGTCTTCATGACTTACATCTATGAGAAGGGGATATAGTTGGGGCAGAGTGTGACCTACTCAGGACCAAACTCTCTATCGTATAAATTTTGATGAATAGCTCTCCCACCAGAGCTGGGCCTAAGCACATTTAAACCTGTGGCTGAACTCCATTTTGGCTTACTTCTACCTTACCCTTTAACTTTCAATAGATACCTTGTAAGTCAGCAATACACAGCTACCAGGGAACCTTGACATGTAGCAAAAATCTGATTTCTCATCCCTTCTGCAGAGCCCAGTTCCCACCCAAGAGCTGCATAGCTACAGGTTCTACAAAGCATTCAGCTGTCAATCAATCAGCAAGCATTTATTGAATGCTTACTTTATGCCAGGCACTGGAGATCAAAAACAAAATATGAAATGGCCCATGGGCATGGCAACCATATCCCTGATAATCACAAGGATAAATAAAAAGTAAAGACATTGAAATTATTATTCAAAGCACCTAATATAAAGCTTCACATATTTTGCTTAGCAAGTATTAAAAGCACTATATAAATTCACATATTCTGCTTAGCAAGTATTAAAAGTACTATATAAATGCCATATAACAGCAACTATAAAATGATTTCAATTTGGGAAGCACTTTATAAATATTATCTCACGACAGCCCTGGGAAGCAGGTGCTATTATTATCCCCATTTTACAGATGAGGAAATTGAAGGAGGCAGAAGTTAAGTGGTTTGCCCAGATTCACATAGCTAGTAAGTGTCTGAGGTCAAATTTGAACTCAGGTTTTCCTGACTCCAGGCCTAGTGCTCTACCTATTGAGCCAACAGAAAGAGGAAAGAGGTTTATAATTGCTTTGCTGCATAGGAAGAGATGCAGAAATCTAATTAGACAACATGGTATCCTGGCGAGTGAAGGACTAACTAGGCTTGTTTGCCAATTTAGAGGTTTTTCTTTGTTTCTTCTTTTTTTTTTTTGTTTTGTTTTGGCAATTGGGGATAAGTGACTTGCCCAAGGTCACACAGCTAGTAAGTGTCAAGTGTCTGAGGCCAGATTTGAACTCAGGTCCTCCAGACTCCAAGGCCAGAGCTCTATCCACTGCGCCACCTAGCTGCCCCTCAGGTCATCTTTGTTCTGATTGGACAATGAAGCATCCTTGTGAATGAATAGTTAGCCAGAGACAGCCAACCTAATGAGGTTTACAGTTCATTGGCTTAGAGAAAACCGCTGGTCAATTGAGCAGGACAACACTTCTTCAATGCCCTTTTAAGGATGAATATAAGTTGAAGAGTTTAAAAATTCTATATCAGTCCTAGTAGAGAAAAGAATGTGTCCAACTGGAGAACAGTGAAGACTAGCTGCCTCGTGCACTTCCCTGCCAGGTATCTGTAAGGGTGTGCCCACTTTTCCCCAAAGAATCTATGGTCCTTGATGGAGGAATGTCACCCAGGTTTATATGTTCATTGTAATATATTTATCATCTCAGGATTTGCTTTAATATGAGCACCTATGATGTTGTTATTAATTCTTTTGCTTTATTACTAATTAAATGGTCGTGTTTAAAAATCTAAAAACTATCACCATTGTGAGTGGCTGGTTCGTTTAAATGGAAATTCACCGGTGGGAACTCAGGGGCTAAAGGGATGAGTAGAGATAGTTTATTTCCCCTCTCGGCAGGATGGAGTAAGTAATCCAACCTAGAGATTAAGCAGGTATCCATACACCATGTATGAAAGTTTTAAATTGCTATAGTGTATGCAGACAGCTACATACATGTTACACATGTGCCCGCTGAATTTTATTCTTGAAGAAGAATTCTAAAAGTCCGTATCTGAGGGTTCTCAATAATTGAAACAGGAATAACATCACTAGAATCATAGAACATTAGAGCTGAATGGAACCTTGAAAATCATCTTTTCTAACACCATCACGGTATAGACTGGGACATTCAGATCCAAACAGATTTAAGTGACTCTCCATTGGAAACATTGGACTAGAAACCAGAATGCTGGATTAGGAAACAAAGAACCACAGGGCAAGGCCTGGCTGTCAGTCTAACGTGTTTTCTGTCCCCTACGCTAAATCTCCTCTCAAGAAATCCTGTTCCCAGTCTCACATCCTTGAACTCAGAGCCCTCTCTCTGATGTATAACACCTGTGTGACCCTGGGCAAGTCATTTAACCTCTCAGCATTCTAGGAATCTCTCTAAGACTGGAAGTGGTGAGGGAGGTAGAGGGCGTTTCATCTGGTAAATCCCTACACTGATGTAATCCCAGGCCTGGTCCTTATCCCACATTCTTTACTGTCCTACTCTAAATGATGGCATGGAGTTGGGTGACTCAGTATTCTCAAGGACTAAATCAACAGAGCATAAGCTCCATCAGGCTTTACAAAACTGAATACAAGACCAGCAATGGGCCAATCTAGCTAAGTTCAGAGAGTCTCCTCACCAGGAATTTGATCACCAGCTGACAAAATCTTTTGATTACAGCAACTCATGAAACTGCCTAATACAGTATGGAAGGCTTGAGATCTGCCCAAGTGTAGGCAGTCCCCAGATGGATGAAATCATGGATCTTTTCAAGCACTGAAGTGTGCTTCAAGAGGAAGGGAAAAAATTGGAGACCTCACCCTTAACTTCAAATGAACTCACTGGGCCACCATTTCACGAACATATGAATGTTGTGTTGCTTTTATCTTATTTTGGGCTATGGGAACCACAGCAATTGTTATCACAGTTAACCTCCTCCTCCACTGTCATCTTCCTTCCTACTTTCTAGAGACCATCCATCCTCTATGATTCCATTCCTCTAAATTGAGTCTGGGCACCAACTTTGAAATCTACTCAACCACATTGGAATTAATTGATTTAGTAACCAATATTAAACCAAAATAAACTACAACCCCAGTGCCTTGAAGGGATTTTGGAGAAGTGATAACTTATTAATGACATATATCTCTGTAATGATTGCTGCTCCATTTAGGATGCTTAGAAATGAAAATAATGCTCATAACTTTAAAGGTTCTGTTTGTATTGGGATCACTGCACCATAGATTTTACAGCTTACAGGAACTTTAGAGGTCAATGAGTCTGATTCATTTGAGAAGTAAAGAAATTGTAGCCCAGAAAGGGTGAGTGATTTGCCAAAGGTTACCCAAGTACTCAGTGGCAGTGCCTGGATTCTAACTTCAGATCCAGTGCTTTTTCAATCATGACATACTTCTTAAGCATGGTGATTTGGTCCAATGGATTGGACCCATGTCAACCCAAAGAGAATTTCCAGCATAGACAATGATGGGTACACGGGTAACCAATGCAATGGCAAAATCTCTTTTACCTCCTGATTAAACTGCTTTTTCTCCCTTGTGCCTTTTACTACAAATCAAATACCATTACGACTGGCTCCTATTAAGTCACTAATATCCAACCCCCAAGGTGTCTTAATTTACAACAGATTTCATACTTTGCCTAACCCTCTGCACAGCCATGCCTGTTGGGAAAATTATAACTTCCAGGTTCAGAAGGGTAATGCCACTGTGAGTCTCTATCCTAGCAGTAAGTCAGGGTGGGAAATAGGTGTAGAACTCTCACAGGCCTAATTAGCCTAATTGAGCCTTGAAACAAAGCAGTTAGTAAAAGCTTGTTGAATGTCAAAATGTATTTTAATGAAAGATTTTTTCATTTAAAAAGCATTTATTTTTTCTCCTTCTCACCTCCCCCCACTCCTTGACTGGGGAAAAAAAAGGAAAGAAAAACAAAAGAGTTGTAACAAATATGCAAAACAAACTCTCCTTTTGGCTGTGTCCAAAAATGTGACTCATTCTGTATATTTAGTCCGTCACTTCTCTGGAAGGAGGTAGGTATAATTCTTCATCATTGGTCCTCTGCAATATCATGGCCAGGCATTGTACTAATTAAAATTTGCATTGACTTTCATTAGGGTGAGTTATCAATTTAGGATGGCATTCTCTTCTTGGCTACCATTTCAGATTTTCTCCTTCTTTCCCTTCTGTTATATAATCCATCCCCCCTCCCCCTCCCACCTTTGGAAAGAACCAACATTCTTAAATAGTGAGTAGCTCTACAAGGGAAAACAATGACCCTAGAGTAGGCAGCTTCCCCACTAAGGAATCTCTATGGATGGTTTTACCCTGACTTGGATTTTCTTGCCTCTACTTGGCTTTAAGGTAGAGACTTTCACACCCAGAGAGAATTATAGCTTTGAATATTGATCCATGTACTACCTGCATTCGGGCAGCTACTAGTATCCTGAATGCTAAATACAGTAGAATGTAGGCAAAATGTGGGGCAGGAGTTTGGACTGGGGGCTGAGGCCAGGCCATACAAAGAAACCACTACCCTTAGCTCATGCCTCACTGTAGGAAACCAGGAAACACCAGGCTCCATCTATACAGTCTAGAAAACAAAGTAATTTGGGGTGCTACTTTGGGATACCCTTACGACAGGGCATAGTGCCTATTAAAAAATACAGTGAGGATTAGCTCCCATAATGGGAACTGACAGTCTCTTTGATCCATTCTCAGGGAAAAGAGAGAGATGAATGCTTTCCCAACTCTAATTTCAGGACAGCCAGAGGTTGAAGATAGCAGTGAGAAGTCCAAGAGGCCCCTGGGTTTGTCATTTCCCAGAAGCAAACTGGCAGACCAGGCTACCTGCCAGCTCCCCATTAGCACATTTCTGTGGTCTGGTTTGACAGCCAGGTAACCAACTTCAGGTTTCCAGCATGTAAGAACATAATCCAACAATGCAAACTGAGGTAACAATAGCAGACTTTTCTCTGCATGGAGGTACCATCAGCTCCTTATAAGGAAAAGCCATGAAAAATCACGAGGCTTATCCCCCCATCTCCTCTCCTTTTGTTGTAACAACCCAATGTGACCAAATTCCATCTTGCCTATTTTTAAGAAATTTCCATCTATTTCATGTCAGCCCTCGTAAGGAAGAAGAAAACAAGTGAAAAATCTAGAAATACTTTATTTCTTCAGTTGAAATAATACACAAATCCATCCTACAGGGCTGAATCTAATTGTCTCTCTGAGAGTACAAAATTGTCCATCAGAGGAATGATTTACATTCTATAATAAATATGGCTATAACTGCGCTCTCAAAACACGTCTTTAGAGCCATCAGTCAGTCTCACACCAAATGCCATATCAGAAGCATATCCAAATGGGTCCCTGAAAAACTATTGTAGACTCAGTCCTTACTGGAACACCAACCTCTTACCATATAGAGATTGCGCCAAGTATTTTTGCCACAAGAAATCACATACCTAAGTCAAGAATTCATTCTTTTGCCTGGTTAATCCCCAGATTGTTACAGTGCAATGAGGGAGGTACACAAAGACTAGCCAGCCTAATTACAATCTACTGGCAATGACAACACCATTATGCCTCATTAAATATCCTGCCTCTACAAATAACCAAAATGGCAGAACCATACAATCCAGCTGCTGTGGCTGTTTTCTCAACTTCAGTGAAAGAATTTCTATCTTTAGCTGTGGTGTTTATTTCTATTAGCAGAGTGCTTGAAGTATCCTGCCTTCCCAATTGTTCTTCATCTCCCCCTCCCCTTTTCCTCCTTGTAGAGTGAGTGCTATAATCTGGCCTTCTTAAATGCTCCAAAAGAGAGTTGGTTCATACTTTGGAAAGATATGAGCATTCTTCATCCATTTGTTGATGTGCTGATGATTCTATGACTGCCTATTGTTGATTGACAGTCTTCTTTACTGTTGTCTCTTCCTCATGATTTAAAGCCAGGGCCCCCACATCCAATAGTTATCTCTTCCTACATACCTTCCTTCTGGCCCTTCTCTTGAAAAACCAATTAATGCTAATGACCACACCAGTAATTATTTTTTTTCTGCTCAGTTTGGTACCAAAGAGGAACAGACTACCAGCACCTTCACTTTTATTTTTTTTTCCCACTCTGCATCTGCTGCCCTACCTGATTTCAACTCTATGGAACAAGATACCCTCCCCAGGATAAGCTTATTACTTCTAAACTCACCACCATGCTGCTAACTCAAGCCTTGATTGAAACCACCATCTTCAGCTTCCTCTCCCCTCTGATTAAAGAGAGGGCTGGAGGGTGGTACCAAATTCCTCCCAATGTCTTCTTTATAGAGGGTAGAAACTGGATTCAACACACTCTGCTCTGCAACGTCGTTTCATCTCTACAGAACAAAATGTCCCCCTCCTCCCTTTCCTGATTCCTTCTATGTGTTGTCTCTCCCTTTAGATTGTAAATGCCTTGAGGGCAAGGACTATCTTTCTTTCTTATTAATTATATCCCTAGAAATTAGCCCAATTCCTGGGACATAGTAGGTGCTTAATAAATGTTTATTGGATTGGGTTGAATATTTTCTTGTGGCTTTCCTGACTGGAGTAGAGATTTGAATTTATAAGTACTGTCTACCAAGGGCTTCTCTTTTCCCTTATAAACAAGGGCCCCTGTAATGTCCTATTCATAGCATGGAGGTTACTGGTCTGCACATTACTCTGAGTTACCTTAACTTAAGGTTAGTTGTTAGACAGTGAAATTCTGAACAGGATCAAATCTTGAACCTGTAGGCCAGCTTCAGGGAAGATATGTCAGCCTGATTTCCAGGCCAACCAATTAACATCTGTCAAAACTCTTGCAACCTGGACACAACTTTCTGCAGAGGCCATGTTGACTAAATCAAAAATTACTTGTCCTGGGTAATCTCTTGCTTGACATTTCAGTTCAAAAAATTTTCTGCCTGACCAACCCTCCTTCCAAAAGTCTCCTTGCCACTTTGTTCCATGATAGTCCAGAGTGGTATATTCCACTTCCCCACTAAACTATAGCATATATCTTGAGTCCCCAGAATCAATCAAGGCTTGTGGTTATTTTGTCTTCCCCAGTGGTCCCTGGCCCCAGGTAAAAAGTCCTTCAAGCAAGCAAAATCAATGAAGAAGTCTTTATCATGGCCATGACCTGGGGTCTTGCTTCCCTGCCCATGGCAAGCCTGACCCATAGGATCAGGGCAGGTCCTCTGATTCTAAGTCTAGGATCGTGTTGCAGACACCTGGGTAGTATACAGGTTAGAGTGCTGGACTTTAAGTCAGGAAGCCATTTAGAAAGCAGGAACTGTCTTTTGCCTTTCCTTGTATCCCCAGATCTTAGCACAATGCCTGGCAAAATATAAGCCCTGAAAATATGCTTGTTGTTGATGATAATCCTTATTTATTATTATTATTATAAGCAACCTACTTCTCTCATCCCAGTATAGCCACATCTAACTATTGCATGCAATAGGAATATGCTGGAAAGGTCAGGAATCTTGCTTTAAATATCTCATAGATAATTCTTCTTTTGGAGTCTTCCCTCTTAAATCAAAAGAAATGCTCATCCCAGGACTGTCCTTCCTGATTTTCTTATCACAAAGACAACTAACCTTGGTCTGTTTCCAAGTTAGGAGGTTATACTCAATAATGAAGAAAGTCTGGTATCTGCTCCTGATGCTTTTTAAAGATGAGTAGAGGTGTGACAGGAGGCCTGGGAAGACAGGAGGAGGCCTGTATTTGGCAGCAACATAATTACTAGGGCTTAAAGAATCAATGCCCAAGATATCTAAAATCAAGTCAACAAATTGGTGTTTACTATGACTCAAGGGCTATGCTGAGTCCTGGGGATGGAAAGAATAGCGAAAATGTGGTCTCTGTCCTGATATTCTAATGGAGGAGAACAATTATAAACATATAAGATATACACAAGGTAAATTGGAAATCATTTCAGAGGGAAAGCATGAGTAGTGGATGACAATTAAGGAGGAAGGGAAGGCTTCTTAAAAGAAGAGGGATTTGAGTTTAGTCTTGAGGAAAGTCAGGGGACCCAAGAGGAAGGAATGAAGAGAGGGCATTCTAGGCATGGGAGACAGCTAGCCCAAAGACATGGAGTCATGAGATGGAGTGTCCTATACAAGGGACAGAAAGAAGGCCAGTGTCACCAGACAGAGAGAGGAAGGTACCAAATGCACAGGGGAAATCTGAGTCCTTACCAATTCTTTAAAAATATGATGAAGAAATTATCGACCCATTTATCTGTTTTATTATAATTTTTAAATCTTCAGGAGAACATATGGTGGGGAAAATACAAGGAAACAAGCAGTATTTTGGAATATAAATGATATTCAAAAGCAGACTACATCTTTACAGTCACACAACTGAAAGATGAAGAGAATGCAAAATCCCACTGTGTTCCTTGAGGACTATTAAAAAAACCCGATGAGGTAGAGCTAAATGTTGCCTCCAGGATGTATTTTCCATGCACATGCTAAAACTTTGTTCTGAGTTTTAATATCAAGTGACAATGATTAAAACTGAGTTTTAATATCAATATTTATTGATTGATTCACTAAGGCAAAAAACAGATATATGCTTGCCAAAAGTATTTGCCATTGTCATGGAAAGATACATCAGCTCAAAGAGTTATTTAAAAGTGACCTTGTGCTGATGACATCAGCCCCAGAACATCCTAGAGCTTTCTGACAGATGTAAAGGAAGGCCACCAGGACACTGGGTAGATTCCCTCACAAAAGAATGACAAGCCAGTTAGGAAGGGAGAGTTGCTGGTAGTTGTCAAGATCTGGAAAGGCTTCAGGTAGACGATGGTACATCAGCAGTCGCTCAAGGAAGAGTGGGATTCAGGAAGTGGAGATGAGCAGGTAGTGCTTCTCATGTCCATGGGTCACCAGTACAAAGGCAAAGAGATGGAGAATGGAGAGGTCAGTTTAACTGGGCCATAGAATGTCTTAAAGGGAGAAATGTGTATGTAATACAATGAGGCCAGAAAAGTTGATTGGATCCAGATTGTGGAAGGCTTTAAAAGCCAAGCAGAGGAATTTATATTTGATACCAGAGACAATAGAGAGACACCAGAATTTATTGAGTAGAGAACTGACCTGGTCAAGTCTGCACTTAAGGAAAATTTCTTTGGCAGCTGTGTGGAAGATGAACTGGACAAGGGAGAAATGAGGCCAATTCAGAGGCTATTACAATAGTGGGGTCTATGGAGTGTTTAGGGACAGCTAACACCTCTGGTATTTGGGTTGCCAAGCCCTTTTCAGGACTGCCCATCCACCTTTGGGATCCTCTTGTCACCCAATTCTCACCTGTGACTCCAAGAAGCTGTAGCACGTGCAGCAGCCACACCCTGGTAAAACCATCTTGGTAAATGGGTCAAATCAGGTTGAAGGTAACTGATGGACCTCCAAATGGTTGGTAAATTAGGAGGATGTCTACCTCAAGCATGTGAATACTTCCCCTGATGGAATGGGTGGATGAGAAAAATCTGTTCCAACGGCCAGGCAATAGGAGGCGCTGTGGAGGGCTTAGAGCTCGGTCAGACTTCAAAGATGCCAAGGTCATCCACAGCATCCTGGGCCATTACCAGTCATCTAGATCTTTATTTTCTGCAACTCTGCCTCACTTAAATCCAATTCCAGTGCAAGTCACTGTTTCTTTTCAAAACAAAAGACGAACAACATTGGAATAATCTAGAGGAGAAGCAGTAAGTGCCTTTCCCAGACAAAGTATTAGAGATACAAAGAAAGGCAAAGAAAAATACTAAAAATCCTAGGGGAAAGCATCCTTGTATGTTGGGTAAATCTTCTGTGGGAGACTCAAGGAAGAAGAGAAGGGCACAATCTCAGAAGATATAAATGGGATGTAACCAGCTCCACTGGAGGGAATGCCCACAGCAAGGATCATGAATGCATGAAGGCATCCAAAGTGAACAGGGAAGGATTCTGGGTATATGTATGTTTTTCCAGTTTCCATAAGAAATAATTGAGTTAATATTATCTTCCAGAAGTAAATCAAACTCCCCCAAACTGATATCAGGCCAAGATTCCTTCCGCAGACTCCCTCGCCTTCCTGCCTTTGCCTCCCCCCACCTCCCTCCAACCTGCATTGCTATAATTCCCAGCATTCCCTACACACTGGGCCACGCCCATGCCTGTCACTCACACACACACACACACACACACACACACACACACACACACACACTCACACGTTTAATAATACACAATAGACTGTTAACAGACAAGGCATTACCTCCTTGCCTTGGCTCTCAAAGAACCTGGAATGCATTGGGTTCCTGATAGCATCCTCCCCCAGCTAGTTCCTACGGTTTGAGGCCAGAGATAAAATTTTTATGGGAAATCAGAAACTCAGGGTCTTCAGGAATTCAAGAAGCTTAATCTTGTCAACTTTGTCTTATTTTGGACATGCTGTGCCCAGTGTTGCTTTTTTTTCATTTCGAATTCTTGCCTAGTTCAGTTTTAAAACAGCCAATTACTCTAATTACAAGTGTCTTTTCCTTTAGATGCATCTTCTCAAATCATAGTCGGTTACATTTTCAAGACAATTTTCTCTTTCTTATTGAACTTTTAAAGCTTAACTTTTTATTTGCCTAGTTTGATATTAATGTTGTTTTATTATTATTATCATCATCACTATTCCTACTAAAATAGCTTATGAAGTTTACTATTTCTCATAGACTTCCTATAAATAATGAAGGAAGGAGAGCTATCTACTTCCCTTCTTCCAAAGGCTTCTAGTATTTCCTGGAGCTATATAATAATTGCTGCTGCTGCTATTACCACAATTACCAATATTATACAAATGAATATATTATATATAAATTGTATGTCTTATATAACATATATTATTAACCTAATATGTTATATGTAATATATAACTAACATGTTATATCATTTATAACTAAAATACTACATTATCTAACTTATACATAATATATAACTAATATGTATGTTTTATATAACATATAACTAATATAGTATATATAACATAACTATATTATATAAGTTATCTATCATATGTAACATAAAATGACTAGGTTATATAGCTATGTTATAACTATAGTATACGGTCATATATACAGTATGTTATATTGTATGATATATAATGTCTAACATATACTAATATGATATATAATGCAATATTATCTATGATTATATTATAGACTAATATGATATATTATACAAGATAATAATAATGAAGTTCCTTTAATATCCATATGATACGAAATATAAAATAATTCCACGAACAAATAAAAACCAATGAGAACTTTAGTAGCGATATACCATTTTTCTCCCTTATTAGAATCATAGGTCTATAGAAGGAAGCTCAAAGGTTGCCTAATCCAACCCCTTCATTTTACATATGAGAAATTGAGGCCCAGGGAGGTTACAGGGTTTTATATTATTAATACTTGTGTTTCCCTCCAATTCTATCCCATTGACTGATATATACACATATATATGTATATGTATGTATGTGTATATATGTATATGTATGTATATATATAGGGTGTGGGGGGGTGTATGTATATATACATATGTATATATGTATATATCAGGTACTCAGTAAATATTTCTCGCAATGAATTGATTTGAAATGAACAAATATGTGCAAGAAAAAAATGGTAGAAAAACAACTTGCTACTTGCAATACTTGTCACTTTATTTTTAATATCAAAGATTTAGTATACCAGCAATCCAGATATCCTGAGGTTCAGAGGAATTAAGTACATCTTAATAATTGAGCAAGTAATAATAACATTTAATTTATACTTTGGGAAAGCATAAAACATGTACCTTATTACAACAACTCAGCAAGGTGTTTCACTACTGCTAAATGAATTTCCTGTATTATTTCCAAAGTTCACTTTGTATTATAAAAGAATACCAAGTAGTCCTAGAAGACACTCTGTGCATCACTAGGATTTCACTGAAGAGGATATATGTACCATGTAAGAGCTGAATTCAACAGGAACCTACCACACAAATAAGATGAAAGAGGTATAATAATTTGCATTAACAGTACATGTTATTGAAAGCTTATAAACCTTGATTGCTTTTAGTAACCACATTGAGCCATTCTCCTTTTTGAAAATCCTTCCCCCAACCCGAAACTCAAGTCATTTATATGTCCATCATTATTTCTGGTACCCTATTAGCAAAAAATTCTTCCATATATCCCTGAAGCAAGTCTGATTTCAATAGAACCATAATTAAGATGGAAGTAATTCAGGTTTTGCCCAAGGATGCCAGCATCCAATAGTGCCTGGAAAGGCCTTTTACAGAAGATGGGATTTGAGCTGGGTTTAAGGGAAGCCAAGAGGTAGAGATGAGGAGAGAGAGTTCCAGGCTTGGGGAGACAGCCTGTGAAAATGCCCACAGTCAGGAGACAGACAGGAGCGTGTTGGAAGCAGCTCATATAGGCTTTAAAAAGCCAGTTGTTAAATTTTCAGTGCAAATATTTATACCTTGGAAATCAGCAGATGCTACAAATCAGGACTTAATTTATAGTTTTGTTGCTTGCCTAGACTTAAGAAAGCGATGGAGAAAATGTTGATAGATTCTGCTTCTGGGAGCCAAGATGGTGGAGTAAAAAGAAAGTCGCTCTCACCATCCCTTATTAACCTCTGTAAGCCCAGAAAATATCACCCCAGGGAAAAGGCTGAACCAGCAGAGAGACTGGGTGCAGCAGTCCCAGTAGCTTGAGGGATTAAAGGGAAAAGCCCCTCTTGCCCTGCAGGAAGGGGAGCAGTACAGAACAGGAGGCGTTCCAGCAAGCTAGTGGAAAGCCCCACCTCAGCATACCAGGAAGAGATCCTGAACCCCAGGTGGTGGAGCAGGTAAACACCAAAACCAGGACCCCAGAGTGCCTCAGTAAGGGCAGGGGAACCAATAGAAACTTGCTCAAAAAATCACCATGTGCCTCAGCATTCTATGGCAACCAAGTCTCCCAGTGCCTCAGCAAAACTCTGGAAACCACAGCTCTAAGGGGGAATTTAAAAGTCAAATGAGAGAGGTAGAGGAGTCCTTTAAAAGTACAATTGGCCAATTGGAAAAAAGTACACTGAAGAAAACAAGTCCCTAAAACACACAATTGGCCTACTGGAAAAAAAGTACAATGAAGAAAATAAATCCCTTAAAAATACAATTGACCAATTGGAGAAGAAAGTACAAAATCTAACAGAAAAAAACAATATGTTAAAAATTAGAATTGAACAAATGGAAACTAATGACTCTATGAGAGAGCAAGAATTTTGTTTCAAACAGAAACAAAAAAATGAAAAAATAGATGAAAACGTAAAATACCTCATGGGTAAAACAGCTGACCTGGAAAATTGATCATGGAGAGACAATTTAAAAATTATAGGCCTACCTGAAAGTCATGATGAAAAAAAGAGCCTGGACAATATCCTTCAGGAAATCATAAAGGAAAACTGCCCTGAAGTCCTAGAACCTGAAGGTAAAATAACTATAGAAAGAATCCATCACTCCCCGCCTGAAAGAAATTCCAAATTGAAAACACCAAGGAATATAATAGCTAAATTCCAAAATTACCAGATAAAAGAGAAATTACTGCAGGCAATCAGAAAGAAACAATTTAAATATCATGGAACCACAGTCAGGATTACACAGGACCTTGCAGCCTCTACATTAAAAGACCTTATGGCATGCAACATGATATTCCATAAGGCAAAGGAGCTTGGAATGCAGCCAAGGATTAACTACCCAGTGAAAATGAGCATGATTTTTCAGGGAAGGAGATGGATATTCAACGAAATAGGGGACTTCCAAACGTTCCTGATAAAAAGACCAGAGCTCAACAAAAAATTTGGTCTTCAAGTACAAGATTCAAGAGAGACATAAAAAGGTAAATGGGACAGAAAGATACAATATGTTGTTAATAAGGGCAAAATGTTTACATCCCTACAAGGGAAGATGACACTTGCAACTCTTGAGAACTGTATTGTTATTATACCATGTTAAAGGAGTATACATAAAGGGGGTGGATATAAGTTGACTTTGATGTAATGATAAAAAAAAAAATTTAATCAAGTGGGTTAAATGGATCCAAGTTAGTGGATTAGTCTGAGCTAAGAAAATGTACTGAGAAAGGAGGATGCAGACAAGGGTAAATTACATTATAGAAAAAGACACAAAAACCTATTAGAGCAGAGGTAAAGAAGGGAGGGGGATGTGCATTGTTTGAACCTTAATCTCATCAAATTTGGCTCAAGAAGGGAATAACATAATCAGTTAGGTATAGAAATCTAACTTGCACTATAGGTAGTAGGAGGGGAAAGGGGAAAGAAAAGAGAGGGGGGATAGAATGGAGGGAAGAAGCAGTAAGGGTAAAAGGGAAGAAAAGGGAAAGGGATAATAGAAGGGAGGTGGGACCCAAGCAAAACACTAGTGGGGGGGGAGGAGAAAGGAGAAAGAAAAGCATAAACAGGGGGGACAAAAGGATGGAGAAAAAGACACAGATAGTAATCATAACTGTAAATGTAAATGGGATGAACTCTCCCATAAAATGGAAGCGTGTAGCAGATTGGATTAAAAACCATAATCCTACAATATGTTGTTTACAGGAAACACATTTGAAAAAGAGTGACACATACAGGGTAAAGGTAAAAGCCTGGAGCAAAATATATTATGCTTCAGTTGAAGTAAAAAAAAAGCAGGGGTAGCAATCCTTATCTCAGACAAAGCAAAAGTAAAAATAGATCTTATCAAAAGAGGTAAGGAAGGAAACTACATCCTGCTAAAAGGCACCATAGACAATGAAGTAATATTACTAAACATATATGCACCAAATGGTATAGCATCCAGATTCTTAGAGGAGAAGTTCAGGGAGTTACAGGAAGAAATAGACAGCAAAACTATACTAGTGGGGGACCTCAACCTCCCCCTCTCTGAACCAGATGAATCTAACTACAAAATAAACAAGAAAGAAGTTAAGGAGGTGAATAGAACATTAGAAAAGTTAGGTATGATAGACCTGTGGAGAAAACTGAATGGGGATAGAAGGGAATATACTTTTTTCTCGGTGGTACATGGAACATGCACTAAAATTGACAATGTACTGGGGCATAAAAACCTCACAATCCAATGCAGAAAGGCAGAAATATTAAATGCATCCTTTTCAGATCATGATGCAATAAAAATTATATGTAACAAAGGGCCATGGAAAGATAGACTAAAAAATAATTGGAAACTAAATAATCTAATCCTAAAAAATGATTGGGTCAAAGAACAAATCATAGAAACAATCAATAATTTCATTCAAGAGAATGACAATAATGAGACAACATACCAAAACTTATAGGATGCAGCAAAAGCAGTTCTTAGGGGAAGTTTTATATATCTAAATGCCTACATAAATAAAATAGAAAAAGAGGAGATCAATGAACTGGGCATACAACTGAAAAAACTAGAAAAAGAACATATTAAAAATCATCAATTAAACACCAAAGTAGAAATATTGAAAACCAAAGGAAAAATTAATAAAATTGAGATTAAGAAAACTATTGAACTAATAAATAAAACTAAGAGGTGGTTTTATGAAAAAACCAATAAAATAGATAAACCTTTGGTTAATCTAATTAAAAAAAAGAAAGAAGAAAACCAAATTACTAGTATCAAGAATGAAAAGGGTGAAACTACCACCAAGGAAGAGGAAATTAAAACAACAATTAGGAATTATTTTGCCCAACTATATGCCAACAAATTTGACAATCTTAGTGAAATGGATATATATTTACAAAAATATAAATTGCCCAGATTAACAGAAGAGGAAGTAAAATACTTAAATAACCCCATCTCAGAAAAAGAAATCGAACAAGTCATTGATGAACTCCCTAGGAAAACATCTCCAGGGTCAGATGGATTTACATGTGAATTCTATCAAACATTTAAAGAACAATTAATTCCAATACTATATAATCTATTTGGTAAAATAGGTAAAGAAGGAATCTTATCAAATTCTTTTTATGATACAAATATGGTGCTGATACCTAAACCAGGAAGAGTCAAAACAGAGAAAGACAATTAGAGACCAATTTATCTAATGAATATCGATGCAAAAATTTTAAACAAAATATTAGCAAACAGATTACAGCAACTTATCACATGAATAATACACTATGACCAGGTAGGGTTTATACCAGGAATGCAGGGCTGGTTCAATATAAGGCAAACTATCAGCATAATCCATCATATCAACACCAAAACTAACAGAAATCACATGATCATCTCAATAGATGCAGAAAAAGTTTTTGACAAAATACAACACCCATTCCTATTAAAAACACTAGAGAGCATAGGTATAAATGGAGTCTTCCTTAAAATAATAAATAGCATCTATCTAAAACCTTCAGCAAGCATAATACGTAATGGGGACAAGCTAGAAGCATTTCCAATAAGATCGGGGGTGAAACAAGGGTGTCCATTACCACCACTCTTATTCAACACCATCCTGGAAACGTTAGCTTTAGCAATAAGAGAAGAAAAAGACATTGAAGGCATTAGAATAGGCAAAGAAGAAACAAAGCTATCACTCTTTGCAGATGACATGATGTTATACTTAGAGAATCCCAGAGAACCAAGTAAAAAACTACTTGAAATAATAAACAACTTTAGCAAAGTTGTAGGCTATAAAATAAACCCACATAAATCATCGGCATTTCCATATATTACCAACAAAACCCAACAGCAAGAGATAGGAAGAGAAATTCCATTTAAACTTACTGCAGACATTATAAAATATTTAGTAGTCTACCTCCGGAAACAAACCCAGGAACTCTATGAACACAATTACAAAACACTTTTCACACAAATAAAATCAGATCTAAATAATTAGAAAAGCATCAGTTGCTCATGGGTGGGCCGAGCTAATATAATAAAAATGACAATTCTACCTAAGCTAATTTACTTATTCAGTGCCATACCAATCAAACTACCAAAAAATTATTTTATAGAATTAGAAAAAATAATAACAAGAATCATTTGGAAGAACAAAAGGTCCAGAATATCAAGAGAACTAATGAAAAGAAATGCAGGGGAAGGTGGCCTAGCCATTCCAGATCTTAAATTGTATTATAAAGCAGCAATCATCAAAACTGCTTGGTACTGGCTAAGAAATAGAGTGGTGGATCAGTGGAATAGGTTAAGTATGCAAGACACAGTAGTCAATGACTATAGTAATATATTATTTGATAAACCCAAAGACTCCAGCTTCTGGGATAAGAACCAACTCTTTGAAAAAAACTGCTGGGAAAACTGGAAAAGAGTATGGCAGAAACTAGGCATAAACCAAAATCTCATACCACATACCAAAATAAAATCAAAATGGGTACATGATTTAGATGTAAAGGCTGATACTATAAGCAAACTGAGAGAGCAAGGAATAGTTTACCTGTCAGATCTAGGGAGAACAGAAAAGTTCATGACCAAACAGGAGATAGAGAACATTACGAAAAGCAAAATAGATAATTTTGATTACATTAAATTGAAAAGTTTTTGCACAAACAAAGCCAATGCAACTAAGATTAGAAGGAAGGTAGAAAATTGGGAAAGAATTTTTACAACCAGTCTCTCTGATAAGGGCCTCATTTCTAAAATATATAGAGAATTAAGTCAA
The DNA here is from genome assembly GCF_900497805.2 of Vombatus ursinus. Lineage (NCBI taxonomy): Eukaryota > Metazoa > Chordata > Mammalia > Diprotodontia > Vombatidae > Vombatus > Vombatus ursinus. The sequence goes on from NW_020954556.1 coordinate 58,935,498, forward strand.
ATTTATAAGAATAGAAGCCATTCCCCAATTGATAAGTGGTCAAAGGATATGAACAGACAGTTCTCAGATGAAGAAATTAAAGCCATCTATAGTCATATGAAAAAAATGCTCTAAATCACTATTGATTAGAGAAATGCAAATCAAAACAACTCTGAGGTACCACATCACACCTATCAGAATGGCCAACATGACAATACAGGAAAATGATAAATGTTGGAGAGGATGTGGTAAAATTGGAACACTAATGCATTGTTGGTGGAGTTGTGAAATGATCCAACCATTTTGGAGAGCAATTTGGAACTATTCCCAAAGGGCTATAAAAATGTGCATACCCTTTGACCCAGCAATAGCACTTCTAGGGCTATATCCCAAAGAGATCACACAAATGGGAAAAGGACCTACATGTACAAAAAATATTCCTAACAGCTCTTTTTGTGGTGGCAAAAAATTGGAAATTGAGAGGATGCCCATCAATTGGGGAATAGCTGAGCAAGTTGTGATGGAATTGTGATGGAATATTAATGTGATGGAATGCTATTGTGCTATAAGAAATGATGAACAGGCTGACCTCAGAAAAACCTGGGAAGACTTGTATGGTCTGATGCTGAGTGAGGTGAGCAGAACCAAGAGAATGTTGCACACAATAACAGCTACATTGTGTGATGACTAATCTTGATAAACTTAACCCTTCCTGGCAATACAAGGACCTAAGACATCTCCAGAAGCCTTGTGATGGAAAATGCTACCCACACCCAAAGAAAGAACTATGGAAGCTGAATTGTTATTTTTTTTCTCTTCTGTTGAGTTTTGTTTCCTCTTTCTGATGGTTCCTCCTATTGGTTTTAATTTCTACTTACAACATCACTAATGTGAAAATATGTTTAATATGAATGTAAATGTATAGCCTATATCAGATTGTGCGCCGTCTTGGGGAGGGTGGTGGGGAGGAAGGGGGAGAAAGGTTTTAAACTCAAAAGCATATGGAAGTGATTATTGATAAATCAAAATAAATTAATTAAAAAATTGAAAAAAAAAAGAAATTCTGAAGAGGACATTTTCAACAAACCCACATCTGGAACCGCAAAAGGGAATATGAACTGGTCTGAAGCCCAAAAAGCCTTCTTAGAAGAGCTCAAGAAGGATTTTAAAGTCAAATAAGAAAGGTAGAAGAAAAATTGGGAAAAGAAATGAGAGGTATGCAAGAAAGAGTCAATAGCTTGGAGAAGGAAGGACACAAATTAACTGTAGAAAACAAGCCTTTATAAAATACAATTGGCCAACTGGAAAAAAAAAGTACACTGAAGAAAATGCCTTATAAAGCAGAATTGGCCAAATGGAGAAGAAGGTACAAAATCTGATAGAAGAAAACAATTTGTTAAAAATAAGAATTGGGCAAGTGGAAGCTAATGACTCTGTGAGAGAGTGAGAATCAGTCAAACAGAAACAAAAGAATGAAAAAATAGATGAAAACATAAAATACCTCATTGGTAAAACAACTGACCTGGAAAATAGATCCAGGAGAGACAATTTAAAAATTATTGGTCTACCTGAAAACCATGATGAAAAAAAAGAACCTGGACACCATCTTTCAGGAAATCATCAAGGAAAACTGCCCTGAGGTCCTAGAACCAGAGGGTAAAATAGTCATAGAAGGAATCCACCAATCACCTCCTGAAAGAGATTCCAAATTGAAAACACAAAGGAATATAGTAGTCAAATTCCAAAATTACCAGGTCAAAGAGAAAATACTGCAAGCAACCAGAAAGAGAAAATATTGACAATGCTGACTAAACTTTTAAGTGTATCTTGTGTATGTTTTTTTTTTTTCCTCCAGACACGAGGCAGTTAAACATTTCCCAGAACATCCCTGAGACAAAGTGTCTTGTGTGAGGAGCAGCAAGAAGGCTGGCATAGCTGTATCCTATAGTACAGAGAGAAGAATAAGGCATAAGGAGCCTGAAAAGGTGGGAAGGGACCAGGTTGGGAAGGACTTTAAAAACCAGAGAACCCTATATTTGAGCCTGGAGATAATACTGAGCCACGGAGTTTATTGAGTATGGGAATGGTAGATTAGGTCTATCTCTCACTAAAAATTAATAAATTGGATTTCTTGTTTTTCAGTGAATCACACTAGAGCTTGATTAGTGTGAAATCAGTCCATCAGAACTTCATCATCAGTGCAATGATCTAAGACAATTCCAAAAGACTTATGATGGAAAATGCTGTCCACATCCAGAAAAAGAACTATGGAGTCTGAATGCAAATTGAAGCACTATCTTTCCTTTTTTTGTTTGTTTGTTTTTTTTGTTTGTTTTTCTTTCTCATGGTTTTTCCCTTTGGTTCTAATTCTTCTTTATAACAAGACTAATGTGGATGTATGTTTAATATGATTGTACATGTATGACCTATATCAGATTGTACACTATCTTGGAGAGGGGGGAGAGGAAAAAGGGGGAGAAAATTTAAAACTCAAAATCTTGTAAAGGTGAATGTTGAAAACTAGAAATAAATAAATAAATATTTTTTAAAAATTTTTAAAAAGAACTTTGTCATCCCTTGTTGAATGAATAACATCAAATTCTTGAAATAATAACACTAAGGACTAGACTAGGCCCAAAGCGACTCCTGCCAAAGTTCAGCCACGTGCCCAGGCCCTGCCCAAAATAACCACCTGAAGTCTAAATCACTTTAGTATAAGAAACAGACTCTAGAAAATAATCCCTTTTTGGTGAAAGATCAGAACCTAGCATGTAAACTTAGCCTTCCACTTTGCATTAAACAAATGATTCATCCTAATCTATACTTAAAACCTTGTGGGCCCCCAGGCTTCCTATCTAAAGTGTGCAAAAGGAACCCAAGAAAGTAAGGAGGCAATGAAGTTGAGGGCCTCTTCTTAGTGAGTCCTCAAATATGCATAGTTAGGCCTCCTTATCAATGGACCAATAAGGGGAAATAGTCAAATATCTCTCTGCCTTCATTCCCTAGTGTTTTCTCACAAGGTCACTTAGTGAATGTGTTATTTGAACCCTCAGGATAATATACAGAACTTAACCAGATGATGGAGCCATCCTTGCTGCTAGGTGACCTTCTTTATCCATAGCCTCTCTTCTAATCTACTGATGAGAAGAAAGAAAAAAAAAGTAAACAGGGATAAGGGGAGTATAGTGGGAATGTCCTCTCCATCTTTAGACTAGTTGACTGACTAGCCACATGTCTTTCTCTTCCCCAGACTCCATGTGTGGTTTCTCTAATTCAAGTCCTCATTTACCTCCCTCAGGGTGTCCAGCAGATGAACTCACATGGGTGACAAAGCTTGGCTACTTCAGAAGGCACAGTGCAAACATAAATAAATATGGTTCCCCACCACACATGTCATTTCTCTTCTGCTTTCTCATTACTCACTTTCCATGGTTCTCTGATAGCTCTAACATGCTATCTTACCTCCAGACATTAACTCTTTTTAACAAATTGTACTATTAAATTAATGAAATACAAATGATATGAAAATAATAGCCAAAGTCTGGTCTGAGGATCAAAGGATTTTAGGGTTGGAAAGAATCTTACTGATTACTGATTTTACAGAGAAAACAGAGGTGCAGAGATTAAGTGTTCTGACCAAAGTCATATGCATAGTTAGCAGAAGAGTTGGGATATGAACCTAGGTACAATGAAAATCTCCTTACATTTTCCTTTATATCGCACTGATAAATTATATCATACACAGCAACAGAAGTCATTCTTCATTTTATGAATTTAATGCAAACACACAAATCTGTATTTTGCCATAAGAGATTTGTTTTCAAATCTGGCCTCAGACTACCCTAGAGAATCAATTAAAAATTAGTTGAAACAATTAACAACTTTACCAAAGTTGCAAACCCATATAAATCATCAGCATTTCTTTATATTACTAACAAAGCAAGCAAGACACAGAAAGAGAAATTTTATTTAAAATAATTGTAGACAATATTAAATACTCTGGAGTTTATTTGCCAATATAAATCCAGGAACTATATAAACAAATTCACAAAACACTTTTCACACAAAGATTGGTCTAAACAATTGGAAAAAACATTAATTATAGGTAGTCTGAGCCAACATAATAAAAGTGACAATTCTATATAAATTAATTTACTTATTCAGTGTCATACCAATCAAACTGCCAAAAATTATTTTATAGCACTAGAAAAAATAATAACAAAATTCATCTGGAAGAACAAAAAGTCAAGAATATCAAGGGAATCAATGAAAAAAAATTTAAAAGAAGGCAGCCCAGCAGTATGAGATTTCAAACTATATTACAAAGTGGTAATTATCAAAAACAATCTGTTATAGAGTGTCAGATCAGTGGAACAGATAAGGCACACAATATACAGAAGTAAATGACCATAGTAATCTAGTGTCTGATAAACTCAAAGATCCAAGCTCTTGGGGCAAAAACGCACTATTCAACAAAAACTGCTGGGAAAACTAGAAAACAGTCTGGAAGAAACTAGAATAACCAAAATCTCATATCATATATCAAGATAAGGTCAAAATGGGTACATGATTTAGACATAAAGGGTAATACCATAAGCAAATTAGAGGAGTATGGAAAAAAATTACCTGTCAGATCTGTGGATAAAGGGAAGAGTTTATGACCAAACAAGAGAGAAAAAGGATCATGACAAATAAAATGGATAATTTTGATTATGTGAAATTAAAAAGGTTTTGCACAAACAAAACCAATGCAACCAAAATTAGAAGGAAGGCAGAAAACTGAAGCAAAATTTTTACAGCAAGTTTCTCTGATAAAGGCCTCATTTTTCAAACATATAAGAGCTGAGTCAAATTTACAAATTTACAAAATTTACAAAAATAAAAGTCATCCTCCAATTGATGAATGGTAAAGGATATAAATAGGATGTTTTCAGAAGAAGAAATTAAAACAATCAATAGTCATAGGAAAAAATGCTCTAAATCACTGTTGATTAGAGAAATGCAAATTAAACATATAACTGTGAGGTACCACCCCACGCTTATCACATGGGTTAACATGATAGAAAAGGAAAAGGACAAATGCTGAAGGGTATGTGGGAAAATAGACACTAGAGCACTATTGGTGGAGTCTTGAAGTGGTTAAACCATTCTGAAGAACAATTGGGAACTATGCCCAAAGAGCTATAAATCTGCAGATTTCCTTTGACTCAGCAATGCCACTACTGTATCCATATCCCAAAGAGATTTAAAAAAAAACAAAACAAAGGAAAAGGGCCTATATGCACAAAAATATTTATAGCAGTTCTTTTAGTGGTGGCAAAGAATTGGAAATTGAGGGGATGTCCAAAAATTGAGGAATGACTGAATAAGTTGTGGCATATGATTGTGATGAAATACTATTACACTAGAAGAAATGACAAGCAGGATGATTTCAGAAAAACCTGGGAAGACTTCTATGAACTGATGGAAAGTGAAGTGAGAAGAATCAGGAGAACATTGTATATAGAAACAGTAATATTGGAATGATGATTAACTGTGACAGACATAGCTACTCTAATCAATACAGTGATCTAAGACAATTCCAAAAGATTCATGATGAAAAATGCTAGCTACCTCCAGAGAGAATTGATGAACTCTGAATGCAGATTTAAGCATACTTTTTTTTTTTACTTTATTCTTCTTGGTTTTTTTTTCAACTTATCTAATATGGAAATATGTTTTGCATGACTTGGCATGTATAATAGACATCATATTGCTTGCCTTCTCAATGGGTGGAGGAGGGCTAAAAGAAGGGAGAGAATTTGGAACTCAGAATTTTTTTAAATAAATTTTAAAAATAAATATATGTATTTTTAAAATTCCACTCGAGTATAAACAATGAAAAAAGGAAATATAATTTTCTCTTTAACATTTTCTTAGAAATAAATAAATATACTGGTATCCAAAATGTATGGGTTATCACTATAGGTTATGGTGGTGTGCCCTAAGATCATAAGTTCATAGATTTAGAGCCAGAAGGGATAACAGACATCACCTACCCCAAACTTCTTGTTTTACGGAAAGGGAAAGTGTGTCTCAGAGAGATAAAAATGATTTGCCCAAGGTCACAGAGGTAATATTTAGCAAATCTAAGATTCTCACCCAGACCCTGACTCCAAATTCAGTGGTCTTTCCATTGTATCACCTTGCCTTCTTTAATATAGTCTGGACAGAATCAACTTAGTCCTTATTACCATCCACATCAAGTTCTGGACAACTTTCATTCATTCATTCAATAAACATCGATTAAGCACTGACTATCTCCTGGGCACTATGTTAACAACAAAAATTGATCTTTGAAATGAGGACTCTGATAAATTGTACTTTATGCTATTCTAGTACTTGGGGCAAATCATTTGACCCTTTGGACCACAGTTTCCTCATGTATAGAATGGAGATTATAATGCCAGCCCTGCCAACCTTATAAGTTGACTATCATTGCTGCGTTAAAGATCCTTATTTTGAGTTAGAACCTGAGACATGGCGCTGACTCAAAAGAGTCACCTTGAATTGGGGGATTGCACTTCCACTTTCCTTGTCAATAAGGTCATCATTGACGTGTAGACTTGGTCATAGTTCCATTTTCCCTGACTTGATAGCTGTGAAAGTAGCAGAGGGTTTCCTAGGAAGCAAATCGGGTCCCTGGAGCAGAGAGGTGCTCCATTATAATTTCTCAACTCCCTCCAACATGCAATTAACACTTATGACGTCTGGGACGAGGTGGCAGAGATCCGGGTCTGTACTAGCTAATGATGTTTGTGCTGTTATCCATTGGGATGCTAATGATAATTAGTGGAAGAATGGGCAGATGTTCTGTTTCTCTAAAAAAGATTTTACTAGCAATCAACTTAAATCTATCAAACAGAGTGAATGTTGGAATAAAAAGAGCAGGGTTGGGATAAAGAGGACACTGGTTACAAACTTTTGCCCAGTTCAGAGTCAGAATAGGACTCATAATTGTCCCCTAAATGTACCAGCTCCCTTACTTTTAAGCCAGGCAACCACACATTTCTGATCTTTCTTCCCCATAACTTGCTTTCCCCCCAAACTTTAGTTCAAGTACTTCATATTTTGAAATGAATTTAAAATAAATTGATCAATAAATTGACTCAGTGGATTCAGTCCCATTGATGATGAATAGTTCACTAATGCAAATGACTGGACCTCCACAGTTTGGCTCCCACTTTCCCTTCCAGTCATATTCCATGTTACTCCTCTTTGAGCACTTTCCAGTCTAGTCTAACTTTCTCCTGTATACAACACTCCATCTTTGACCTCCATATCTTTTAAATAAGAGGTTTCTCCCTTCTGAAATGTATTCCCTCCTCACCTTGACCTCCAAAAATCTCCAGGTTCCTTCAAAGCACAATTGTCTTTCCTGGTATCACTCTCTCCAGATGTTATCACTCTCTCCCTCTTGAAACTTCTTTTTTTTTTTATTATACTTACACTTTTTATGTATATGTCTGTGTATATAATTATATCTCCCCAGAAGAACATATAGCTTTTTGAGAATAGAAATTTTCATTTTACTGAAGATACTTAGGTGATATAATGAATAGAGCACTGGATTTTAAGTTTAAAATTCTGTTTCAGGCACATTCAAGCTGTGTTTCCCCACCAGGTAATAATAGATAGGTAGCTTGCAGGGTTGCTGTTATGATTGTTGTTTGTCCTTCATTTTCAAAGAAGACCATGACATCAGGGAGATGATGCTGTGACTTGCAAATGAATTGGATTTAAGTGCTGTGCAAAGTCACCAGCCTCACTTTCTCCTCCAGAGCCATCTGGGTCCGGTGGCAAGATATAGATCAGGAGGACTGGAGATGGCCCCTCAGGGTTATTGTAAGCACCAAATGAGATAATCTTTGTAAAGCACTTTGCATCCCTTACAGAGCAATATAAAGGCGATCACTTCTGCCTTTGTATCCTCAGGACCTGGAGCAGGGTACCAGACGCAGTCATTTAATAAATATTTGTTGAATTAAATTGAATCGGATTGAATTACAGCTTCGTCCATATGTGTTTCAGACACTCAATGCCAGAATGCAGGATTAGAATCTGAGCTCATTGTGGGGAGAACCCTGAACTAGTCATCAGGAGACTGGAATTCTAGCTCACACTGTCATCAGTTTGCACTGTGGCCTTGGCTACGTACAATACTGAGATGGGATGAGGGGCTAGAAATAGCATTGAATTGTGATTCAGGAGGCCCTTATTAGATCAATTCCAGTGGCTCCTTATTGCTTCCAGCATCAAATAGAAAAGCCTTTGCTTGTATAACAAGGTCTTTTCCTGTCTTTTCAAGATACTTACACCTTAAATCTTCCCACTCCAACACCACCACTATCACCACCAAACACACACATACTTTGTGATCTAGTGACAGCAGCCTCCATGCTATTCTATACATTCAGTCTCCTAACTCTGAGTATTTTCACTGGCTCTTCACTCTTCCTGGAATATTCTGTCCCTCTTCAACTCCATGTCCTGTCTTCCCTGGCTTCCTTCAAGTCTCAGCTAAAGGCCCACCTTCCACAGGAAGCCTTTCTGGTTCCCCCTTAACTTTAGTGCTTTCCCTCTGTTGATTATTTATCCTGTATTATTTATCCTGTATGTTTAAACCAAACTACTTGCATATCATCTCCTCCAACTGTGAGCTCCTTGAAAGCAGGGACTGTCTTTTATCTTTCTTTGCATTCCCATCACTTAGCACGTGCATGGTACACAGTAGGTGCTTAATAAATGCCAGTTGACTGACTGGATTCTTTGTCTGGCTCTGAAATAACTGGTTGTGTGACCTTGAATGATAATAGCAATACTATGCTTTGAGATTTGCAAAGTGCTCTGCATATATGATCTGAGTTCATCTTCACAACAACCCTGAGAAGTAGGTGGTGTTGTTCTCCCCATTTTACAGATGAGAAACTGAGGCTGAAGAGAGGTGAAATGAGACTTGCCCAGACTCTCATAGCTAATAAGTGTCTGAGGCCAGTTTTGAACTCAGGTATTCCTGACTCCATGCCCTGAGTCTAGCCACTGTACTATCTAGCTGCCTTGAGCAAGTCTCTCCAACTCTGAAGATCTCATTTTTCCTCATTTGTTATATGAGGTGGGACTAGATGATCTCTAAGAAACCTCCCAGCCGTAACAGTCTGAGACTCCATAGTGAGTCACAACCCTCTTGGTGCTACACATGCCTCATCTGTAAAATGGGGCCAATTATCTGACTTCCCACGACTGTGTGAAACAAACATCATAACATGTGGGAAAAGTGTTTCGAAAAGACCCTGCCTGACAAATTTAAAATATTATTGTCTCATCAATGGGCAGCAATTCATTTGACTTGAATGAAGGGAGAAAGCTTGGTTCAAGGTGAATTTGTTGGATAGCGACCAGGAACATGAACAGCCAAGCCTTGGCTTGGGGTCCCATGATTCCATACTGTAAGAGCTACCCCACTCCCCCAACCTCTGCCAAAACATATAAACCTCTTTGAATTACAGGAGCAGCAGACTCTGATTATAGGCAATTTTCCTTTGTTTCTTTTAATTTATGGATGACCAGGAATGCTGCAGTGTTCTCTGCAAAACATTCCCAGAAGCTCCACAACACCAGCAAGATCTTCCTTTATGGTCATCTTGCTCTGAATAAGATTTTTGTTTTAATTTAATTCAAATTTATTTTATTTTGGGTCTGGGGTTTTGTTGTTGGGGTATTTCGTTTTGTTTGGTCTTTTTTGGATATGAATAGTTGCGGTTAGGACCAGCTCTAAAGTACAGCCCTGAGACACAATGGGTTATTATGGGCATTCCCGTAGTTGAAGCCTGAGATACTAAATCTTTGGCCTGATGATGGGGGAAGAAGGTTTTGGCTCATTCCAAAGAGGAAAAGGCTCTGTGGCTCTCATTCCAGGATGACAGCCCCCATAAAAGATAGAGGGGTAGCGGATGTAGGCGGGAAGAAGTCAAGAGTCATAAACACCTCTTTTCATCTTCTAGACAGTACCTACTATTTTGCAAACTTTGCAAATGGGAGTGAGGGGAAACAACTTTTCCTCAAGAAAGCACCTTGACTTGGTGCTGCTGGGTACATATAAACACTACAGTTGACCACCACAACCCTTAATTAGAGAGTTGCTTTGGATTGAGGTCTCCCCTGGATGGGTTAATTACAAGACACCATTTCCTTTCTAAGTGGAGGCAACCTCAACACTATCCTTCTTTCCTGGACTTCAAAACAATTGTCAGTGGGAGACCTTATCAGGCCTCTTAAAGGCTCTTCATTTGTAAAGGGAAGGTAAAGAGGATTTCACATTAGACTCCTGATGCTGGGATCACCAGTGGATTGTCCATACTTTGGGTAATTCAAAGTCTCCATCCATGTCAGTCTCCTCAACACCCACCCCTGTCCTCTGCCCAGTCTCTCTTCTTTAAAGCCTTCCATCCACATAGAAAGGACCATAAAATACGTGGCAATGAGTAAAAAATGATCACAATGGATAATAATCATGGCAAATCTGTGAAGCAGATGACAATCTCAAATATACATGCAGAATATATTTTATGTGGTTCTTTATGGAAAGACAAATTTCTCCAATCTTGACTGCTCTGCTCATTGTAATTTTTAACAAATGGATTTCTTGGAATAAGCATTTTTAAAAGGAAAAAAAAGCTATACGTAGAACTTCAGGAGACTCAAGTTCTAACTGGAGATCTACTCAGTAGGAAGACTCCAGACAATGTAAGTTTGAGTCTCCTTCTTGAGGAAAAAGACTCCAATGGAGGAATAACTTCTAGTCACTGGATTAATGTCTAGAGATAGTGTCTAAGAATTAAGTTCGTTGTTCTTGAATGGGGGAGTGGGAAAGGAATCCAATTTCATAATTAGAGGTCAATCTTATGTGTCAATGAGGGGAAAAAATCAAGAGTGACTAGAGAATGGGTACTTATCCTGTACCTCTCTTCCTTGTATAAGAGGCACAAAGGAAGTGCTCAATAAATGATGAACGATTGACTCAATCCTCATACCCTTTAGTCCAGCTGTTTTCAAAGGATATGCTTCAGTTGCATGGAAATTACCTTTGTAACCAAATGCTTCCCCATAGGGTAGCCATGGCAAAGAATAATGAATAAAAAGAATGGCAAAGAATAAAGACTTTTTTTCTAAAGTTTGAGATGTGTTGCTATAGATCATGGCAAAGATAAAGCTCTATAGCTGATTATATAGGGTGGTGGAGGGAAGGAATATAATTCTATAAAAAAATATGGTTTTCAAAGTTGAGACAACAAAGATCTTAGGGCAGCCAAGTAGCACAGTGGATAGAGTGATGGACTTGGAATCAGGAAGACCTGAGTTTTAATATTTTCTCAATCAGTAGACAGGAGAACCAGGAGAGAGTAGTGTTTTGAAAACCTAGAAAGAAGAGAATGTCAAGGAGCAGACAGTCAAAGGCTGCAGAAAGGTCAAGGAGAATGAGGAATGAGAAAAGGCCATTGGATTTGGCAACTAAAGAGATCATTGGTGACTTTGGAGAGATCAATTTTAATGATAAGGTCAGATAAGGTCAGAAGCTAAATTGTAAAGGATTAAGAAGAGAGTGAAAGGAGAGAAAATGGAGACATCTATTGTAGATGGCCTTTTTGAGGAGTTTAGCTACAAAGGGTAAAAGAGATATAGGATGATAGCTAGGATAGAAGGCTCTGGTGAGAGATTTTTTTTTTTTAGGATGAGAGAGACATGGGCATGTTTGTAGGCAGTAGCAAAGGAGCCCATAAACTGGGAGAGATTGAAAATAAGTGATAAACTGTGGATGGTAGAGGGGAAATCTTTTGGAGAAGATGGGATGGAATAGGATAGCTTGGGCAGGTACAGAGGTTAACCTTCATAAGGAGTAAGGCTACCTATTCTTATGAGACAGGGTGAAAGAGGAGATAGTGGCAGAAAGCATCTGAATGATAGGAGATGAAGAAGAGAGGAGAAAAGGAAGCTCATGGCAAATGGACTCAATATTTTTGGTAAAATGTCAGGCAAGGTTCTCAGCAGAGAGGGTGGGCGAAAGAGGAGTCATGGGAGGTTTGAGGAAGAATGAAAAGGTTTGCAAGAGCTGCTGTGAAGAGTGGAACAGTAGCTAGATAAGGGTGCTGTAGTAGGATTGCCTGGCAGCAGTGAGGCCCCAGTTGAAGTTATGTAACACAAATTGTAGTGGGCCCAATCAGAAGAATTACATGAGATTTTCTACCTACTTTTAGCAGCACATGTGTAGGATTGAAGATGGAAGATGGTGGAAGTGATCCAAGGCTTGAAAGGGTGCAGTCAGCTAAATCACACATCTAGTAAGTGACTGGGGTCAGATATGAACTTAGGTCTTCCTGACTCTAGGTTCATTGCTCTATCTACTGCACCATCTGGCTGCCTCTGCACAGGAGAAAAGGGTTGCTCAGGTGTGCACTGGAGAGCTCTCACCACTCATAGAAGGAAAGAAAACAAGGAAGGAAAGGAGGAGGCAGAAGAGAAGAAATGAAGATGTATGCATGTGTGGATGGATGAATGAATGGATCTATTAATTAATTAATTTTAAAAAACACTTATTGCACTTAACCAGATGGTCTTCAAGTAAATCAATCTGTATATGTTTAATTTGATGCCTAGGTTTTTCTGAATGAGTATATGCTATAAAAGTGATATTTTGAGCAATATTCTAGTCAAATACTTTGAAAATATGAATTAATAATTAATAATGAACATCTATTCAGTACCTACTATGTAAGGTATTCCGAAAATCTTAGTGTAGTTTTAAGCTATTAAATATTAAAATGTCTATGTGTCAGGCACTATGTACCACGCTTTTATAGTTTCGGAATAACAGACATCAAAATGAAGTGACTTTGGAACACTTAGGAAGGACAAAAAGGTAAAATACCTTCTTGATCAATAAACTCACTTTCGCTCCTTTAATTCAATTACAGTCAACAAATATTAAGCATTTACTATGTGTGAGACATTAGGCTAGGCATCGGGATACAAAAACTAAAACAGCTGGGATGACATTTTGGGAAGCGTCTGCTCTTAAAATATTTCTGTAAAACCTTTCTGATTCAATCTAATCAGTAGGAACATTAGTCTGAATTAGGCAAAAATGTGAATTAAGGAATATTTTAAAATAAATGAAGCTTTTCTCAGGAGTTGCTTGTTTAGCCATATTGTAGATGCTATGTGAAATCAGTATATTAAGAATCCTTCTTTTTAGTCATCCTTGCAATAAAATATTTACACATCTATACAATAAGTATCTCTGGATATCCAATATTCTCTTTGTTGCTACCATATCTCTTCACACAATAAAAATATTCTATTTTAATACAATTTTCCCTTCCCTTATTCCTTTATTCCCTCTTGGTGCTTTTGGTTATCCATTTTCTAATATAGTTACCAAAAATCATGTTGTCGTTGTTTGTCCTTGATTCTCAAAGAGCAATGACATCAAGAGGGTAATGTCTTGATTTGTGTGCGAATTGGATTTAAGTGAGGTAGAGCTGTGAAAAGTAGTCAGCCTCACTCTCTCCTCCAGAGTCATCGAAGTCCAGTAGCAAGACATGAGTCAAGACAACTGGTGATGGCCCAAGATGCAGTGGGTGACTGGATGAATGAACAAAAGAATGGATGGATGGATGGATGGATGGATGGATGGATGGATGGATGGATGAAAAAGCATTCCTTAAGTGCTGCCTATGGACCAAACACTGTGCTAAATTAAGCATATAAATACAAAGGGAAGACTGTGTTTGTTCTTAAGGAGCTTCCATTCTAATGGAGGAGAAAGAGCAAATAGAGGAATGCTGGTGGCACGTTCCATTTGAGGTTTACAAAGTTAACATATCCTTTCCAGGAGCAACAATTGTAGAGTTGATTTGATTATAGATCCAGAATTGGAAAGGTAAGGAGGGAGTAAAAAATAAATTCTCCACCAATGGCACCTCTAGAGCATTTATGTTAGGGAGCCGAGAAATGCTTCATTTCCTGAATTATGTTTGTCTATACCAATTTCTGTTCTTGTTTTATTTTTTGTAGGTTTGTTTTGTTTGCTTTGTTTTGGTTTTGTCCAGATCTATGATTTTATCAGCATAGGCTATGCCCATTATGGAAACTGGCTCATGCACATCCTCAACTCAGACACGACTCAGTCTTAGAAAGCTGCCTGCACACTGAAAGTTCCTAGTCTGTGCTCACACAGACAGCATATTTCAGAGTTAAGAATTCAGCTCAGGTTTTCCCAACTGTAAGGCCAGCCTTTCATCCACAACACTGTGCTGACTCTTATCTTCTCACTTAATACATATAATATAATGAAACCTCTATGATAATTTTCCAAGGGACTAATAAAGCACTGGACATTTCTTCTGTGTTTTCAAAAGAAAACAGTAGATGCTGTACCTTATCTACATAACAATAGCTTTTATTTGTCCTTACAACCCAAAGTGGGTAGTGTAAGTATTGTTATTCCCATTTACAGATGAGGAAAATAAGGTTCAGAGATGCTGGCTTGCCTAGGGCCACATGACAAGCAAGTATCGGACACTTCCAACTCCAATTAGTGTTCTTACCCTGATAGGAGACTGTTAGTCAAATCTATAAAGGGTGGGCATAAAACATAGAGAAAAATAAAACATAAATTATCAACACATATATGTTTTAGGTGTTTAAGGTAGCAATTAGCTATTAGGTGCTTCATTTCTTATTAAGCCTTAATCACTGAATAGGCTTTGCCTCAGTCAAACTGAGACCCATTAAGGACTTTGACTTGAAAAGACCAAGATCCCCACTGTATCCTAGGCCATTTCCAGTTGTCCTGATCTGTATCTGGCCACTGGACCCAGATGGCTCGGGAAGAGAAAGTGAGGCTGGGGACTTTGTACAGCCCTCCTTCACTTAAATCCAATTCACTTGTGTGTCATGGCATCACTTTCCTGATGTCAGAGTCCTCTTTGAGAATGAAGGACAAATAGCAAGCAAGTTACTATAAGGTGGTGTGATGCATAGACTGCTTACCTGGAGTTAAGAAGACTTGATTTCAAATCTGGCCTTAGACACTCACTAGCCTATGTAACCCTGGACAAGTCACTTAATCTCTGTCTGCCTCGGCTACCTCAACTGTAAAATGAGGATAATAATAGCAACTACCCCTCAACATTGTTGTGAGGGTCAAATGAGATAATATCTGTAAAGCACTTAGCAGAGTTCCTGGCATTAGTAGGAGTTTAATAAATAGATAAATCCCCTCCCCTTATCTGCCTACTTCTCCATTAGATTGTGAGTTCCTCAAAGGCACAGACCCTCTGGTGCCTTTCCTTATAGCTCAAGTGCTTAGTACAGTGACTGGCACGTAATGGTCAATTATTTATTGACTGACTAATGGGTGGGATAATAATAATAAGCAGTATTATATATTATAATTGTATTATATTACATATTATTATAAGCACTATTATTATAACTCTTTTATATAGCACTTTAAGGTTTTCAAAGCCCTTTACAAATTTCATTTCATCTGATCCTCACAACAGGGTAATAAAATAGGCGCTATTATTCCTATTTTACAGATGGTGAAAGTGAGGCTAAGAGAGTTCAGATGACTATGCCCAAGGTCATACAGTTAGTAACTGAGGAAGGATTCAGGCTCAGATATTCCTGACTCCTAGTCCAGCACTCTATCCACTACTCAAGAATAGCTTCTTCCTTTTGTCACTTACAGATTGGTTGTACTAACAATACAAACACTTTACATAGAATGATAGAGTATAAGACATCATTTACTTGATGTAAACTAAGACTCTTGGGCTCTGGTCAGATGTGCCTGCTTAACCTTGCCTGTGGGCTCAGTTCTAGCCAGGGACAGGGAAAATAGAAGGATCTCCTGCCTTAGAAGACTTCAGACTGCCATCAAAGTAGTTTCCACACTGGTGTCCCTCTACCTATTGCCAACTTATTCTGAAGCCCCTTTGTCCTGGCACAAGCACTGTACTCTGACAGTCAGTCCCAAGCACATCTCCACAAGTGACTAGCCTAACTCTTAATCTTAATCTCCATAGCCTGATACCCCCTGCTTGGGACACTTATTTTCCTTCCCTGCCTTTCAAACCAATTCCATTCAGTTTTTTTTAAATATATTAAGTGCTTCCTATTTATGGAGTTTTCCCACCAACAGAATTCCCAAAAATGGGGATTGGAAAATCAAGATAGCCACTTCTTTAGACCCTATACCTTAATGCCTGTGTTACTTTAGTTCCACCTTGAGGAAGCAGCATAATATAGATCATTTCTTTTTTTTCTTCCTAACCTACAGTAATGCCAGGGAGTGTTTGGCTTTCCATGCTCGTTCCTCCACTGACATGCAGTAGGATTGCTCTTGGTTCAAGTCAAGTCATATACCAGGCACTGTGCTAAGTGCTGAAGATACAAAAAGAAGCAAAAGACTGTCTCTGCTTTCAAAGAACTCCCAGTCTAATGGGGGAGACAACTTGCAAACAATTATGTACAAACAAGATATAGACAGGATAAATTAGAGATAATCCATAGAAGGAAGGCATTAGCGTTAAGGAGAATCAAGAAATGCTTCTTATAGGAGGCAATATTTCAGCTGAGACTTGAAGGAAGCCAGGGAAGCCAGGAGGGAGAGTTGAGGAGGGGAAGAATTCCAGGCATGTTGGATAGACAGTGAAAACACTTTGATTCTTGCAATGGAGAGTCTTGTTCAAGAGAACGGTGTCACTGGATTGAAGAGTAAGTGTGGGGAGAGGGGTGTTGTAAGGTATAAGAAAAAAGGAAAGGTAGGAAGGTGGTGGGTCATGGAGGCTTTATAAGCCTAACAGAAGATTTTATATTTGATCCTAAAAGTAGGGAGCCAAAAAGTTTATCGAGTGGAGGGTGACATGGTCAGACTTTAGGAAGGGCAATTTGACAGCTGAATGAAAGATGAATTAAATTGGGGAAAGACTTGTGGGAGGGAAACTAGCCAGCAAATTATTGTGATAGTCCAGGTGTGAAATACTAAGGACCTGTACCATGATGGTGCCACTCTCAGAGGAGAGAAGGGTCATTGATGAGAGATATTATGAAGATGGAATGTACAACATTTGGCAACTGATTGGATATAGGGGGTGAGAGAGAGTGAGGAGTCAAGGGTGACACCTAAATTGTGAGTCTGAGTGACTGGGAGAAAGGTGGTACCTCCAAGGAAATTGGGAAGAGAGGAAGTTTTGGGGGGAAAGATAATGAGTTCAGTTTGGGGCACGTTGAGTTTAAGATGTCTATAGGACATCCAATTTGAGATGCCTAATGGGTTGGAATGGTGCCTAATGAGGATGCCTAATCCAATTGGAGATGCAAGAAAGAAGGTGAGCAGAGAGGTTAGGGTTGGACAAATAAATCTGAGAACCATCTGCATAGAGATGATAGTTGAGTCTGTGGGCGCTGATAAGATTTTAATAACTCCATCCATTCGGCCTAAAACTCATGGGGCAATTGAGGACAAATTGACATCATTTGTCAAGCTTCAACAGAAAAACCACAGGAACCGCTGAAGTGTTGGGTGGGGGGAGACACAGTACAATACCTGAAGCTAGGAGGAGGAAGGCGACATGGTTAAGTGGAAAGAAACTTTGGAGCCAAATGATCTGGCTTCTAATCCTGCCTCTGCCATTATGAGATGGGTAACCTTGGGCAAGTCATTTAACACCTCTAGGCCCCCTTGCCTCATGTGTAAAATAAGAAAATTGGGCTAGATGACCTCTGAAGTCCTTTTTAGCTCTAAATCTGTGATCTTGAGGATGTCAGATCTTCTTTCTCTAAAAGAGACAGAAAACAGAGACATTCTCTATCTCTAAGAGTGTTGAGACCAGCTTCAAGAGAAGGATGGGATTTGTTCTTGACTTACTTTTGCATGTGCCCAGAAGTCACTTAGCTTGAGTTGCAGTTATACCAAAGGAGAGAATTTATGAAATATTCATCTCCACAAGAGGAGTAATCTCCACCGCAGAAAATATGTCTGTAGCAAAAATGCTAGCAACGTCACCTATAGGGAGGTATAGAGAATTGCAGGCACCGTTGCCTGGAAGCAGCTTGGCACAGCTGGAGTCCTGATCAATACTCCGTCTTGGGAGCCGCACAGAGCTTCAGCAAGCATGGCAAGGAGTGCCATCTACTGGGAGCTCAAGGAAATCAATCCACTCAGTTGTGGAACTCCCACCTAGGGCTCAACTGTCTTGATTGGTACATAAGTGCAAACTCACCAAACCCACTCAGGGTTTGACCTGACCCATTCAGCCATCCACCCACATTCCCACCCCTCTTGTTTTCTGTCTCCCCCCCTTCCTAATTTTTATTTCTTATTTCAAGCTCAGTAATCAAAATAATATCTCTGTTGCTTCTGAAAAGGGCATGTCAATCAACTGCTCTATTGAAACACTCACTACCCTGGGGCTGCCCAGATTAAATTGCTCTTCCTTGACACCACTCCCCTATGTGTATTGTATCCCACTATTAGAAAGCAAGTTCAATGAAAATAACAATTATCTCACTTATATATATGTAACCAGCACTTGTCACAGTGCTTGGCACACAGTAGGCACTTAATAAATGTTTATTGACTATTAAAAATATAGTGGAGTTTTACCAAATGGTCTACACTATCCCTTTTAGTTTATGTGGTTATTTCAAGGCTGCTTTAACTCTATAGGATAATCTTTAAAGAATCTTCTAGTTCTAAATACTGTAAGTCTGTGGTATCTTTACTCAGGCAGAGAGGCAAAGATTACACCAAACACCTCCTCTCCATGTATTATAAAATTCACAGCACTCTTCTGGGTGTGTGTGTGTGTGTGTGAAAACTAAATCCCCTTCTGCATATCCCATCATTGTTTTTTGTGGCTGAATCTAGAAGGCAACAAGACCTCCCCTCTCTCTGTTCCTTGCTCAGAAAAGCACTGAATTGTGCCATTAAAAGTCATTTGAGCAAAGGGTTGATATTCCTATATAGATTTATGAGCTATGAAAGAAGACATGGAGGAAGACAGTCAAGATGGTGGCCTAGAAGGAAGCAATGCAGCCCCACACAACTACTCCAACAGGAGTCTTAAAGGAGTGCTGAACTGAGATGTGATTGCCAAATCAAAGAAGAAATTGTTGTAGGTCATCTTTCCAGCCCAAGGTCACAAATTCAATTATAAGCAAGTGACCAGAGCATGAATTGTAGAATTGGGATAGGATTAAGATCACAGCCTCAGGGCCCAGAACTCCAAGGTAGGTCATTAATGCAGAATGACCCAAAGGTGACCAATAACTTGGCCTCAGTCCGGGACCAGCCTCTCAGAAGGGTTGGGGGTGCAGGCACACTCAATACCCAGAACCCTGAATGTGGGTTCACTCAGAGTGATTTGTCAGTTGGTCAGTCAGTCAATAAGCATTTTTAAAGTACCTACTATGTGCCAGGTACTGTGCTAAGCACTATGGGGATACAAAGAAAGGCAAAAGAGAATCCCTGCCCTCAAAGACCCCATAATCTAATGGGGAAGACAATAAGCAAGTGAATATATATAAACAAGGCCTATACAAGATAAATAGGAAATTATTAACAGAAGAAAAGTGGATACAGTCCTCCTCTCCCCCAGACAGCTAAGGATTGGGGTGGGTCTCTGAGAGGGGCCAGAAACACACACTCATGTCTCAGGGCTTCCAGCAATGCTGGATTGACCAGAACAGATTGCTGATAGAATGCCAAAGAATGATAACAACTAAAGACAAACATTATTATGAGACCAGGGATGCCCAAAACACAAACTTAGAAAAGGAGAATGATCCCAAAGTACCTATAAACGTAGCCTCCAAAAAACTTGTCCATAAGATCATTTAAAATTCCTAAAAGAAATGAGATGAGTTGTTTTTTTTTTAATGAGTTAAAATAATACTATAAATGAAATGAGAGCTAGGAAAAAAGACTTGGAAAGAGAATTAATAGCTTAGCACTAGAGAGGTTCAATGCCTTATCCAGATAAAACAGACACCCTGGGAATGAAAATGAACCAGACAGACATTAATGACTACATGAAACAACAAGAAATTTTAAAACAAAGTCAAGACTGAAAAAAAAAAACAGAAGAAAATGGAAGGTATCAAATAGTAAAAACAACTGACCTAGAAAATGGGGTAAATAGAAAACAGAACAAAGCTAGCAATCTGGAAAGATTTTATTAGGATGAAGCGCTTGCATTCTGATGGCAGGAGTGGAATGACTGAAGCATCTCCTAAGAATTGTAATGTCTGCAAAGGTCATAGAGGGAGTCAAATAAGATGGAGGGTCTGGGAGTGGTTTTTATCTTGTGATGATCTAAATCTAGAAGAAAAAAGGAAAGGGAAGGGGAAAAAAAGACAAGAGAGATTCATTGGCCAACCTTCAACTCATGACCAAAATAAATAAATAAATAAAAGGATCCTGGGCATCACATTTTAAGAAACCATGGGAAAAAAAAAAAACTGACCGTATCTCTTAGAAGCAGAGGCTTGCAAAGGGTTTTAAAAGCCAAATAGAAGATTTTTGTTGTTTATTGAATAGGGAAGGGACATGGTTAGGTCGGCTTTTGGGTGGAGACCAATTTGATCTCTGAGTGGTGGATGAACTAGAGTGGGGTAGAGCTTGAGGCAGGGTCACCAACCAGCAGATTATTACAATAGGTGATGAAGGTCTATACTCTGGAGGTGACAGTTCCAGAGAAGTGAAGGGCAAGTGAATGAGAAATGTGGTGAAAGTGGAAAAGGCAGCCGGTGGCAACTGATTAGATATAAGGGCTGGGGAAGGTGAGAGAAAGTGAGGAGTCAAGGATGACACCTAGGCTGTGAGTTGGGGTTTCTGGGAGGAAGGGGGTGCTCTCAACAGTAATAGGGAAGTTAGGAAGAAGGGGGGGTTGGGGGTGGGGCATCGTGTTCCGTTTTGAACATTTGAGTCTTGAACATGCCTACAAAGTGGAAAGCCTGAAATATGATATTCCAAAAGGCGCAAGATATAGGCTTACTTCCAAGAATAACTTACTAAGCAAAATTAAATACAATCCTACAGGGAAAAAATGAATCTTTAGTGAAATTCCTGATGAAAAGACCAGAGTTGAGTAGAAACTTTGAGATACGATCATGAAACCAAAAGAAACATTAAAAAATAAATACAAGCTAGCAATCAGAAAAGACTTTATAAGGATGAAGGGCTTGCATTCAGACGGAGGGTGTGGGGTGATTGAAGGATCTCCAAAGAACTATAATGTCAGAAGGGGTCACAGAGGGAGTTAAATAAGATGGAGAACCTGGAAGTGATTTTTGTTAAGTTGCGATAATCTAAATCTAAAAGGAAAGGGAAGGGGAAAAAAAGACATACTAAGGGGGAAAAGGGGAAGAATGAGGGGAGGACTTATTTTCTCACGTAACTGGGCAGTACAACTAGAAATCTATACAAAAAAGGAAGGGGTCAGGGGAAGGCTATCATTTGAATTTTGAACTGATATAGAGTGAAGTGAACCGAACCAGGAGAACAACTTTTATTCTTGCAATGGCATTGTAAAAATGTACAATTTTGAAAGACTTAAGAACTCTGATAAGTACAATGATCAACCACGTTTACAATGGACCAGTGATTTAGAATTCTATCTCCTTCCTGGGGGAGAGGTGATGGACTAGAAATGCAAAGTGAGACCTTTTATTTTTTGTAAAGGAGCTGCCAGGAGGTTAAGATGATTTACAAAACACTTTGTTGACTTCAAGGACCTTATTTTGGAGTATGAACTTCTTAGATATTGCTATCAAGTTTATGAATTAAGGGCTTATAGGTAATACTTGGATTAACCATCACTTACCATAGTGTCTGACATTCAATAAATGCTTGGTGATTGATTGTTCTTTAATCCAAATTCTCCTCTTATTTCTTCAACTGTACCACAAGAGTATGTGGAATCCATGCCTAAGTTCAGGAAACATAATCTTTGATTCACAGAATCTTAGGGTTGAAAGAAAGGTACCTTAGAAGCCATCTAGCCCAATCCATACAGGAATAAGAAACACTTTTCAAAATCTTCAACAAGTGGTCATCCAGATTTTCTTTGGATACTTCCAGTGTAATGGAACTCACTACTTCCCAAGGCGATTCCATTCGATTTGCAGATTGGTCCAATTGTGAGGAAGCTTTTCATTAAACACCACCCCCCTGGGGAATATGATAGAGTAATCATCCCCTATTTTCCCCCTCAGAGCAGGCTTTTCTAGTGATGTATGAGGATTCTTTTAATTGGCTGTTGGTGGAATAAGAATCAGAATTTCATAACGATCCCTCCATTCAGCTGAAGGTGATAAAGCTGTGAGCTCAGGCAGACAGAACACGGTATTTTCTTACACTTTTATGTGCCCCATCAGTATTTCTAGGCCCTCATTAGTTATTTATTATTTTATATCTATCAATCAATCAACAAGCATTCATTAAATGCCCACTATGTGCCAGAAATAGTGCTAGGCCCTATAAATAATAATAATGATATCATTTATATTGTGCCTTAAGGGTTGCAATGTGCCTTATATGTATTATCTCACTGGAGCCTTGCAACAACCCTGTGAAGTAGGTATGAATATTATCCCCATTTTACAAATGAGGAAACTAAGTTTGAGAGAGATTAAGTGACTGGTCCAGGGTCTGAGGCAGGATCATATAAATACAAGAATAAAACAAACCTTATCCTCAAGGAGTTTTCATTCTTTTCATTTAATTTTTTCAATAAAAAAATCTATTTTCTCTCCCTTCTACCTCCCTACCTCAAGAAAAAAACAAAATCCCTGTAATAAATATGCATATTCAAGGAAAAAAAAACTTTCCACATTGACTGTACAAAAACCATATGTCTCAGTCTGTACCCTGAGTCCATCACCTCTCTGTCTTGAGGTGTGTTCTATGATAAAGATCATTAATACCTAGAAAAGTGAATTCTCAGTGCTGATAAAGAAGTTTTACTCGGCCCACTGTCTATGTTATTCATTTCTCTCATAGAGTTTCCTTCTTGGTCTTTTTGGAAAGTTGGGGTTGGGGATTGGGCTTTTGTTTTGTTTTGTGGGATTTTTATTTTTTATTATTTTGGCCTTCTTTCCTATCACCAGTTTTTGAAGAAAATGGTCTTTCAGGCCAAGTATGGATACCACTATGTAAACAGCCATAAAAGCTATTCCTTCATTAGGAGTGTTGAGTCTTTAATTACAAGAGAATTTTCTGGGTTTAGAAGTATAACTTTCCCCTCTGAGCCAAGCCATAAACTTGGGTTATAATTAAAGACTCAACTCCACTAATGGTGGGACAACTTTTATAGCTAAAAAGCCATGACACACATGGCTCTGGGTTCATAACTTTGTTTTCCAAAGGGTCAACACTGAGTCTTCTTATTGATTTCCACTGCAATGATATCCTTCCATACATTCACAACCACCTGCACAGAGAAACAGAGAGAGACAGAGAAAGAGAGAGAGAGAGAGAGAGGGAGGGAGGGAGGGAGAGGGAGGCAGATGGAGGAAGGGAGGGAGAGAGAAATTCATGCACACAATGAAGAAAAATGAATGAGTGGTTTAAATGGGCTTCATCAGGATGTTTGCAATCACTATAATTTTTATATAAACCATCTGTGAGCTATCCAGAGAACAAAATCCACTTTGAGATGAATCAGTCTTAAATATATTGAATGTACAGGCTACTTTCACAGCTTCCATCATCCTGGTAACTTTATTGGGTCCAGGGAACATTTCACTATTTAAATGTTTTTATTTTGAACTGGGTTAATAAAATTGCAGAAATAGGTCCTTTATGCTAAAAAAATGTGGGTTATAAATCTTTAAGTGACCAGTTAAGCCACCAAGTTTATTTCATTACTTGGAGTATTGAGGTATAGTTGATAAGGGATTTGGGCTCAAGAAGACCCCAGATCTCACTTTGTCTCTGATATTAACTGTGTGACTCTTATCTTCTCTGATTCTCCATTTTTCTAATCAGCAAAATGGGGATAATAATTACTATAATATCTACCTTATTGGTTTGGAGGATCAAAGAAATAATTGACATAAAGCACTTTATAGTCTTTAAAGCAACTAAAATGAGCTTGGACAGACTTTGAGAGATAGTGGGGAACAGAAGGGCCTGGTGCGCTATGGGCGATGGTGTCACAAAGAATCAGATACTACTAAACAACTTGACAATAGCAAAAATCTATTTGGGATAATAATAACAGACTTATGGTCCCTAATGCTACATCAATGAGCATAAATCTGATATTATTAAGCTTTAATAGTTTTAAACTGCACTAAGACTTTTGGGACAATCTATGTAAATGACTATAAGTCTGTTATTATTATTCCAAATAGATCGATTAAAGTTCTTTATCTTGGTTAGCTTCAACTAATCAATGGCTCAAACTTCTAAGGATCCTACTTAAAATGCAACCTGGAAACGTTGTCTATTCAAATGTTCTTCAGGAAGGATAGCCAGTGACTTCAAGCACATTTGAAGTAGTCTTTTTTTTTCTTCTAGCAGTTAGAGAAGAATTCATAGACTCATAGAGTGTCAGAGACAAAAGGATTCTTAGAAATCTCCTAGTCCATTTCCGGGAAATGACAAGTTTTCAAGTTGGAAATTAACATGGCATAATAGAAATGGAATTGGGCAGACTAAATTAGGGCCACTGACGATGGCCATTGGAATGCAGAATCTCTGTGTCACTTTGAAAAGTTTTAAAATGAAGATACTTGATCAATTTCTCCCAATTAAATTCTTCCAATTACGATCCTACGTTTAGAGGCAAATACCACTCCAAAGGAGTGATTATGAGGTAATTCAGCATCTGCACAAGTGACAGGGAAAAGAAAATACAAAATGTGTACATCCAAAAGATGCTTAGCAGAGTGCCTGGCACATAGTAGGCACTTCATAAGTGTTTATTGAATGAAAGAATGAATGAAAAAGATCTGTTTGTAAGCGTTCTTAACCTGTGATCTATGAACTTGTTTTTAAAATATATTAATAATTATATTTTCAGATAATTGGTTTACTTTGTAATATTCTGTATTTTATTTTATTCATTTAAAAATATTCTGAGAAGGGGTCCATAGGCTTTATCAGACAGCCAAAGAAGTCCACGAAACAAAAAAGTTTAAATGTCCGTATAAGAGGGCATTCTCTACAGCCAGCTGAAGAGAGAAAGGAGGCACTGCAATCCTCTCTATCTGGTTTCATGTTGGAATGAGGTGATAGTGTGACAGCTCCTTTCAAAAATGACTTCTCAGTTTTCTCTTTTGTATAGAAAACAACCCGTCTCTGGGGTGTATTAGAGATGATTTCTCCTTCATAGAGATTCTAGGATGGTGATTGGAAGGGAGTGAGATATTGTCTGATATCTCCAATTCCATATCTATGCTCCGGGATCTTTAAGTGCAGTAACCGGTTAAGGATGAGAGTAGGAGACTACAACTTTTCCTCATTTATTGGAGTTGGCTAACAAAGGAGATATTGAGGCTTTTAGCTATGATCCATAGCCTAGAAGCTCTGGGCAGGGGTGTTCTGGTACATGTTTACCAACTGGCTCACCAGTTTAAAAAAAAAATGTAGCAACAAAACAATAAATCAAGTCCTGATTTGTAGCATTTACTAATTTCTGAGGCCTAAATGTTCACACTGAAAGTTTACAACTGATTCTCAAGAGTCACACCAGCACACTCCTGGCCATTGTCCTATTTGGGCCTAGATGGACACAGCTATGAAGTTATGATTGGGGAAACACAGGAAGACTTTGGATGGTTTTTTGAGTGAAAGCAAAAGAAAACAGTAAGCAATTAAAACTATATAGATAGTCAATGTGGGCATGAATCTTCTCAGGGAGTTCTTCATCCTAAATTACCTGACCAGTGCCAGGAGAATGGCCTTGGATTGTTCTCTCCTATGAAGATCAAAGGCCTAATTGAAGTGCTTATAACATTTTCTTTGCAGGATTTTACATGTGAACGCTAACTCAGATTCTAGAGGGGAGGAAAACAAAACAAAACAAAACAAAACCTTGCCATAGGATAGATTTAAAGCTGAAATGGGGCTTAGAGGTTCAGGGGGTCCAATTCACTCATTTTTACTACTACACTGCCACCACCACTACTATTACCATTACTACTACTACTACTTCTACCACCACTATTACTACTACTACCACCACCACTGCTACTACTACTATTATTAATAATAAGGTTTAACTCTTGTATATCATTTTAAGGTTTGTGAAACTCTTCACATACGTTATCTCATTTGTTATTCACAACAACCCTGTGTATTTAATAATACACCTGGGTGTATTTATTATTATATTTTATAGTATTTTATAGTATTATTACATTTTATAGTATTTTATAGTATTATAAAACCCTGGGTGTTATTATTATCCCAATTTTACAAGTGAGGAAACTGAGACTCAGAGGTTAAATGACTTGCCTGGGGTCACAGCTAATGTGACTGAGATGGGATTTGAATTCAGATCTTCTCATCTATTATTCCAGCTCTCTATCCACTCCTTCACCTCACTGCCAAATATACAACTTCTAATACACGAAGTCCAAACAAAGAGAGTAAGGCCTGAATCATTAATATACTTATGGCTATATGCATGTATGCTTTTCTATAAAGTAGTTAACAATTCAATTACATTCCCCAGAAAGAGGAAGGATAGCACTAGCCGTAACATTATACTAAAAAGCAAATATTCTTATGCACATAAGAAGAGTCATAGAAACCACAAACCAGACACTATAAAATGAATTGGAGAAGCCAGAGTTTAATTGTCAGTTTACTGACTCATGAGCTTCCTGGGGAATGCCAGGAGTCCTCCAGGGCTATTTCCATAAGCTCCAGATGGATCCTTCCTGCAAACCCATCCAAGGTGACAGGAAAAGGAGCTGCTATTTTCATGATATTTCTGGTACAGCTGTATACCCAACTACTTTCTGTCCAACACCAAAACCAAGAAGGAGGTCAGATGCTCATGATAAAAATATGTGGATAGAATATTACAGTTTTTCTTCATCATATACCAATATGCCACCTAGGTGTATGTGTAGGGGGAATGGGGGGAGACATGGAAGGACAAGCATCCCGGTCACAGTCTTACCCTCTAATCCAGTGGCATTGTAATCACTATCTTTCCTTTGCAGCTATCTCCCCAAATGATGGGAGAAGCAGAGTAAATCTCTGCAAGAGGGCACTACCTATATCTCTCTTCTCCTCTTAGTTAATATCCAAGTTCCTGATACTTCCTTTGGCACTTAAAAGAAAGGACTAACTTAGAATCTTCTCCCAAATAGCAATAAGGCACCCTACTGATGTCTTGATATAATTTTTGTATTTTTGACATAATGATGTCTTCCTAGCACCCTCGCTGCTTTTCTCTAAAAAATAAAATCTCCACATCTGCCAAATTGTTAAATTCCTTTCATAGGATATAGATTTTTATTCCACAATTAGAAATAAAAGTCTAACATTGCCTAGAAGCAATTCACACTAAAATATGGATTAATGAATGGATAAATAAATAGCATTTATTAAACAAAAGAAACTGTGTTAAGCTCTGGGAATACAAACACAGAAAGGAAGACAGTGTCTATTCTCAAGAAACTTATGTTCTAATAGGGAAAGCTAACACATAATGAGGAGAGGTAGCAATGGAGGGTTGTTTTGGTCTAGAAAGTCACAGAGATAGTGAATGGAGTCATAAGGCAATTTAACGACGCTGTAGCATCATATGTACCATTCCCTGTAGGAATGATATTATTGATTTTGATTATTGTTCCCAGAGCGAGAGACCCTCTCTTTTTACTGATCATCTAAAGACTATGAGGGAGCTATTACCTAGTAGCAAGTGAGATAAAGTGTGTGGGAGGGTGGGGAGAGATCTGAGTCATCTCTCACCATCTATCTGCAATGTGGCCATGAACACATGGTGCTTCTGTGTCTTCTCTCTATTGGATTTCATTCTTCCTGATCTTAGGTCTCAGCTCTTAGGTCTTAGATCTTAGACTTCAAAATAAAACTTAGCAAAAGTATAGATTATAGGGTTCAATGCAAGAGCCTCATAGAGATCCAACAAAGATTCAAATGATTTGGGCAGGATGACACCCAAGAAAAGAGCTGATGAGTATATGGAGGCAGAATGGACCAGGTTATGACAAGGGCCATCAGAGGTCCATTGACTACAGTCAGTCGTGTAGTCTGCCAGTAGCCACGTTACAGATTATATTTCTGTACAGTATGCAAAGTCTACTGATAGCCATAGCATCTGAGTCCAGGGAGGGGCTGACCCTGAGGAGCACTCTGCTGGACCCAGCCCACCAGCGAATCTATTCAGAAGCCAGTATACAGTCATCCCCTGTACACCCCGACTCTCCCCATCATGGTTTTGATGTATCGTGGGCAGGCATAAGAAATTACATGGGAATTTGGGTTCCTGACTCTAGGCTCAGTGCTTTCTCCATTACACCACTCCACAAAATTATTTTAATTTTTTAAATTTTAGTAAAAATTAAAATTATTTTAATTACAAAAGGTTGAATGACCTATTCACATATTTATCCAAAAAGTATCTTATTTTTTAATATTTATAATTGTATCAGCCCTTAACTTTCAAATAAATAAGAATTCATGTTTGTTTCTTTTCTTCCTTCTAAGTCTTTATTACAGTACAAAGAATGCATCCTTTGTTTATTGATGTACAGTAAAGGTGGCAAACTAATTGAGGGCATTCTGCCTAAAAATCTTCCCAGAGCAGGCCCAAATTATATTAAAATGTAATTGGAAAATGTCTAACAAAATAAATAAAAGTACAATAAAACATAACTAATGTTAATTTGTGACTTTCTAAGTCATTTTGTGGCTGCAGATATCCATTTCTATTTGACTTTGACATCATCGATGTACATAATCCTTGGTCCCTGAGAACTCTGATGGACACAGCACTATATTTGCATTATTTGAAATATATGATTCTTTGAGTGTCTGTGGAGATAGTTCAAGCAGTTTAATTGCTGACATGTAGCACAGAGAATAAGACACTCCTGGGAATTCCATGACTTGAGAAGCCAAAGGCATATCAGCTCCCCAGGGGATTCCCCTTATGCAGCATCTGGCCCTTCACAGAGACTTGAGCTAGGTCTATAGAAGGTTGGATAATGACTCATGGCTCTACCAGGAGCTCTCCCTCCAATCCCTCTCCAAAGCATGTGGCAACCAGCAATGTGACGTGTCCTTTGTGTGATGCTGGCGGCATGGAGTTCATTGGCTTTGCATGCAAACTCCTTTAATTCATTTGGGCCATCCTCTCACAGTACATAAACATGGACAGGATGTTGGCAAGGTCTGCAGACCTTGCGGCTCAGACATGAGGTTATGCAGCATCTTCTAGAAGGGGGGCTGCCTTAAAATCCCCTGTCTCCCTTTGCAAGCCCTCTGGAGCCATTGAGGCTTTGGGCAGGAGTGGGGCAGGAGCCAAACAGAACTCTTCACAGGTTCTCGCCATGGAACAAAATGGATGGCAGACCAGCCCATGTTCTTCCTGAAGGTGACACCTGCTGTCTTCCCATACCACCTATTGGTGATCAGATGCAGCCTGAGCCATCCTGTTACACACATGGGAGAGGATCAAGTATATGCTACTGGAATACCTGCAGCGTTCAAGGAAAGATTTGGAGTAGAAGTCAATCAGCCAGTAAGCATTTATTAAGTGTTTACTATGTACTAAGCTGGGCAGCTAAGTGGCACAGTGAACAGAGTACTGGGCTTGGAATCAGGAAGACTCATCTTCCTCAGTTCAAATCTGGCCTCAGACACTTACCAGCTGTGTGACCCTGGGCAAGTCACTTAACCCCGTTTGCCTCAGTTTCATCATCTGTAAAATGAGCTGGAGAAGGAAATGGCAAACTACTTCAGTATCTTTGCAAAAAAAAAAAACCCAAACGGGGTCACAAAAAGTTGGAAATGATTGAATAGCAACATGTGCTAAGCTCTGATTATACAAAAAAAAAAAGGCAAAAGCATGGTACCTCCTTCAAAGAACTCACATTCAAATGGGAGAGAAAACATACAAACAACTATGTAGCTATTGGATATATAGTGTGAAAAGAGGAGATAACCTCAAGGGAAGGCAGCTAGATAACATTCGGAATAGAACACTGGAGTTAGAGTCAGAAAGGCATGAGTTCAAATCCTGAGTCAGGCATTTACTCACCTTTTAGCCCCCAGCATGTCACTAGCTCTCTAAGCCCCATTTTCTACATTTGCACAGTGAGGAAAATAATAGCACTTATCTCTCAGAGTAATTATAAGGATCAAATGAGATAATCTATATAAAGTGCTTTATAAACTTTAAAGAGCAAAATAAATACTAATGACTTTCTCAGAGCGAAGGGACTGGGAGAAAGTGGGGACCAGGAAAGGGCTCCTACAAAGGAGAGGATCTGAGATGAGGCCTAATGGAAGCCAGGGAAGCCGGGAGGCAGAGGTGAGGAGATAAACCATTCCAGGAAGGGGAAAGGCACTAAGCTTGAGCTGGAGGAAGAGAAAAAAGTCCCAGTGTCACTAAATCTTAGAATTCAGGGAGGGGAGGATGGTGTAAGGAGACTGGAAGAGACAAACTTGTCGAGGGCTTTAGATGCCAAAGACCCTGCCAACTTGACCCTGAAATGATAGCTAGTGTTTGTACAGTGCTTACTCTGTTAATTTTAAGCACTTTACAATTATTACCTCATTCAATCCTCAGAGTAACCCGGGATATAGGTGCTATTATTATTCCCATTTTATAGCGCAAGAAACTGAGGTACAGTGGATAAGTGACTGGCCCAGAGTCACACAGCTAGTAAGTGTCTGGATTTGAACTCAGATCTTCCTGACTTCAGGCCCACAGAACCACCCAGCTGCCTCTCTAAGGCAGTTCTCCCCCTTTGGAGGTGATAAGGAGCCACTGGAGTTTATTGAGCGGGGAGGTGACATAGTAAGACGTGTGCTTTAGGAAGATCACTTCCATAGCTGAGTGAAGGATGGACCTGTGTGGTGAGAACAATTCTAAGACACGAGGTGATGAGGGCCTGCAGCAGCGTCAGAGGATAGAAGACAGCATAGGAAGAAAAGCCAAGTTAGTAACAGAGTGTGTGGCAACCAGGATTATCCTGAGGTCATTAGCCTGGGTTGCTGAGAGGGCAGTCATATCCTAGATGGTAATAAGGAAGTTCAGGAAGAGGGGAGGGCTTGAGAAGGGGGCAGGGAGGAGTTCTGGGCGAGTTGAGTTTGTGACACCTATAAGAAATCCAGAGTAACCCATCCAAGAAGCAGTCAATGATGGGATGGATGCTCTTCTAGGAAAGAAGCTTCCTTCCATAGGGAGGGGAGTACCGAACCAAGACATTAGAGCCACAACCCATCGTCAGGTTAGGCAATGTGATTTAGGGATGTCCTGGGAGATCTTTCCCTGCCACCTGCTAGGGTGCTGCCCTTTCCTCCTGTCTGCCTGAAAATTCCCACCACTGGAGTAATAATTTCTTTGAGTTAGAAGACAGATGGAGGGAATTATCTCCAGCAGCCAAGCAGATGCCTTCCCTCACCTAGGAGGGAAGGGGGGAAGGATAGTGGGCCAATTCTCTCATGAATGTGGATTAGGTTATTTGTCTAGAAGCTTTGATTGGGGTCACTGGGAAAGGTCTGGGGCACTGCCGAGCACAGCTGCAAAGCCGCAGTGGGGATCCTTTAGTATCTCCTTAACTATTTTGCCAGAATTACAGACTCTGATAGTTGGAAGAGAAATCACTGTCCAATCTGCACCTAAATAGGAATCACTTTGGCCATATCAGCAAGAAGAGATCATTCAGCCTAACTGAAGACCTCTGATCCCCAGAAGCCCACCCTACCTTTTGACACTTCTAATCAATTGGAAGTTTTTTTTTTCCTTAAAATCTATTTTTCTGTAACTTCTACCTAGTTCTGCCCCTTTGTGAGCAGCCAAAACCATATGCCAGTCCTTCAGATACTTATTGTAGTATTGTAGATTTAGACCTTAGAGATCACTGAGTTCAACTCTATTTTACAGATGAGGAAACTGAGACCAAGGGCAGCTAAGCAACTTTTCCCAGAGTCACACAGCTAGTAAGTGTCCGAGGATAAATTGAATCCCAGGTCTATTTAACTCCAAATCTAGTGCTCTATCCTTTACAGCTTGCTGTATCTAGCTACCTTTTCCCTCCAAGACTTCTTTTCTTGGGCTAAATACCCCAGTTCCTTCAATACTGTGGTAAAATTTACAGTTCTCTTGCCATCTTGGTTGGCCACCATAGCTTGCCAATGTTCTTCCTAAAGTCTGACCCAGAATTGAACACAATAATCTGTGGGTTTTTTATCATTTATTATATTCAGAAAATATTAATTATTACACTGCTTAAATCTAACTTTATGTGACTAGAGATTATTTGAACCCAAAATGTTGCCCTGACCACAGTAACTCTCCAAGAATGCTGGAGGTGGTTAAGATGAAATTTGGGTTCCCCCATGTCCTGAATCCACCCCCAAATAATCTTGTTTTGGGGGTCCACACTCAGGTCTTGTTTTGGGTCCACTCAAGAGTTTTTTGGGTCCCCTTGTGTTTTGGCTTCACCATTTACTCATATCCATCTCAATCGACCTAGCTTTTAAGTTAATCTCTCAGCAAAATTGGTTAGCTGAGTAGATGTGGTTTTTGTGCAGGTAACCCTGCCTAAATCCTATATAATGTAAACCTCCAAGAGCCTAGGAAAAGGGGCCACACCTCCTTTCCTGCTCATTCTCATCTATTAAACAACCTAATAAATTATTTTTTTCCAAAACTATTTCAGATTGTTCTCATGAACAAGTCCAAATATGTTCTGACAGGGAAAATTATACTGGGATTATCACCAGTCTATTTTGGCTACTGTTTCTCTATTAGTATAGGCTAAGATCATGTTGGGCAAGTAGGTGGCACAGAGGCTAGATTTCCAGGCCTGACATCAAGCTTCGTGAGTTCAAATCTGGCCTCAGACACTAACTTGCTATGTGATCTTGGCCAAGTCACTTAACTGTTTTCCTCAGTTCCCTCATCTATAAAATGAGCTGGAGAAGGAAATGGCAAACAACTCCAATACCTTTGCCAAGAAAACCCCAAATGGGGTCACAAAGAGTCAGACACGACTGAAAAATGACTGAACACAAACAAAGATAACATTACCATTTTAGGGACCACATTACACTTTTGATTCACATTGAACTCCTCGTTAGAATGTAAGCTCCTCGAAGGCAACAGTATTTGCTTTTACTTTTTTACTGCCAGAGATCAACACAATATCTAGCAAGTATTAAATAAATACTTATTGATTGGCTGTTTTCTGTATTTCCCATCCTGAAATCGTACAATTGACTTTTTCAGACTCAAGTAGCGTATATAGCATTTATCTATAATAAAATTAAACTTTGTATCATGGATGCAGAGCTGGAAGAGACCTTGGAGGAGATCTGGTCTGACCCCTCATTTTGCAGGTAAAATACCTGAGGCCCAGAGATATCAAGAGACTTTTCCAAAGTCACTCTGGAAGTAAATGGCAAGTCAAGGTTTGAACCTAGGTTTTCTTATTCCAAATTCCACTGCATCAACTTGCACTTTATTAGATTTTCCCTATTAGTCCAACCCATCAAGATTTTTTTTGCACCCTAATTCTGTCATTCAATATATTAATTGTTCCTTCAAGCCTTATGTCGTTTACAAATTTGATAAGAATACAAAGCATGCTTCTGCCTAATTTACTGATGGAAATGTTAAACAGTGCACAAACAAGAACAGATTTCTGAGATGCTCCATGATAGTCCTCTCTCCAAGGCAACTTTGACCTATTAATATTGTTCTTTGGATCTGAGCATTTCACCAATTCCACACCCACCTAACTGTACTAATGTTTGACACACACCTCCTGAACTTGTTCACAAGGATAGTGCAAGTTGTTTTTGTCAAATGTTTTATTAGAATTCAAGAATACTCTCTATATACCACTTCTCTCAAAACAATCTAATAACCCTGTGAAAAAGGCAATGTCATTGTCAAGGAATGATCTGTTCTTAATGAAGCCATAACAGGGTGTTAGTAGCAACTACTTTCCTCTCTAAATGTTCACACACCACGCCTTTAATAATACATTTAACAGTATGTTCTAAAATTTTGCCAGAATTAAAGGTAAACTCAGTGGCCATTTGCATGCTATTCTTTTATTCATTCATTCATTTCTTTGCTTATTTATTTATTTATCCACTTATTTAAAAATTAGGACATCCAAATGTGCCCAGTGCTATAAAAAACCATCTCATTACCCCAGTTTTTCAAGGATCTCTGTCTTACAGAGGCTCAGCAATCACATCTGCTGTTACTTCAGTGACCTAGAATGGAGTTAGTCTGGGCCTGATAAAATGAA
The DNA here is from genome assembly GCF_900497805.2 of Vombatus ursinus. Classification (NCBI taxonomy): domain Eukaryota; kingdom Metazoa; phylum Chordata; class Mammalia; order Diprotodontia; family Vombatidae; genus Vombatus; species Vombatus ursinus. The sequence continues at coordinate 58,970,058 of NW_020954556.1, forward strand.
CTTATTAAAGGTGGTTAGCTGCTGTCTTACATAAATCTCCTCATGTAACCTGGTTTTCAATTCTCTTTTAACCATTTTTATTCTGTCTTTGCCAGTCTGAAGATCATTTTCCTTGGAAAAGAAAACAGAAAAAAAGTGAGTACATTCTCTCCTCTACGCATCTTAGACCTCCTCGTTCACCTCATTCACCTCATTCATTCCTGTTGCTTCATTGATTTTCCTCTTATTTCTACAGTAGCTAAAAGAATCTCTTTTTGCCAACATTTCTTCACAGCTCCAGGTCGTTCTGAACTTTAACACTCATAGGGTCATAGATTAAGAGCTAGAAGGAACTTTAGGAAATAGCTAATCCAACTGTCTCATTTTACAGATGAGGAAACTGAGATGAACTGAGATGAAATGACAAGCCCAGGGTCACAGAACTAGTGCCTGACTTTTGAATCTGGTCTTCTTGACTTGAGTTCAGGAAGGAATTCAAATCCAGTCTCAGATACTCATTAGCTATGTGGCCCTTGGCAAATTACTTAACCTCTGCTGCTTCAGTTTCTTCAAGTGTAAAATGGAGATAATAATAGCATCTACATCATAGGCATATTTTGAGGATTAAATGAGATAACATTTGTAAAATGCTTAGCATGATTGTAGGTACTTAATAAACGTTGTTGTTTTCCCTCTTTCCTTCTTTCTGGAATTTAATACATTCAAAACAATGTCTTCTGACAGTAGAGCATATAAAGGAACTGGGGATACAAATACAAAAGTGAGACCATTCCTGCCCTCAAGAGCTTACATTCCACTGAGGAGATACAACATTCTCAGATAATTAAATACAGGATATGTACAAAATAAAGGCAATAATGGGGGAAGGGAGTCACTAACAACATAAGTAATCAGGAAAGGTATCTTAAAAGATATGAGACTTGAACTGATCCGTAAATTGAGACAAGGATTTTAAGAGAGGACATGCATTTCAGGCATGAAGAACAACCTGTACAATGTCACAAAGGTGGAAAATGAAATATTGTGTATGGGAAATAGCAATAATTTGGGTGAAGCCTAGTGCGTTAAGGGAGAGTAATGTGGAATGAGACTGGAAAGATTATCTGGAACCAGACCATGAAGAAATTTAAATGCCAAATGGACTAGCTAGTGTTTTATCCTAAAGCCAGTGGTGACCAACTAAACTTTCTTATGCAGAGGAACGACACGGTCCTACTAATTCCTTCATGTCCCATTTTGCAATACTTCTTTTCACTCAGCTTATGCTTTCAGTCCTGTTTATTGCCTCCTTTGCTTCCTCTCCAAGATCCATCTTCCCGGTCCAGTAGCTCCTGCTATATTAACTCCATCATTCTGCCCCAACCTATGTGGGAACCCACCTGTGTCCACCCCACTTCCCAAATTGGGAGGACCTAAGTCAACACCATGGGATCTGCCCGACCTAATCCATTACAAGGTGATAGGAGGAGAGAAGTACAATATGTCAATTCCATCAGAATGCCGAGTGACCTGATGAGAAGCCGTAAGTGAAGCCTTTTGATCTATTAATAAAATAGAACGCTATGCAAATTCAAAGTATTATTCTGCCTTTGAGTAAGACCTGAGAAAATCTGAATGAGGGTTGGGAGAATAAGCCTTCTTTGACACAGTTCTTGTGGCTTATGTTCATGGGATGGGGATAGTAATGAATAGCTCCCCTCTATATACAAATGGAGGACAGAAATATTATGTAGCATCAATCTGGCCTATTCAGAACTCCAGAAGCACTATCTAAAACATGGCTTGCTCTAGAGTAAGACAAAGGGTAGGGTAGACTGTTTTAGTCCCCCCTGAACCTTGGCTTTCTAAAGGCATCACTATCATTCTACCATCTGCCTCCATCTAATCCCAATGAATCATGTTCATTTTATTCTTTCATTTCTTATTTCTTTCTCCTTTATGTCTACGTAATATTTACGTAAAGTGCTTTGCAAATGCTAAAATGTAATCTAAATGTGAGTTATTATTGTTATTTTCAAAGAAAATTTCATAGACTTTGCCTACATTACTTTTAGAATGTACCTAAGATCCCACATTGGCATTTCAACACAAAGACCTCTGATTCTAGTCTGAGGAGTCTCATGGTCAGAGCTTTGTTCCCAAGGTCAGCCAGGAGATTTTCCCTACTTTTTAAGATTGGGAAAAAAGGACAAATCACAAAGAGGGTAGAAGAGAATCTGCTTGTGAACTTGTATTCAGAGACACAAAGGGGTGCAACCCAACTGGCTACATCATTGTTGGATCAGAAGAGCCGTGCCCTCACCACAGGATTAGAACAGGAAAGGAACAATGGATTTGGAATCCCTGGACCTGATTTGAACTGTGACTCTGCTACTTACTACCTGGGTCACTCTGGGAAAAGCACTTACAATCTCTTTGAGCTTCAATTCCCCACCTATAAAGTGACGGGATCAAGCCACATGACCTCCCAAAGTCCTTGACAACTCTAAAATAATGATCCTAAGAACAAGAGATTCAAAAACTTATGAAAGGAATAATAATAATATATGACTCCCTATCTTCTTTTCAGGGATGATGTAATTAGCCTGGTTAATTAGCTAATGAGACAACATCTGCAAAGTGCCTTGGGCTTGAAAGGAAAGGCGCTATATAAATACAAGGGATTAGCAGCAACGTTGTCAACAGAAGATGATGAGTACATTCCTCTCTCAATTTTCCTGTCATTAAAGCTTATTATCACCTCCTGGAATCTGTCCTCTGGAGCAAAAGATAGATGTCAGCATGGTGAGAGCATCATCAGCTTGGCAACACCTTATCATGAATTTGTCACTAACTTCCACAAAATGGAGAAGCGACTGCTGGCAGGAGTCACAATGTTTAGGAGCTGATATCTGGAGGGGCTTTGTCGCAGACCTTTAAGTCTCAATGAGGGCCAACCAGAACTCAGAGAGTTCACAAGAATACGAATGGCAGGACAATAGCTACCCAAACAAGTTACCTGCTTTATACATCATGTGTAATGAGACGTGAGGGTGAGCCCTAAAGTGAGCCAGGGGTTCCAAGAGACAGTGGCAAGGAAGATTATGGAATAGATGTGGAATATTCCATGTTGTTCAGTCATTCCAGATGTGTCTGACTCTTCTTGACCCCTTTTGGGGCTTTCTTGGCAAAGATACTGGAGTGGTTTGCCGTTTCCTTCTCCAGCTCATTTTACAGATGAGGAAACTGAGGCAAAAGGGTTAAGTGACTTGCCCAGGATCCCATAGCTAGCAAGTGTCTAAGGCCAAATTTGAACTCAGTTCTTCTTGACTCTAGGCCTGGCACTCTATCCATCACACAAGCTGCCCATAATATTCCATGAAGAGTAGCCTGTACAATGTCAAACAGGGAGAAAATAGAATATGAGAAAAGATGGGGAATAGCAACAGTTTGGCAGAAGCAAAGAATTTGTTAATATGAATAATCCTATAATGAACATTTTCTTTGGCAAGTCACTCACTTCTCTAAACCTCATTTCCCTTATTTGTAAAACAAGGACCTGTAAAACAAGGTCAGACTCTCAGGTCAGTAAGGTTCTGTCCATTTCTGATATTCTGTGCTTCAAGAACTCAAGTTTGCTGAAGGTAGAACAAAAAGTCAGAGCCCCACAGTCAGAGTCCTGGCTCGACCCTTTATTAATCTAAATTAATCCACCCTAAATAAGTCTGACTATGTCACTACCCTGCTCAAGAATCTTCAACACCTCCCTGTCACCCATAGAATTAAATACATTTTCCTCAGCTTGTCATGTGAAGAGCTTTACAGGATAACCCTAGACTTATTTCACATTTCTCCCTTTCACATAATCAATGTACCAGGCAAACTGGCCTACTTGGTCTTCCCACCCCACATTCCCTTTCCAGCCTCCACCTATGCACATACTGTTCTCAGGCTTGGAATGAGTTTCCTCCTCACCTCCACCTCTTAGAATACTACCTTCCTTCAAGGTTCAACTTAGCTGCCTCCTCCAAAGAGTAGACTTTCCTTATCACCCTAGTTCTTAATGATCTCTCTTTCTCTCTCTCCTGTAAACAAAAAGCAATTACTTTTTATTTACTTATCTATTTGTCTGTTGCATCTCCAAGTAAAACATAAATTTCTTGAAATCAGGGATGGTTTTATCAGTTATTTATCTTTATATTCCCAGTGCCCAGCAGAGTCCCTACACAGAGTAGATGCTTAATAGAGGCTTGTTGACTGATTTGTTAATATGAATGGGAGCTATTGTGAAGTGACCAGTTCCTCTGAATTGTTCCATATTCAACTATTCATTTTGGCATTAGGGAGGCCCAACCTTAAGCCACCATTTTTCTTTCCACTTAAAAAGAAAAAGTCAGTGTTAAAAAATACATCTTGGCACCCTATTTTATACTTGGCCTGTTCAAACCATGCAAGGATTTTGCCAACAGCACATTTATGCCAAAATGCCTTTAGGATGTGTGCTTAACTGAAATCTCACCTCAACTCCCACTGCAAAGAGCTTACAAATCCCTACCCAGGGTTTGGGCCAGTTCCCTAAATAAATAAACCCAGGCACGGTCATTAACTTGTCACCACTTAGGAAGAGGGGGGTTGGGAGGTTGAGTACATCTCCAAAGGGCCATCTCCCCTCTGTGTGTGTGCTTATATGGCTCCAGGAACATTCCCTTGGTCCTGCCTTTCTGTGTGAGGGGACAACAAGGCCATTCTGTGTACCAAGATCCAACTGGAAACTCAATTAAACTTTACATGGGGGACAAGGAAGGAGGTGGGGATGGATACCACTGGGACACATATTTATTTGTCTTGGAGGTATTTAAATAAACCTCTGTGGGTGATCTGAATGGTCAGCTTTGTACACTAACCACCCAGACCTCAAGTCAGCGTATAGCTTCATCTCTGAAGCACTCCTCAACAAACATAACTGCTCATGGTCTCCTCACTCCCTCCAGGAGTCTCATCCTATCTGTGACATCCCAACCTTCTATACCCCTATTCCTTGTTGTGATGGAAGGTTTTTCACTGTTAGATGATCTGTCCTCTGTAAAATGAAGACTTCAGAGTTTCCATTTCTTCAAAGGATCTTACATGTGTTTTTAGAAATCAAGTCTAATCCTCTCATTTTACATAATAAAAAACTGTGGCCTTTAGATGGAAGGTGATTGGCACGATGAGACTTAGCCAGGTTAGGTAGTCAGTGGCCAAGCTGGGAGAAGACCTGACTCCCCAGTACATAGCACAACTCTCCTCAACACTTGAATAATTCAGGTCTGAGCTTAATTTTTCTTCCCTTTCCTAATCTGGCCTTCTAGTTGTCTGAATACCTTAGACGGCTTAAACAGGGATTGAGAGAAAGGAGAAGATGGCAAGGATCTCATGCAATTTTACATTTAACACTTTGGTGACTCTGAGGGGAATGGGCTTAGAAATCTCCCTTTGAACTGGTATGGAATTGATGTATTTGGCTGGCATGATCTGTTGTAGTTAATCCTGACCCATAAGGCCTTGGTATGCCAATACTATTTGATTCCCAGGCCTGCAGAGGGGAAGTAGTTGATGGAAAGAGCAATGGTGTGAGCCCCCAGTAGTGTTTTGAAAGAAGTGGAGAATGAGTGGAATGGGTTTCAAGGATAAAGCGAATTCAAGAAGAGAATTGTTGTAAGAACAACAGCAAAAAGATTGACAGAGGAAAAAAAATTGTGGAGAAGGCACTCCCCTACTCATCTTCATCTTCATCTTCTTTCAAGTGGACCAGTGTTCTCATGCCACCACCAGTGTCTGTCCAACTCACTCCTCCACTCATCCTTCTCTCTCTCTGTCTAACTCTTCCTTTCTCTCTTCCCACCAACCCTGTCTATCTCTCTCTCTCTCTCTCTGTCTCTGTCTCTCTCTGCCTCTCTCTGTCTCTCTCTCTCTCTGTTTCTCTGTCTCTCTCTGTCTCTCTGTCTCTCTCTCTCTCTCTCTCTCTCTCTCTCTCCACTTTTCTCCTTTCTATGTGCCTTTGCTTCCTCATTTGTCAAAATGGAAAAGTTCTAGCTCTAATATTCTAGGACTTTTTTTTTTTTGATGGGACCTATGATTTCATTGATGAATAAGGGTATCCTGGGACACCCTCTACCAAAGCAATTCAGCTACTGCCTTATTTTAGAAAGTTACCTGGTACACTGAAAAGTTGCTAGGTTCACATAACTAATATATTTCAGGGCTCTTGAGTCCAGGACTTCCTGGCTCAGAGACTAACTCTCCATTCACTGTACCACACTGCCTCCAGGACTCCAGCTGGTCAAAGACACAATACCCCCTTAGCGGTAAGAAATGGGCATGGCAGAGGAGGCTTTCTGGAGGTAGTGCCTTAATGGGAAAAAGTCAAGCATAATTGAGGTTAACATTTGTGACCACAAGCAGCAGATACTGAAGGTGGAGGGGAGTGAGGGGACAGATGACATGAAGGCAGTCAATCTGATAGAGAAGCGATTTGGGGGCAGAGGGCTGGCTCAGAGTGAGTCTCTTTCTGACAATGAAATGTCCCAAATGGAAAGCATGTGAAGAGTGACTATTTGGTCATTAGGGAAAGGAATCCCCACTGGCATGGGATTTGGTCACATTAGGACTTTGAACAGTAGCCAACAGTAGCAGATAGACAGTCAGTCCAGAAGTCAAGAAGATCTATGTGCTTCTCAGACATGCTGGCTATGCAACCCTGAGCACTCAGTGCCCCAGGCAACACTCATAGACTATAAATCACAGAGCAGAAACTGATCTGCTTTGGTAGAGGGACTTTCTCACTGGGAGTTCCCTATACCAGGGAAATCACAGATACAACCAAAAACAAAATAAAGATCTTAAACCTTCACAGACAAACACATTGTCACTTTCACAGTAGGCAAGTATAGCTAAAAGCAATAGCATGTGAGTAATTTCCATACTGAATTACCCATCTATACCTCCTAAGGGTTGCATCCACAATTTGCAAAGCTGGTAGAAGTTAGTATCTCTGAGGTAAGAGATAGTGCAGTGTGATAGAAAGACCAATGCCCGAGGGAGCAGGGAGATCTGGGTTCTAGTGCCGGACCTACTGCTATCTGCGGGGCACTAGGAAAATCATTTTAACTGTCTGGGATTCTGCTTTCTCACTTGTCAAATTAGGGAATTAGGCTAGATGATACTAAGGAACTCTTCTTTTTCTTACATCCTTCGGGTTTTTATTTTATGGCAGAGAAGAGAAATTTTCCATTTAAACTTTCACTACCGACTTTTAGTTTGAGCCTCGGTAATGAGAAAAGCTACCCAGCAATCCAGTCTTTGGGCCTGGCTTTGGTCAGAACCTCCAGTCCTTTGGTCAAGACCCTTTCTATTGAACATCTGCCCTCATGCAGGCCAGCCCCTTACCCATTCTGGGTCTTCTTTCTGACCAGAGCCAGGACAAGGCAGTAAGAAGTATCTGGTACTAGAAACAAGAACATACAGGTCTCAGTCCAAGAATAGCTTGGAGTCAATATAATTTTGGCAGAATACTTAAACCAGTCTTAATTTTTCTCTGTTTTCTCCACTGTAAAACAACAGCAAGGTATGTTTGCAAAAGCACTTCTTTTTTTTAAAGTACCAAGTATACCTTGTAACTACATCACATAATATAATTGCATGCATGTAATAATAAGAGCTAGCATTTATATGGTACTTTAAGGCTTGCAATGTACCTTACAATTCCTTCAATTAATCCTCACAGCAATCCTATAAGGAAAGTGCTTTTATTATCCCCATTTTACAGACCCTGGGAGAGGCTTAAGTGATTTGCCTCAGGTTGCACAACTAGTAAGCATCTGAGGCAGGATTCAGACTCAGAACTTCCAGACTCCAAGTCTCACCCTCAATCCACTGCCCCACCTAGCTGCCTACCCACGAACACAGCATGATGAGAGGTGATTTATCAGTCCTTTGGGAAATTTTATCAAATGAAGAAAATGCAAAATAGTTTTTCCCCCACCCCTACCACTGCTCTCCACATATGCTCTTAGTGATGTGATCTAAGAAAAAGACATTTTGCTTTGATTATCAAGATAGGTTAAAACAAAGGAAATCCCAACACTGAGCCCAAAGAAGCCCAGGGACATTGGGTAAGCCCTTGTTAATTTTCCTACAATTATCTTGAGCCTCTGGCGCCTCCTAGCGGTGATCCCTACAAATAGGTCTGCGGGTCATCCGGGACAGAACAACGTATTCTTCCTTCCAAAAGCACTGGGAAGCTCTCCTGGCTGACCCACGCCCCCCACCCAGAACCCGATGTCCCAGGGACACAGGACACTTTTTAATATGAATTTTTACCAGTATCAGGAAAGTCTATACTGTCCACAACATGTGGAAGTATTTCTTCTGTGATAAATTAGTCACACATGTTCCTAGGCAGACTCAAAGTTCCCAGGGAACAGAAGCACACCAGGACCTCAACATTCACATGCTGAGTGGCTGCAATTTGAAAGCCTTGCCCAGGGAGCATCAAGGCTTTGTCCCGGCTTTGCCTAGTCTAGTGATAAAGGCTCAATCTCAAGTGCAGTGTCTGTACCAGACACATTAAACCCTATTAAAAGGATAAATAATAAGACTGGCTTCCTGGAAAGGGGAGCTGCAGCATCCCGGGAGGGCATGTGAAGTCGCTGCCCTTTGAGTCTGAAAGGCGGTCAATGTAGCATTCCAGCAAAAATATCCTACAAGGCCCTTTGCTCTTTGCCCCTCACAGAACAAACTGATCTCCAGCCCTCCTGCGATGCCAGGACCAGGTGGCGGGGAGAGCAGGGAAGCAGTCTCAGCCACCTCCCTTGCTCTGAGCTGACCTTTTTCCATTGGCTTCCCAGGTTCCTCGCAGAGCGGATGAAAGCCACGTGAGTAGCTGGGATTCAAGCATCTTCAGCACTCAAGAGTCCACCTCACGAGGCTGCCATGGTGACGAAGCTTGCTAATGTGTGTCAAGTACCTTAGAGCAGTATGTAAATGTCAGACATTATGAGAGAGGCAGCCTACTTTAGTAAGAGACAATGTAGTCTTTGCTCGCAGGTCTCTAGTGAGGTGGAACCCTCTCATCTACCAGGAAGGCTCATTGCAGAATTTTAGAACTGAAAGCCAGCTCTACCTATACCCCTAAAAGAATAGATCTGACAAATGGTTGTCCAGCCTTTGTTTGAACACTCCCAATGAGGATAATCCAACCTGAAGGTGCATGGCAAAACACAGAAGCAGACTCAGAGTCAGGAAGACCTAGTTACGAATCTCAGCTCTGACCTTTTCTAGCTATTCAACCCTAGGGGAAGTAACTGAATCTTTCCTGTTCACAATTTCTTCATCTGTAGAATGAAGAAAAGAATAATAGCATCTAAGTCACAGGGTTTGTAAGGATCAAATTAGCTACTCTACATAAAGTATTTGCAAACTTCAAAGTCTTATATAAATCGAACCTTTTGCTATTATAGGTCCTTGAATCTGGGATAGGTATTACAGATTAATTTCAGTATTTTATGGAAATTTAAAAGTCTCTGACAATATTCTGAATTGTTCTTTTGAATCCTTCAAATCTTTCAGGGTTTAAGAGGCTGCATGAATGGTAGGTAAGTTTATTATACTTGCCCAATGAGGGAATATTCTACAGCAATAAAGGAGATATACAAGCAAAAGCTAGGGACAGCTAGGCGGCACAGTGGATAGTGTACTGGGCCTTTAGTCAGGAAGATGAATCTTCCTGAGTTCAAATCTGGCCTCAGACACTTACTGGCCCTGTGACCCTGGGCAGGTCACTTAACCCTGTTTGCCTCAGATTCCTCATTTGTAAAATGAGCTGGGGAAGGAAATAGTAAATTACTTCAATATCTTTTCCAGAAAAAAACAAACAAACAAAAAACAAATGGAGTCATGAACAGGCAGACACAATTGAAGAACGAAGAGCAAAAACTATCCAAATTGTTATTTCTGTTTGGTCTTTTAGATAATGAGGGGAAAAAACTTTCTTTGTTGGAGAACCTGCCTCAATGTGTGAAGTCAGGGATGGAGTTTATGCTCAGGCAGATTTGTTTTAGTTGACACTTGGGTCCCCTCTAGCTGCTGCTGGGGTCAGGTATCTAAATTATCCTATTATGAGCCATTAGACAAATGGTGAATGTGCAAAACCTTGCTAGAGCTGGCTTATTCATTAAACAAATATTTATTAAATGCCTAATATGTGCTAGGCATTGTTCTAGGATAAATAAAAAAGAAAACAGTCCCTGACTTCATGGAGCTTGCATTCTACTGAGGAAAAAGAAAACATATACACAAATAAGTAAATGAAAAATGCATACAAAGAAATATAAAGTAGTTTCAGGAGAAGAGTTTAGGTGTTAACAGTTGGTAAGAATAATAATTCTTTTTTTTTTTTCAGTTGTGTCCAACTCTCTGTGACCCTATTTGGGGTTTTCTTAGTAGAGCTACTAGAGCGGTTTGCCATTTCCTTCTCCAGCTCATTTTACAGATGAGGAAACTGAGGCAGAGTTTAGTGACTTGCCTGGGGTCACACAGCTAGTAAGTGTCTGAGGCCAGATTTGAACTCAGGAAGATGAGTCTTCCTGACTCTAGGCCCAGGACTCTATGCACTATGGTGCTGCCTAGCTGCCCTTGGGAAATAATAGTAGCAGCTACCTATATAGCTCTTTAAGCTTTGCAAAGTGCTTTACAAAATTGCCTCATTTCATCCTTTGGGTGTAGAATTACCCTATTTTATAGATGAGGAAACTGAACCAGGCAGAGGTTAAGTGACTTGCCCAGAGTTACACAGCAAGTAAGTGTCTGTGGCCGGGTTTGGACTCATCTTCCTGACTCCAGGTCCAGTGCTCTTCTCATCGCATCACCTCACATAATTGCCTTCCTTCAGCATCCTATTGCCTCTGAACAACCCTTACAGTTCTGATTCAACTGAGTGTGGAAGAGTTTCAAGAGGGGTCACACAGCTACTGTCTGTGGCCAGATTTGAACTCAGGAAACTCCTGACTCCAAGGCTGGCACTCTATACACCATGCCACCTACCTGTCCCATTTCTATTTTATCCTCATATCTGAGACTTATCTCCACGTCCATATAGATCATAAGGCCCAAGGACACTGTCCAATTTAATATTCTATATGACATCTGGCACATTGAATGTGGATAAATATGAACTTAGTAGGATGAATGTGTTAAATCATTTCCTTTTAAGATAAGTAGCATGATATGAAAAGACACTAAGACACAATGAAAAAAGTTCTAGATATGTATGAAAGGCCTGGATTCAAATTCTGCCTTTGATACCCACTAACCAAGTGACCAAGGGCATGTCCTCAATTTCTTCTTCTATAAAACAGAAATAAAAATAATCACAGGGATAAGGACTGTGCTTGTGATTTAATTGATCCTCCTGAATAAGGAAAATCTCTCTACCAAGAAGCTTGGCCCCTTCTCTGCAATTTGTAATCTGAAATAGCTGCCTAAAGCACTATGAGGTCGATTTTAACTAGAGTCACACATTTAGTACGTGTCAGAGATACCCAGGTCTTCCTGACTCTCCATCCACTAGGCCGTACTCCCTCTAATATTAACTAATGAACACTTGCATAGTGCTTCAAAGTTTGTAAAATGCTCTATATACATTATTTCATTTGAGCTTCCCAATAATCCTGGAATATAGGTATTACATTATTTTCACCAAAATTTCAATGAAATCATTATTATTTCCCTTTTTTTCCATTAGGAAAAGCAGGCTCAGAGTATATACAACAAAACCTATGCCACTTTCTTCACAGAGATGTTATTTTAGACACCCTGAGAAAGACCCACTGGACCCTTGACTAAGCCTGAGTGCCTAGAACAAAGGAAATCCCAGTCAACTCTCAAAGCATGTTGTTACGAGGAAATCTCTTTTAAAACTATAAAGTTTAGGGGGCAGCTAGGTGGTGCAGTGGATAGAGCACTGGCCCTGGATTCAGGAGGACCTGAGTTCAAATCTGGCCTCAGACACATAACAGTTACTAGCTGTGTGACCCTGGGCAAGTCACTTAACCCCATCGCTTAGCCCCTCCTCTAAAAAATTTTTAAAAACTGTAAAGGTTACAGTTTGTAAACTGAAAAGTACAATATTCAAATGACTTGGAGGAGAGTACTTTCTTATAAATTAGGGGCAGACTCCTATTATTTTATAGAAGCCTGGAGAACCTTATAATGAGCCTCATATAACATTTGTGTGTGTGTGTGTGTGTGTATGTGTGTGTGTCCAGATCCATGATTTCATCTGTATAGAGACTTCTCAATGAGGGAAGTCCCTCTACTAAGCCAGAACATCATTTGTTTTATAGTTTGTAAATTCTGAAGTTTGCCTGGAGCACAGAGATGTGGTTACCTCCTCCAAGGTCACACAGCCAGGATGAGTCAGAGATGAAACCTGAGCCCAAGTCTGTCCTTACTTCGGGGCCATCCGCCAAACTTGTGCTGCCTCTTATAGGGGTCTCTAGCTCTTATATGGTCAATGACCTTTTAGAGAAGGAGTAAAAAGTTTCCTTAGAGAAATTACAGATGTATTTTCCCCACTAAAGTATTAGTAATAAAGTGAGAAAAAAGACATACCATGCAATAAGAGGCCAAGGACAGCCATCCCTCAGAAACGAGGTCATTTGGCTGAAGCTTTGGACAAAGAACATTCTCCAAAGGAAAGAACTAGAAATCCAGACTGGCTAAGGTCCTGAAGCAGACATCTGCCTCCAGGCGTGAGACTGGTACGGTCACCTATAATGGGCCTCATGCAGAGAGTAAGGTAACGGTGCCCACTATGCCAGGTGGTCATTACAGTCACACACCCTGGGTTCCCTGACTCAGGGTCAGGATTGGCTTCATGTGTCTCCTAAAGGAGGTCAGGCCACATGAACAATCAAAACAGAACAGAAACCCATACACAGTGCTTGGCATGTAATAGGAGGTTGCTAGTTAATTTATTAATTACTGAAACTCTGAGGAAACTATACGGATTGAAGAAATTTGACAGATTTGAATACAAATAGAAACAGAGGCATTTTCAGGATCTAAGTCCACGCTGCTTTTTTTTTCTTATCTTATTGATATCTATGTTCTAAAGCTTCATTCATATTCTCTGGCTTTTAGCTTCTCAGATATTTATCCAAGGCCTTAATTTTTTTAAGTAGTTGAGTGTTTTAATAATTCATGCTCAAGAACTTTAGTTTCTTTGGAGAGGGGCGAAGGGGGTTGAACCTATAATTTTATTAAAGCAGAGAAAGTCTTGTGGTTGAAGCTTCTTCCATGGAAGGTCAACCCCTCTTTTGTAACATTGTCCTTGAGCTCTACCTGGGTTGCTTGGAGGTTAAGTGACTTGCCCTGGGTCACCTAGCTAGAATGTGTCAAAGGTAGGACTTGAACCCAGGTCTTCCCAACTCCAAGACTGGCCTTTTACTTGCTCTCAGGTACGTATGGATCATTGAATATGTACATCTAGCTGTGGTCAGGGAAGTTTCATGGTTCTCTCTGAAAATATAAAGGAGGAATGAGGAATGTTCTCCAAATGCTTGCATTTTCTCAGGGAGTTGAAGATATTCAAGATGGAGCAAGAGAGTTTGATTTGGTAGCATTTTCAAAGCCTTGGGATCTGGCCTGCCATTTGGTATCTGGCCACAAGAATACAAGCAAATAAATTATCAGATGATAGAGGGGCACAAACATAAATTCCCTCCTGCCTCACTCTCCCGAGCAAGGCTGGCTTCATCTCCTTCTCAGGGAATAAATAGGTGATGTTTGGATAAGATTTCCACTCTCTGGCAATCTAGCTGAGCAACACCTCCTCCCACATCCCCCTCCACCCCAAACAACAACCCTGAGCCAGGAAAGTAGCCTCATCAAGACCCCATGAGGAGGCGCCATAGTGCTGTGCTGTGAATTGCCTTGGTCATAGGTGCTCCCTGTAGGTGTGTGTCACTACTCTCATAGTACCAAGTTGGTGCCAGCCCTTACCCATTGACAGGGATCTACTGGAGGAATTTCATCTCTAATCCTCTCCTTCTTTTGAATACCCTAGTCCTGCAGAGATCCAGTTCATATCTGGTATTTATATACGTATATCTATATGTATATAGATACACACATGCATATATATAGATATACATATGCATTATATATAATATATATTATATGCACATAGACATGCCACACATAACACACACATACACATACATATATACATACATGTATACATATATTTGAAGCAGCTAGGTAGTGCAGTGGATAGAGTGCTGAGCCTGGAGTAAAGAAGACTCATCTTCATGAGTTCAAATCTGGCCTCAGGCACTTACTAGCTGTGGGATTCAGGCCACAGTCTGCCTTAGTTTCCTCATCTATAAAATGAGCTGGAGAAGGAAATGAGAAGGAAACCACTCCAATATATTTGTCAGGAAAACCCCAAATGGGGTCACAAAGAATTGAACACAACTCAGCAACTAAATAATAACATATATATGTGTGTATATATGTTTATGTGTGCATGTGTGTATATAATATGTATGTATATACATAAACATATATATGTATATATATATACATATATACACATATATGTATGCGTGTGTGTGTGTGTGTGTGTGTGTGTGTGTGTATGATTTGAACCCTTCCTGACTGCAGGCTCAGCACTCCATCTACTATGCCACCTCTGAGTACCACATACCAGATATAGTCTCACCACACAACAGAGTAGACTAGACCTATCACTACCCAATACCTAGACATTAGTTCTTTCCTAATGCAGTCTAAGAACGCATTCACTTTCTTGGTCGCCATATTGCAATGTCAACTCGTGTCGAACTTACCATCTGCTAAAACTCTTAGGGTTGGTTTGTATGTTTGTTTCAGACACAGTAGCTATGTCTACTGCCTCCTAGACATAGGGATTTAATCTTTTTGATTCCAAGTGCAAAAGTTTATATTTATACCAATGAAATTTCAAGATATTAGATGTGACCCAGCAGTCCAGTCTGTTGAAATTTTTCTTGATGGAGCCTGACTCCATCATCCAGTGTGTTATCTGTCCTTCTCAGCCTTTTGTCATCTGTAAATGTGACAAACATGGCATCTGTTCAAACCTTTAATAAAAATGTGTTGCTGTTGTTTTTTTAAAGGCATAATAAAATAAAATAAAATAATAAAAAAGGCATGAGGCTAAACAGAGAACTCTGGATTACTCCACTGGAATCCTCATTCCTAGTTGTAATTGAATCATTAATGACTATTCTTTAAATCTAGTCATTCAACTAGCTATGAGATCTTCTGAATGATCTTTTACCTAATAGCACTTACTAATCCACACTGTCCCTCTCTCTCTCTCTCTTTTTTTTTTTTTTGGCGAGGCAGTTGGGGTTAAGTGATTTGAACAGGATCACAAAGGTAGTAAGTATCAAGTGTCTGAGGCCAGATTTGAACTCAGGTCCTCCTGACTCCAGGGCCAGTACTCTAACCACTAACTACTAGCTGCCCTTAACACTGTAATTCCTTAAAGGACAAGTAGCTCCTTCCATTTCAGAGGGTCCGTGACATGGTGGTATCTTCTAGAGGTGCTGCACTTCAAAGTGGATATAATAGTTAGGAAGCTTCAGAGATCAGGAGGCACTGGCTGCCCTCCCTTCACTCCCAACAGCTACAGTCTTTGCATGCTTGCATGTGCATGTGTGTGTGCACATCCTTACTCATACACAAAACACACACCAGCTCCAGGAGTCGCAGGGCACAGGGGCGAGGTTAGGCCAATGATGTTCTGAGGGGCAACTTAATACAGCAAAAAAAAAAGAAGAAGAAGAAGAAGAGGAGGAGGAAGAAAGAGAACGGGAGGGAAAAGGAGCGGAGGAAGAGGAAGAAGAAGATGATGATGATGATGATGAAAGAAAGGAAGAAAGGAAGAAAAGGAAGGAAAGAAAGAAAAGACAGAGAAAGGAAAGAAAGGAAAAAGAACTGGATTTGGAGTCAAAAGATCTGAGTTCAGATTTCACCCCTGTTACTACCTGTGTGATCTTGAACAAATCACTTCCTGGGCCTTAACTTCTACTTCTGTAAATTCAAGGGTTGGACTAGATAACGTCGGAGCAAGGAGATGTTGGAGTCAGCTCAAACCCAAAGAGCCAAGTGTCAAATTTTCAGAGTAAAGCATTTACATCATGGAAATTGGCAAACACTATGAATCAGGGTTTGATTTATTGTTTGGTTAATTTATGGACTTAAGAAAATGATGGAGAAAATGTTAATAATGCAGATTAAATTTTAAAGTGTGTCCTGCTTACATTTTTTTTGGAAAACTGATTATTAAACATTTGCCAGCACACTCCTGTCTCTAAGGTTCAATTTTTTCTTATTTGCATTTAAGCAAATAAATGTACATTTATCTGGTGCCAAACCATGCTCTAAAACTGTATATCATTTTAAACTAAAGAAACTAATAATAAGAGATGAAATAATAAGAGCAATTCCCCAGACAGTTACTTTCTGCTTTTGCAGAAATTAGGTAGATGCTGAGCTAGCCCTTCTGTAAGATTCCCCAGGTGTGTTTTGATTTGTTTGTTTTGTTTTTAAGTCAGCCTGACTAATGATAGTATAACATGCTACAATGAAAACAAACAAGCCTCCATACCACCATGGTCATTGAGCACGCCTGGTCTATGTCAAAAAATAAAATGCAAACAATCAGTGCCAGGAGATGGAGGGAAATAATTCCTGTGGCCTGGCTTCTGCCTTCCTGATTTCTCCCTCTCTGACAGTTGGAATGAGGCCGGTTTTAAGGGTACAGCTGTTCAAGTCACCTAAAGAGACCTACTTTTCAAGGCAATGCCTTAAATCTTCATTAGGAAAAAGCCCTTTCCGCCTGCCAACCACTTCCTTCCCCTCTTGAAAACTCAGCTCTGCCCCATCCCTGCAATACACATCTGAACAATGGCCTGTGTTTGTGGGCCTTCAGGCAGGGTTTACCCAGCACCGGAAGCCATTCCCACACTGACAGCCTCGCTTCTGAACCTCACCCATATTCGTTCTACAGATGCGTTGGCAGATTCCTCTGAAGGCTCTTGATCTATTCACACAGCCAAGGGGCTTCTCAAAATGAGAGAAGATGAAAACATCTTTTCACACAAGGAGTACACATATGTTCACACTTTTTCTGCCTTTGGGGAATTTCAAAAATGAAGGGCCATTTTGTAACATAGAAGGCCTCATGGTTGAAAGTTTGGTAAACCTACAGACGCATATTTGTTTCTACCCTGAGATGCTTTCTATGCTCAGGAATAACAAATCACTATAATAAGCCATCTGTCAGAATTCTGGTCCTAGGAACTCAGCCAATGAGACAGGAGTGAGTCTGTGCAGAAATCATCATTTCTAAATAGTAAATCATCATGAATGATTTAGTATTCACACTAAAGAGGCAGGCCCTGGGTAGAATCACAAAATATAAATACATACTGGACATGCTAGCAAAAAAACAACATCAAATTTCAGCAGAGAAGAGCCACCTCTCCTTAGATATAAATAACATATGAACTCTAGTTACTTGGTATTGAACGTGTTTAAGAAGGGCACAACTCCAATAACCGTATTGCTATCATGATTAGTGTAAGAATGTCTGGTAACATCCACCACCTTGATTTCATACACTGCACTAGTCAAGTCTGTTAAATAGACCCTGATCAGTCAGACTTTCAGACCAGTTTGTTTACACAGAAATAGTGAATGCGTTGTCTGATTGGGATGGCTTTTATTGATAGGCATGACTGGACAAGTAACTAAAACAGTGAAATTAACTTGTACAACTTTGGTTTGTCCTGCCTTATAGGTTTGTTCTTGGGTAGCTGGTGACACAGTAGTTAAAGCACAAGATCTGGCATCAGAAAGACTCATCTTTTTTTGTTCAAATCTGGTCTCAGGCACTTACTAGCTGTGTGACCCTGGGCGAGTCACTTAATCCTATTTGCCTCAGCTTCCTCATCTGTAAAATGAGCTGGAGAAATAAACGGTAAACCACTCCAGTATCTTTGTCAAGAAAACCCTAAATGGGGCCATGAAGAGTCAGAAACGACTAAAAACAATTCAACAATAATATTGTTCAACATCTTTTTTTGTATTTTGGGGATATTATCATTTCACACACCCTTTGGCTTTACTTTCTCATCTATGATTAGAGTTGAAGTTTTGTGCTACACATGATTTTCCTCTACCACTATCCCTACTCGTAGAAGCAGAGAAATGCAATACATGGGAATAAGAAAAATGAGGGTCCAATCAAAGTACTTAGGGCCCTCCTAGAATTTTTTTTTGACTAGGCGATGAGGTTAAGTGACTTGCCCAGGGTCACACAGCTAGTAAGTGTCAAGTGTCTGAGGTCAGATTTGAACTCAGGTCCTTCCTCTGACTGCAGGACCAGTGATCTACCCACTGCACCACCTTGATGCCCCTCTTAGACTTCTTAATAACATCTTTATCTGTCTCTCTAAGAAAAATTTGTGAGCCATCCCTCCATTTATCTGTCACTTTCTTTTGTCCTCTGGTTTCACTTAGAGTAATAATTATCATTGTTGTTATAATATTTTTATATTTGTAACAAAATGTCTAGATTGATATAATTCTGTTTTTCTATTCGTATGTCTTCTTGTTGATTGCTGGATAAGAACTTTGCATTTAGCACATCAACAGCTAAGTTGATGTCTATAGGTATTCTCCAATCTGTTTTTCTTAGCCTCTTCTGCCCTCTTATCCACCACTTTGCCACCATTACTATAGAAATAGAAGAGGTTGCATAGTTCAGTTCATAGTGTATTTTTCTTTGTCCCTGGAACAAAGAATTCATCACCAAGTGACTAGCCTATTGGTGATGAGTTTCTGTACACTTTTACTTAGATTGAGCCTCAGAAAGTATACTTCATCTGATGCCAGAACTATCTCAAAGCCTGTGCAGCATGGGATTATTCCCAGAGTTTGTGTTCTGTGGGCGTAGACGTCAAGATCCCAGGGTAACATTCACACCACATGAGGGCATTGGTACAGAACTTTGTGAACACTCTAATACATAAATACTCAAGCAGATTTCATTGACTTGAGAATTCCCCCAAATAAGGGAAATCACAATTAATTTATATCTGCCGGTTCTTTGAGATTCATGCTTATGTCCTTCCATAAATTCACCAAGAGGATCCACCCAATTTCCTAGATGCCTTCCTTGTTTTCTCCTGAAACTGCAAGGGTAACTACCGGTGGCTTATTCTGACTGTCCATCTGTATCTTGTTAGACTATTTTACCTTCTCTTTCTACCATATAATGCTTTGATAGCATCACTTACTCTTGTTCTTTGAAGTTCCTCATTGGTCAAATGTTGGACCCAGCTCCTTCCCATCATGGACCTCTCCATTGCGCTCTGGGTGTAATCGATTTTTAAGCCTTCAAAGACTACTGTGTGACATGCCTTGCTGCCATAAAAGAAAGGAAGCAGCAAAGTACCTTGAGGGAGAAAAGTGAGGCAGAAGGTGCCAGGAAGGCCAAGCCACTACCAACCTCACCTTGACCACTATCTGCCTTCGAACCCTGATGGTCCAAGATACTTAAGAAGAGCAGTGCCCCACAAACAGCTGAACCTGTTTCTGGTCCAGGCCCCACTGCCATTTTTGAGGAGAGAAATCATTGTGGAAAGAGGGCTGCACAGGCTTTGAGATAGTTCTGGCATCAGATGAAGTATACTTTCTGAGGCTCAATCTAAGTAAAAGTGTACAGAAACTCATCACCAATAGGCTAGTCACTTGGTGATGAATTCTTTGTTCCAGGGACAAAGAAAAATACACTATGAACTGAACTATGCAACCTCTTCTATTTCTATAGTAATGGTGGCAAAGTGGTGGATAAGAGGGCAGAAGAGGCTAAGAAAAATAGATTGGAGAATACCTATAGACATCAACTTAGCTGTTGATGTGCTGACCACCATTAACAACCTCATTTATATAAAACATTGATAGAGCATTAGTATTAAAAAGATGAGTCCATTTCCATGTGAAGCCTGGGGTCATGGAAGGAAGGAAGGGAGGGAGGGAGGGAGTGAAGGAAGGAAGGAAGGAAGGAGGGAGGAAGGGGGGGAGGAGGAATGAGAGAAGGAAACAAGTATTTATTAAGCACCTACCATGTGCCAGGTACTGTGCTAAGCACTTTACAATATTATCTCATTTGATCCTCAAAACAACTCTGGGAGGTAGGTCCTCTTCTATTTTCTGTCTGCACTGTGGCTTGTTTAACTCATCAGCTCCCAAAGATGCAATTACTATCAAATCTATTTATAACAAGCCCTACTCTCTGTACTGAGCTTCAGCCCCAGTTTGCCAGCTTTTTCTCGGACATTTCAAACTGGATGTCCTGTGTTGTTGTTCAGTTATTTCAGTTGTGTCCAACTCTGCGACCCCATTTTGGATTTTCTTGGCAGAGACACTGGAGGGGTTTGCCATTTCCTTCTCTAGCTCATTTGACAGATGAGAAAACTGAAGCAAACAAGGTTAAGTGACTTGCTCAAGGTCACACAACTAGTAAGTGTCCAAGGCCAAATTTTCACTCAGGTTCTCCTGACTCTTGGGCTCTATCCACCATTTCACCTAGCTGCTCTCTAGATGTGCCAGGCACTGTACTAATATTACAAATATTATCTCATTTGATCCTCACAACAATCCTGTGAGGTAGGTGCTATTATTATCCCCATTTTACAGATGAGGAAACTGAGGCAAACAAAGGTTAAACAACTTGCACAGGGTCACTTAGTTACTAAGTGTCTGGGTAGCCCCAATATAATTTTTCTGCTTGGCCCCAGAGGGTAGAACTATGAGCAATTTTAGAAACTACAGAGAAACAGATTTATTATAGTCTTAAAGTAAGGATAAATTTGTTAACAATTAGATTTATCTAGGGTTGTGATGGGATGTTGAATAATCAGTTCTCTGGAATAAAGAAAAAGCATCTACTATGTGCCAGGCACCATTAGGTAGGTGTTGTTATAATCACCTTTTTACAGTTGAAGAAACTGAGGCAAAATGAGATTAAGTGACTTGTTCAGGGTCACACAGTAAGGGTCTGAGGCTTAATTGAACTCAGGTCTTCCTGACTCCAGGCCCAGTGCTCTATCTATTGCACCACCTAGCTGCCTAATTAATGCTAGACACACTTTTAAGTTCCACATGCATTATTAACGTTTTCTCCATTACTTTCTTAAGTCTAGATAACCAACACAACAATAAATTAAGCTCTGATTCCTACCTTTTGTAGCTTTCCAAGGTTCACCTGCTCACATTAAAAATTTTAAAGCTACTGGCCACTACAAGCTAGCTCCAACCCATCTCAGAGGTTTCCCAAAGATCAATGGGGTTGCCTTGCAAGGTGACTGTCCTTCAGAGGTCTTTAAACAAGAGCCAGAGGATCACTGACTTGTCCAGCTGTATGCTGCTCTGGAGGCCATTGAGGTCTCATCTAAACCCAACATTTGGGGATTCTAATCTGCCAAGGAAGAGAGTTGGAGGGGATTGTGAAGATTCTTTGCAGAAGTCTAAGAATTTTTCTCTCTCAGCCCACAAAGACGCAGTCTTGCAAAGCTATTAACACACCAAAAGAATTAATGTCATTTCTAAATAAGCCAAATCTTAAACCCAGGGAATATCTTAGGAAAATCCTGCTCTCTATTAAGTTGTTCCTTAAGTAGAAGAATAAGCTGTCCTGGAGGGTTATTTTACTGGTGTTTCCATAAACCATTAAAGCCAGGATACTAAATTGGATTCCTGTCCAGATAGCAGGACTCGTTTGGGGTCTGAAGGATAAAGGTTCCCTTGCTGCCTCCTAGCAGTGACCTCTTTAGAGGAGAGCAGGCACTGACAGAAAGAGCTATATATTTAGAGTAAGACTGGGGATAGTGAGGTGATTATAGAATCATAGATTCAGAGATGAAGGGAAATCTCAGAGGCCTTCTATAGTCCAGCCCTCTCATTTTACACATGAAGAAAGTGGGGTCCCAAAAGTAGAGTGACCTGCCCAAGGTTAGACAGGCAGAAAGAAATCAAAACCCAGGCCCTCTGGCTCTTAATGTGGCATCTGCCACTGCATCAAACTTTCAGAAAGAGAAGGTCCTTGAGAAAAACAGAAAAAGCCAGCCTCTTTATAACAGGAGAACTCTGGGAGGCGCTAATGGGAAAATCAGAAGCTATCAGGATTGAGCTGAAAAGGGAAGATGTTTGTGGAGCCGGAAAAATGAATACATTCTTCTCTCTGGTGGGTCCTGAAGGTCGAGTTCATTCATTCAACAGACATTTAATGAATATCTACTGTGCTCAGAGTCTGGTGTGAGGCATGATGGGAGATGCAGGGGAGGGGATAGGGAATGTACCAAGAACATAATCCCTGATCTCAAAGGTTTTACCAAGCCTGAGTCCTGCCTGTAGCATCCCACCCCAGCTAGAATAGTGACCAAGCTTAAAGCAGGATGCAGAGTGGGCACTGTAGAGCAAAAGACCCAGGAGCCACTGGTAGCTGAGATGCTTGTTGTTATGGGAATATAAGGGTGGCATACAGATGGAAAACTTTAAACAGAGGAGGAATGGAGCCCATTGTCAATAGTTAGACTGACTGATTCAGTTACTTAGACAAAAAGACTCAGACCTAGGTAAGGGGGTAAGAAGGAAAGGGATAAGCATTTATTAAGTAGTTACTATGTGTCGGACACTGCATTAAATACTTTATAAGTATTATCTCACTTTATCCTCATGACTCCAAGAGGTAAGTGCTATCATTTTTCCCATTTTACAGGTGAGGAAATTGAGGCAGACAGAGGTTAAATGGCCTGCCCAGAGTCAAATAGCTAATGTCTAAGGCAGGATTTGAACTCAGATCTTCCTGACTCTAGGGCTAGTGTGCTATCTACTATACCATCTAGCTACCAGGTAAGTATCTGGGGTTCAGAAAATACACGTCTACATTGGCTAAGGTGCCTTGGGAGATTTCCCTTCTAAGACATCATCTCTTTGTGCATCTCTGCCGATAGCTATGTCTCTATGTCTGTGGAGTCTTCACTTGTAGGAAAGTACATATTTTCCCCTCCCGCTAAGGAGTCTTGTGTGCTTGGGTGCTGTGGTTGGGTGGTTGTGCTTGGGACTTCTCCTTGGGCTGGACCAATCATTCAGTACAGAAGTCTGTGATAGCAATCAGGCATTTTACCATTAACTGTGGAATAAACTGCCCCTTCGGCACTAAAGAAATGTAGGGAAGGAACCGAGGACCTTGTTACCCTCTAGGACTTATCCACTCTGCTTTAGGCAAGTCATGCAAGTGTAGAATTGCTTTGATTTTACCAAAAAACATTCAGGAAGAAGCCTCACAAAACATGGCTACAAAAACCAAACAAAAAAAACACATGAAAAGCAATCCATGCAGCTCTTGAGCATACACATTGAATGAATCATTCATTCATTTGTATATGTATATTTATATATTTATATACATTTATACATATTTATACATACATATATAAATGAATAAATCACTCATACATATGAATGATTATAGCCTCTCTCTCTCTCTCTCTATATATATATATATATACATACATAAATATATAGGGATTAAAAACAAGAGGGGTGAGGGAGGGAAGAAGGGAGAGAGAAAAAGCAAGAGAGAGAGAGAGAGAGAACTCCAGCTTCTCTCAAAGTCATCAGCTTCCTTAAACATTCATTTCCCTGAACCCAGTACCATGAACCCAAATGGCATGTTAGCTAAAGCTATTAATGATGTCATTCTTCAGCTCCCAAGCCTTAAGACCAAAAGGAGGAATGCTCCCTTGAGGAAGAACACGTGATTTTTTTTTCTATATGTGTCTTTATGATAACAGGAAAACAAATCAGAACAAAAGACAGTGGACATTACTTGAGGGTGATTTATCTGGATGTTTTCTAACATTTCATACAACTCTTCACTCTACCTCTTCATACCAGAATAGCACACAGCCTCACAAGCCCTCAGTTTCTATTTCTTTGAGTACAGGAAAAATTCCATATTTCAAGATGAACTTGATTTCAAGTGGATGTCTGCCAATCTGATAGGTCGGGATAATGGGTGCATTTAGGAAAGACTGAATGAACAAGAAGAGACCATAAAATGAGGACCTGACAGCCAAACCTTTCTGAGTTCAAATACTTTTTCCTACACACAAAGCCATTCTGCTCTAATATTCAGAAGGCTGGGCTTGATCCTATGCTGACTGTATTTGGTTCAGCTGATGTCGATTTGGAAAAATTCAACAGATCTGTGAGACACCTGCAATAAGGCAGTTGGGCAAAGTCGATGGGAGGGTCTTACTTGACCATGCACCCCAAAGAGCTTCTCTCTGTATAAAATTTCCAGTGTATTTCCCTTCTTCACTAATTATCACCATAAGTAACCTTAGTGAATAGTGGAAATTGTAGCCAGGTAAGTTTACCACCAGAAAGCAGGCTGGGGAAATTTCCAGGATGCTAAGCCAAGAGTCAGCATTCTAAAGGTTGTGAAAGAATCCCCCTTCCTTCTCTTCTCTTAGGTCTTTGTCTGTGTTACAGTGTGTACTATCAGAGAATGTTAGAGTTATAGAATCATCTGGTCCAATGAATGTGGAAGCTCAGACCCAGAAAGATAAAGTCATTT
The DNA here is from genome assembly GCF_900497805.2 of Vombatus ursinus. Lineage (NCBI taxonomy): Eukaryota > Metazoa > Chordata > Mammalia > Diprotodontia > Vombatidae > Vombatus > Vombatus ursinus. The sequence continues at coordinate 58,994,779 of NW_020954556.1, forward strand.
AATCAATCAATCAATCAATAAAATCAAATAAGAGCCTACTATTTGCCAGGAAATATGCTAAGTTCTAGGGATTCAGAGAAAGGCAAAAGATAATTCCTATTTTCAAGGAGATCTCATTATGGTGGAAGAAGAAAGCACAGAAAGCTGAAAGGAGATGGGACATGGAAGGAGGAACAGGAGCAGAAGCAGAGGGATGAAATTCAGAGGAGAAGGAAGAGCATGGGAATAATGAGATGTCTGCCACTGGCCATCCACCTTAAATGGAGGATCTGGGAGGAGCTTTCCAACGACCACTCTCCATCTTCTCCAACCAGATCTGTGGACCATGATGAAGTCTAGGAATACAACCTGTTGGAAAATGATGAGCCATTTAACCAGTCTTGGTTGGCAAAGCAAGTAGGAATTTACCAAATCATTTGTGATAACTTGTAATTTTTTTTTGCACTTTTCAGGCGGAGAGGCAACAGGAAGGAAGGAGATAGAGAACAATTCCACCATCTTTAGAAATCCTCTCTCATGGTTACCATTCATCCTAAGAATTTCCTCCCTACACTTTATGAAGGTAATCTTACCATTCTTCAGTTTCCACCATATATCAAGAGTTACTGTCTTCTGTAGAGATCCAGAGGTCATCTGTCCGGAATATCATTGCTGCTGAGCAATGTCCTAGTCCTATGATAACAATCTCATATATATACATATATACATGTGTACATATGTGCATACAGCAATATGTCGATACATGTGTTCATGCATATACACATGTGCGAGTATATATTCCTGTGTATATGTGTTTTTTCCTTTATATATGTACATAAATGTATACCCCCAAAGGATGACTGACTCCATCTGTCCTTGTGGTTCTAGGAGTAACCCTGAAGTGTTGGGTGGGGTATTTTCATGCGCTTGAGACCCCACTGGCGTTCTCTCCCCATTGATTATCAGTTATATTAATTTAGTCAGCCATATTAAAAGCCATAGCTTTTATACTTTTAAAAATCCCAAACTGGTCCCTATAGCAAAAGCCTTCTCTTTTAAACACCAATACTCTCACAATGAAGCTATAAGAGTATAAGTAATGGAACTTCATGACCTCATAAAAATCTAAATTAAATGTGACTTACAGTGCTAAAGAAAGGAGAATGTAAGAAGACCATAGAGTATTATCAAAATGACTCAACCAGTCTTACCTGTTGCCCATGAAATACAACATAGTGTAGCGGAAAGAATGCTGGATTCAAATTCTAACTCCAATACTCACTAGTTGTGTGAAACGAGGTAAGTCAATTAACCACTCTGGGCCTCAGTTTGCTCATTTCATAAAAGAGAGATGAAGTCAGTAGTAACTACGTCATGGGGTTGTCATGTTACTCAAAAGAGAAGAGACGTGAAGAGCATTCTGCAAACCTCAAAGTGTTATGTAAATTCAGTTAATATTATGTGTCTACAAAAAGGGTGCTCCCACCACGAAGCAAAGACGGGCAGTTTCTAAATAGCTCTAGAATTATACCTGTATCCACACATAGAACATCTGGATGAAGTCCTCCCATTCACTGAGGCGATGCTTTTGGATTATTTGCATCATGAACAAGCGATGTACGAACTGGAGGGATTGTGATCAGCTCTGACGGAAGTGATGTCCACCATAAGGAAGAAAACAACCATTGATTAAGCACCTTCTATGTGCCAGGCATTGTGCTAAGGGCTTTACAAATAGGTACCTCATTTGATCCTCACAATAACCCTGGGAGGTTGATGCTGTTATTACCTCCATTTTAAAGTTGAGGAAACTGAAGCAGACAGAGGTTAAGTGACTTGCCCAGAGTCACACAGCTAATAAGCGTGAGAGGTAAAATTTGAACTCAGGGCTTTCTGACTCTAGACTTTTTGTCTACTACTATCTACCTAGACTTCTATCCACTGTACCTCCTAGATGCCTCTACAAGCCCACTTAACTACAACAGTGGTTTAAGCATATGTAATTTTTTTCTAGAAAAGTTGGAAATATCAAGTCTACCTAGCAATATATATTCAGTTAAAGATCATAGATTCAGGGCTGGAAGGGACTTTTAAGATCATTTAGTCCTTATCTCCTGAACTTAAAGATCAGTAAACCAAGGCCCAGATTGGGAAAAGGACTTTCTCCAAATCACACAGGGAGAAGGTAGCAGAGAGAGAGAATTCAAGCAAGGTTCTCTGACTCTCAAATCTGCTGTTCTAGCAACGGCAGCATAACACCTTGCTGGGGAACCCAAGAGAATCAGCCAGACAAGAAGACACCCCTCTCAAATAGCTCTTAGTTGTGTCAGTTATGAGGGAATACAACTGAAGTTGGAAGCCAAGCACGGGCGGCTCAGAGCTGACTCCAGGCAAATTGATTTTGTCCAAGACTTTTACAAATCCTGGCAACCTGAGAAAAATAGGTCACACCAGGAACCTTGAGGCAAATGCACCATCTGCTGGCCACGTGCAGCCTTTGCAATCCTCCCAAAGCTTGGCTGCCCCGGATTGACATGGGAAAATCTGAGTCCAAGTAAGCATTTTATATTTGCAAAGTTCTCTCTCTGACCAGGTAAAGAAAATGAATGTCTCTCAAAGGGAACACTAGAGTAGGCAGATTAAGGTCAGTACTTCAGAAGTCAAGATCCAAGAGAGTACAATGTGTGTGTGAGTGTGTGTGTGTGTGTGTGTGTGTGTGTGTACTTGTATGCAAGGGTATACTAGTAGCTGTATAGCAATATTAATATTAATATATACACTTGTGTGTATATATAAATATATACTTGTATATGTATTTGTATAATATATATGTACTTGTATGTAGTGATATGTGGGTAAATGCATAACAATATTAATATCAATTTATACTATAGTATATAATAATGTTATTAATTAATATTAATAACATTCCTGGCTCTCCAAGGGAAAATGTGCACAAGATACACTTTTAGATTTAATTTGCATTATTAACTTTTTCTCTGTCACTTTCTTAAACCTAGACAACCAATGAAAAAATAAATCTAACTGATCTATAGTGTTTGCCAATTTCTAAGGTGTAATACTCACTGAAAATTTAGCAATCTGGTCTCCTCACCAATCTAACCTATCTTTCATTTCCTTATTTATATATGCCAACTCACGTATGAGACTCTTCAGAAAAGTAACCCCAAATTCAAAGTACTACGTAGGAATGCATCTGCTCAAAAAACATAGCTTGTAAGACCCCACCGAAGCATTTACTTTTATTAACCTGTCAAAAGATAGCTTTTAAAGTAAAGGCATTTAATGAAATAACATAGTAAAGAAAGGAGTAATGGAACATTTCCTCACACAATGTAGGATATACTCCTACAAATATATATATTATCAGTGGGAAGATTAGACACATCCAGGGAGCATGTGTAGATGGGCACGTCCATATTGAACATTTATAACCAGGATACAAATAAAGAGGAATACACATGTAAGAAGTACAAATTTAATAGCAAACATATGTTCACAAGCTACATATATAAGAAAGGGCAAGTCATATGTCCATGTCTCCAATACTGATGTCTTCTGACAATGTCATCATCCCTCTCCCACTGAGCCTACTTTCTTCTGATCTCATGCAATCTTTGCCAGGATTATAATTTCTGCCTATAGGTATAGCATGTAGGCTTTGCTGGACATTGCTCCCTGCTCATCTTAGGTGATGCCTTGCTGTTTCCATGTCAGATTCTAGGAGTGACTCCATTAAAGCAAGGATTTTATGGTTTTTTCTGTTCTCAACTTTGGGAATTAGCTGGAGTCATCATCTAAACTGCCACATCTTCTACATATGAGGAAGAAGGGGTTGCATTCTTAGCTTAAATTCCAGAAGCTTAAGCTCCAACTCTTAGAAAATCAGGGCCTTCCAGTTATCAAAATAAAAATAAATAATCTTTTTTTCCCTTCCTTTTAAAAATCCCTTAAAGAGAGCCTATCAATTTTTGTACCTTTAGTAGTTATAGGTTTTTTTCTCTCTAGAAGGAGAGTCTTTGCCCCACGGGCCAACTCTATAGACCAAGTCCCTTCCAGATCCAATATCTATAATCCTATAATCTATGATCCTATGAGCATGTAGCAAAACACGTAATTAGTGTCCATATAGCAATAATCTCCACTTCCTCCTTTGCTGAGGTCAAAGTCCTTTCCTCTGTTCAAAGCCCCTTTATGATTTAGGGTTAGAAAATCCTTGTAACTCTTTGCTTAATGTCTGATTGCCAAATGGCACCCATTGTTTTAGAGACTTCTCTTCCAAGGGTTGCTTGAGCCTGAAACAAACTCATGATTCTTTTGGTCTTCCTTGCAAATGAACCAGAGGGGGAAAGACAGAGGAATGAAACCTCTAGGTGGAACAGCTTGAAGTAATCACCCTCTACCTCAATTACCACAATCCTGTTCCACATTTGTGCTTTTATTAGGCATGTAATACAACCCTTTCCAATCTGTGAGCCTTGCCCTACATATAAAATGAACTAGTTGGACTAAGTGATCTCTAATGTCTCTTCCAAGTCTAAATCCTATGATCCAATGAGCTCAAGCGTGTCATACCAAGCTATAAAGACTCGGTCCCCTGGACCTAGAAATGGAATGTTCACATGGAAAAGGGATTAAACTTGTTCTGTCTGGACCCAGGGGACAGAACTAGGAACAATGAATGCAAATTGCAAAGAGGCCAGTTAGATGTTAGGAAAAACTTCCTATCAATTAGAGCTATCCAAAAGTGAGATTGCCTGCCATGAGACATGGTAGGTACTCCCTCCTTCAATCAGAGGCTGGACTACCACTCATCGGATATGTTACAATGGGGATTCCTTTCATTTCAGTTAAGTAGTACAGTGGATAGAACACTGGACAGTCAGAGTGACCTAAATTCAAATCCTGCCATAGGCACTTACTAGCTGGGTGACCTGGGGCAAGTCACTTAATTTCTCAGGGTCTCAGTTTCCTGATCTGTAAAATGAGGATAATAATAGCACCTACGTCACAGGGTTCTTGTGAGAACCAAGTGAATTGACATGTGTTATGTGTTTTTGTGAATCTTAAAGAGTTATATAAATGCTAACAATTATAGCTATTATTATTATTATTTGGAGATTGAACTAGATGAGCACTAAGATGTTTCCAACTGTCAAAGTCTGTGATTCTATACCTGCAATAATTCTCTTCCTTTGTTCTTTGTTGTTGTTGTTGTTGTTTGCTGTTGTTAATTGTCCTTTTAAAAATACATATTTTAACTTTGTAAACTACTTTAAATCTTTTTTTTCTTTTGGAAGCAGGTCCTAAATAAATTTTATTTCCACATATCTGTCATTACTATGTATCTTGCATTCCCCATAGAACCTGACATAGGTCCTCAGTAAATGTTTCATAAATTGTTGAATCTTAGCACTAAAAAACAAAAACAAAAACAAAAAAAAAAACTTAGAGACTATCTAGTCTGACATTTTCATTTTATAGATGAAGAAAGAGGTGTTGACTTGCCCAAGACCCCAGAACCAGTAAACAAAACCATAAACTTACATCACAGGGCATTAATGTATCTTTATGACCTACTAAGTATTCTACAGTGCAAAACTAATCTAGTCAACAAGCTTGTATTTCTGCAAAATGAGTGAATGACAGGCTCATGACAACATGATTTCCAGTTGCAGGAAAGCATCATCATCAGTGCACTGCTCCCACCATTTCAAACTCTGATGAGGTGAAAGAAAAATGTTATGAAGACCTAGAGACCTCATCATCAACATGCTGAAAAAGGAGAACCTTGTAATTTTGGGTGACTGTAATGCCAGAGTAGCCACAGACTATCAGATGTGGTAGAGAGTCTTTGGAAGGAATGGAGTCAGAAACAGCAACAGCAATGGTCATTTACTACTGAAGACATGCATCTTGTGACCTCATCACCAATACTGTCTTCAGTTTGCCTCAACACAACAAAACTTCATGGATGCATCCTTGCAGCAAACATTGGCATTTAAAAAGGAGAAGAGATCAGCTGATCCTTTGCCTGGAAGATGGTCATCTACCCAAGAGCTTCATAAAGGGCCAAGGAATAATCAACATGGTGTTTGCTGCCTGATGACTCCAGGAGAAATACCAGGAGCAGAACAGAGGTCTGTACACAACATTCATCAATCCCACCAAGGCCTTTGAGATACTATCAGTTGTGAGGGCCTGTGGAAGATCATGGCATTTGTAAGGAGAGGAGACAGACAGGATGTGAGAGTGATAAAGGCAATGTGTGGCACAGAGTGCTGAACTGATCATAGACTCATCTTCTTCAGACTAAACATTTGCACTTAACAAAAGGAGCATCCCAAAGGTATGGTGACTGTAGAGTCAACAGATTAGAATGCTTCTCTTTGCATGAACAGCTTGTTGCTGACTTGAAGGGAAAGCTGAGCCAGCACACAGTTGGCAACAGTGGGGCAGAAAAGGAGTGGGCAGCTTTTAGAGATTTGGTACACAGCACCACATTTACTGATCTGGGCCAGAAAATTCACAAACATCAGAACTGGTTTGATGAAAATGATGAGAAAATTCAGAAGATACTAAAAGAAAAACAAGAACTCCACAAGGTTTATTAGCAGGATAGTTTATCCATCTCTAAGAAGCGGACATTTAACTTCATCAAAAGTAGAGTGCAAGTGAGTTTAGAAAGATGCAAGATTCTTGATTCAGTAAGAAGGCAGAAGAGATTCAGTTTTATACTAACAGTAACAATCCAAAGCACTTTTATGATGCCCTGAAGGCTATTTATGGACCAAAGACTTATACCGCATCTCAATTACTCTGTGCTGATGGAGCCACATTGATTGATGATAAGGACATGATCCTAGAGAGATGGGCTAAACACTTCCACAGTGTTCTCAGCAGATTGTCATTAACCAATGCTGAAGCCATTGACTATACCTCAGATTGAAGTCAATCCCTGTCTAGCCAAACCTCCAACTGAAAAAGAAGTTTTGAATGCCATTAGACTCCTCTTGTGTGACAAAGCACCTGGTGCTGATTCTACTCTAGCAGAAATTTACAAGGCAGGGGGTCCACTGCTCATTAAAAAAAGCTGGCTGAAATCTTCCAGGTTACATGGCAAAAGGAGGTTATCCTCCAGGAGTTCAAGGATGCCTCCATTGTCCATCTAGATAAAGGAAAAGGAGATAGATTTTTCTGTGACAATCCTGTGTCTCTCTCTTAGTCATAGCTCACAAAATTCTTGTCAGAGTCCTCCTTAATTGGCGGATCCTTCACCTGGAAGATGGTCATCTACCTGAGAGCCAGTGTGACTTCAGAAAGGGCCAACGAATGATCAATATGGTTTTTGCTGCTCAAAATCCCCAGAAGAAATGCTGGGAACAGAACAGAGGTCTGTACACAATGTTTGTCATTCTGACCAAGGCCTTTAATAATGTCAGTCACAAGGGTTATTGAATATCATGGCAAAATTTGGTTGCCCATGGAAGGTGGTCAGTATTGTACATTAATTTCATGAAGGCATGCTTACTCAAGTTCTGCATAACGGTCAATGCTTTCATGCTTTCCCAGTCATCAATGAAGTAAAACAGAGCTGTGTGCTTGCTCCCATGCTTGTTAGCATAATGTTTTCATCGATTTTTTCATATGCCTTCAATAAGGACAAAAATGGGGTCAAGGTCAACTACCACAGAGTCAGTAAATTATTGAACTTGAAAAGGCTATAAGACAAGGCTAAAGTGGAGGAAAAGTTGATGTGACTTTTTGTTCACAGATGATTGTGTACTCAATGTAGCCTCTGAGGCTGAGATGCACCAAAGTATGTATAAATTCTCTGCTACTTGTGCTAATTTTGACCTAACAATTAACACCAAGAAAAGAGAGGTTCTCCACCAGCCAGCATCACACCATCCATATGTGGAACCATCAGTTACAGCAAAAGGAAAGAATTTTGAATGTTGTGAATAAGTTTACTTACCTTTGCAGTATACTTTCCAGGAATGTACACATAGATGATGAGGTTGACACATGCATTGTCAGAGGCAGCTTAGCATTTGGGAGGCTCCAAAATTAAGTATGGGACAGAAGAGGTATTAGGCTGCTGGATTACCAAACTAAAAGTCTACAAAGCCATTGTGCTGACCTCATTGTTGTATACCTTTGAAACATGGACAGTCTACCAGCGCCATGACAGAAAATTGAATCACTTTCATTTGAATTGTCTTAGGAAGATTCTGAAGATCACCTGGCAAGATAAGGCACAAAATACTGAAGTCCTTTTCCAGCTGAACTGTCAAGCATTCAGAGAGCACAACTCTGATGGGCTGGCCACATGGTTCAAATGCCAAATGTACATTTGCCTAAAAGACTAAGGCAGGCACTCACGTGGAGGTCAGAAGAAGTGATACAAGGACACTCTCAAGGTCTCTCTGAAGAATTTTGGTATCAATTGTGAAACATGGGAGACGCTAGCACAGAACCATCCATCATGGATTGCCCACATCAAAGAAGGCTCTGTGCCCTATGAGCAAAGCAGAATAAAAGTAGCTTAAAAGAAACACGAGATACACAAATTTAGAGACATCTCCACCTCAAATGTTCATACAAACTATTTGTATCCAATTTCTGGTAGAGATTTCTGAGTTCATATTGGTCTGCTCAGCCAGTCAGACACACTGTACACAGACCCTGACATCATGATATCATTTTGGTCCTCTTCCAGCACAAAGGACAAAAACAACAACCACAACCTGCTGCCTAGACTTCTTACCAGATTACTGACTGCAGCTGCCAGTACAGTTTCAAACCCATTGCTGGTCATAAATCCAGATAGCTCCCTGACCATTCAGAGCTTTTCTGACTACTTGGACTCCTGACTTCAGCCTGTTCCTGACTTCTGAATTCCGTACACTCCTTAACCCTTGACATGCACGTTCAACCCTGAGCAGACTCAGATCCCTCGGACTTGGCCAATGGTAATAGTCCCTTTCCCAATGCCAGTGTTTCCTGAGCATGTCTGCAACCTGGAGGAATATATCTAAACTAACTGGCCCTCCTAATGTACCAGTTTCATAATACTTTCATATCTCTAAGATATAGCATTCAGAGTTCTTCATCTGTACGAAGTGCTCTGAACACTTCCTTTGAAGAGAACTATTAGAGTGTTTAATGTCTGTGGCAAGCCAAACACACCTCCCTTCCTTTGGCAACACAGACTTGGTTGGCTTCATTTGTCACTGCTGCAGACAGAATGTCTTGGACTAATGTTCCTCCATGACTGCCAGCCCCCTGAAGGGCAGACATTTATATTCCTCAGTCAATTTCTAATGATCCTCAGTCTCTTTCAGAGGTTAAGCTCTCTGACTATTGCCAGGATGCCATGTTAACAGATTGCTAGACAATCCCAAAACTTCTCTGAGCTGAATCTTTCCAAGATCTATCAACTTGCACATAATGTTGGAAAAGAAATACAGTAATCTTTTATTCAAAAAAAAAAGCCAAGGTTAATTGAAGCCAGTTCATTTTCTTTTTGGCAAACTCTCATCTTTCTAATGCCAGGAGACAAATTCAAGGCAATGAAGCTCAGGCAGCCACACTTCAGGATGTCTTGTAGTCTTTTTCTCTGACCCCTAAGGCACTGTGTATTCCTTTCAAAAAAAAAGGTCACGGATTCCTCTGAGACAACTTTGATCTTTCGCTCTTTTGAATATAGATGGAGAGAAGATGCCTGCCTGTTCTAGGAGTCTCATGATAGTGCATTATATATAATTTAGGAAAAATCCTGCTGAAACTAAGCAATGTGTTATAATGGAAAGAGTACTGAAGTCCGAGGAATGTGACTTCAAGCAAAGTACTTAATGCCTGATGCCTCATCTTCCTCAGCTATAAAATTCGCATATAGTAACAATTAAAATGTTTGCACATCTATCATATTTTACAACTTTCCAAGTACTTTCACACGTTAATCTCACTTAAGTCTCACAATAATAACTACTTGAGGTACTGATCATTAATCCCTCTTTACAGATAAACTGAGGGGCTTAGTGACGGGTCCAAAGTCACCGTTAGCATGTGAAAATCCAGGTATACTAATGTCCACTCCACAGCTTTTTCTACTGTAGGTTGGGGTCCTTCATCTTGTTTGTATCATAGACCCCTTTGGTAGTTTGGTGAAGCCTGTGGGCTCTATCTCAGAATAACTTTTTTAAACGTATAAAATAAAATATGTAGGATCACAATGGGCAAAGGGACCAAGCATTTATTAAGCACCTGCTATGTGCTAAGCACTGTGTTAAGTATTTTACAAATATGATCTCATTCTATCCTCATAACATCCCTGGGAAACTGTTACTACTATTATCCTCATTTACAGTTGAGGGAACTAAGTTAGACAGAGGTTAAGTGACTTGCTCAGGGTGACATAGCTAGTAAGTATCTGACACTGGATTAGAATTTAGGTCTTCCTGAACACAATGTACATTGACCCTGACATCATGATGTCATTTTGGTCCTCTTTAATCAGGAAGGACAAACAATAACACCAACATCAACAATAACAACTATGCCCCCAAGGAACCCAGTTATAAAGAAAAATGCAATCAACTATTTCCTATGAGAGGAAAACTAGCCATTATAGAATGTTCTTCACAACTCAAGTTCCCATGTAACATGAAGAACAGGGTTAGCTTTATATTTAACATTCCAAAAAACCCATTCAGGATACTATATATGTCAATAAAAGAAATATACCATTTATATAAATGCAAATATTCTGGGATGCCCAGGCCCTTGGACTCTTTTTGAACCTTGGACCATGCTTTCTTGTCTAACCCTTTGGATCCCAATGTTCCCATATTTCTAAACTTTGTACATCTTTTGCCTTTGACTTCATCCACTTGTATGGCAACCAATCCAAATGCAATCCTTCTCACAACCTTACAATTGTTTCTGGTCCATCACCACTGGGATCCACCGCAAATGCCCTGAGACAGACCAGGCCTTCCTGCCAAAGTTACTGCCTACTCCCAGAAGCACTCTCAGTAGGAGCCCCTAGCAATGTGGTATGAGGGAGAATGGTAAACAAAATCAGACAAGCCCATAAGACCTGTTGAATCCAAATCATTTTGGTCGATCTTACACAGTGCCTTCCCTCTGAGATTGCTCTCCAACTACTCTGTCTATATCTTGTGTGTTTGTATATATACATACATATATATGCAATATATATTGTATACATGTATATACAATATATATTCATATATGTACATGTATGTAGTTGTCTGTATGTTGTTTCCCCCTACATATAGACATGGGAACTCCTTGAAGGCAGTATTTTTGCCTTTCTTCTCACTGGTTAACATAGTATTCAGCGTAGAGTAAGTGTTTAGCAAATACTTACTAATTTGCTGACAGTTTACGTAATCTCAGTGAGGTAGAAGTATTAGCCCCTCTGGCTGGGTCACCTGGGACTTTCCAAATCTTTGACTCATTTCTGATTCTGCTACAGAGCACAAAGTGATACAAATGGACCTCTCAACATCCCAGAAGGGACCTTATGTAGTACAGTCCATGCCTGAAAACGTTTTGCACTGCGACACACTTGACAAGTGGTGACTTCCAAAGGTTCTATTAAAGATGCTGCTTAGGGGCAGCTAGGTGGTGCAGTGGAAAGAGAACTGGCCCTGAAGTCAGGAGGACCTGAGTCCAAATCCGGCCTCAGACACTAGCTTTGTGATCCGGGGCAAGTCACTTAACTCCAATTGCCAAACAAAAAACAAAAAACAAAACAAAACCAAAAAAAAGATGCTGCTTAGCGTATTTGAGAAAGAGCTGAAAATTATCATTAATTGATGTGGAGACTATGTCACCACTTTAAATTTTTCTCCTTTTGGAAAGTATCTATCTTTTTTCTTCAGTCACGGGAAAGAGCAGGGATGGAGGAAGAGGAACAAACATGTTTACAGCCCCTACTGTGTGCTAGGCACTGTGCTAAACCCTTTATAATTATTATCTCACCAGATCCTCACACCAACTCTAGGAGATTGGTGCTCTTTTTATCCCCATTTTACAGTTGAGGAAATTGAGGAAACAGAGGTTAAGTGACTTGGCCAGGGTCACATTGCTAGCATCTGAGGTCACATTTGAATTCAAGTTATCCCGACTCCAGGCCCAGCACTCTACCCTCTGCACCACCTGGCTCACAATGGCAACAATAATAATGTTATTTTACATCCTCATAGTTCTTTACAGTTAATAAATAACTTTCTTTGCAACAACCCCAGGAGGTAGATCTTCCAAGTATTATTGTTCCCAATTTATAGATGAGAAAATCATAATTCGAGAGAACTGAAAAACCTTGCTTAAGGTCACCCAGAGGCAAAGCTGGGACTCAAAGCCAGGTCTCCATATCAATGCTAAAAATGTTCCTTTATTAATATTTTCATTTGAACTAATTTTCCTTGAAACGTAAAAAGGACTCTGTTTATTATAGGCTTGAAGATAATATACAAATTGTCCTCTTTTGAGCTGTACACTGCTTAAAAATGCACATAGAAATCTCTTAAATACAGTACAATATTTCTAACATACTACTTTTATATCTATAAAGTAAAAAATAATATCCTCTCTGGCATGAATTACATGGAGCCTATTTCAGATATTAACATCAGTGCTACCATCTTAACATTTCTCCATTTTGGATGTTATAATTTGCTTTTTCTACATCATTGCATAGTTTTACAGAATAAAATTTTAGGAAATGCCATTTGAACAATAAAGGAATAAGCAACCATCTAAGCTGCTTAATTTCTCCCCTTTTTCCCTATTTCAACATATCCTCCAACTTTATCTTCTAAAAATAATTCAGCTCACCCTGACTCAATGGATTATTGTAAATCTCTTACTAATTTTTCTTTGCTTCTCAAACCACCGTTTTTAGTTTTATTTGATAAGTTGCAATGATAATTAGGTTACCTGTCATATCTCCTTTCAATTTTTATTTTAATATCATTATTTTAAAGGTTTTCTAAAATGTAAAAACAGTAACATGTTATCATTGAAGCCATTCCAAATGTTCCTCTTCTCAAACAAGGATTAAGGGTAAACCTCCTTTAATACTATCTCATAGCTTAGATTCTTTAGCCCTGGAATCATTTCTGTTGATTTGTGTTTTGTCTGCTCTGATAAGATAATACCTTTTCCTTTGGGTAGAAAAAGGATTCTGAACATAAACTTTATGGTTTGGAGATAATCAACAAGTGAGCTGGGACTAGAGAGATAATTTATTTATTTACTTATTTTTGGCTAGGCAACGACATTAAGTGACTTGCTCAGGGTCACACAGCTAGTAAGTGTCAAGTGTCTGAGGCTGGATTTGAACTCAGGCCCTCCTGACTCCAGGGCCAATGCTTTATACACTGCACCACCTAGCTGCCCCTAGAGAGGTCATTTAGTACATGTTTTCAGATGAGAAAAACAAAACCTAGAGGGTTTGTGATTTGTAATAAGTGGTAGAAATGGGGTCTGAACTCAGTACAACCAGCACACTTTCCTCTGTACTCCACTATCTCAAAAAAATGTATTTTCCTTTTTTTTTTTTGATGGCAAAGAGGAAATTCTATGACATTTCTTTCCATATGTCTTATGAAAGCATGATATTCATTTATACATCTTCAAAAGCAAACTTGTTTTTTAAAATCCTGGGTAAATATAATTACTCAAAAATAGTTACCATTTAAAGACTCTAAGCATAACTTACTTTGCCTGCAAAGTGTCTTTCTCTAAGTGTAGGGGGTTGAAAAAAGGAATTCCCAGACCATCTGGATGAGCTCACAAGTAAGTGAGCCTTCATTTGAAACGTTAGAGAACATCTTCCTTTGGAAGATAGGAATATGTCTGTTGGTACCTGATTAACAGGACCCAGGACATCTCCTGCTTCATTCTCATTGACTCAGTGTGCCTTCAAAAGGAACTAGTTGGCTTGAACTCTCATATGATGGATTCTGTTAGAAAGAATTCTTTCATGCTGCCCAATAAAAGAGAGCCACCAGACCCATTAGACTCTTTTTGTCCATTAGTCTTGTTTGTATGATCCTGAGAATGGAGCAGAGCTAAGACCAAAAATGGATCTTGGGAGCTGGTGCTGTCTTGAGGAGGAAGCACCTAGAAGCTCCATGTGCTCTCACCATCACAGCCTGAGAGTTCCTAGATGCCAGGTTCTGGACCCCAGCCTTTGAGAAGCAGTAGTACAACTTCTCAATCAACTGGCATCTGTGAAGCAGCATGCAGGAGAGGCAAGAGTTTGGGACTGGACTCACTAGGCCTGTGTGACCTTGAACAAGTCATTTCCCTTCCTGGGGCTTCAGTTTCCTTATCTGTAAAGTTATGGATTCGAATCTAACTAGAATCTAATTAATCTAATTAGAACCTAAAGAGGTTCCCAAACTTACTTGGTCTACCACCCCATTTTAAAAAAAATTACTCAGTGCCCCCTAAGAAATCTACTTCTTTTACCCCTTTAATGTTCTTTTTTTAAATTAAAAAAAAAATTTTAAATGATACATCTTAAATTTAATAACTTATTATAAATTTGTGGGGTTTTTTCCTGCATTGAAATTTTGATGGCACAATGTGGTGTCATGTAACCATATAGTATCACATTGCAAATAAGTCATTACACATACATATTTCCGCTGATGCATGCTGGACTTCTTAACACACACAACATGCTCTCTGCCGGCACTTGCTTGTTAAGACCTGTGGGTGGACTTGACCACTGATAGGTTATAGCATGCATTTTGTGTGTTTATTTGGCAAATAACTTAATCACTATGACTTCAACTCTGTTACACAACAGATGAAATATGTATGGATGGTTTTTCAAAATTTTCTTCTCTTCTTTCCTTATGCTTTCACTGCCTCTTTATTTTTATTCAATGCCCCCCAATTGCACCTGAGGCTACTAGCACCCCCCTGGATCATTCCAGCGCCCCCCCAGGGGGTGCTATCTCCCACTTTGGGAACCTATAGATTAGATGATCTTTCCCAGCTCTAAATTCCATGATCAAAAAGGAAAAAAATAGTTCAAAACTGCTTAAAATTGTGCAATATAATTCTCCAGTTAAAAAAAAAATTCACAACACAGGATTTAGTTCTGATTTTAATTTTCACACACACACACACACACACACACACAAAACATACACACCCCTAGAAACAAAACCCCACAATGATTTCTCAAAGAGAATTTGAGTTCCTTCAACTATATCTCTACTTTGTCTTATATGAAATTAATTTCAATGTGTGAAAAATCACAAAACTAACTCTACAAATTGCACATAACATCATCATTAAGTATTGTTTGGAGACCTTGGAACTGAATATGTGCACTTAATTTGTTCCAGTTGTTGGGTATCTGGGGAGGTTTAAGGCTATTCCTTTGAATGTTTTATGCCTTTGCCTCTAGGAGGAAATTAAAGAATGAGGCTCTTTTAGGACCCAGAAAGAGTGTAGATTTTAA
Organism: Vombatus ursinus; assembly: GCF_900497805.2. Taxonomy (NCBI): domain Eukaryota; kingdom Metazoa; phylum Chordata; class Mammalia; order Diprotodontia; family Vombatidae; genus Vombatus; species Vombatus ursinus. The sequence continues at coordinate 59,010,296 of NW_020954556.1, forward strand.
GGACTACATATTCAAGACCATCTATAGAATAAGTTTCTATAGGAATTGCCCATACAGAACTTTGTTAGGGTAAGAATTTAAAAGTGGACACAAATGTCTGACACCACACTGCAAGTAATTAATCCCCCTTCACCATAATGTGCATATTATAAATGAAGATACTCGGACACAAAGACTTGTAGGATTTTGTTGAGATGGTTGATACTTGGCTTATCCAGATTTTCTTCATTGTCATCCATTGTGTGCCAGACATCAGGGAAAGGAAAGGGTATCAGATGTAGAATTGGAACACCTAAAAAGAAAGAATTGATTTGTAAACAAGTAAGCACTTCATGCAATGAGAAAACTAAAGAACTGTTGTACTACAAGTAGAATTTTAAATGGAGCTACCAAAGCACATAAAGGCAGCAGAGTTACTCATTCTATTTTTGCAGAATTGAATGAAAATTTTGATTGAGTACCTACTATGTGCAAGGAACTCTGCTATGCTGAAATATACAGATCAATAAGATACTCCCTGACCTCAGAGAGTTTAGAAACTAGTAATAAGAATAGTTAGTAAGCATTAATATAGTACTTAAAGGTTTGCAAAACACTATGCAAAGACTATCTCATTTTATCCTCAAGACAGCCCTAGGAGGTAGGTGTTATTATTAACCCCATTTTAGAGATGAGGAAATTGAGACAGACAGAGGCTAAGTGACTTCCTTCAGGGGCCACAGAGCTAATAAGTGTCTAAGGCTGGATTTTAACTTAGGGTTTTCTGATTCCAACTCCAGTGCTCTATCCTCTGTGCCACCTAGCTGCCTCAGTAGATAAATCATGTACATAAATGACTGTAGTATAATATAGAATGTGATATGTGGAGAGAGACAGATAGAGAGACAAGTGTTCATGGGACCTAATTTATGCCTAGGAGCAATGATTCTCTAATTTCATGTGATCATTGAGAAAAGTAAAGCTTAGATGTTGCTAACTGTAAAGACTATAGCCGTAATAGCTCCTATTTCTGGGGCAGGTTAAGGTCTACAAAGCCTTTTCTTCATAACACTCCTCTAAAGTAGGAATTATTATTATTATTATTGTTCCCCTTTACACATAAGGAAACTGAGGCCTAGAGAGATTCAGTGACTTGTCCATGCTAACCAGATATTAAGTATTAGTGCCAGGTCTCCTGTCTCCAATGTTCTCTCCACTACAGCAGGGAAAAAAAAAACAACTAAGAAGAGCAGTGGTCCTTCTTACTTGAAATATTTTTTGTGCTAAGAGCCACATGTCAAAATCTGCTTCATTTTCACCCTCAAATGCTCCCATTTACCTGCACTCAACTAAGTTCTGAGCTATCTCTGCCCTGGTGATTGTTCTTACTCTAGCAGGCATCTTTTTCAATTCAATCTAAACACACTGGGTGCCTACTTTGTCCAAGGCATTTTGCTTATAAAAAGCTTCCAGCCAGAGACAGAACTGGGCCTTGGTTGGTGAGATCTTGGTGCTGATGCCTCGGGTGTGTTCTATATTGTTTCTTCTGCTTCTTCAGTTCCTTTGGATTTCCCAATTCCTGACTATCTGTGACTTGTCTTCTGGTATTTGTGTCCCACTGGCTCCTCACCTGGCCGTGTGTGCACTGACCTCTAGTAGGTCTATCTGCCTTGACTTGTGCTTATCTGTCTTATTGCTGCCCTAGAACTTGCTCTAACCAAAGAAGAGACCATCAAAGTTGAAAGGGACCTTGAAGATTAACTAATTCACACTCCTAACTTCCCTGTTCCTATTGAGGTTAACGCCATTGTGCCAGTCACTCAGCTTGAAACCTAGGTGTTATCCTCAACTTCTCACCCTTTCTCAGCCTTCCCCCACCCCATAGCCAATAAGTTACCAAGTCCTATTATGTCTATATTTCCAACCTCTCTTGTATATGACCCTTTCTCTCCTCTTGACACTGCCACCACCCAGGTGCATGCCCTCATCACCTCATACCTGGACTACCAAATAGCTGCTGGTGGGTCTCCCTGCCTCAAATCTCTTCACGCTATAATCCAGGGGTGGGGAACCTGTGGCCGCGAGCCCACATGTGGCCTTCTAGGTCGTTGGGTGAGGCCTTTTGACTGAGTCTAAGTTTTACAGAACAAATCCTTTTATTAAGGGGATTTGTTCTGTGAAGTTTGGATTCAGTCAAAGGGCCACACTTGAGGACCTAGAGGACAGCATGTGGCCTCAAGGTCACAGGTTCCCCACCCTTGCTCTAGTTCATCTGACCCTGAGCGGTCAAATTGCTCTACCTAAAGTCCTAGTGTAACCATAACACTTCTATGCAATCAATTCCAGTGGTTCCCTATCACCTACAGTAGACACAGGACCAGGCTGCATGCAGCCCACAATAATGAGGAACTTGATTAGAATGTAATTGAGAAACATTTAACCAAATAAATAATCATACAAAAAAGTATAGATAACACCATATTTTAAAACTAAGTCAATACTTGGTCCACAGGGATCCTTATGTATGTATTGTTATTGTTGTTATTCAATTGTTTTTCAGTTGTATCTGACCCTTGACCCTATTTGGGGTTTTCTTGACTAAGATAATAGAGTGGCTTGCCATTTCCTTCTCCAGCTCATTTTACAGATGAGCAAACTGAGGCAAACAGTTAAGTGACTTGCCCAGGGTCACACACTTAGTAAGTCTCTGAGGCTGGATTTGAACTCAGGAAGATGAGTCTTCCTGACTCTAGGACCAGTGCTCTATCCATGGCACTACTTAGTTGCCCCAATCCAGAACTATCTCTGACACTTTAAAAATCCTTAGAGATAGCCCTGTCATACACTGACTGATCAAGCAGGTCATGAGAAGGACCAAGCAATGTCAGTTCCTCCCTTTTAAGACATGGGATCTCTAGCATCCTCTCCCCATAGAAAGGGTTCTTATATCTTGCCATCCCTAACAGAGCTGTATGCTGACTTGTCATCTAAACATGTGGCATCTCTCTCAACACTCTCCAGAAGCTTTCCATTAACTCATAAGTTTTACTGGAAAATGACACATTGTAAATTCCCTCTTTGAAGACACTGTGTATGAGCAGAAGTTGTGGTGTTTGAAAGTTATTGCTGGGATGGCTGGAATTCTTCATGAAAATTCTAGGCAGCTGAGAGGTTTCTGAGACATCCATGTGAACTGAAGGGGAAAAAACAACTGCCCACCTTATAGGGAAGTCTCCATTGACTAGAGATGGGCAAGTTACAGGATGATCATGGACTTGTATTTATACGTTGGCCCCTCTTTCCACTCACTCTTCTGGAATGGGTAAGGATTGGGCTGAGGGGGAGCCCTCATTATTTATATGGAGCCCTCATTCTGAGCTCATTTTCTCTTGCCTGACTCCAGCTGTGCCTTTTCAGCAGCTAACCTCTCAGTACATAGGCAAACCATCAATCACCACATGGCAACTGAAGTTGAGTCAAAAATGTTTAATTCCAATAAATCCTTATTAAAATCTGTGCTCTCTGCTGTTGTTTTACTGTGTTGTCTTTCAAATCCTGTTAGCTTGCTTTGTATGGTTAAAATACTTACACGTTTTTTATTCATCAACTTCTGATATTGATTTGAATTTTGAATACATTATAATCAGGAAGAAAGAACATTTGGTTACTCCAGAGTGGACTGTGTTCTTTTCCTTAAACATAATATACTTTCTAATACCATCTAAAAATGATTATATCTGGTTGCACCGACTTTATTTTGGTTGTATTTGATATAGAAAGTTCATGTACAATCACTAATCATGATTCCTTATTCTGAATCCTAGAATGAAATGAAAATTTGTAATGCTATAAAAAACATCTGTTACCTCTTCTTAAAAATGGAATATGGTCATCCTGAATTTGTTCTCGGTACATACGACCCTGGAAATACTGTGTCTCCAAATAATGATCCTGAAGGAAACCCAATTCATGTAGCTTTTTTTCTGCAATTCACAAATGAAACACCAGGTAAGCAGCTGTGGGAATATCTGTTCAGAGCTTAAAGTGAGTTCATAAGCAAAGAGGTTTGGGTCTCTTCAACAATTCTGGCATCATTCTGAAAGCCTTTATTGTAAATAGATAGCATAACCAGACTTACCACAATAACCACATGAGGGGCTTTACTTAGGTCAGAGATTCTTAACATTTTTTGTGTCATGGACCTCCTTTGGAAGTCTACTGACATCTACGGTCCCCTTCTTATAATAATGCTTTCAAATGCATAAAATAAATACATAGAATTACAAAGGAACCCAATTATATTAAAATAAAGATGTAATTATGTTTCCTAACCATGTTCAGGGACTTCCCAGAATCTATCCACAGACCCCTCACAGATCTTAGGTTAAGAGCCTCTGACTTAGAAAGATGACAGTGAGAATAGAGATAACTCAAAAGATATTGGATTGGTAATATATATGGGAAAAACTAAATGGATGAAAAATACTATATATAGTATAACTACATATAACTATAACAGGCTATTGGATGGCCAGTCCATTGAGTTTTCAGAGGCATCACAGAGATATCAAGAACAACAGAAAGACAGTCATCTCAGAAGCAAAAGTGATGAAAAGAATGATTGGTTTGCATTTGGGGAATTTCATAGTAGTCTTTTTCTTTTCAAGACTAGATCTCCCCATCATACCAGTCTGAGAGTGTTAGCTGTCACTCTTAGGCCTAATCCCACTGATGATCAGCATAAAAGTTTTGATGATTTGACCCTTTTACTCTTTCTTTTTGTGAGGCAATTGGGGTTAAGTGACTTGCCCAGGGTCACACAGCTAGTAAGTATCATGTTTCTGAGGCCGGATTTGAACTCAGGTCCTCCTGACTCTAAGGCCAATGCTCTATCCTCTGCGCCACCTGGCTGTCCCTCATTTAGGCAGCCTAATATCTGCCTATCAGAGTTGTGCTCTTTGCAGTAGAGTTTGAATGCTTGGCAGTTCAGAGGACCTCAGTGTTCAGTACCTCATTTTGCCAGGTAATCTTGCTAAGACAATTCAAATGGAAGCAGTTCCATTTTCTGGCATGGCACTGGTAGACTGTCCAGGTTTCACGGGTATACAATGATGAAGATGTAATTTTAGTTGGGACTTAAAGAAAACCAGTAGATGGAGATAAGGAGGGAGAGGATTCCAGCCATGGGAGATAGCCAAAGAAAATGCCCAGAGTCAAGAAATGGAGTGTTTTGTTTGTGGAACAGACAGGAGGCTTGTAATCATTGGATTACAGAGAATATGTGTGTCAGGGAGTGAGGTGTAAAAAGAAGATGGCATAAAAAAAGGGAAGAAAAGTCAAATAAGATTCCTAGTCACAAAAGAAGAATGTATATGCTCCACTGATATCCCTTGGATGTCAGGCAAACTCAAGGAAGGTTCTTATCACATTGGGTAGGACTCCTACAGCAAACTTAAGGGAACATATGGACAAGCGTCCTACAGAAAGGACAAACATGGATATTTTGTGATCTGTGTCATTGAAAACACCACCGTCAATAAAATCACATATTCATCTGAGTAGCAATTTGTTTAGTACGAATCTGGCCCATCGTAATATACAATACTAGTAGTATCTTACCAATTGCCTGAAGTCTTCTATACCATCGAAGAGAATTTTGAAGATAACTAGGAAAGGTTGGGTTTGGAGCACCTATTAAATCCAGTAATACAAGCAAATCCTATGAAAGAAAAAAATGTACCATTGTTTTATCATTGTTGTAGACTGTTCTCATATATGAATTCAATATTTTAATCATTGGTGATCCTATGGTGGAGGAGGTGTAAATGAACAAATGTATTACACATATATTATCAACAGTTGCATAGGTGATATGTCTCACTTTATATTGGAAGGTTAGGATGTCATATATATATATATATGCATATGTATACATATTTGTAAACTGCAACCTATCTATATTTCAATACGGCATCTTCATGAGTATTGGTGGCCTAAAGAAATGATTACCTAGTGGCCAACCTTCTGGTGATAAGCCTTTACATACTCAGGCCCTCAGATGACAGGCATAGGTAGCTCACCCCATACTCTAGGCTGTTCCAGGAGGAATAGCTATTAGACTTTTGTGCTCTGCTGGCATAGCTAGCCTTTGAGAATTCAGGGTCCCCCAGACACACCTCGGTAAGATGCCAAAGTAGGAATTTAGTGGAGAAGAAATGCTTATTATTTTTATTTGGAATGGCAAAATGAAATCCCATTTTGAGGTTAACACAGAAATAACTTTGCCTGCCATGTCCAGAGGTCAGACACCTTCCCCTACAGCTCCTCCTTCCTGGTTCCAGATGCTTTGAAGTCCATATACTGTTGCTACTAGAATGTCTTGTCCCTAAGAGGAATGATAAGAAACTAGAGTGACAAGGCATGTGTCAGGGTCACAGAAGAATTTTGAAGTGCCTTAGAAATTTTTCATTCATTCACATTCCATAACTGCTACACATATATACCTCCCATTCCCTTCCATGTAGCCCTAGATTGAAAGTAAAGAGAATTCATTTACTCCAGTCTTAAAGACGATCTTAAAAGAAATGGGAATATGTTCTTCTACATTCATATGCAAAATAAGAATGGAGTACTATGGAACAAAACTAGATTTTCCCTTTCTCTGTGTAGGGAGATCAGCGAGGATTTTTTAGGCCAGGTCTTAGACTATATGACCTCTAGGTATCTTCCAAATTGTATGTGTGTATATATGTATAGGTATGTAGATGCAGATGTATAAACATACACACATGTACATATGTGTGGGTGCATATACATACACACATGTACATATGTGTGGGTACATATATTATATTGTAAGCGAATGCATGCATATATCCATCTATCTCCCCCACTCACAATGCCATGCAGTTGGTTTGTATCTGTTGCTCCGGGAGGATGTGCAGTAAATTCCATTTTCTCTGCTAAGTGCCGAGAGCCGTAGAGGGAATCCTGAGGAGACCAGTGAAGAAAAGCCTCTTCACCATCAAAGAAAATAAGCTGGAGAGATAGATCTGGCCTGGAGGCTGAAGAGTTCTGATTTAATAAACACATAAATAAATAAATAGAGTGAAGGTTATTTATAAAAATAACTTTACTACCTAAGACTTTTTTTTAAAATTTGAAAAGAAAAACTATAAAGAAAAAGAAAATGTAATCTTACACATACACACACACACACACACACACACATTTATACTTTATGGTCCAGCAAATATAGATCCTTCCTCCACCAATCCAGATCCCAACTTCGCTTCACTCTCTCATCCTATGCAATTTTTGTCCTTGTTTTACCATAAATTCTCCATATAGGATCTGTCCAACATGCTAGAGGTATTCCTCTGGTTCCTTAGAGTACCACTAGCATACTTGGGCTCCACCTCTGTCAGCTCTCATTCTAATTATGTTAGCAGTTGACCTCCTCTCCCAGGCACATGTGTTGAATGTTACATACACAGATTCTTGCAGATGTCATCATTGCTGCAATTCAACAGCTTTTGGATAACTTGTAATTTTGATTCCTCTGAGAACCTAGTCTTCGTGATTCTCAGTCATATCACATCACTGAAATAATATCAGTGCTAAAATGATGGGCTTCTGTAGCAGTAAGTAGTTTGGAGATTACTGCCCTTTGGAATATTTTCCCTTAGATTACTGTCCCTTAGGAATTTGGGATCTTTTCATTCTGTAAGTGTCTGTCTATCTGTTATTCCTTTTGTCCTATGGCTAACAAATCCCAACCTCTAAACCAGGAATTTTAACCTTTTTTTATATCATAGACCCTTTGGGCAGTCTGATAAAGACTATAGATACTTTCTCAGAATAAATTTTTTAAATTTATATTTGGAAATGCCAAATTTCAGTTAGAGTTTAGTGGAAGTAAAGATGTAATTTTTTTCTCCCTTCTGAGTTCACAGACCATGGATTCTAGGTTTAGAACCCCTGTTCTAAAATTCAATCTGGACCAATTCCTACCTAGGTAAAAATCCTTCTCCCCTGTACCACATATCCCAGTGACTTCAGTACCTGGATAACTTCCTTAAACTATCACTTGAAACTGCTCTACCTTCAAAACGCAGAATTCTGAAATTTCCCTCTTTTATCAAAACTCTTGCCTTTCCACCTCTCTCACTACTTCATTCATACTGCACCTGCCCTTCACCCTCAATGTTCTGTGCTGTCCTTTAATCATTCCCCTCTTTCCTATGTCCATTATTCTTATACTAGCTTCATTTCTCTGCCTTCATGATCTTGACTTTAATAATAAGTTATTTAGAAAAGGCATTGTCTACTCTTTCTTTTATTTTTATTAAGTTTTTTATTGATGTCTTAGTTTCCCATACCATAATAGTTTTCTCTAGTATCCCTCCCCTTCCTCCTATCAGAGGTAGGAGCATAAAGTATATGTATATTATTATAGATACATATACATGAATTCAGTTCAATTCAACATTAAATTAATTTCAATTGTCAAGCACCATTAAGTTCCTACTATGTGTAAAACACTATGCTTAATTGAACTGAATTCATGTATATATATCTATAAAATATACATGTACTTTATACTGTGGGTGTATACATATACACATATATGTAGACATACATATATTATGTATATAGCAAATAAGCAACAAGTAACAAAATTTTTTAAGAAAAGTAAAGAAATACATTAGAACTTATTTGTCATTTACTTGGTCTTAGAGTCAGGAAGATCCGTGTTCACATCTGGTCTCAGAAACTATTAGCTGTCTGAACAAACTACTTAATCTCTGTATGTTTCAGTTTTCTCAACTGTAAAATGGGAATCATAATAGTGTCTACTCTATAAAGTTCTTGTAAGTAAGGAAAAAATGAGATAATATTTGTAACCCACAGCACATGCCTAGCACATGGTAAACTCTTAATAAATTCTTATTACATTCCTTATTCACCTTTACATCTACTCACTAACAAAAATCCAGCTATTACCTGATAATACCACATCCCCCACTACCTTCTACCAACAATCCTCCATCCTATAACTTGTTCCTAATCAATGGATGTCAGAAAAGTGAATTGACTTTTCCCCTTACTCTTCAGTGTCCTTTCCAGACTTTTAAAATCCTGTCCTCTGCTTCTCATTATTTGAAATCTATGTTATTCATCTACAACTATCCTGCTCAAATTATTATTCATTTTCTATGGTCCACCAGGGATCATTTCAACATCTGACTTCTGTTTTATATTTCTGTCCTATTTCCCACTATCATGACTTAACTCCCCATATTGATTTCCTCCAACTGATGTTGTGACCCATTGGTTCTTTATCCTTCTTGATTCTGTCAATCTTCATCTTTATTCCATATTAGCCATGAACCAGCAAAGCCTTATCATCATTAGACCTTATCATCACCCTTGAGATCTCTGAACCTGACACTCTCTCTTGGTTTGGATCACCAACCATCCAATCTCATTCTTTTCAGTTCATTAGCCATGTCCTGGCTATACTTTTTATACTCTTTTACCCTACTATTCCAATGCAGCTTTTATCACCATCCTAGTCTCCCATACCCTCCAATAGCTCACTATGCCCACCATTGTTAACTTTGGATCATTTCCATTATTACCTTTCTCCACTGCTGCTCCTAGGCTATAGACAACTTCTGAAGAAAGAAGAAAACTGTTCAGAGTTGATTTATGGTAAATATGCATTGCCCAATTTCAACTGAGCTCATGCTGCTATTTGTTATTTCTTTTATTCATTTTTTTGTTGATTCCTAAAAAATTCTCTTCATTGACTATTCTAGATCTATTGTCTCTTCATATCTGTATACCCACTTAACTTAGTTTCATGGTTAGCTGATGGCCCCAACTCTTTTTCACTAAGAGATAGACCACCTACCTCCAGTATTCACTGGAATCATTTTACATGCTCATCTAGGGTACCTTAAGTCACGCACTCATTTGTGAGCAGGCACTGAAGAAAAGCATATTAAATCAAACCCTACGTCCTGCTTTATCTACCAAGATTTACTATGAGCTCACTGTGACCTATTTCCAAATCCTCCACGTTTGTGGGACTCTGTTTTGCTCACTTCATTAGAAATTCTGGATTATCTATGCCAGATTATGTATGGCTTTGGAAACTGCACCTCAATCTCCTCTTCTCATATTTCTCCTGCATGATTTCCAGCAGAAGACCCCTACTTGCGGGCTATCATGTTTCATCTTTCTCCCCAGCACTACCTACTCACTGGTTATAGAAGAATTACAAGTAGAATGCTGCTCATTCCCACCATGACACATCTGTCTTTATGCCTATACTCTAGAAGGAAACTTTCTATTGAACTTTGAGCCACTTGTATTACATTAATATAATACATTTGTATCACTTTACAATGTAATGCATTTGTATTACATTTGGGGAGGCAGAAAGGTACACTGGAGAGTGTTGAATCTAGAATCAGAGAACTTAAATTAGAATTTCAGCTCTGTTACTTACTGTCTGACCTTTGGCAAGTTACCTAGTTTGATAGGCAATTAAAGTTGGATTAGATGACCTTTTCTGGGACTTGATATAGTCAATACACTATCCTGTACTAGCAAGGGCATTTGGAAGATGTCATCATCTACAAGGAATCTCTCATTTGGACTCTCAACAGGACTTCCTGCACGACAACAACAAATGCATTTGGCAAACATATGCCTCCCTCTTTCATGCCTCTCTTGATGTTAATAATCAGAGGGTCATCAAACCAGAGTATCTCTGCTGTTGTATTTACCAAGAGGCCTTCGATGATCCCAGTACATTTTGCTGTATTTGGTTTATTTTTTTTAAATTAACAAACAATAATCACAGAGGGATTTTATATTTCATGCACCTTTTGGGCAATTTTGTGACTATAAATATGGGTCTATTGCAGAAAATCATTCAAGACTGCTGCTTCACTTTCATAAAAAGATACCTATAAAGATTATATAAAGTCAAGTCAAGTCATCAACCAATCATTAAGTGTCTATTATGTGTGTCAGGCACTGTGCTGCATCATGTAATGATAAGAAAGGAGGCGTGTAGATCAGTAATTGTTGACATCCTCTCTATCGCCTTTTTAAAAATAAAAATATAGGCTGTGATCCCTTTCTTCATTCCTTTGGTATCTATCCCTCCCTAAACAATCTTGTGAAAAAACAATCCCTTGACAACTTCAAAATTGTGTTGCCTCTAGTACATATTCTTTAGTGTGTTCTTGGTCTGGTCCAGCAAGTCTTCCCAACTTCTTACATGCTATCTCCATTTCTTCATACAGCATATCAAGTATATAGGTATTAGAGTCTAAATTGATTATAAAAATTGGTTATTATAGAAACGCTGACAGACTAGCTTCATTTTATATTCATGTTCTGTTCCCATTAATCCATCCATTAATGTTCTTGGGATAACATGGCTTAGTTGGGTTTCATGCCAATTTTGCCATAAGGTTGCTTGTGGTTCCAGTGCCTTTTGACATTTTATGAGGCAATACTACTTGCAGTCTTTATTTATCTTCTTGCACAGTCTTTTATATGAATTTGTATTCTAAATTGGCATTTCCCATAGCTGCTTCTTCTCTTCCCCTCCCCTTCCCTTCCCTCTCCTCTCTTTTCCTTTCCTCCTTTTCTCTCTCTCTCTCTCTCTCTCTCTCTCCTCTTCTCTCCTCTTTACAAGGACAGCAATTATTGGCTAGACAGAATGGCTTCTATTATGCTCTTTTGGCCTCCTCATTATGACAATTTCTTTATGTGGTTTCAATTTTCACAGGAAATAGTGATCATCTGAGTCAATATATATGTTTTCTTCATTGCCCTTCTTTTGTCACTGGTGGCTTGCTTGATGAGGGCAGGTTGAAATTATTGCAATTGCACACCATGTCTTCTCATCATTAACCTTTCTTTTAATATGATCTTCTTTTAACCTTTATCTAACCAGTCAATAATTTGACCACCTGTCAACATCTGATTCTAACATGACTCCCACATTAGTAACTACTCATTTCCTATCTGTTGAGGCATAGCCAATTCATTATTTTATGATGTTGTTTAGTGCTCATCATGTCCAGGACCTTCCATTCCTCTTTTTGAGTGCAGTATTCCAGACACAGAGGCATGAGTCTTCTGAAGCTTTTAGTCTATTATATCTCCTAATCTTGAGTCATATTTTCCAACATGATATCATCATCTTCCCCTGTACCCACCTCCACAATAAAGTCACTGGTAAAAGCATATATTGATTTGGTTTGAAGAATCTTGCCAAGTTATTCAAAGGATTTCTCTATATTTTCATTTTCTACAGCAAATGTTGGTATAAACACTACAATTAACTTTTAGCTTAGGCTCATCAGGAGTACCACAAGATAAGAGGATTTATTGTCCCAACTATCTTTGGACACACAGTGAAATCAAATCTACCAACACCTTAGTATGCTTCCCCAAGAAGAACCTATAAACTATCTTTTCATTTCATTCAACAACTTTTTGCTATCTGGTTTCCATTATTATTAGAATATCAGTATTAATGTGGTTCAATTATTCTAATATCAAGTAATAAAACAATGAGCATTTATTAATCACTTACTACGTGTAAGGCACTAAGACAGAAGTAAAAACAACCCTGGCCCTCATGGAGTATATAATCTGGCCAGGACAGATATGTAGATCTATAGGTATATACATAATTGATCCCCCAAAATAGGTAAAATGGGATGGAATGGAGCACTAGCAAGCAGCAAGGGGTGAAGGAAGGAAGAATCAAGAGAAGTCTCATGTAGAAGGCAGCTCTTGAGTTGACCCTAGAAGGACACTAGGGATTGGATTCTGAGAAAGGGAGATGACAATGAAGGGCATTCTAGGTATGGTGAATACCCGGTGCAAAGGCATGGAAATAGGAGGTAGAAATTCATTATAAGGGACAGCAAGAAGGACAGTTTATCCGAATCACAGTGTACATGGAGGAAAGCAATGCATAATATCTATAAAGGCTAGATGGGGACAAATGGCGAAAGTCTTTTCGTAGACTCTTTATCATATAAAGAGTAGTTTTTTTTCACCCCGGAGGTAATAAGGAATCACTCCTGTTTATTAAGTAAGGGAGTGACATGGTCGATTTCGCATTTTTGTAAAAACAATTTGACACCTGTGTGAAGGATGAATTGGAGAGAGGAGACACTTGAGGGAGGGAGACAAATTAGAAGATTATTACAATAGTTTAAGCAAGAAATGAGGATCTGATCTAGGGTAGTGGCTGTGTGAATGGAGAAAGAGGAAGGAAATGAGAGATTTGTGGTGGTAGCAACAAGACACGACCACTGATTTTCTGGGGTTTTGTGGAGTGCATCAAATAAAGAAGCATTTACTAAGCCCTTATTACGTGCCAGGTACTTTGCTAAAACTATGAAACTAAGAAGTTGTTGATGACACCGAGATAAACCTCATCTCCAGAAACTCATCATCCCACAAGAGGAAATTAGCTCGGAAACTCATACCTCCTCAGTACTCAGTACATCCATCTGATGGGAGAGGACGGGAGGCAGATATCGGGGAGTTTTTCCCTGATTGTCCTCCATTTAAGGATGGTACCCAGGGAATTCTTCTCCTCATTTCCTACCCAGCTACTTCATGGACTTCATAACTCCAGAAATTCATTATTCTGCAAGCTGAAACAACTCAGAAACTCATACCTCCTCAGATCATGTCCCACTTCAACTTCATGACTTTATCATGTCCCCTAGAAGGTAACCTCTCCCACCTCTTGTTTTTCTGCTTTTTTTATGTGTTGTCTCCCTGATTAGATTGTGAATTCCTTGAGGCCAGAGACTGTCGTAAGCCTTTTTTAAAAAAATACACATCCTGAGTAATTAGCACTGACAGACAGTAAGCACTTAATAAATGTTTATTGACTCTGATGGAGAGAAAAATGATGCCTTTGATAGAAATAGGGAAGTTCAAAAGAGGGGTAGGTTTTGGGGGAAAGATACCAAGTTCAATTTTGGACTTGCTGAGTTTGAGTTGTCCTTAAGATATACAATAGTATATTGATTGGACAAAGATCATTGGACTGATTTTTGGACAAAGACCTCAAATTTGGTCTATCTTTAAGAGTTAAGTTACTGGTAACAGTCTAAATACTGGATGACTCTTAACATTCACTACTCTTCTGTTTTCCATCATCTCTGCAGAAGCAGGATGGGGTTGCAACAGACAGACCATTTAAAATTTTTTACTTAGTTTACTTAGTTTCATAGATTGCCATGACCAAAGAATCTATCACCTAGTAGCCAATCTTCTAGTAATGAGCTGTTCCACACCCAATTCATTTGCTCCTCAGAAAGAAGATTTGATCTGTTTCTAGTACTTTATCCAGTGTCTTTCCAGTAGGGTCAAACATGCCACAGTTCACATTCTGACTTGCATAGCTTCCAATAATCCTGCTTATCACACCACACGAGGATGAGTAACAGCATAGCAGCTTTAGAACCAGAAGACACTTCAGGAGATATCTAGTCCAAACCTCTCATTTTACAGATGAGGAACTGAGGCCCCAAGACATTAAATGACTTGTTCAAAGTCTCAAGGAGTAGCACAGACTTAAGAAGTAGCATAGACAAAATTGAAACTTAGGTTTTCTGACTCGGTAGCTAGCATTCTTTCCATTGGCTCACAGAGGCTTTACCTTGGTGATATTATGACTCTATGGATGAGATTTTAAAGGTTTTTGAAGCCCCTCCCATGTTTGGTCATCAGAAAACAGATTTTCACTAGATCTAAAGTATAATGAATCAGATCTAACTAAGTACCAGACAAAACCCTGCCCCTTTTAAGATAGATGCATAACCCAATGTGGATGAGTTTTCAAGTTCCTCTTTCAGGTCCCTATTGGTCAAAATGTAATGATAAAAATGAAAATATACTACATAGCCCCAAAACTACTCACTTAGGTCCTACTAAAGTGAAAAAATAAACCATGCTATTAATTTGGGCAAACAAGAGAATGAGACTGCAACTAGACTAAAGAAAAAGCCAAAAACAACTCAAAAAGAAATGAAGAAAAGTGAACAATCTACAAACGTTTTGTGTTTTTTTCAAGTGTAGTATATCCAATAAAAGAGAGCTAAATGTCTTTATTGCTTCTATTACATGATAAGTTTTTTTAACCTCCTTTCCCCATTAAGCTAATAGCAGCATTCTCCCTCAAGTTTCAAGAAAACAGGCTATTTATTACCTGTGAACAAAGTTAGACTTTTTTTTCACTTTGTTTTGTTTACTTTGGTTATAAGTGATATTGGAATAAAATACCTTCATTCACTCTAGCACATTTTATTTTTTCAATATGCTCTTAAGAACACAGAGACAGAAATCACTTTTGAGAGCCCCTTGGGTACTTTGAGCTGAGAGTGTAACAAAAGCTCTGCTATACTACCCATAATTGAGCTAAGATTTCACAGATAATAACAATGCCATACTTTTGCTTCATGTTTTCCATCTAGATTAAGTCTAAAAGTGCTTTACCAATGATATAACTTAGGAGCTGCACTCAAAAGCTTCCACCTCTCAGATCAAAAGTTTGTGATAAATAAAATAGCTATGTAAACAACATGAAATGAACATATTTTTCTGAGTTATACCCATTTCAACCCACCTCATTTGATTGTGTTCCTTAAATTTTTTTTTGGATTTAATTCACCTAGCAAATAAATCTGAACAATGTAAAAGTGATTAACGCCCCCCACATCTGAAAATTAGATGAATCTATTCACAGCAGAAAGTGCCTCAAAGGATATAATCTTCAAATTAATATTTTTTCAACAGCATTTCATGTTATAACGTCATTTTTTAAAAGTACGAAATGTACCTGAAGACTGTTTCTGAATGCCCGTTTTAATCTCCTAGGACTCTAGAATTCATTCTGAGCAGCTGGTAAGCTAGCTGTTCACTTAAATCAACAAGAGGAAAACAAATACCTTCAGGGAAAGGAGTTGATTGTCCAAGGCCCGGGCCAGCTCCAGCAACATCGCACAGGGTACTGCTGAATCGGTGGCTCCCACAAATATTCCGCTGTCCCACTGTGGAAAGTACTTAGAGTCATAGTGGCAAGCAAGTACCAAGCGGCGTTTGGCATTGGGGTCAAGGGTGCTGATGATATTGGAAAAAGTCCGGTATCCATAGGGTGTGTAACTCAAGAATGTATCCACTTCTAAGTTCCAGTTGGCTTGGAGTCTGTGAATTCTCTGCATGATGTGCTAGAAAAAAAAAGAGAGAGAGAGAAATGAGTGCCTCTGGTCTAGATAGACATAGTTTTCAGCTGCAAAGTGTTTTAATGTTTTACACTTTAGGAAGCCAAGAAGAAACATTTAAGAAGTTACGTGTACCCTGACTTTCTAATGTCTTTCTATAACATATGTGCTCTCTGTCTGGAGACAAACTAAATTCTGACAGCAGGCACTCTCTCTAATACCTCTTGTATCTCTAGTACTGAGCACAGTGTACTGCATATAGCAATTTTTAATGAATATTTGTTGACAATGATGCCCATTATTTGGGAGGTAACTGACAAAGTGATTCCCTTAATTTGTAGCAATTGAGATAGAATGGGAAATTTTTCAAAGAAGAAAAAATAGCAAGGACTGGGGGAGAAGGGAGGGCAAGGCACTATGTGATACAATGAAGTAAGAACTGCACCAAGAGTCAAGGGTCTGTGGTCTGATTTTAGTCTGGCCGGTAACATGCAGTATGACGTGGCAAATCATTGAATTTCTTTGGGCCTTGGTTTCCTCATCTGTAAATGAAGGGATTGATTTAATTATTAAATGAATAATCAAATTAGATGCTTTCTAAGGTTCTTCACATGTCAACACTTTATGGTGCTGTGTTTCTAGGTCCATGGCTTATACATTTGAGATCTGTGTAGCTCACTAACGTTTTAGGTCATGTAAGATGTGTGGTCCATCCGGAACCACGTATACAGGAATCAGATACAAGACTATGGGAAAGGCGAAGTCAGTTGCTGTCTAAGGCAAAATATGCAGAGGAGCACAATCAAAAAGAATCCTTTATAAAACTACTTTTTTAAAAAAATAGATAGGGAGAGGGAATAGACTTGTGATTTCATTGTACAAGGAACTCAAAAGGTAAAGAAAAAACTCCCTCCACCAATTCAGATCAGCACCTTCTCTGTATTTTAGAATCTTAGAGAGTTGCCTTGAGTTCTGAGTGGTAGTGACTCTGCCTGTGATCACATAGCCAGTCAGTCATCCAAGAAGCATTAATTAAGCACCTGTTCTGTGCCGGGAACCATGCTGAGCCTTAGGCATACAAATAAAGATAAAAACACAAGAAGCTCATATTCTCAGGGGGTGACAATATGCAAAGAAGCATGTACATAATAGATACAGCCTCGATGTGTGCAGGTAGGATTCAAACCCAGTTCTTCCTGACTTTGAGGGTAGTTCTACATCTACTATATCATGATGCTTCTCTTAAAAAAAAAAAAAAGACATACTTTAACGTCAGAAAAATTTTATTCTCAATATGTACATATTAAAGTTTTTTAACAAGTCATCCAGTGTATTACCAAGAAGGCTCAAAGTTTCCCGTGAACAATAAGACATGGGAAGAACAATTTTAAGCCTTAACGACAGGATACAAATGCCTTGACTCAGCTCAGGCTCTAGCCTAACCCCTATAAGCCTTTGCCTAGTCTCATATTTTAAAAATGTTAACAAGGTCCCTGAGAGCAGCAATCATGACTTACAATTCCTTGTATCCCTCTCAGTGCTCCATGTAAATGGCTATCTTTATTTAAAGAAAGTGTGTATCATGAAGAACATCTGGTAGACAGATGGTGTATTACTCGAGAAATTGTCTTCGTTAACAATGGCAGCCTGAATGTCTTTCACAAAACACGCTAGGATGGAAAACGGGATTTCTGATAGCATGGCACAACTGTAGTTATAATGTTGCAAATTCACTCCTTAGCTGGGAAATAGGTTTTCAGTAAAGACTTTTAAAAGCTATGAAGATACTAAAATCAAAGAACAGTAGCAAAAGGCTTATCAGGATTCACTGAATTGACCCTTTTTAGTTACTATTTAAAGCTATCTAAATATCTAGTTTCTATAGAAAGAATCAAATTGTCCACCAAGTCTATTAGCTGAAGGGTAGTTGTTGTTTTTTTCTCCTGATCTGATGTTTTTCTAGTAAAGACTCATCTGGTGAGTTTCAGGTGCTGTTCTCTGCAGTAGGATAGAGAAGCTGATCACCTGTCACTAGAATCCCTTGAATAGGGAAATAGCTGCCACTATACCCTTACCATATAGATAGATAATGTAAAGCCTGAAGCAGCCATACTGTTCTGGACTCCTCACAGTAAAAAGGAGGACTCTTTGGGCAGTAAGAACTACAGACTTTATTTTAGAATCACCCTAAATCTATAGAAAAGAAAACAATGAAGGGTTTCTTTACAGTGTTATAGCTTGAAAGTATCTTTTCAACATTTGGACTTAGATATTTAAGTTTATTAATAAGATTCTATAGTATTTATACACAAATAAGGCCATAAGTATTTGTTAAGTGCCAAAGATATGCCAGGCACTGTGCTAAGTACTGGGACACAAAAACAATCCCTCTATTCTCTAGGATGTCATAGTATAATTGGGGGGAAAACATGCATACAATTATGCACATTCAAGATACATGGAGGACAAGTTGGAAATAATCTCAGAGGGAAGACATTAGCATTAAGAGGACCTGAGAAAATCATCCTGTCAAAGGTGGGATTTTAGCTGAGATTTGAAGAAAGCTAGAGTAGCCAAGGGGCAGTAAGGTGGCACAGTAGATACAGCACTGAGCCTGGGGTCAGAAAGATTCATATTCCTGAGTTCAAATTCGGCCTCAGATACTTACTAGCTATGGGACCCTGGGCAACTCACTTAACCCTGTTTGCTTCAGTTTCCTAAACTGTAAAATGAGTTGGAGAAGAAAATGGCAAACCACTCTAGTATCTTTGCCCCCAAAAAAACCCCAAATGGGGTCATGAAGAGTTGGAAATGACTGAAACAATTGAACCACAACAACAACAACAAGAGAGTCAAGAGGAAGAAAAGAGGAGGAAGGGCATTTTAGGAATGGAGGACAAGCCAGTGAAAATGCATGGAGTAAGGAGATGGAGTGTCTTGTGTGAGGAACAGCAAGGAGGTCAGTGTCACTGGATCAAAGTGTGTGTGGAAGACAGTAAGGCATAAGAAAACTGTAATGGTAGGAAGAGGCCAGGCCATGTAGATGTCTATGTGACATCCAAGTTGATATGTCTGTAGGAAATTTAATATGAGAAATGAGAGATTAGGGATGGACAAAGAGATCTGAAAATTACCTGCACAGAAATGATCATTTAATCCATAGGAGCTTATGAGATCATAAAATGAGATAGTATAGGGGGAGGAAAGAAGAAGAATTGGGACAGAACCTTAGGGGATATCCATGGTCTGTGAGCATGACCTAGACCAGGGATCAGCAAAATATGGTAAAGTGCAGCCATTGGGCCAATCTAGCCCATCACCTATTTTTTGTGTGACCCATGAACTAAAAATGTTTTTTTGACTTTTAAATAAAGTTTTTTTGGTGGGAGTATCTTAAAATGTAAAGATCATCCTAAGCTTGCAGGCCATACAAAAATAGGCATCAGGAGATGGCCCTTTGGCCACAGTTTGCCTACGTCAACCTAGATGAAGATCATTCAGAGAATGTGAGGAATGATCAGACAGGTGGAAAGAGAACCAGGAATGAGAAGTGTCACAAAAAGATGTAAGAGAAGAGAGCATTATGGAGAAGAAGGTGATCAACTGTGTCAAAATTTGCAGAGTGGTAAAGAAGGAAGCATATTGAGAAAAGGCTATTCAATTAAGCAAATTTTTAAAAAATCACTGGTAACTTTGTAGAGAGCAACTTTAGTTAAATGATTTCCAGATTTTGAAAAATCGCTGAAATTTAAGTCAAGCATAAGAAAAGAGTCTAGTACAGTAACTGAATTTCCAAAACATTACCATTTTAAAATTTAATCTTCTATATATACGCTATATTAATATGTTTGTGATGCCATCAATGTGGGAACTCTGTCCAGCAGTACAGATTACATACAATCCACATGGAGAGGTCTTCGTGATCCTATATGATCCTTAATTAAGTCCTCTTATAAATCTTCTACAGGAAATTCAACTAAAATGGGACCTTCCCAAAGCAGTCTCGGCATTCTTGTTAATGTAAATGAATAGTCTACACATCAGACAAAGGCTAAAATTAAGATTAGCCAGCTAATTCAGTTGCTAATGTTGACCATGATATCACCAATTCAGCATTTCCAAATGTATTACTATGGCTTTTGTTGACAAATAGAACTGTAATGCTAAATGTTCCCCATTTACAAAACAAATTTTCAGAATAGATCATTGCATGTTTTGGCACTTAGCTGAATCATTTTGGTGATTGTTGAAAAAATTTAGATAATACAAACATTAGACAATTTAGACATTAGCCCAAATATTTCTTACTATTAGAACAAGATTCCAAATTGGCTTTAAAAATCTGTATCATTTATTTAGCATAAAATATTCCTAGAAATTCTTACCTGACGAGCAGCATAACTTCCTGGTGATCCTGGATATCTCTCTATAAGTAGTGGTTTTAAGTCATTCTGCCACATTTCAGAAATATTTGTGCCTTCTGCAATTTTCTGGATATCAGTTGTATTCAAAATAGCTGGCTGATGTTGATTCTGAATATTAAGAAAAAATTTAAAAATGGGTAACCGTCACACCAAAATGTGCTTAAGAATTTCACTTAAACATAGAATTGCAAAATTATTCCCTTCTACATTAAAAATAGAAAGATCATTTACAAGTAATTTTTACCACTAAGCAATGAAATCTAAAAATTTTTAAACCAAAACTTAGAACTGATCATTTTAGCAATTTGCTTTAATTTTAAAATACATGATCTAACAAGCTCAGGATTATTAGTTAACATTTATAATCAGCAGTCACCTTAAGTGAGTATACTAAGAGTTCTACTCCTTTGTAGGAATAAGAGTAATAAAATAAACACATTGATATACCCTTTGAAGGAAACTATGCATATGTTTGAACTTCCATATCTCCAAATGCATTTCTAATCATAATGGGAAGCTAAGTGGTATGATGGATAGAGTGCCAGGCCTGGTGTCAAAAAGACTCATCTTCCTGGTTCACATGTGGCCTCAGACACTTACTAGATGTGTGATCCTGGGCAAGTCAGTTAACCCTGTTTGCCTCAGTTTCCTCATCTGTAAAATGAGCTGGAGAAAGAAATGGTAAACCACTCCAGCATCTTTGCCAAGAAAACCCCAAATAGGGTCATGAAGAATCAGACACAACTGAAAAAATGACTGAACAACAACATGATCACATAACAGAAATGATTCAACACGTTGCAAACTTCTTTATGATAGCATCCATTTGGTGATCTATCCAATTGTATATAAAATATGATTCAATTACAAGAGTTCAATTAACATTCAGTCTTTTTGGGGACACATGAACTGAGGCACACCTTTATTTAAAATTCTAGATGTACACAACATTCAAAGATGTGGTTTTTAACATTACATTGTATTCATGCATCACATTTTATTATGACACTGGAGATAATGATGAAATAATTGTCAGTCCCTTTTAATGATATTTACAAACTGCCCATTTACGTATATGTCATATGAAGAGCTGGAAATTGTATAAAGAAATACAGAAAATATATAGATCCTCCTTTCTTTCTAAATGTTTAGTAGAGAACCTATTTTCTTCCCAGAACATTTTTGGTGCTACATTTCAACACATTAGATTTAACTCCAGTATGTACAATAATTTCTCCATTTAAATCCTACTCAATGCAGTGCGAAGGTCACATTAGCTGCTCAATGGCTGTGCTAACAGAAACAGACTCTAAATAACAGCTCCTAGGGAGCTGCAAAGGATTTGAGTATGAATCCCCCCAGAAAGGCTCATCACCAGAATTTTAGCCACTGGTAATGAACGTATTTGATCACAGTCAGTTCATGATGATTGTCCACTAAGGTGAGGAGGGGTTGTGATTTGCACTGGAGAAGGAATAGCTATACCAGTGTTATCACAGATCTTTCATAACTGAAATCACCCAACTTCTCGTTTTTACTTTATTCTCTGTATATGCCAATTCAGCCTTTCTTGAAAACTTTACCTGTTCATTTGTTTAGTGTCATTAGTCCACATCACTGCTTCCTATTTTAGATTGTGAGCTGAATTTTCCTGTTTGCGTGTGGGAGGATATAATCAGACGACCTTCCCATCACTCAGGTTTATCCCTGACTAGAGCAAACAGTATCTTAGAGATGAATGATAATCAGTCACGGGCAAGTCATGAAGCATTCCACCTTGAAACAGCGTTGTTATAAATGGTGATTAGGTTCTCAGGTCAATCCACAAAAGCTACAAAACTGCACTACTAATAATACTTTACTGAGTTTTGGTCACTGGAACCAAAAGTCATGGGGATCAAAGCAAAGGAGAAGGAAGACTGCAAAGAGAAGGATAACAATGGAAGAGAATGTCCTCTTCCCTTCTCAGGAACTAATGCCAGATCAGATGCCCGTTCTTCAACCACCCACTCTCAAAGAGACATAAAAGAAGTAGAAGTCGTGATGAGAATTCTAACAGTTAATCATCAGGACATAAAAGAAGAAATATGAAGTTAAACTAGGAGGGAAGGGAAGTGTTCAAAGTCAAATCCTGAAGGTGACAAAAAATTCCAATCAATAAAAAAGGGATACTTGTCTAAAGAGACCAATGTGAATACACAGGGGACTATTTGAAGAACTTAAATTCTTTTAGAGACACTTCTTTGGACAGTGGCAACAAGGGCTGATAAATTAGGCTGAATATTCAGGTGTGGCAGGGTCCAATAAGAAAAGTGTATGGAACAACTGGGGTGGAGCCCAGATGGCGGAGGGAAAGCAATGACTTGCTAGAGCTCTCCCCCAAACCCCTCCAAATACCTACAAAAATGGCTCTAAACAAATTCTAAAGCAGCAGAACCCACAAAAAAAAAAACAGAGTAAAACAAATTTCCAGCCCAAGACAACCTGGATGGCTGATCGGAAAGGTATATCGCGCCAGGCTGGGAGAGGAGCGCAGTTCGGCGTAGGCGTGCAGGTGGCAGCCAACCTGGAGCAGGGCTCAGACGACTGAATCGCAGGCAGCTGTGGCAGTTTCCAGACTTCTCAACCCACAGACACCAAAGACAGCTTAGAAGGTCAGTGGGAAAAGTCTGTTACTGCGATGAGAGAAGAAGCAAGATCTCAGCCGCCCCGAGGGCAGTGGCTGGCTTCTGAGCTTCTGGACCACAGACTGAGGGGGAATCCAGTGGCTGATCAGAGTGGGATTGCAAGGATCTCTTTGCCAGTGCTGAGGCAGGAATCTCTTGCTTTACCTGTGCTTGGATCTGGGTCACAGTTCTGAGCGGCAGTCCTGGGGTGAGGAGGAGCGCGGGCGTGGTGGAGCTTGTTGTAGCGGTGGAGAGGAAACACCTCACCCTTCATCATAGCACCTTGGAAGAACTGACACTTTTCAGGTCCCTGGAAGTATCTCTGAAAACAGCTGTACAAACCCCCAAAGCTTGGGACAGTACATTCTCCACATTGGAAACAGACTCTTACCTTAACAAAGAGTTTAAAACTCAAGTAATTGGTTGGGATCATGAGTAAGCAGCACAAAAAGAGTCAGACTATATTATCTTACTTTGGTGACAAAGAAGATCAAAACATACAACCAGAAGAAGAAAACAAAGTCAAAGCTCCTACATCCAAAGCCCCCAAGAAAAATAAGAATCAGTCCCAGGCCTTGGAAGACCTCAAAAGGGATTTTGAGAAGCAAGTAAGAGAAGGAGAGGAAAAACTGGGAAGAGAAATAAGAGTGATGCAAGAAAATCATGAAAAGCAAGTTAACAGCTTGCTAAAGGAGACCCAAAAAATACTGAAGAAAGTAACACCTTAAAAAATAGCCTAACCCAAATGGAAAAAGAGGTCCAAAAAGCCAATGAAGAAAAGAATGCCCTAAAGAGCAAAACTGGACAAATGGAAAAGGAAGTCCAAAAGATTACTGAAGAAAATACTTCCTTAAAAATTAGAATAGAGCAATTGGAAGCTAGTGACTTTATGAGAAATCAAGACAATGTAAAACAAATCCAAAAGAATGAAAAATTAGAAAACAATGTGAAATATCTCATTGGAAAAAACAACTGACCTGGAAAAGAGATCCAGGAGAGAGAATTTAAAAATTATTGGACTATCTGAAAGCCATGATAAAAAAAAAAAAGCCTAGACATCATCTTTCAAGAAATTATCAAGGAAAACTGCCCTGATATTTTAGAACCAGAGGGCAAAATAGAAATGGAAAGAATCCACCGATCTCCTCCTGAAAGAGATCCCCAAAGGAAAACTCCTAGGAATATTGTAGCCAAATTCCAGAGTTCCCAGGTCAAGGAGAAAATATTACAAGTAGCCAGAAAGAAACAATTCAAGTATTGTGGAAACACAATCAGGATAACACAAGATTTAGCTGCTTCTACATTAAGGGACCGCAGGGCATAGAGTATAATATTCCAGAGGGCAAAGGAGATAGGATTACAACCAAGAATCACCTACCCAGCAAAACTGAGTATAAAATGGTCATTCAGTGAAATAGAGGACTTTCAAGCATTCTTGATGAAAAGACCAGAGCTGAATAGAAAATTTGACTTTCCAATACAAGACTCAAGTGGAACATGAAGAGGTAAACAGGAAAGAGAAATCATAAGAGACTTATTAAGGTCGAACTGTTTACATTCCTGCATGGAAAGATGATATTTGTAACTCATGAGACCTTTGTCAATATTAGGGTAGTTGGAGGGAAAAAATTATATGTATGTGTATATATATATATATATATATATATATGGATAGATAGATGGATAGATGGATGGATAGATAGATACATAGATAGATAGATAGAGGGCACAGGGTGAGTTGAAGATGAAGAGGTCATATCTGGAGATTAAAATTAAGGGGTGAAAGAGGATTATACTAGGAAAAGGAGAAAGGGAAAGGTAGAATGGGGTAAATTATCTCACAAAAAAAAAACAGAAAAGAAAAGGCTCTTACAGTGGAGGGGAACCAGGGGAAGGTGAGAGGAAATGAGTGAATCTTATTCTCATAGGATTTGACTTAAGGAGGGTATAACACACACACTCAACTGGGTATGGAAATCTGTCTTACCCTATAGGAAAATAGGAGGGGAAGGGGACAAGAGAGTAGGGGGATGATAGAGAGGAGGGCAGATTGGGAAAGGGGGTAATCAGAAGCAAATACTTCTGAGGAGGGACAGGGTCAAAAGAAACAATAGAATAAATGCGGGGGGCAAGCTAGGATTAAGGGAAATAGAGTTAGTTTTTCACAGCATGTCTACTATGGAAGTGTTTTGCATAACTGCACAAGTATAGCCTATATTGAGTTGCTCGCCTTTTCAATGAGGGTGGGTGGGGAGGGAGGAAGGGAGAAAATTTGGAACCCAAAGTTCAAAAAAAATACATGTTTAAAAAAAATGTTTTCACATGCAACTGGGAAATAACAAATACAGGAAATGGGGTACAGAAATCTATCCTGCCCCACAGGAAAATAGAAGGGGAAGGGGTGAGAGATAGCAGGGAAAGCAGACTAGGGGAAGGGGTATTCAGAATGCATGCTATCTTGGGGTGGGGCAAGGGGCAAGATGGGGGTGAAAATTTGGAACTCAAAATCTTGTGGAAGTAAATGTTGAAAACTAAAAATTTTTAAAAAATTAAAAAAAAATAACAACCTACTGAATGAATTACTTTTGTTTTGGGACTACAGGGATTTCTATACCAGAATAGAAAAATGATCTGTCTGGTTCAATATCCATTCAACTACTTTCAATCCTGGATAAGTCATTGGAGAAACCAAATTACTTTGGGGCAGCCTATTGTCCTGTTGAATAGCTACCTCACATTCTAGGATGGAACATGCAGAATGCAGATGATTTCTTATACACAAGTTTCTTGTGTTAATCTTCTTTATTACTGATAGAAAAGAAGAATGTATTAGGAAACTGGCATTGGTACCATGAGAGAAGATTTCTTGTTCCACATGCTGAGGATCAGCATATATGTTGAAATTCTAAGACTAAAATTTTGCCTTAGCTGTCATTGTTATTCTTATAGCAATACGTTTTTGAGTTTTACTAAACCTTCTGCATCAGAAAACTCCCCATAGCAATGAAAGCTAGAGATGCATCATATGTAACATTCATGGAGCTGAGTTCCTTCAAGCTATGGGAAGAATGGTTGGCTCTACCTTTGGGAGGATAGCTGTTAGCCAGGGAAAGAGATCCCCAAAGGAAAACTCCTAGGAATATTATAGCCAAATTCCAGAGTTCCCAGGTCAAGGAGAAAATATTACAAGCAGCCAGAAAGAAACAATTCAAGTATTGTGGAAACACAATCAGGATAACACAAGATTTAGCTGCTTCTACATTAAGGGACCGCAGGGCATGGAGTATAATATTCCAGAGATCAAAACAAGCTTGGGAAAGCTTGTTTTGAGTTTTCAGTAAAAGTAAGATGAATGGGTATCTTGGGTAGCTTACTTTGTTTACTATCTATCTGACTGCTAATGAAAGCTATTTCAGTTCAATGCAACTAAATCCATTGGATCATGGGATCATGGATTGTGAGTTGGAAGGAACCTTAGAGGCCATGCAGGTCAGCCCTCTCATCTTACAGATGAGGAAACGGATTTTTTGTTTACTTCTAAGTCAGGCAAGGAAGAGACAGAGTGTCAGGGACTCTCCTGGTACAACTCTCTTGTTGGTATTATTAGTCCATGTGCATTGTCTAATGGCTTGTATCAGATTGTGGTGTAATGAAATGAGTCCTGAATCAGGACTCAAAGACCTAACTTCTGGCCCTGGCCCTGGCTCTTTCACTAAGAAGCTATGTGATCCTGAGCAAAATGCTTAACATTCTGTGTTTTGATTTCCCCTTCTGTTAAATGAGGATAATAACATCTGTTCTGCCTACCTCATAGGACTCTTGTGAGAATTCAGTAAAATAATGGATGGGAAAGAGTATTGCAAAGTATAAAGGATTATACTACTATACAGTGTTATTATTCTTGTTACTATTGTCATTATTGTCATTTATGTTAGTTCTACAAACTCTTACGTGTTGTACATTACTGACTATAGTAATGTATGGGAGTGGCTATGAAAAAATCAGTTTTTAGGGAAATGGTTTTATGTCTATAATCATCATTCCAAAGAGCCCTGGAATTGGATTCAGAAGACCTTGATTCAAAAGTCACCTCCATTATGTTCTGGCCATATAACTGGGTACATTGTTTATCTTACCACAATCTCTCCATTCCTTACCTGTAAAATGGGGATGATGATATTTGCTTGCTCTACCTCATGTAGTTGTTCTAAGAGTAAAATAGGACAATGTATGTGTAGTCGATGAGAATATTTTGTAAATCTAACTGCTCTATAAATTAAAATTATTGTAAATATTATTATTGGCATATCCTGTCCTTAAAAAAATGTTCTGTAAGAGTCTAGTCTACTTTGAAATTTTGCCTTATCTTTTCAGCATGGATATGTAGAGTTGTTTTCTTACTCTGTAACCTTTTCAATTTGAAGTGTACATAGAAGGGGAATATCATAACAATAAAATATAGTTGCTGTTTTAAAAAAAGCATATAGAGTGTAAAAGCTCAAAATGAGCTAAGGCTGAATGAATGATGAAGATCAGAAAAGAGGCACTGTTATTTTTCAAAGCTATATTGGGGGAAAGAGTTGTCAACAAGACTGCATTCTGGGTTCCCAGGATGATGATAATAGATAGCAAAGGGAGAGAGTTTTAGGGTGATCTTTCCTCCAATTCTTCTTTCTCCCTAGCAGTTTTATCCAGCACATCCTATTAACAACAATTATATAAATTTTAGCCTAGGGCCAACAATAATGGCCCCGAGTTTCATCTGATTCCTTTTTCTATTATTTCACAGAGTTTATCTCAAATGAAAATTGTGGTATCATCATAACAGCTAAGAGCCCCCATTTGAGAATATTCTAACTATATATAAGACAAAATCAGGATACAGAAAACATTTAGGTAAGGGGAAGGGAATAAAGAAAGAGGATAAGCATTTATATAATTCCTACTATGTGCCAGGCACGGAGAAAAACTTTTTACAATTATTATCTCCCTTGATCCTCACTATGTGGGAAGTAGGTGCTATTATTATCCCTATTTTATAGATGAGGGAACTGAGGCAAAAGGAGATTAAGTGTCTTGCCCAGGATGACACAGCTAGTAAGTGTCTGAAGCTGGATTTGAATTCAGGTCTTTCTGACTCCAGGCCAGGGGCTCTATCAACCATTCTAGTAAGCAGAGTATACTACAATATCTGTAACTGGACAGGTCCAGGGAGGGGAAGTTGGGGAAAGAGCAGACTTTTCTTTAGACCTTCCATTAGTCTTTAAAGAGGCAGGTGCAACCAGTAACTTCAAGTTCCAGTCTTCTACTTTGAGGTGCCCTAGGGGTCTAAAGACCCTCCTTAATCTCTCTCTTCTCCCCCCAAAGCTCAATCCTCATTTCATTTTCTCTCATTTCTCCTTTCAGTTTCTCCTTTAGATTTCTCATTTCAATTTCTTCTTTCTCCTATGCTTTCAGTTCTCTTCCAGTATGGTTTCTTCAGTTCTGGGCTGGGGATACCATCTCCCACTCCTTCCTCTCGATCTGTCTTTAGCAGATTGCATGTGTGTCTCTTTAAGAACTCTCAGGCATGACTCAAGTCGGCCCTCTGACTCAAAGATGAAAATAGTCCTCCACCAGATATCAGGGCTTAGACAGAATCATTGTCCCTCTGAGCTACAAAATTACAGGCTTCTAGTCCGTTCTCCAACCCCTATTACATTCACAAAATAATATACATAGGAGTTTCTCAGCTAGGGGCGGGGCTGTGGGTATTACCACCTTGGGGGAATTAGGAAAAGATGCTTGTAAGAGATAGCACTTCTGTTTAACCTCAAATGGAAAGAAGAGTTCCTAGAGGAAAGGAGAGATAATGAGGAAGGGCATTCCAGTCTTGGGCAACACCAGAAGAGAGATGGAATGTTGTATACACCACTCTAGTAAGCCTGGCTGGATCATACAAGGCATGAGAAGGAGTCATGTCTAATCTAGCTGGAAAGATAGCTGGAGGCCTGTTTAAATGCCAAACGAAGGGGTTTGTATTTTTATTCAAGAAGCTTTAGGGAACCACTGAAGATTCCTAAGCAAAGAAGGGACATGATCAGACCTGTGTTTTAGAATATCAGTGTGATGGCTGTGAGTAGAATAAATTGGAGCAGGGTGGGGTCAATTAGGAGGTTACTGCAATTGTCCAGGTGAGAAATGATGAGGATCTAAACTATGACAGAAGTTATGTGAATGAAGAGATGGTGACAGATGCAAGAAAGATTACAGAGATTGAATAAGAAAGATCTGGAATCTGACTGGAGTGAGTGGTGAGGTGGAGATGAGAAGCAGTGACTAGTAGAAGATGGACCCTTGTTTCTAAACCTGGGTGACTGGAAGAATAGTGGTGCCCTTGACAACAGAGAAGAATTTCACGGAAAGTAACCCAGACCCTTGAGGGAGGGAATTGTTTCATATTTGTCACTGTCCCCAGAATGTAGCATAGTCATCTACAAGTGGCTCAGGAAGACTTAAGCTCAAATGCTGTGTGACCCTGGGCAAGTCACTTCACCTCAATCTGGCTCAGTTTCCTCATTTGTAAAGTGGGGATAATAATAGCACCTACTTTCTAAGGTTGTTGTGAGAATCAAGTGGGATAAAATTTGTAAAGCACTTTGCATTACAAAGCACCACATAAATGCTAGCTATTAACAGGTAGCTATTGAAAAGAGTATAAATACACTCATTTAACTATTTAAAACACATTCCTAACACACTGTAAATAGAGTATTTGACTTGTCTAATTTTTTTGAATTTTTAAATTTGCCTTTTCCCAGAAGAATTCAAGAAACAAGAAAATTTCAAACCAGAATTATTCTTTATTTTAAAAAAAAAGTCTTCATGGAAGGCAGGGGAGTAGGTAGGAATAAGAATAAAAGGAAGGAGTAAGAAGAGAAAACCAAAAAAGGGGGAATTGATATGTAAGGGAAGTTACTGAGAGAACTAAAGAATTATAGCAGATAGCAACAGAAAACGGCAAGTAATCTTTGCTCCTTCTTAGCCAGGAGGCACATTCTTCAGACAGTCTTGTGTCAAGGTCCAAGTAATCAATCAATCAATAAACATTTTATTAAGCATCTACTGTGTGCCAGGCACTATGCTAAGAGCTGGAATAAAGTTTTGCTGCAGGGTCTCTCCTGAGGAGGAGAAAGTATGGTAAGTCTGACTGGGGGCAAGAACTAATCTTGTAGTACAAAGCAGGGAAAGCCCATCTTCTCTGGGTCAAATGCGTAGCACAAGTCCCAAGATCATTTTAATTACAAAATTTGTGGAGTCAGACCAGTTTGTGAAAGGATTTGTGGTTCCAGATCATGAACTCATAGGGAAATTATTACAGAAATGCAGCCAATTCAGTCTCAGCTATCCTGCAGTCTGAGAAGCTTCTAAACAGCTCACACATTGATCTTGCTATTTAACTCCAGACTG
The DNA here is from genome assembly GCF_900497805.2 of Vombatus ursinus. Lineage (NCBI taxonomy): Eukaryota > Metazoa > Chordata > Mammalia > Diprotodontia > Vombatidae > Vombatus > Vombatus ursinus. The sequence goes on from NW_020954556.1 coordinate 59,041,097, forward strand.
GAGTCACTATAACAGGCATCTACTGAGGTCAAACAATGCACCCTGCAATGAGCACCAGAAATGTTGCTGCAAAAGAGCAAGGAATGAAGAAATTAAAATCCTTCCCTTTTCCTGTCTCTTGATGTAGAAACAGACCACACTTACCAACAGCTCGCCCTAACCAATGCTGTTGCCATAAGCACTATTTAGGGGGTGGGGAGGAGAGGAAAACAACTTTAAGCTTTTCAAAACAATCTGAAGGATCAGAAATGGAGATGGGAATGAAACTATGGAAAGCAGGAAACCTGAAGTTCCGACTCTGGGGAACTTACTCATAGAATTGTAGAATCTCTCAGTTGAAAAGTACTTTAGGAGTTAAATAGTTTAACCCCCATCCCCAACCCTGCCACTTGAAGAATGAATCCTCTTAACAACATCCACCATAAGGGGTTATCTAGCCTTTGCTTGCACATGCCTAATGATATGGCAGTCCATTTCATCTTCAGACAGCAATTCTTTCTATTGCTAGCTTCCTTCAAAAATCAGATCAACATCTGACTCCTACATGAGGTCTTTCCTGATCCATGTATATATATATAATGTATGTGCATATGTATACACATATATAGATATATGTATGTGTATATGTGTATATGCATACATACACACACACTATATACACCCTCTATACTACTTAATCAACATTTAAAGTACCTACTATGTGCCAGGCACAGTACGAAGCATCCCCCAGCTAGGCACTCAAAATGAAAGGCCCTATCCCCAAGGAGGGAGCTGACTACTACTCTTCTCAGGCTTCTAGGGGAAATCATAAGGGGCTGCAGTTTCCAGTATTATATTGCTCATAAACCCCAACCAATGTTCTCCCGAGCAATTATCAGCACAATTTATTTGCATTTATAAAGGGGTAAACAGATATAGTGAACTCAGGCTTTCCAAAAATAATCCCCCTCAATGAAAACATACTCTTCCCTTGTATTCAAGGTCCTTGGAGAGAATGAGCTTAAATTAAAAGCAGGTGTCTAGAGCTCAAAGCCGCTAGTTACTGGGAGTCCTTTTCTCCCTTTGTGGGGTCTTCATGAAGTTCCCTGTAGGTCCCCTTAGTTTCTGCTGGGCTTCAACAGTCAGTCCCTTTACAGAGTCCTGAGGTAGTGAGTGCTTTTTCTCAGTGCATCTAATTTGTCTTCAGGGTGTCTCATATTTCTCAGTGCAGACCCTGCCATTAACCCCTCCCCCTCCATGCTCCAGGGACCCTGCTACAGGCTCTGATGGTCAGACCTGCACCACTTGGCAGTAGGTAGAGGTCAAAAATAAAATAGGCTAAACTTCTTCAGGCCACAGATAGTTTAAACTAGAGACAGATTGAGATGACTGGTGCCTGGGGAAACGTGACAAACAGGAGAGTGCACAGTGGCAACCCTACATTTTTCACAGGCCACCTGAAATCTTCTGGTTGTCACCAAGCAGCCCTCGGGCCCAGGTCTGCTCTAGGTCTTTCAACATTTCAAAGTTCAGAAAGATTGTTATCCAATCAATGGTTGGGGAAAGACAAGTTCATTCTTAGGATTCCTTCACCAGTGGATTTAACCACTACCTGACTGAGCTACTGCTGGAATGACCCACTTCGAATTGGCTTGAAATGTTACATATAGACACAGAGGTGTGTTTCAGCCAATTCTAATACACTTTGGTTTGGAATTTCTCTGTCTTCATCCAGTGATGAGAGTACTTCACTCCTGCCAAGTTGATTTATAGACATTCATATCTAATATCTTTATAGACATTTATATCTAATATCTTTGATTGATTCAATTGAGAATTCTAAGCAAATTAGTTCAATCATGTTGTTTTTTCCTCAGGAAGACTCATCTTCCTGAGTTCAAATCTGGCCTCAGACAACTGTGTGACCCCTGCCAAGTCATTTAACCCTGTTTGCCTCAGTTTCCTCATCTGTAAAACAAGCTGGAGAAAGAAATGGCGAACCATCCCAGCATCTCTGCCAAGAAAACCCCAAATGGGGTCACAAAGAGTCTGACATGACTGAAATGACTGAACAACACTAAAGGAATGAGAGTTTTGATTGAGTGGTGAATACGTTTAGAATCTGGATATCCTCAAAGTAGAAATGCCACAAGGGGTGGCTTAAAGAACCATGAGATCACGGGGGAGAGGGACATTGGGATGTGTAAGAGAAGTCCAGAAAGGGAGACGAAAGTATAGATAAGATAAACTTCACGTATTTCAAAATACGACCCTTGACCCCAGGATGAGGGAGAAAATTATGTTGCTCCTCTACCCTTCTGTACTACATGATCACTATTTTCAGGATTCAGAATTATTCTGCTAGTGCCATAGTTCAGCTATAGAGACTTTAAAAGGCCTTTATGGTTGACTTTGAACTTACTCATGGTCTATAATGTTCTACCTTTGGGGAAATGCCTTTTTTGTTATTGCTGTTCAGTTGTTTTCAGTCACGTCTAACTCTTCATGACCTCAACTGGGCTTTTCTTGGCAGAGATTACGGGATGGTTTGCCATTTCTTTCTCCAGCTCATTTTACAGATGAGGAAACTGAGGCAAAAGGGTTAAGTGACTTGCTCAGGGTCATACAACTAGTAAATATCTGAGGCCAGATTAGAACTCAGGGAGAAGAGTCTTCCTGACTCTAGGCCTGGTGCTCTATCCACTGTACTACCCAGTTGCCCCTCCCAGGTTCCAAATAACCAACTTATTAGCAAACTTTTGAAATAAAATTTCATTCATAAGTAGATTTCCAACATTTTCATATTAGGTGCTACCATAAATGAGACACACCCTAACTTCAAAGAGACAGAAGCAAATTTTCAAAATCTGCTTTCTTTACCACACCTTACAAAAACATGGGCACACCAATGTACCTAGACATTCCTCATGTTATTAAAATGGTATACTTGGCATGACTCATTTGACCACTCACCAGATAGTGATAATCAAGAAACTTTTTAAAAGCCAACAAGAGAAAATGAAGTAAAATGGAAATTTTAAAAGACTGCTCTGGCCTTTTGGTTATACCGTTTGAAAATGTTTTTTAGCTTACATTGATTTGAAGTAAATGTTTAGTTGCTCACATTTATATACCATTTTAAGGTTTTAAAATTCCCTACATGTATTAATCTCATTTAAATTTTAGGAAACTGAGTTTCAGTTAATTAACTTATAACTCAGGTAAGTAACTTGTTTGTGGTTACACAACTAGCAAAAGTTGGCATTGGGATTAGAACTCAGGCCTCTGGTGACTCCAAGGCCAGCACACTGTCCACAATGCTTTTTAAAGTTATTTCAACCATAATTATTAGTAATAATATCTTGAAATTTGATTGTGCTTTAATACTTAGAAAGCATTTTCCTTATAACACCACTAGGAAGCAGATTATACAAATAGCATTATTTTCATTTTATAGATAAGGGATCTAAGGAAGATAGAGTGTCAGAACTGGAATCAGGAGACCTGCCTTGGAATCTTGACCCTTAGAATGTATGGATCCATTAATAATTAACTTATCTATCACTCACTTTCCTTATCTGAAATCCTTGTACTCCTTAATTTGCAAGGTTTGTTTTAGGGAAATTGATTTGTAAACCTTAAAACACTATAAACAGGGCAATTATTAGAGAGGGTAATGATGATAGCAAGTGTCAGAGCGTAGACTTGAATGCAAATTATAGTTTAGTTGACATATTACAAAATCACAGCACCTTCTTCAGTATACAAGATTGTTCTGTGTGCACATATCTGCAAATGGCTCTTACAGGAAAAAAAAACTTTGAGAAAACTATTTATAAGCACTCTTTACTAGCCAACATTAGAGACACTCTGTATATTGCAAAGAGTAGTTGGTGTGTCTCCAAGTTCTTGTTTCATAATTCTACTTTGTCAGTTTTTCCCAGGAGGGTGAAGATGGTGGTAAGCATGATGAAGAGAGATTGGATAGTATCTCAGAGATGTGTTCATGCATTTATAAATTAAGATGATAATATATAAGGATATTGCTGAAACAGTGGTAATGGCTTTTGACCGTTTCTACTCACACTCTTGCCAGAGCCCCCTTTTGGATAATAAGGTAAAATTACAATAAGGTAAAATTGGCAATAAGGTAAGATTGCAGACTGTGATTATCAAACAAAGCAAAACTAAATTTAAACTCAGGAACTAGATGTCCTCAACAATTTTCACAGAGCACACGTGAATCACAGTGTTAGAGTTCCAGGGTTCACTAGAGTGGGTGAACACAAGTCTCTATGTGCCCCAGTAAATTTATCCCTGTACCTTGTACTTTTAAAAAACTGAAAACTACATTGGGTTTAATCTATGGATTTTTAAAAAATGACTTGGTTTGCATTTAATTTTTTTTAAATCTCCCATAAACGTAAAGGTCTCTCAAAGCGTCTCTTTGGATGTCTTGCCACACCAGTGGGATGTTTACCACAATGAAATAACACCTCAAGTTTCACAAGCCTTTATAAATGTAATGCAATTTCAAAATCCAATTACATAAATAATGAAATGAGCATGAAACTGCTTGCTTCACAAGCAAAGCCATTTAATGGCTTTCATCCTAGCTTTTTTAAGTTTTCCATCTTCCAGTAGTACAAACCTCTCTGAAATCTGTACTTTTTAGCCTACTTCTATTTATAAAAATAGTATTTCCTCCCCACCCCCCAAATGCTTGCAAGCACCATGAATTGCTTTTAAAAATAATATGTCTCTAGTTGATACATTTGGTTTTTCTCCAACAAAAAAAGGAGAAGAAAGGAAAGGAAAGAAGAAAGGGAGGAAGGGACAGAAGAAGGAAGGAAGGAAGGAAAGAAAGGAAAAAAGGAAGGAAGGAAAAAAGTAAGGAAGGAAGAAAAGAAAGGAAGAAATGCCACTACCTGAGGACTAACCTAATGGAAAGTTCAGCAAAGGGCAGGTTTTCACTCATCAATTAAACAGCACAAGAGTGCTTCCAGGAGTACCTAGCTCTTGCTCAGGGCTGTGTGCGTAATGAACCCTGCCATCCATCATCCAGAGTGGGTGGCAGAGCCCAAAGATGAGCTCTTATCTCCCTATCTTTCACTGCCCGTCAAGGCAGACTTCCTGTGCCTGCCTTCAACACCCCCAATCGAACCACAATAGGGGACATATCATGACATCATCTAACCACTCTTTCTGGGTCGGAGACAGCCAAATCACCCACCTGAGATATCGGGCCCAATAACCCAGTCCCAGTTGCTGCTGTCGGAGCGAATGGTGTGGGGGCGTCTTTCCCAAGACTGGGAGGGGTGGGGTGGGGAACTCATGAAAGCCTAACTAATACCGCTTAGGCTCCCATCCCTACCTATCAACTCGCACAGACAGAGCCCGTCATCCTTCTCACCACTTCTCCAACCCCCTGCCCCTAAATCTGCATACAGCTGTGTACATGGGCGTGCCCTTCGCGCACACACTCATTCTCTCATTCACTAGCCCCCTCACCTTCTCCTGCGTCCAGGTGGTGGAACCCCTTTTGTACCCACACACATCGGGGAGAAGGGAGGCTGTTGCCACTAGCAGGTAGACGATCCTTGTTGGACGCCAAGGTTTTGCGGCCCCATTCCTGCGCTCACAGCCTAGCATCTCTGATGCTGCCTGCCCAAGGCTGGGCTCTTACTCCCGCAGCTGCTGACGGTCACGAGCCAGAGAACCCCGAGAACGCGCCTCCTTCCCTTCCCCTCCTCTCTTCTCACTACCCCGCCCTTAGGTCCGCAGACTGCTCCCGCCTCTCCATTTCTTCCTTCCCACTCCCACTTTGGCTCCCGCCCCGCACAAACGCTTTCTGTGGGCAGCTTCAGTCGCTGACTTGCTCTGTTTTCTCCGGATTTTGGGAAACCCAGGGGACCAGGTTGCTGGAGGAGGCGGAAGCTTCAAGGGAAACAAAAGCGACCACTTTCCACGTTGAGAAGGTTGGAGAAAGGCTAGGATAAGGGTAGATGTGGAAGGGAGTGCTAAGATGCCACGTCTCCTTAGCTGATCCCGGAGGGGGTGTTCAGAAAGAATTCTCCCAGGCTGCAGGGGTCATGCAGTGCTCTCCTGACAACTCTTGCTAAAAGCTGTCTAAGGGAGCACAATTCACCCATTCTTCTTCACATATTTTTTCATCGGGACCTTTAAATCCCTTTGATCAATGCTAACTTACACGCAGTAAACCCAACTCGCACCTTCAGAACTGGCAGAGACATCTGAGGCCATCTAGTCCAACCCAGGGCTAAGCAGGAATTCCTTTACCTTTTCCCCAACAAGAGGCTATCAGGGACTTTTTAGACCTTTAGCAAGTCAAGTGCACAAGTATTTATTGAGTCCTGACTATCTGCCAGAAGCTATGCTAAGTACTGGGAATGCAAATAAAGACAGAAAATAATCCTTACTCTCCATGAACTCACAGTTGAATGAAGAAGGAAAAAAAAAACCAGTCCAAAAAAAAAGTTCAAAAAAGATGTAGGGAGGATAAATTAGAGATAATCTCAGAGGGAAGGGATTAGTGTTAGGAGAATAAACCTTCTACCTCCCAAGATAGACCATTCTACTTTTGGATGGTTCCAAAAGTTAGGAAGTTTTTACTCATATGCATCCTAAATCCTTTTGCTCCTACTTCTACCCTCTGGGACCAAACAAAAAAATATAGCCCCTCTCTTATATGGCTGCCCTTCAAATCCTTGAAGAGAGGAGTCAAGTAGTTCCATAATCTCTCCTCCAGGCTACATACCCCTATTTCCTTCAACCATGCATGGGCTCTAGTACCTTTACCATTCTGGTCTCCCTACCCTAAAACTCCAACTTGTCAATGTCTTCCCTAAAGGTGATACCCAGGAAAGAACATGATATTCCAGATATTGTCTGACCACAGGGGCTATCACTGGTTGTGTCACAGAGACTTATACTTCAATACATCTTTATTTATGAGAATCAGTGAAAGAAACGAGTATCTGGATTTCCCTGACCCAAACCGACCACTAGACCAACTGCCACCAACAGGGTAGGGGAGCCATCCTGGCTGGATTAGGAAGGCATGCTCAGTTAGTGACAGTGAGTCAAATGATAGGTCGGGTGGGTCAAACCACTGCTGCCACCTGACAGTGGTTGAGCAATCAATCATATCTGCCAGTTCTTTCAGTACTGCAGGGTGTTGTTCATCTGGGTTTAGTGACTTGCAGCTAGATTCTCTTTTATTATCTCCTTACTTATCTTGAGAAACAACTCTTTATTAGCTATTTTGACTCTGTCCTTTTCAGTCCAAATATTTTTTCTCCTTGGGAGAAAAAAAGAGAAGCAAAATGAAATTTAAGCAACTCTGCTTTTTCTCTGTTGTCTGGTATTGACGTATCCATAATGAGAAATCCTATCAATCAATCAATTAATCCTATATACAGCTCATTTGTATTATACTTGTTTACATGCTGTCACCTCCATCAGATTGTGAGCTCTTTGAAGGCAGGAACTATCTTTTGTCTCTTTTTGTATCCCCAACACTTAGCATAGTATCTGATGAGTAGTAGGTGCTTAATAAATGTTTATTAATTGATTGACCTGCTAAGTGCCAAGCATTGTGATTGGTCTGTGGATATAAACACAAAAAACAAGTAGTTCCTGTTCCCAAGAAGGTTACATTCTATCAGAGGAGACAACATATACATATGTAGGTATATTCAAAATAAAAAATAGGTAAAAGGTGATTTCAGTGGGGAGGATACTAGCAGCAGAGAAAATCTGGAAAGGCTTCATATCAGTTGAGCTGAGACTTGAAATAAATTAGGGATTCTAAGATGTAGGGGAGGAAGAGCTGCATTCCAGGTGTAGGGGATGGCTAGTACAAAGATGTGGAGATGAGAAACAGAATTTCATATATAAAGAGGAGTAAAGCCATATTGACTAAGTTGTGGAAACCATAAGAGGAGTAAGATGTAATAAGGCTGGAAGGTCGGGTTGGAGCCTTTTTGTGAAAAGCTTTGAAGCTTTTATTTGTCCTAGAGGTAATAGGGAACTTTCGGAGTTTATTATGTAGGGAAGTGACACGGTCACACCTTTGGCAGCTGTAGGGAGGAGGGTGGACTGGATTGGGGTCCGATTTGAGGTAGGGAGATCAAGACCATTGCAACAGTACTTGAGAGAGGCAATGAGGGTATTAACTCGAGTGGTCGTTGCATAAGCAGAGAAAAGAGGAAGGATGGGGGAAATGTAGAAATAACACAATTTGGCACCTTACTGGAAGTTCAGAATTTGGAAGAGTGAGGAATCAAGGACAACACAGCAATTGTGAACTTAGATTGCTACAAGGATGGTGATACCTTCAACACTATTAAGTTCAGGAACTAGTAAGTTCAGAAGTTTAGGAGAAATATTCTGAGCTTGAGGTACCTACAGGACATCCAATTCAAAATGTCCAGTAGGCAGTTGGTGATGTGGAGGTAGGGGAGAGAGAGAGAGAAGGACTAGATATGTAGATAAGGGAATCGACTACACAGAGACAATAATTACTTCCAAGAAAACTGACAAGTTCATTAAGTGAAAAAGGTTTATAGATAAAAGAGAAGAGGATTTAGGACAGAACCTCGTGGAGCAAGCACAGTTAGTGGGCATGCCATGGATGAAGATATAGAAAAGGACTGAGGATTAGTCAGACAGGTGAGAAGAGAACCAAGAGATAGCAGAGTCATTAAAACCCAGAAAGAAGATAGTATCCAGGAGGAAAAGGTGGCCAACTGTGTCAAATACTTTAGAGGTCAAGAAGGATGAGGATTGAGAAGAAATCGTTAGAAAATAAGCTGATTATTTCATTTTTTTATTTGTACTCCCAGGGCCTAGAAAGTGTTTGTTACAGAGTTGCTGCTGCTATTTGTCCTCCCAAAATACTCAAATTCATGCTCTCTCTAACATCAATTTCCTCTGTAATTATTCAATTTGATCCCAGTGTTCATCCCATTTTTTTTTAGTGCCATTTCCTGCTTTTTGTTTTTTGGGTTTTTTTTGGTAAGGCAGTTGGGGTTAAGTGACTTGCCTAGGATCACACAGCTAGGAAGTATCATGTGTCTGAGGTCACCTTTGAACTCGGGTCCTCCTGACTCCTGGGCCAGTGCTCTATCCACTGAGCCACCTAGCTGTCCCCATTTCCTGTTCTTCCTATAGAACATTGAGAACTGAGATTTTAAGGTCTATGATATTAATGTCCAGGACACAATGTCTCTCTTAATGCCTCCCTTAATGAAGCCTGAGTCACATTAGGTCACATTTGGCTACCACATTGTACTATTGACACCTGTTGAGTTTGCAGTCCATCAAAACCCCAGATTTCCCTCCCATATACATTTAGCAATGTCTGTTTTCTTCAAAGTGTATCGTGGATTGAGTAAAGAAACAATTTCAAAAAAGGTTAAGAATCATTTCCAATACACTGATTGCACGGTTCTCCATCATAATCCATGCCAACTCAAGGTCTTTAATATATTTCAAAAGATCCCTAATTTCATCTGTATGGGTGTTCCACCAATGCATATCGAAGCCCCTTTCCACCTTGCTAAAACAGTCTTCATGAGTTGCTGTGGTCCCCCATCAATTCACTACTTAGTGACCAACTTCCTGATGATGATGATCCTCTCCAAACTCTGGCCCATCCTGGGAGATCAGGATAATCTCTCTCAGGGTCTGCCTTCTAAAGTTTTCTAGGTTGGTATGCTCTACTGGCATAGTCTTTGAGAACTGAGGGGTCACTTCCAAGACAATATACGGCATCAGAGGGAACTTCAGTGTAGGAATCTGTAAAAACAAAACAAAACAAAACAAACAAAAAAAAAACAACCTTCCTCTGCTCAGAAATGTCTTGGCAATTGTCTCTGTTCCTTGCTTTTTTGGTCAACCTTTTGTTAAGTACACAGAGAATTAGAATATAGTTGTATCAGCAGATTTCCCTCCTTGATTCACACTTGAAGTGTGTAATAGTAGAGTCATTCTTGCCCTAGCTTACCCTTATCCCTGCCTTTCTCTGCCCGCCTCAATCAAACAATCAGTAAGTATTTGCTACATACCAACAATGTTCCAGGCAATGTGCAGGATCTGGAAATACAAAGATAAAAATGAAACAGTCCCTACTTTCAAGGAACTGCTATTCTACCTGGAGTGGCAACCCAAACACACACACACACACACACACACACACACAGGCATACATAAATAGTAAACCTTTGGGGGCTGGAACTAGCAGCTTAGACTTGCAGGAAAGGTTTTGTGTAAAAGGTGGCACTTGAGCTGAGCTTTGAAGGAAAAATAAGGGATTCTATTATGAGGCAAAGAAAAGGAAAGAATACACTCACACATAAAACTAGGTCTGGTTATTGGTGGGAGTTAGAAATGGGAAGTAGTGGGTAGATTGCGGGAACGTAGCGTTAGAAGGGACCTTAAAAGGCTTCTAGTCCAAACTCTTCATTTTACAAATGAGGAAATGAAGTTCAAGGACAAACATCAGATGGAGAATTAAAACCTACCTCCTCTGACTCCAGACTCCAGAACCAGGGTTTATTTCATTCTACCATATGTTGCCCTGTTCCCTACTAGAGTTAAATGGGAGATATGTTCTTGCTCAGAAACTGATAATCCTGGTGCTGTGTGTTTCTGAAAACTTGAGCGGCAGTTTAAATCCATGATTGTGAGTTCTTTGGGATGGGGAATAAGATTAACTAGTTTCTTTACAATATTCATGGGCAGCTCCTCAAAATCTATTATTTACTAACAGTTTGCTTACACTTTAAATTTTAAAAACTCTTTTGTTGGAACAACATATAGTACAAAGTCAGTATCTCAAACCCTGTCCTATTTCCTCCCTGGCTGCTCACTGCCAGCTGTGAAGGAGCGGATTTCCTGAGTGGCTGAGTAATAGACTATTTATGCTCCTTACTCTCTTGCCACCTTTGTATCTTTCCACAGATTGGCCCTTGTTTGGAGGGTGGTGGTGGGTGAGTGGGTGGCAGAGAAGGTGGTGAATCTCTATAAAATTAAACATCAGAAGTGACTCTAATTCCCCGCTAAGTAGAAGCAGTTGAAAACGAGAAAGTCAGGAAATGCTTGAGTAAAAGTTTTAACATATAAGACTCCTTCACATTTTTAATCTCGTCCAGGTTCCTTTGCTTTCTGCTTATCATATTTAAGTGAATCATATATATACTTATGAAGATATTACATTTAATAAAATAATTCAAATTCATCTCCAATTTCAACAAGCATTTATTAAGGACCTATTATATGCAAGGTACTATGCCAAGCATTAAGGGTACAATAAAGACCAACCAGAAATAAGCTCTGGGAAGACTTGTATGAGCTGAAGCAGAGTGAAATGAACAGAACCCAGAAAACCATTTCTACCAAAAGAACAATTTACACAATAACAATTTTGCAAAGAAAAATGACTTTGAAAGACTTCAGAATTCTTAGTAAAGTGATGATGAGCTACTATTCCAGAGGGTCTATTGATGAAGCAGGCTGCTCACCTCTTGATTGAGATTTGGATTTAAGACATAAAATAGTATTTAATTTTGGACATGGCCAATGTGGGAATTTGTTTTGCTTGGCTACTCATATTGAATATGAGGCTTTGTTTTCTTTTTTCAAGGGAGGAAATGGGAAGAAGTAGGGTGAAGGATAAGGCAGATTAAAAAAAAAGAAAAAGAAAGAAAAGAGATCCATCGACGATTTTTTCAGTGCACAGAAAAAAAACAAATTGGAGGCCAAAAAGAATCACAAACAAGCAGGACAGCTTTGACTGTTGTACATTGAATATATTATATATTTCAAAAGAAAAACAAATTGTACATAATAGAGATGCACACTTCTATGTACAATCCTCTTTGTTCTAGTAAGCGCATGAAAATGTTCATTTGGCTTGGTATTTAACTTCAGAATAAAAAAAATTAAAATGATAAAAATTGGCTCTCCAGTTGAATTCTAATACCTAATGCCTCTTCAGGTCCCTTGCATATTATTAGCTCTCCCTCCACCCATCCCAAATTAAAACCAGTCTCATAAAGCATTTATTAGTCTTTTATACCTTAGAGTAAAAAAAGTATGTTTTCTCTGCCAGGAGTATTTGTTTTTTAAAGCTAACTTCTAATTGTGGAAAATAAAGGTTCTATTCCGTATTAAAGAGCTTTTAAGGTTCAATCAAAGAAGTAGGATAGCTAATTGGGGGAAAGGGATATTGATGTCACTTATCACACCATACTGATGTTACTCCATACGTAAAGTTAGTACTGCTAGTTATTTTCATGAAGAAAAGTCCTGGACAAAAATCTGCATTAAGTGAAATTTTCTTTGGCACCTTGCCCTCCCTCCTCACCTCTTTAAGCACTTTTTCCCCCCTTAATCACTCTTAAGCATCTATTCTGAGTACCATTTTTTCAAGACTTAATGGATCAGTGTCAGTAAAACTTTTCAGTAAAAGCTAATAAGATTTAAAATCTCTCAGAGAAGTTATTTGCATTTTCATAGAATCATGGAATCAGAGTCAGATAATCTTAAGGATAAAATAAACTTTAATGACAGACTCTCTAATTCAACTCTTTCATTTTACAAATGAGGAATTGAAGGAGGGGAGACAAGGACTTTCTCAGGTTATACAATTAATTAGTGACTAGAACCCAGGTCTGGATTTCTAGTGTGGTGCTCTTTCCAACACTCCTTGATTATCTCAGACTTGGAAAGGAACCTCAAAAGATCATGTGGCAACACACCATCATATTCACTTTATTTTTCAGACAATGTTCTTCTACTAAAAGCCTTGTTCCAAGGCTCCATCATGTTGTGAATAGTCCTTTGGGAACAGGAACTAAAGACCCAGAAAAGAAAGTTTCTTACCACCAAACTCCTTGTCATTGTCAAATTGTTCAATGCATATAGTTTTATCACCCAGTCAATGGCAATAAAATTTAAGCAGCTACTACATACCAGGCACCGAAGGAAAAAAAAAGGCAAAAGACAGTCCTTGTTCTCAAGGAGCTCATAATCTAACGGGGAAAGACAACAATAAAAAGGAGCAGGAAAGGGGGTGGTAACTGGAGTGGGGGGGAGGGCGGGGATAATGAAGTCCTGAAGCTGCCTAGAAAATGATGACATGGCTGCCCTGGCCCCCTCCTTAAATGGTAAGAACTCTCCACGTTCATCTTCCACCACCTCCAATCGGAGGGGAGGAGGGGCCTCAGAGGCAAGGAATACAGAGAAGGTTTAAGTTTCAGAGCTGAGGTCATCTTTCGGGGTGATATGTAGTACAGTGTGAAATGGAAACAACATTAAAGGAGACTCATTAAGTCAGTGCCACCAAAGACTTATTTTATAGAGTTAGAGAAAATAATAAAACTTATCTGGAAGAACAAAAAGTCAAGAAATATCAAGGGACTCAATGAAACAAAATGTGAAGGAAGGAGGCCTAGAAGTACTAGACTTCAAATTATATTACAAAGTGCTAATCATCAAAAAATCTCCACTGGCTAAGAAATAGAGTAGTGGATCAGTGGAATAGATTAGGTACACAATATAAGGAAGTGAATGACCACAGTAATCTAGTGTTTGATGAACCCAAAGATCCAAGTTACTGGGGCAAGACTCATTATTTAACAAAAACTGCTGGAAAACTAGATAGCTGTCTGGCAGAATTGAGGCATAGGTCTTTATCTCACATCATCTACCACAATAAGGTCAGAATGAGTACATGATTTAGACATAAAGGGTAACATCATAAGCAAATTAGGGGAGCAAGGAGTAGTTTGCCTGTTAGATCTTTGAGAAAGGGAAGAATTTATGACCAAACACAAGATAAAGAGGATCATGGGAAGTAAAATGGATAATTTTGATTATATTAAATTAAAAAGCTTTAGCAAAAACAAAACCAATGCAGCCAAATTAGAAGGAAAGAAACTGGGAATACAAGTTTCTCTGATAAAAGCTTCATTTCTCAAATATATAGGAAACTGAGCCAAACTTGTAAAAATAAGAGTCATTCCCCAATTGACAAATGGTCAAAGGATATGAATAGGCAGTTTTCAGAAGAAGACATCAAAGCTATCGATAGCAATAGGGAAAAGTGCTCTAAATCACTAATAGAGAAATGCAAATTAAAACAACTCTGAGGTACTACCTCACATATCAGATTGGTTAACGTGAAAGAAAAGAAAAATCAGAAATGCTGGAGGACACGTGGAAAAATAAGTACGCTGACATACTGTTGGTGGAGTTGTGGACTGGTTCAACCATGCTGAAGAATAATTTGGAACTGTTCAAAGGGTATATCCTAACAATACCATTACTAGGTCTGTATCCCAAAGATATTAAATAAAAAAAGGATCCACATGTAATAAATATTTTTAGCTAATCTTTTGTGGTGGCAAAGAATTGGAAACTAAGGGGATATCTATAAATTGGGGAATGACTGAACACATTTTGGTACATAATTGTGATGGAATACCCATGTGCTATAAGAAATAATGAAGGGGATGGTTTCAGAAAAAAAAAAGTGGGAAGACTTATATGAATTAATGCAAAGCAAAATGAGCAGAACCAGAACATTGAACACAGTAACAGCAATATGGTAATGATAATCAACTACCACTACTAAACAATAGCGACTCTAATCAATGCAATGATCCATGATAATCCCAAAGGATTTGTAATGGAAAATGCTATCCACCTCCAGAGAGACAGAATTGATGAACTTTGAGTGCAAATTGAAGCATGTTTGTCTTCACTTTATTTTTCTTGCTTTTTTTTTTTGCAACAGTTATTATAGAAATGCTTTGTATGACTTTACATGTATAATGGGTATTATAATGTTTTCCTTCTCCCTCCCTTTTTGATGTGGGGGAGGAGTTGGAGGAAGAAAGAGAATTTGGAACTCTAAATTTAAAAAATGAATGTTAATAAAAAGAGGGGGAAAAATTCAATAACTTCTATTTTTGCCACTTTACCCTAATGACCACAGAACCTTTCCATTTGACTTTGTGCTGAAATTTCCTATGTGTGAGTTATTAGAATGTGAATTCCTTGAGAGCAGAGACAATTTGTTTTTCCAGGGCTTTCCTCGTAGTAAGTGCTTAATAAATGCTAATTCATCAGTTTGTTCATTCATTCATTCATTCATTCATTCATTCATTCATTCATTCATTCTCTAAGGCTATTCCAGGAGAGAACAAGTCCTGCCAAGTCCTACAAAGGTTTTAAATATAGGCCCAATGATGGCTTGTCTGCCTTTCATCCAAGGGCCAACCTTGAAATGTTTAAAGACGATGCTCGTTCCCAGAGACCTGGCCACTAGATGACACTTGACTAGCTCTTCATTTCTCTGGGTTACCAAACTGGAAGAAGAGGCAGATGAGAAATGCGAAAGGCAGATTTTGCCATTTAAATGTTTCCCATAAACATGGGCTATATAATGCCGAGTATTTGGTTATAAGGTGAAAACTTGAATAAATGAACTTGAATGTTTATTCTCCAGTATACAAAAACAACAGGCCCAGAACTGGACAGGAGGCAGTTCCAAGGGCAGTACTGCCTTTGAGAAAGTTGGCAACACTTCTAGTAATCTGTGATGAATGAAAAACCCAAGAGACAGAGTTTCTGTGTAATTAATAATCAATTAATTAAAAAGGCTAGGTAATAATCTATAAATTGATGGTCACTGGTTTTTCTTGGTAAACCAAAGACTCCTAATGAAGACACTGAAGGCCTTAAACATTTTTTTTTTTGAAAGGAAATGCCCCTGACAGGAGAAATCAACCCTGATTGGTGGGCATTTAAATGAGGAGGTGGGCTAGAAGTCTTCAGATCCTCTTGCTCACAGCCATGGCTAAATCACAAGACTCAGCCGTGTCCAGCCATCTGGACAGGGGGCTCCATCTCCACCCAGACCATTCTGGTTGGTTTTCTCCTCCATGAGATGTTCCACCCTAAACTCCAATGGAGGGGTACAAGGACATAGCCTTATTCCCTAAGGGGAAGAATTCACCTAGATCAGATTCTTTTTACACTCACTAATAGAATTTCCTCCATGGGTGGGGTCCTGCCCAAGATCAGACGATGAGGACAATCTCATCTGCCAGTCATGTCCTTCAGAGTCTGACTTTCTACAGATGCTGGGCCCTAAACAAGGAAATAAAAGCCTGGATCCTAATTAATAATTGGTTATTAATAAAATAGAAAATAATAATTTCTCTCAGATTCCAGGCTTCTCTCTGCAACAAAATTCCATTTTTTTTTGCACCAATATTCTTCTAGGTTTGCTACATGATGGCAAATCATTGAATGTTACAGTCTCTGAAGGATTAAAGTAAGTCATCCATAAGGAATTGGAGAGAAGCATGGTAGATGCAAATGAGTGGCATCTTTGAGTTTAAATCCAGCCTCAGACACTTCCTAGCTGTGTGATCCTGGGCTAGTCACAACCTCTGCCTCAGTTTCCCCAACCATAAAATGAAGATAATAATAGCACTTACCCCCCCCAATGGTGTAATGAGGATCCAATGAATTAATGTTTGTAAACCACTTAGCACAGTGCCTGGCACATAGTAAACACTATATAAAAATGCTATTATTATTACTAATGAACATAACTGCATCTCAAAAGTGCCATAAAATACTTCATCAAAGAAATAGATGACTGGACCATTCCTGGAGCAAGAGCAAGGGATAAGTCAAGTCACCAAGTATTTCTTGACTGCTCACTATGTTCCTGGCATTGTGTTTTTCTGGGGATACCAAGGATAACAAAAATACAGTCCTTGACCTCAAGGAGTATCCAGAAGAAGAAGGTGGATAGGTCAAAGACTTTGGAGAAGTCAAGAAGGATGAGGATTGAGAAGAGGCCTTTGGATTAGATTTTGCAATTAGGAGATAATAACTAACTTTGGAGAGAGAATTTTCAATTGAATGATGAGGTTGGAAGCCAGACTGAAAAGGATTGAGAAGAAAAAATAATACCAAAGTTCATTTGGAAGAACAAAAGGTCAGGAGATTCAGCAGTATCAGACTTTAAATTATATCACAAGGCTAGAACATTGTTGAAGTGTAAAATGGATAATTTCAATTATTTTAAATTAAAATTTTCTTGTATAAATAAAACCAGTGGCCAAGAATAGAAGGAATGCAGAAAATTGGGGGAAAAAAACTTTAATGGATGATCTCTCAGATAGGATGTGATTGTGTTGGAATACTATTGTGATGTAGGAAATGATAAGCTGTTTGATTTAGAAAAATATGGAAAGACTTGGACCTATGAAGGAAGATGCTATCCACCTGCAAAGAAAGAGATGGAAAATGGAAATATGCATAGTACAGTCATATGTATATATTGTGTGTGTTTATAGATGTTTATGTACATATATGTATGTGTATATATGTACACGCATATGAATGTGTGTGTATATATATATATATAGTATATACATACACTCATACACACAGAAGCATTTAATTGTAGCCTTCCTTTTTTTTTTTTTTTTGCTTTTTGGTGAGGCAATTGGGGTTAAGTGACTTGCCCAGGGTCACACAGCTAGTAAGTGTCAAGTGTTTGGTCTGAGGTCGAATTTGAACTCAGGTCCTCCTGACTTCAGGGCCGGTGCTCTATCCACTGCGCCACCCAGCTGCCCAACTGTAGCCTACTTTAGGGTGGGGGTGGGGAGGAGGAAGGGAAAAAAATAAAGTAAAAAGTATACAGCAGAGAACAAAATAAAATTTATGAGAGAGCAATGAAAAGTGGGGTAGCTTTGAAAACAATGTGTAGTATTTACTATATAGGTTTTGGAAACCTATATGGATCTTGCCCTGGGCCACATGACAGGTGAGTATCAGGACTTCAAACCTAGCACTCAATATTCAGTATGCTGCCATTCCAATTAAGGGAGCAAAATATGTGAAAATGATCAAATATAACGTGCTAACAATACGTAAGTTCTCAGATGGTGAGTCATGGGGCATAGAATAAATTAAAAGTGACCAGAACATGAGCTAGAAATATCTCATATAATAGTAACTAGCAATTAGTAACTACCCATATAATACCCATAGAATAATAATACCTAGCATTTAGCATTAGGTATGGCAAGGAAGGATATAAGACTACTAAGAGACGATGGTTGTTTCAGGGTAGGTTTTTTTTTTTTAAAGTTGGGGTCTTTAAAGTTTACAAAATGTTTTATATATGTTATCTCATCAACTCTGGGGGGTAGGCGCTATTAATAATAATAAATAACAGTTTTATTACACTTACTATGTTCCAGGCACTGTGCTAAGCGCCTTCGAGGTAGATGCTATTATTATCCCCATTTTACAGATGAGGAAACTAAGGCAAACAGAGGTTAAGTGACTTGCCCAGGGTCATACAGCTAGTAAGTTTCTGAGGCTGGATTTGAACTCTGGTCATCCTGACTCTAGGTCCAACACTTTATCCACTGTACCATCTAGCTTGTAAGTAAACCTCTCTTGTTAACTGTTCAATAATTTACAAGTGTCTTATTTCATTCCCAACTCAAACCTGAACTAACAGGGTACTGGTGTCAGGCTTGTCCCTAAAAGTGGAGAAACACTATCTGACAAAAACTGCTAGCAAAACTATAGATAGCAGACTGGCAGAAATTAAAGTTAGACCAATACCTCACACCATGCAAGATAAGCTCCAAATAGGTACCAGACCTAGATAGAAAGGGTCACATTAAACAAATTGCCTTTTGAGTATATGGATAGGGAATGAGTTCATGATATCATTAAGTGACAGAGAGGATCATGTAAGATGAAATGTACAATTTTGATTACATGAAACTATATACAATTTAAAAAGTTTTACAGAAACCAATCTAATGTAATTAAAATTAGAAAGGCAACAGGTAAGTGGAAAAATCTTTGCAATAAATTTCTCTGATAAAGACATATACACACAATATGTATATATATGTATGTAAAGAAAAGATACATAAGGAACTGATTAAAATTTATAATTAAAAGTCTTATTCCCCAAATAGATAAGTTGCCAAAGGATATGGACAAGCAGTTTTCAAAAGAGGTAATCAAAACTGTCAACAACAATATGACAAAATGCTCTACATCATTAATAACTAGAGAAATGCAACTTTGAGGTTCCGCTTCATGCCTATCAGACTGGCGAGCATGACAAAAGAAGAAAATGACAAATGTTGAAAGTGATAAGAGTCACTATTGTGCATTGTTAGTAGAGCTGGGAACTGGTGGAGCCATTCTGAAAAGCAATTTGGAACAATGCCCAAAAAGTTACTAAACAGTTTACACCCTTTGATCCAGCTATAGCACTATTTGGCCTATATCCTAAAGAGATCAAAGAAGAAGAAAAGGACTTAGGTTTATAATTGTGTGTGTGTGTGTATATGTGTGTGTGTGTGTGTGTGTGTGAGTGTGTGTGTGTGCATATGTGGAGTATGTATGTATATACATACACAATATATGTTTTATATCAGCTCTTTTTGTAGCAACCAACCTGAGAAACTGAAGTGGGGAATGGCTAAACAAATTACCATATATGAAAGTAACATAATATTGTTGTGCCTTAAGAAATGATGAAATGGACAGTTTCAGAAGAAATTGGGAAGACCTATATAAACAGACGCAGAGGGAAGTGAGCAGAATTAGGAGAAATTTTTAAGATGACATTATAGAGAAAAAACAACTTTGAAAGACTTCAGAATTGAGTTTATGCAATGATAAACCCAAGTCCAAAAACACTAAGATGAAAATTGACACTTGCCTCCTGCCAAAGAGACAATTCACTTAAAATGCAGAGAGACATATATTTTTGGACATGGGCAACGTGGGAATTTGTTGTGCTACACTATGAATGTTTATAATGAAGTTTTTATTATTAGCAGTATTTTTTGTTGTTGTTCAATGGGGTGGGGCAGTGGAAAGGCCAGATAATAAGGGCATGTAAAACTAAATTTATTTAAAATGATAAGTATATTTTCATTCTAAAGCTATAGATAATAATATAACCTAAACTCTGCATTTCACATGCACACACACAGAGGCTTATGTGTAGACTGAATTTATGTCTTTTTATTTATAAATCTGAAAACATCAACATGGTTTTTTGGGTGTTTTGGTAATGCTAGGAAAGCAAAGAATATATTCATACAAATTCTTTCACCACTACTGTTAGCTATTGATGCTCAGACTTTGTCAACTGTTATAAATTAAATGAACTAATACATCTGCAATTTCAATTTATGAAAAAGCCATTGTGATTGCACCAATCCTACAAGACAATATACAGCTGAACTTCCTTACAAAGAAGCTTAATTGCTCAGCAGATGATTGTGAAAATACTAATACCCGTCTGTTGCTGTTCAAACCTGGTTATATTAAAATTAATGTTTAGTATGTTACATGCCTATTGCAATAAAAGACAAATTTGAATTTAGATGTTTGGAGGAAGATGAACAGGATGAATCAGTTACCTCGAACATAGTACCTTATACGTATGGGTAGCCCTCCAAAAAGAAATCCTTTCTACTAGAACAATTAAAATAAAAAAACATAGACATTTGAAATGAATATTTGATCCGAATGAAAATTTAAATTTATTTATTTTGATGGCAAAATTGTTGAAAAATGTTTCAGTAATCAGAACAGTGGGACCTTGGATACTTTTTGTCTTCATTATGTGGATACTGAGATAGGAAAAAGGAAAGAGGGGATTAGATCAGGAGAGACTAAGACCAGAAATGGATGCCTAGAAGCAAAGTTGAAGAATGGAATTTGTAGCCATACTCTTAATTATTGCTATTAGAATGAAGCTTAGCAATTATGGGGAGGGAAATTCAGTGAATGATAAAAGTTCTACCAGAAAAAGACAGAATGCTTAAGCTTTTAGAAAAAGGAGTGGCACAAAATAACCAGTAACGAGCATAGATAAGAAGAATCAGTAGCCTTTCTAGAATCAGAGGGAGAGGGGCTGAGCATCTAATATGCACACACCACTTGATAAATAACTTTTTGTTGGGTGGATGGATAGAAAAATATTGCCAAGAGATAGAGCAAACTATCAGTATGGATGATTGCAGATATTTTATTAGGACTTGAGGAAGAAGGTCAGATTAGACGAATTTAGAGATACCACAAAAGACCCTTCAGCTAAGCCCTGGACCATTATTTATAGAAATTCAAGAAATAATTTAAAAAGCCCAGGGACACAAAGTCATCGTTCTTGCCAGAGAAATGATAACTCCTAGGAATTTAGAGTAAAAATGAGCAGGATTCAAAACTTAGTTTAACATTGTGCAGCCATAAGCTAGGAGAAGTTTTGATCTGTCTTCAGTGACAAATAACTGGCTCACTCTTCTCTCTGGCCTAGGACAACGCATCAAGAGGGGAACATAGACAATGTTGCAGTGACACCTTCTGGTCACCCGAGGGCCCCCTTGAGAAAATCCACAGGCACTTCCTCTTGAAGACTTAAAAAGGCCTTGGGGCCTAGGTAGGACCTCTTGGACTGAAATGCTTTGTTACTCTTCTGACCCTGGCTTTTGAAGGAGGAACCAGAAACTTTGCCCCTCTGCTGCCATAAGCCAGAGGGAAGCTGACCATCTGGACAAAGGACTCTGATACCGAATGTGAGCAGGTAGGAGGCCTTCAACCCGCTTTCTTCTTTAGGCATGGTTCATTGGTCAGGTGTGCTGTATTTCTAGTGACTCTTTAAAATTCAGCTATGATTAATAATTTTATTAAGTTTTAAATTTAGTCTTCTATCCAGTTCTGTGGCTCCCTCTTTGTTTTTTCTAGTTGGATGTCTTCATCTCAAATCCTAATTTGGGTCCAGAATATTTCACAAGATGATTTTAGATTAAAATTCATTTAAAGTAAACATTAAAAAGGCCAGGTTTAAAAAAAAAAGATTCCACAATAACAAATGCAAGCTTAATTTAA
The DNA here is from genome assembly GCF_900497805.2 of Vombatus ursinus. Taxonomy (NCBI): domain Eukaryota; kingdom Metazoa; phylum Chordata; class Mammalia; order Diprotodontia; family Vombatidae; genus Vombatus; species Vombatus ursinus. The sequence continues at coordinate 59,063,063 of NW_020954556.1, forward strand.
TTCTACTTTTGATTCTGTAAGTATATTTGAGGGATTATCTCCTTTACCTTCCCAAAGGACCTTCTGAGGTCTGCAGTCAAAATAGCAAATAAGAATGATTCTTTTCCTTTGCTTTGAAAAAAATGTTATTCTGTGTGCCCTTAAGCTACACATTCAGATATAAGCTGAGGCCCAGGGAGGTTAATTAAGTTCCTCTGAGTTGAAGCAAGAGTTGAAATTTGCACTCAGGTTTTTTTTATTCCAAATCTAATGTGCTTTCCATTATACTGGGCTACCTCTCTTTAAAAAACAGTATACAAGTATTTATGTGTGTGTTATGCTTACAATACTATACTAGGTTGTTGTGAGGAAAACCAAAGAAATTTTTAAAAATATGGTTTTATTTCTCAAACAATCTTGTTGGGCAGAAAAGATTAATACACAGGAAACAAGAGGAAAATAATTCAGGTCTAAAACTGTTTTCAATTACTTACTAAATTGTGCTACAGGACATCACCACCATTGATTTACACACAAAAAGTGGTATAAAAGAGATCTCAGGTGATATGTATGCATGTTTAAGTACAGAAGTATATGCTAAAATATAACCTACTGAACTGAGAGAAGGGATTGGGGTAGTTGGGGAAGATTTCTTGGAGAGGGTGGAACTTGAGTTCCTTGAAGAGAATCTATTTGAATGGGAAAATAAGGGGGAAGGGGTTTCAGGGAGAGTGAACAAAAAATGCAACTAGATTACAAATGGTCCTTGAGTTTGGATTTAGTATGCTAGGCAACAGAGAATAGTTATGCATTCACTTATTGGGAAATGATTTGATAAAAAATAGTTATTTGAAGAAGATTAATCTGGCAGATGTTTGCTGGTTGAATTGGAGAAGATGTCTAGTAAATCAGCTAGAAAGCTATTGTAGTAGATGTGAGGTAAGAAGAGTCTGGGCTGGATTACGGCAACAGGATGAAAAAGGGATGCATTTGAGTAATATAATGACGACAAAGATGATGGCCGTTTGCTGACCAATACTGCCTCATCTGGCAAGGGGTAATTTTCCCCAATAATCCTTTCCATAACAATCAGTTGTGTCTCCCACACCCACTGTGCGAGCACCCAAATGATTTCTGAAAAATAATCTAACTCTATGTCAGGCAATGGATGTGGGCACATGGCAATACCAATTTTTCAGAAATTCGAAGTTCCTGTTTGAAGTTTTCTAGCAATGTTTCCAAATCTTAGCAGCTTAAGTCATTAGACTGTTGACATTGAAGGGACTGGATTTTATAGCTCTCTCTCTCTCTCTCTCTCACCAGCAATAAAGTAAGCCAACGTTCTTCTGCATGTATATAGGCCTATTATGTAACACATGAATATGGTTATTAGGTGTTGTGTCATACAGTAACCCACTGTGTGTGTCATTTGGGAACCCCAGTAGGCGAGCAGTGGTGAGTAGGTGGTGTTCAGAATGTGTGAGTAGGAACAGGAGTGATGTGATTGCAGCAACAGAAGAGGAAGATGGTAAAGCTCTTGGATTTGCATTAGTACAATTAGAAGAGATTAAAAAAAAAGTCATCGTTCACTAGAAGATACTGAGGAAATCACCTATTACTCTCTAATATAAAGTACTCTTATGGCAATAGGTGTTTTTATGATGTCCTGTCTATTCCTTGATTGAATGTCATCTACTATTAAAATGGAAGGTCCTGAAGAAACTGAATTTCATAAAGCATAAAAAACCTTTGTTTAAAAGTTAATTATTAAAGTGTTCATCTTAAATTGGGCAGAGAAGAATGGATGAAGAGAAGGAGTTAGGAGTTATAGAGATCTATGAACATTAACTTAACTGTTGGTACTTGAACTTGAGATCCTTGTCCAAAGGAGGTGTCTGAAATGAGAAAAAGTCTCCTCATACATGGAAGTCTATGCAGTGCATCATCTTGGCTCTTTCATCTTTCAGAAAAGTGATTTCCAGGAAAAGTTACTTCTGTCTCTTTAAAGATCACAAGAGAAACTGGAAGTCAGTTGGTCTTTTCTGACTGGCTGCAGACTGTTCCAATGAGGTCCTGGGAATCTTGTTGAGAGATGCCATTTGGGGTTGGACTCAGAGCTGTGTTAGGCAACTGCAAGACAGAAACACAGACTTGGGTAAGAGAAACTTTTATATGTCTCTTCAATGAAGGGATTAAGATTCAGTCAGTATTATTTGTTTTTACTTGCCTCACTTTGAATAATGAGCTAAACAGTTTAAAATTACTCATTCTCAAAGATGAGAGGCAGATGCCTGGGTAAAAAAGGGTGTGTGTATGGGCAGTTAACTTGTTTCCTTTCCTTATTCCATGTCCCCCTCCCTTTCCCCAAGTTACCTCCTTTCCTTCTGTGCCAAGGACATTCTAGAGGGATCTTTCCAGCATCTCGAGAGCATCTTCTGGGAGAGATAGATTGTCGGCTGAAGACAATAGGATTGTTTGCATATAGCTTATGTTCTTAACAAATAAAACGTCGTATTTTTAAATTGTAAGTGGAAAATACACCACTTTCAGAACATCTCCCGAGACACCAGTTGCATGCAGGACAGTTGTGATTTTTTTTTTTTAAGTATGTATTATGTAGAAGATCCTTATCCACACCTTTGCATTCTTTCTTTGGAGGTGCCCTATCTACCAAATAAGCTGCGAGATGAGAGGGCACACCGGGTGCCCGGACCACGCTGCTCAGTTTGCTGTGCCACCACCTCTAGGCACGCCAGAGCTGCTGTACCAAGTGTGCTCGTGCCAGGGAGGAGGGATGGCACGGCCCACCCTGGGGAGGCCAGGGAGGACGGTGACTGCTCTCGGATAGTTTTCTGGGGACGCGGCTTTCGGCTCATCCCCCCACGCCCCAATTCCGAGGCTGCCACCTTGTCCCCTCTCACCGCGCCATTCCCTCCTGACCATAGCCAGAGAAGCAGAGCGTGGCACTGAACCCCGTAACCAAGCAGGCGGGAGCTCAGGGATGCCAGTCGATTCCACCTCAAGAAAGGGCCCCGCGACGCCCCCTTCCCCTCCCCTCCCCCAACCTCCCCCTTCCGTAGAGGAGGCCTTAGGAGCCGCCCCTCCGCCCACCCGGGGCTCCGAGCGAGGCGATAAGCGGCTCCCCAGTGGGGGGCGGCCCCCTTCCCGCCCCTCCGGAGGGGGGGCTCGGAGAGAGGAACTACAATTCCCAGCAGCCCCCGCGCCCGGCTTCCCCCCGCCCCCGCGCATCCCCTTGCGGGCCCCCCCCGCCCCCGCCCTCCGGCGGTAGAACCGGACGGGGAGGGGAGCCGGGGAGGAGAGGAGGAGGGGAGAAGAGGAAGGGGCGCTCGCAGCGGGCGGGATGAGGCGATGCGCGTGAGGCGGCGCGGGTTGCTCGGGGCCAGGACTGAGGCGGCGGTGGCGGCGGAGCTCCCCTCGCTCGGACCCAGCCCGCCTCGGCAAAGTAAGTAGCCACCGTCGGCGCCGGGAGCGCAGCCGCGGGCACGGAAAAAAGTTGGAGCGGCCGCCAGCGCGGGGCCGCCGCTTTGTTCTCCCGGCCCGGGGGCGGGCGGGGGGCGCGCGGGACCCCGGCCGGGCGGGCGGCGGGCGCCGAACGGGGGAGAGCCGCTCGGGCCGGGCCGGGGACCGGGCCGCGGAACTTTTCTTTCTCGCTTCTTTTGTGGCTGGTGCGGTCCCGGTCCGGTCCGGGTCAGGCGCGTGGCTCCGCGCGGGCCCCTCAGCCCCGCACTGGGACTCGCCCTGCGCCGCCCCGCCCGGACGGGGCTCGGGGGCTCGCCAGGTGTCCCCCAGGGTCACTCTTTGGGGGCCCCAGACCAGCGGGGAGGGGGAGGGGAGCTCTGTTTCATTGAGTGCCGGACCCGCGCTGTCCGGGCAGGAATTTGAGAAAGTTGTCGCACTTCAGTCCTGTCTTTTATGGTACCGTTAGCTCCAAATTGGTGTGAATGGTACTTAGAGAAATGTGTCTTTTCTCAATTAACAAGTATGTTTTCTTTTCCTCCAGTTGGTGAGAGAGAGACACAGAGAAAGAGAGAGATAGAGAAAGAGACAGAGAGACAGACGGGGGGGGAGAAAGAGACAGAAGTAGAGGGGAGACAGACCGACAGACAGCAGATGGGGGGGCAGAGAGAGACAGAGAAACAGAGACAGAGACGGGGGGGAGGGGGGGAAGAGTCAGGTAGAGGAGAGACAGACCGACAGAGAGACAGCAGATGGGGGGGGCAGAGAGAGAGAGCGAGAGAGAGAGAGAGAACATGCCTTTGTAATATGTGTGTAGTCAAGCAATACAAATTCCCACACTGGCCAGGTCCAATGTCTCATTCTGCATCTTGGCTCCATCACTTTTCTGTCAGACAGTGGGTGTTTTGAAAATCATAGGTGTCTCTTACTCTTGCCCCCACCCCGCTGCCCCCTTTCCTGATTGTTTAGATTTTTTTTTTTTTTTTTTTTTTGCGGATTGTTGCCTTGATGCACGTTGTTTTGAGCTGGTGTGTGTAGGGAGGCTCTTAAAGATTAGAGGGCTCAACTGTGCCACTGTTTGTTTTCATATTACAAATAAATAACTGTATAATAACTGAGTGTCTCTGGGCTATCTTATTGAAATACTCAGACATAGGCCTTGCCTTCTGAGCAGCTACTGATATAAATCAATTTGACTGACTTAATGTGACCTGCAGACCTTTCTGTTGATAGATGGCAAGACATGTATTTAACTGTCTCGTCAGCCACACCCATACACACAGGAAATGAGACTTATCAGTGTCATCTTTGATTGTGTAGGATAAATTATACATTGAACTACTGACTATAGGTTTAGGTGAGGTTGTAGAGGAGGAGAGGCTATGCTGATAACAAAATTTTAGTTTTTAAAAAGTTTGATAGAATTTTGTTAGAAAAAAATGTTACTGGTGTTATAAGGGGATATTGGATGGAATACCATACTTAGAGGCAGGAAGACCTAGTTTCATAATCTTGCTTGTGATGGTTAGTAGCTGAGTAATGTTGGAAAAGTCAAGTCACACAACTTCTGAACTTAGTGGTAACTCTCTAAGACATTAAGTTACAGAAGAGTTGTTAAAACTGCTTTTATTCTGTACTTAATATAGCAATTATTCTTTGATGTATTGACTGTAATTATTATTGTTAAAACTGCATTTCCTTCACGTGTAATTTAATACATAATCTTTGCAGATACCTAAACATTCAGAGCTAGCAGTTTTGCTTATATTGTGATTATTTTAAAAATCCTATGGCAGAAGATGAGGAGAGAGTCATAGTTTTGTCTTTTAGAGGCTTTGTAGAAGTGCATGTTTTATAGGGGTTTACTCCAATTTTACCTTTTAAAAGTATCCTGATAGCATTATTTTGGTGGAGTTTTCAATAAAATCTGAATTGAAATCAGTCATTGGGAATTCAGGTAAAAGATTCTTAATAAATTAATTTTGGTCAAAATAATATTTGGGCAACTAGGTGACAAAGTGAATAGAGCCTCTGGCTTGGAGTCAGGAAGACCTGAGTTCAGATGCAGCCTCAGACTCTAATTAGCTGTGTGACTCAGGGCAAGTCACTTAACCCTTTTTGCCTCAGTTTCCTCATCTGTCAAATGAGCTGGTGAAGGAAATGGTAAACCACTCCAGTATCTTTGCCAAGAAAACTCCAAATGGGGTTACAAAGAGTCAGACATGACTGAACGAAAACAAAAGTAGTATTTGTAATGTAAGTATCATTAATCACAGTTTTCAGTCCAGTAGAAGATAAGTGTATAAATAATGGCATGGCTGATGAGAAGAGCTTGTACTCATCCTTTGTAACAAATTAATTTCCCTGATATTCCTTATAATTTTAAATATTCCACATTTCATATCAGCATGGCTCAGATTCAAGTATGTTCTCCAGTTTACTTTTTAAAACTTAATTAAAAAATATGCCAAAGAGCCTTTTGAATATATAAAAACCATTAACTTTCAGTTTCATCAGGTGATCTTTTTAAAATAGAAATTGGTTCCTGTTCAGTGGATTAGTCTTAATGAACCATTGACATAAGTAAATCATTTGGTTTTTGTACAAAGTATTTTCCATGTAAAATTAATAGCAGTTACTTATATGAAAAATGGAAGGTATATTTAAGTCAGTTTCTCTGCTTTGGTTAGGAAAGAAACATTTAGTCTCTATTTTAAAAGACAAATCTAAAATTATTTGGAACATTTTCAGTGATTGCCCATTTTTAAAGAAAGTTAATTGATGCAGAACTTACTGTGTTGGAAAATTATTTGAGAGATTGTTAAATTATGTTAGAATTGTATTATAAAATGGGGGTTCATGACTTTTGGTTCTGGTGGTCTATTAAAAGTTAAATATAGCTCAGATAGGAGAGCTGTTGGTATCATATTAAGATTCTTCCCAATTACTTAAATCAAGTTGATCTTCTTAATGTTCTTGTCTGTTTAGAATTGTATCATAAAGCATATGTGGTGTTTTATTTAGGACACAGTAACGTTTAATTTCACTGTCAATTGCAAGAAAAACTTTGGGGGAAAAAACCTACCTGTTTCCTCTTTTTGAAGTTTTGCTCTTAAAGCAATATTTGAGAAATTGCTTCTTTGAATATTAATGAGTCATATATTTCAGCAAACATTGGTGCAGAATGGTGATAGATATATCAAGCCTGGCATACAAGCATGGATCATTCCTTCCTTGAGAACTTCTAGACTTGAACTTGTGCTGTTTGTGGTCCATTAGCTGAAAATTGGCTTGTCTAGATGGGTGGGGGTGGGGGGGGGTGGGGGTGGGTTGGTGTGTGCATGCCTTCCAACTTCCTTTATTCTACCTGAGAATTAGCAGATATTCACTCCACTTGAAAGCATCAGTCTTTGGCCACACGTGGCAAAATGGAGGACATCGAGTACTTAGATAACAGGCAGAAATTTATTGCAGCTAATAGAGATCTGGTAATTGATACCAGGAGAAAAGAGCTACTGTTGCTTTGGACTAATTTGTGAATAGAAAATCCTGAACATTGATTTTTGTCTTGGTAAAAAAAAATGTTAAAAAAGTCATGTAAAAATGTTTTTTCCTGGATCACTTTTAAATCACTGCAGTGATTATGAACTGATGTTAGGTATTTGCCATGAAAGTTTACAATCTAAGGAAAATGGAAATGGCCACATGATCAATATCTATCAAAACAGGCCACATTATATTCTAATTAGTAAACATATTCCTGCCAACAAAAAACAAAAGAATCTTTGGCTCCTCCACATTTCAAACATAAATGAGACTGAATTTAAATTAACAGGTTTCTAGTGAGGATAATTGTAAGGATTATTCCATTCTTCGTGTTCTAAATATAAAAAAAAAACTTGTCTCATTTTCTTCAGTACAAATTATTTTAAATATCAAGCTTCCTTTTAACATATTTTACAACTGTGTAACAGATTCAGAGGAAAAAAAGGAAAAGTCTTGAAATACAAAAATGGGAAGTATGCTTTCTCTCTGTAAGGGTTTTAAACAGATATAGTCCATTCATTTCTCCTTTGTGTCCTGTGAAAGATTATTTAAAGGGACTATGTGAGAGATACCTTTCAAACAGCACCAAAGAAGTTTTTAGTAAACAAAATAGAAGTACTTGCCAACTTGATGATAATATCAGTGGTTTGGGCTTTCTATTCTAGGTGTTAAAAACTGGCTTTTATCCAGTTGATCTAATTGGTTTGATAGAGAACAGGTACTATTTTCTTCATTTTATAATTGAAGAATAAAGGCATACATAGATGTTCCATGATGTGTCTGTATTGTTGAGAACATGACTCTATTCTGAACATTTAATGTAGGCCTCAGGTTTTCTGAATTCCAGTCTACTATTTTGACCCCTACATATTAACTGCCTTTTGCACAGCAAATCAGAGTTCCAATTAAGTTTATCACATAAACAAAGCAAGGAGAGGGAAAACAGATGGAATGAGTGGGTAGAAGCTAATGTGACAGCTCACTTAGTTTCTTTTATGTGTGTGCTTGTTGAAGTGCATTACAGTAACTAATTAAAATGTTTTCTATAAAAATTGCCCTGATTGTTTGGATGTAGCTTAATATAGAAATAATGTATATTTTGGTACTGAATTTAGTCATCTTATTAAATATTTGTGAAATTTTACTGTTATTTAGCTGTTAAGCCCTAATGGGAAAATAGAAAGGAAATTTGATGAAAAGGGCCCAACAAATAAGAAGTGCACCATTATTTAGTTTAAGAATTTCTATATATTTTACTTGTATATGAAAATATGAAGTAGCCTTTATGAGCAGCATTATTCTTTTAAGATTTACAGTATAGTATCTACAGTATGATAGATACTATTTGTTGTGTTATTACACCCCATTGACTGTTATGTTATTGTTTGGTCTTGCTCTTTAAAATTGCTTGAATCAGATATGTAATCTTAATATTTTAGGAAACTTTAATTCTATGTTTTGTCAGAGTCAGAAAAAGTATTTTTGTAATTGTCAATGAAAGTGAGCTAGCATCACATAATGTACACTTTCTACCTGCCAGATAACATATGTGTGTGTGTGTGTGTGTGTGTATATGTATATACATTTACATGAATTCCAAAAAACTTCTTCATAGTCATGGCAGAAACATTTCCCCCCTTAGAAAATTATCTAGAGTTTATTAAAGTGTACAAATAGGGATGGTGACACTTGCAATTGTGATAGGTAAATTTATCTGTTGCTCTGCCTTCCCTTTTTTAGATCCCTTTTTTCCACTTACAAACATTAACCCACTCCCTCAGCATTGTTATTCCTGTCTAGGGAAAGTATTTTATATTGGTCATTTCTGCTTCAATTTGAATGTGTTGATTCATCTAGGGAGTATTTGGGTTTTAAATCTAATGATAGATCTTAGAATTAATAGTGAAGTTGGTATATATCCAACTTTTGCTTGAACACCTGTAGTAGAGAACTTATTTTCTGAAAAGGCAGCTTATTCCATTTTTTTCAAATAATTATTAGAATGATCTTTATACTGAGATAAAATCTGCTTTCCTGTGACTTTCACTTATTGATCCAAATGTGTATATCCTCTGGAGCAATACAGATAAACCTACTCCCTCATTCATATGACAGCTTCTTAAATATTTGAAGATAGCTTTTGTGTCTCCCTGTTTTAGTCCCCTCATGTAACGCATTCCCAGTTTCTTCAATTATTCCTCATATGACATGGTTTCTAAATCCTTCATCATTATGATGGCTCCTCTCTCTACCTCCTAGTTTTAAAATTGTCTCTTATATAATGTAACATTCAGTTTAGAGTACAATATTCTACATAGAGTCCAACCAACACAAAATTTAATGAAACTTGTGGTTTTTTTTTGAATGTGGAAACTATATTTTTGCTGTTGTGATTTAGATTGTTTTAACTCCCCCCCTCAATTTGGTACCCACAAAATAGCTTAAAATGGCATTAAGACTTTTGGGACACTCTGAATTGCCTGTCTTTTATTAACCTTATGGTCAACTAAAATCCATAAGTTTTTCCCCCCATGAACAATATTCTTGCTATCTTAAATTTGCAGAGTTAATTAAGAAAAATCTAGGTGCAGAACTACTTCATGTTTTTCACAATTAAATTGCATCTCATTGTTTTTTGACTATTTTAGACTATCAAGACCATATCCAATCTTGATTATATTCTTTATCATGTTATTTATTCCTCCCAGCTTTATATCATTTTCCATATTTTCCATATATGATTTTTATAGTCTCTACTAAAATCCAACAATTTTCCATTTTATCCTTAAAAATGTAATGACTTTGCTAAATATTTTGTGAAAATCAAGATATACTATGTGTAAAGAATTCATTCATCTACCAATCTAGCAATTTTATTTAAAATATAGGAATTAAATTATTTTGTTTTAAATTGTTTTTCGTGAATTTGTGTTGTCTCCTAGGGATTACTGTATTTTTTCCTAAGTACTCTCTGTTTGATAATCCTACAGTATAGAGTTTTACTGAATATTGTCAAGTTTACTGGTTTTTTGTTTTTGAAATTCATGCTTTTAGTCTTTTTAAAACTAAATTTTTCAATCTTTAGTATACCTGTAGTACTTTGATTTTCAATGACTATACAAAAAATGAGCCACATCACTCAGCAAGATCCTTCCAGGGGTGGGGAACCTGCTTTAACTTATGGTAGTGTAATTTGTCTGGATCTGGAGACCAGTTTAGATTAAGCTGTTCTTTTGTTAGTTGTCTGACCATCATGGACTTTAGTTCTTGGATAATTGGTCTAACTTTCCATTTTGAATTTCATTTTCTTCAATGGAGGAGATGGAAGCAAAAGAAAAAATGAGTAGTTCTGATTTCTGCCTATCATCAAGTAATATTAGATGAGGATGAGGATGATGATTGATGGTGGTGATAGAGAAGGAAGCATAGAAATCGACCTGCCTTTTGCTTGGGGCACATGGCACCATCTTTTCCAAGCAATGGGCCTATGATTTCCTTGTTGAAAGGTAGCATGCAATGAGAAGAGAAAGCACCAGCTTAGGAATTGGATGATGTATATTCTAGTTTTAGCTTTTACTTTGTGACCTTAGAGAATTCCCTTAACTTTACTGAGCTTCAGCACCCTCATTTTTAAAGGGGTTGGAGGAAGAGATCTCAATGATAACTTGCCCATCCTACTGCAAAGAATGTTTCTGAGAGTTAAATGAAATGTGTAAAATATTTTGTAAACTGTGCAGTTCTATAAAAATGTATAGCATTATTCTTTCAGACTTAGCTTTAAAACCCCTTTTACTGTCTTTGTGTTTTTGCAAACCTCATTACTGGTTTCCTTGACACTATTCTTACAGGTTGTATTCATCCATAGTTGTATGTTCCACTTGCGTCTTTTGTTACATGTAAATTTTCATTCAACAAAGAATTCCCTCTGTAGCTACTAATTTCTTTAGATTATTTACTTACCTGTTTGACCTTAGGCAAATCATTTAATTTCCAGGTACCTCCGTTTCCTCATATGTAAAATAAGGGGGTCGGACTGGATGAATTCTGAAGTCCTTTTTTCTAGCTTTGCGTCTGTGATTCTATAATTCCTTATTTTTCTTATTGGGAGCATTTATAATTATATAGTCACAATATTTTTAAAAATCTCAGATCACTCATGAGACTTTTCCTTGTTGGATTTCTGCTTCAGATTCTTCCCAATTTATTAATGAATTTTTTATGATCTGCTTTCCCAAAGTGGAGAATACATGATGAACTATGCCTAGTACTCTGTTGCTGCACTATTACACACTCTTAAGATGATGCCAGTTTCTCTCAAGATTCCTGTCACTTCCATATAACCAACCAGTTCCTCCCTGTTGATTAGCATTAAATCTGTAATAATAGTTCCTTTATTCCTTATCTGATCTTCCAAGATGAAATAGTAATCAGGTCAAATTAAGAATTTAGCAGAATTGAACTTCTAGCAAATTTCAGAATAGTTGTAGTACCCCCATCATTGTTATATTTTTGTCTCTGTGCAAGCTTTCAGAACTTAAGAAAGCATTATCCATATCCTTCATATGACTAGGAAGTATGCTGCCACAGTAATATTTTTTTTTCTCTTTAACCCAAGTATTTTTTAGTAGAATGAAAGGCTTTTGTCTCTTGGATTTAGAGCATGTTGCTAGACAGTCCTTTTTGATTTTCTTGAAATGACCTCCATCTTAACTGACCCTGCCTTTGAGAACAGTTTTATAGTAAAAGAATGATAATTAGGCGGTGTTATAGGGAAAGCTAGTAGTCATTAGATGCTCTCAGCCAATACAAAAATGGATTAATCATAAATATATTTATAAAGGTAAAAAAATCACTGTACTCAAGGTATAAAGTGTTTGTATCTTAAATTTTTACTTTATGTCGATTTGATTCTAAAATGGTAACATTTCTTTTCCTTTTTTCCTCTTACCAGATAGACTGCATTTCAAAATGCTTCAGTTTTTCTGGATGAACCCTGTGATCAAATATAATATGCATGTACCCTTTTAAAAAGCTCTACATTTCATCAGAGAATATTTGTAGAAATGAAAATGAAGACATTTCTGAAGATCATTTAAACGTTTCCAATTATGTCTGTGAACTAAAGGATAGTTTTTTAATAGATTAATCTTAAACACTTTTTTAAAAGCATCAGTAACAATAGCTGTAAGAGTCTGTTACTTTTCTTTAAAAAAAAAGCAACTAAGGACATTTATGGAAGGAAACATTCAATATGCATTTTCTGAAACTAAAAGCGAGAGACAAGAACAGATTTAAAAGAAAACAAATGAAGATGCATGGTAAATAAAAATTAGATTTTGCTGTGGTAACGACAAGTGATGTTAAACCCTTTGCTAGCACTTGGTTGTTTTCCTAACGACACAGCTTTTTTTTTTGATAAAGGGGCTGATATTTAGGGGGAAGGACTAGTTACTCATAAAGTTCCTAGCTGAAGAACTTGTAATCATTGGCATGTGTGGCTTAAAAGGGAAAATAAGCACGAAGCTTTTAAATAAGTCAGAAAGTGAAAAAAAAAATTTTTTTACTGCTATAATTTTTAAGAGCCTCAATATAACATTTAAAATAAATTGACAGCCATTTCAAAAGATTTAAAGAAAGGCAGATGTCCGCAAACAACTCCCCTCCATCGGCACAGAAGTCTCTCTCACCTGCATCTCTCTCTGCCGTGCTTGCAACTCCCTCTCCATGTTCAAGTCCCAAGACAGGACCCTCTGGCCGTCTCTCCAATGGAAGCTTCAGCACGCCATCGCTTAGCAATTCCAGAGGCTCAGTGCATGCAATATCGTTTCTGCTGCAAATTGGTCTTACGAGGGAGAATGTTACCATTGAGGCCCAGGAGTTGTCTTTATCTGCGGTAAAGGATCTAGTCTGCTCAATAGTTTATCAAAAGGTACGTCACAAGATTTTAAATATTATTGATTGTTTTGATTAATGTTTCTTTTACTTGTGAGTAATACACCTAACAAGGAATTAGTACGCAGATAGGTCTCAGTACTAAGAAAAATATGAATGTGATTGTTGTAAATATTTTAGAAAGAACTCTAATATTTCATCTTGGGATATCAACCTGAATTTAAATGTTAATAACTGAAATAATATACATTGGGGTCATGGATTTATGTGATTTTGTAGTTTTCATATTTTTGAAAACTGAAAATTTTTGCTGTACAATATTAAACTTTTGCTTCTCTTGTCATTATTCTGGTTATACCCTGATTGCTTTGAATCATCTGTGATTTTTCACTTTGGGTAATCTGCAGATTGGAACCCTTCCATGCCTTCTCCTACCTAGATTATGCTATCAGAAAATTTCTAAGCTTTTCACTGCCTGTTTAAGAAATAGATCCCCATGGGATGGTAACAGGCTAAAATGATGTATTAGTCTCTTCCATACCTTTAATTTTGTTTTGCAATTTCTTGTACTTCTAATGGTTTGTCATTTTACTATGGAATTGCTTCCATCTTAATGCCACCCTCATAGACCAGATGAAAAGGTGTGAAGTCAGACCCAATCTTAATACTTTGCATGACTTGATATTGGAAGTAAAAGAGAGAAAGCTATGCACAAAAATGCACAAGGTTGGATTAAAAGCTGCTTGTCATATATAAAATGATAAAAAACCAAACCACCCTTGTAGCTGAATAAGATTAACTTTAAAACAACCAACCAGACAATTAAAAAAGTAATTTTCTGGCTAAACAATTTCTTTGTAACTGGGCATAAATGAAAAGTCTTCTGAATATTTGCCCTGTGTGCTCTAGGCCTCATTCTGAGGTGGGATCAGGAATAGAAACTTGCGTAGGATAAGTTGAGTGTTTCCAAATGCAGGCTGCCATTAAAGGATAAGAAAGATAGAAACTAAGAGGTTTCCACTCAGAGAGGAGTCATACTCTGAATGAATTGTGGGCAGGTACTGAACCATTGAGGCCAGAAGCAAAAAGTATTGTTTGATTTAGAAGCAGGGGCTTTCTGTCTGGATCATCAAGAGGGTCTGAAGGGGACAAGTGAAGAGACAGTCTGGGATCAGGCCGTTGTATTCCATGTTAGAATAATGAGGATATCAGTTCTACAGAGTTCCCTACGTTCTGTTTTCTGTGGGTGGGTACATGTTTGTGTACCCTGCTTTTAAGCTTCCACTAATTTCACTGTAGCTGGACAGCTCCAACCAAGGCCTGCATTACTTGCCATGGAAACTGCAGCTAAGTGGAAGTGGACAGGCACATTGGCACTATGGAATATGTCTAGAGCTGGGTGACTAGCATGGTGAGGTTGCTCAAAACCATGTCATATGAGAATCTGTTGAAAAAAAAATTAGTGATATTTTACCTGGGGAAGAAAAGACTTGTGGGGAACATGCTGTCTTCATGTACTATCACATGGAAGATGAAATCAGACTTTGTACTCCGTGACTCCAGAGGGCTGCACCATTGCCAATAGTAGAATTAACGAGGAAGCATATTTCAGTACAATGCAGGCAGAACTTCTAAATGATTGCAGCTGTCTGAAAGTGAATGAATTGCCTTCTGAGGAGAGGAATAGTGAATCAGTGTAAATTTTCAAATAAATCAGCGATGTTGTGGGAGTTGAAGTAGAAAACCTCTAGCTAGGATTCTCTTCAATTCTGATGCTAGTTGCCACATCATTGCATATTTTAGAATTTCTTTGAGTTTCTTATTTCCCGCCATTCTCTATAATCTTTGAGATGATGGCATAGAAATCTGCTTATATGATGTCCAAGTCTTTGACTTTTTCTTCAGCAATTTTGAAATTTGAGTTTTCAGATTTCATTTTCTTATTCAATAAGATTAATGTATTAGTAATTTTAATTTTATTATCATTGACTTTTATGTTCTTTATTCATTAGTGGACTGATCTTTAGTCTCTTTCCCTTTTTGTGTATTTAATGCTTCCTCTAGTCTATTTCTCTTAACATTTTTTTATTGCTCTTATGCCATTCCCAAAAACATGTTATTTGGTTCAGTCTTTCTCATCTTTACTTCCAATCCACAATCTTCCTTGAACAAAGGTTATTGAGTAGTTGTTTGGAGAATTTGTTATGGAATAGGAGGAAAAAGCTCTAGTTACCTCTGAGTTGTGCTTTAACCATTTTTTGATGTAAAGAAATTTTAAAAAAAACTTTAAAAATCACAGCCTGATATTAAAACAATATTGGAGGAATTTGAATCCATATCTTTGGCACATTTTTCATGATTTAGTGATTTTTTTGGTGCATCTGTAACTTGTTTATAATCAAGTAAGAACCAAGCTTCCAGAAAGATTTTGAAAAATGTTGACCTCATGAATTAAACTCTGGATTGTAGGAAAGACCTGTTAATTTGTATTATCCATTTTGTGGCTTGTCACTGCATTGTCCTTATAGTATTTTATACTATACTATAGTATTTTACAGTATTTTAAGAGGACCTTATTTTAACATTGCACAAGATGAAACTTTTGTCCCTTCTCATGTAATACAGTTTTGTTCAGCAGATATTTATTAAGTGGTTACTTTGTGCAAGGCATTGTTCTGAGGCCTGATAGAAATACAGTAAAGAAATAGTTCCTGACCTTAAGGAGATTTCAGATGTTAGCTCCTTGTTATTATAGGTCCCTTTTATTATATTATAATTAGCTCCCTATTAGTGGGATTCTCCTGATGGTGAATCTTTTTTTTTTTTTTTTTTTGTTTGGTAAGGCAGTCGGAGTTAAGTGATTTACCCAGGGTCACACAGCTAGTGTCAAGTGTCTAAGGCTGGATTTAAACTCAGGTCTTCCTTGACTCTAGGGCTGGTGTGATGAATCTTTTTTTTTTTTTTAAAGTTCAGCATGTGAATTGTAACAGATGCAAAGAAAAACAGTTACAGTAATAGTGCTTAAGATTTGTAATGGTTGTACTCTGTCATACTTCTGAAGAGCAGCTTGGTGGCAGTGGATAGAGTAGCAGGTCTGGAGTCAGAAGACTCTTCTTGAGTTAAATTCGGCCTCAGACGCTTACTAGCTATGTGACCCTGGACAAGTCACTTCACCCAGTTTGCTTCGGTTTCCTCATCTGTAAGATGATCTGGAGAAGGAAATGACAAACTACTCCAGTCTTTGCCAAGGAAACCAGATGGGGTCACGGTCTCGGACACGACTGAAAAACAATACCACTTTTGAAAAATCAGCTTAGCTTAAAAAAAGCAAAACAAAACACTTAACTTTTTGCTATTGCTCAGAATTCTTAAATATCCTCACACTCAGCTAAAATGACTGCTCTGTTATACAGAATTAAAGTCTATCTTGATCTGAGAGATATAACCTTTAGAGTCAAATAATCTGAAGTGTTTCTTCCATGTAGTAGAGAAGTATTAAAGCCTCCTGTTTTGATGTATGAACTTTGTATGTATTGGAATGGTGCTGTACTGTTTTTTAAATGCATGCTCATCCTAAGTAAGAAGGAGGAGTGCCTCTGCTCATCATTACAATTTTTTAAATAAAAACTAGTTGCTAGTATCAGCACACTTCCTAGTGTCCTTTCTTTTTCTCCAAAGTTTGCAGTCAGGCAGTCAGTTGATTGTGCCAGACCTTGTGCTACACCTGGGGAATATAAAAATAAAGGCTGGAAATGACCCCTACTCTTGAGGACCTCACACTGCAATTGGGAAACACGACGTACAATCGGCTATTTATGGGAAAGTGTGAGCCCTTGTAAATGGGAGGTGGCCTCTGAGAGGAGAGAGCTAGGATGTTAGGGTCCAGAAGTACATTATCTGATCTTTTGCCAGATAGCATTTACCAGCTCCTCTCTTCCACGGAGGAAAAGTAAAGTAAGGGCTCAGGCAGGGGTAATGGGAGGCCACATTTGGGGGACTAGATACAGGTCATTGTAGCCCTTGAGCTGAGCTTTGAAGGAATCTAGGGATTCTGAGAGAGGAAGGTGAGGAGATGTCAGGGTAGAGCTGCAGTAGGAAGATCTGGGAACTCCTCCCCCAGGCCTCCATTAAGCATGAATAGGAAGCAGGGCCTATAAAACCAGAGAAAGGAATTGTATTCCACTGATGGGACCGAGCATGGTGCAGGCACACCTCTGAGAAGTGGAGCATTGTGGATGAGGAACAGCAAATAGACTCATCTGTCTCAGCTGCAGTGTGTGAAGGTACATGTAGGACGGAGAACAACAAGACCAGCAGTGTCTTCACAAGGCCTTTTGCACCGACAGCCAGAAGGAAAGATCTAAAATCTTAAGAGAAATAATGAAAAAATGTAGAAATGAAGGTGGAATTGCAATATCAGGTCTCAGACCATATTATAAAGCAGGACTCTTAAAATTTATTTGGCCGTTATTAAAAAAATGGAAAAGTGGAGCAGATTAGATCAGCACGACTAGAAAGTAATAGAAAATGGTAGCTTGTGTTTAGTAATCTGAAGGAAACTGACAGGGAAGAACTAATGGGGGCCGTGGAAAGCTCTTTTTAAGAAAACAGGTTTAGACCAGCATCTTAGTAATGTGCCATCTTAATCTCTAAATGGATGTGACCTGTGTTTAAAAAGTAACACAAAAAATTAGATCAGGCTGGTGGAAAAAATTAACGATCAAACTGCAAATAGAGGAGACCACAAAAATGAAAATAGACAAGTTTGATTACGTAAATTTTAACAACTTCATATAAACAAAACCAGTATAACTAGAAATTTCCAACTTGAATCTTGTCATGAAATATTTCTAACAGTCTTAGGGAATTAACACAAATATAAAAGACTTAAAGTCTAAGGGATTCCCTAGTAGGTAAGTGGTAAAAGCATATAATGGCTCACACTTATATAGTGTTTAAGGTTACCAAAAGGCTTTATATAGATGATCTCATTTGATCCTCACAACACTGTGAGGAAGGTAGGTGTTATCTCCATTTTCAGAGGAAGAAGACTATGCTGAGAGAAATTAAAAGATTTAGCCAGGATCACAAAGCTTGTAACTGACAGGTTTGAACCTAGGTCTTTCTTAACTCAGGGCCAGTGCTCTGGTTAGTTACAGCACCCTCCCTCTCTGTTAACTATTTTCAAAAGAAACAGTTAACAACCATATAAAAATTTTCCAGAGTCACTAATAGTAATGAAAATGAAAACAACTCTGAGGTTTCATCTTACCAAATTGGCAAAAAATGATAAAAGGTAGAAGTAGTCAAAGCTAGAGGGTTTATGGGAAGATAGGTACACAGTATGAGTAGGTAGGTGGTGCAGTGGATAGAGTGCTCAGCCTGGAGTTCAAATCCTGCCTCAGACATTTACTAGCTCTGTAACCCTGGGTAAGTCACTTAATCCTGTTTGCCTCAGTTTCCTCATCTGTAAAATGAGCTGGAGAAGGAAATGGCAAACCACTCCAGTATCTTTGCCAAGAAAATTCCAAAAAGGAGTCACGAAGAGTCAAACACGACTGAAACAACTGAACGACAGCAACGAGGTACGCAGCACACTTTTAGTGGAGCTGTGGGTTGTTCTAACTTGAAAACATTTCAGAATTATGTAGGAAAAGTACCTTAAAGCTTCCTGTGCTTTGATCCTACTTTCCTATTCTGGGGCATATTCCCTCAAGAGATCAGTGATAGAAAGATCCTGTATCTGTCTGTCTGTCTGTCTATCTATCTATCTATCTATCTATCTATCTATCTATCTATCTATCTACAGGTATTCAGAAAAAAAACACTGGTAACAAGAAACTGGAAACGAAGTAGATGCTTACTGTTTGAGAAATGGCTGCACAAATGGTAGTATGTGAATGTAACAGAGTACGTGTTATTATACTGTAAGAAAAGGTGAATGGTAGGAATTCAGAGAAACCTTAGAAAATGTGTATAGACGAATGCAGAGCCATTGTGCATAGTGACCACAGCAATATAAATGTGAGCAGGATAGAAATGCTGTCAAACTCAAATAAATTGCAATTGACTTATCTTGGTCCAAGAGAAAAGAAGAGGAAACGCTTTTTCCTCACTCATAGGTGGGGAACTATTGATGCAGACTCTTTGTATGGACCTTTTTTTTATTCCCCTCTAGACAGGGCCAATTTATTGTTTGGATTTTTCTTTTAAAAAAAAATGTCATTTTTTGGTTTGGTAACAAGGGAGGACTCAGGAGAGGGTTATATTAGGAAATGATGTTATGTAAAAGACAAAAGGCATAAATCAAACTTTAAATAAAAATGAAAACAAAGAAAAAAATGTGATTCTCAGTATCTTCTATCCTCTTTTTCCCTTGCCTCTGCAGAAACTGTAGGGGCGTCCACAAAACTGAGAACCATTTTGTAATTTTCTTTGTTTCATGATTTGCCATGGCCAAAAAATTCATTATCAGGTGGTCAAGCAACTGGTATTTGAACACTTTCATATTAACTATATTGGTCTTCAAAAGACTTTAATAGTTTGTTTCTAGGATTGTACTCGAAGCCTTTCTAGCTTGATAGAACCTATTAGAGTTTATGCTCTACCGCATCTCCTTTAGGAACCCTTAATGCTTAGGAATGAGTGAATGTGTGTGTGTGTGTGTGTGTGTGTGTGTGTGTGTGTGTGTATTTATTTGTCCAAATCTTATCAGTGTGGGAGAGCACCTGATGTTAACAACTCTCTCCTAAGGTAGATCAGTAACTCATCAATAACTTAAAATCGTAGAATATTTCCTGGGATAACGAGAGGTTAAATGACTTGCCTATGAACATCGGTTACTGTGTCTTAGAGGTACTATACATATTGCGTATTCCAGTTGTAGTGTGCACAATGAGAATCTTGAGGATTTTAAAAGAGCTTGTGAACATTTTAGACAGTCACCTTAGTAAGCAAATATTGTAGGAACAAGCAAAGCTCCATTTTTGGAACACGACTAAACAAATTGTGTTATGTGATATAATTCTGTAAGAAATGATGATAAGAATTCAGAGAAGCGCAGGAATCATTTTATGAATTGATACAGAATTAAATAAGTAGGACTAGGAAAACTAGTTATAATGACTACAACAATGTAAATGGAAAGAACAAAAAAAATGAAGCCCACTTCAAACCAGATTAAGATGTAATTGGGAAATATTTAACAAAATAAATACAAATACAATATAATATAGATAATGTTAATATGTGGTTTTCTAAGTCAGTAGGTAGCCTGCAGGGATTCTTATGTATGGTTTTGCGGCCCTGTTTCTATTTTAGTTTTACACCACTGTTGTAAAGGATAGCTTTCTGAGAAGTTGAAAGAAGAATTTACTTGTAAATAAAGATAAAACAAAATATAGCAATGAAATTTAAAATTTTAAACACTTGGATACTGAGGTAATTATCAGAAATTTGGCTTTCTTGGTTGGCTTAATGTGGAATTGTTAAATGAGGAGGAGACAATAGTGCTCTCTCAGCGCAGGTTTTTCCTGGATTAAGTAGGATCCAGGACTAGCTAAGGGGAAGGCTAAATTCCCTTGGTTCAAATGACCCAGGCTTATGAAATTGGTCAGATGCCATTCTGGCCTTCAAGTTCCCGGGGTGGGGGATTATGCTGAGAGAGATAGGAGGCTCCTTTGTGCTTGGGGTGAGAACAGGGAGGTCATAGGCCTCCTCACTTTGAGGGGACCAAAGTATGGTAGTCAGTCAACAAGTAATCAGTAAACTCCTACTAGCCACTGTGATAAGTACTAATGGGAAGGAATTATTTCTGATGATGACAGTTTACATTTATGTAACTCTTCTAAGTTTTATAAAGCACTTTCTTCACAATAACATACATTGAAGTAGGTAATGCATTATCTTCATTTTGAAGAGACTATAAGATATCATTGTTCTTGTTTGTAGGTAATGGGGAAAAACATTAATTCATTAGAATAAACTGTAACCTAAAAGGCTCTATTTCAACAACATATCTCCCATTCAAACTTCAGTCATTCAGGATTCCTTGAAAGACATAACAAAAGACATACACTATGTGCAGGGACCCTGAGATTATAAATCTTAAGCAAAACATAAAACAGAAAGGTGTTTGTGTGCCGAAGGTATTTCCCACTGTGATGGAGGATATCTGACTCAAGAGTCCAAATTGAAGGAAGGGTTCTTGATAGATAATAAGGGCCTCTAGATATACCTTTTTTGTGGATGACATTGTGCCAATTGTATCAAGCCCTGGAACATTGTAGAGCCTCCTGAAAGAAATCCATAATCACTCAAAACAATGAACTCTTGACCATCCACATACAAAAAGATCAAGTGAATGAAGAACATCTCTTGCCCATATCGTATGACATGCTTTGATGGACAGCCTGTTAAGCTCATCTGTCAGTAGGTATATCTGGGACAGTTAGTATAGATGGACAAGTTGGGCACAAGTTTGAATAGGAGAACAAATTGAATTGCCTCCATGAAACTGTAAAACTTTATTGACCCCAAATATCAAAAAGTCTACCAGTACTGCCTCAGGGAAGAGAGATACAGAATACGACCGTCTTCAAATGAGATAATATATGTAGTAGTAGTTTTTAGTAAACCTAAAGATGCTACATACATGTTGGTTATTATTATAGGGATTGAAAATGAGTATGACCCAGGGGGCCATGGTGGTGTTCGTGGTGGGTATGAGTGGGTTGTAAGGTATAACCAGTGAGGAACTTTGAAGGACAGGAGTAGAATATGTGATCAAGTAAATATATGCTAGAAGGAAGAGAAGATGGGCTGGTCTCATGGTGAGGATAAGGAAGAATTAACAACAATAGCATTTATATAGTGCTTTAATGTTTGCAAAGTTTTTTACAGACATTTTATTTTACCCTCACAATAACCCTGGGAGATACGCTATTTTCATCTCCACTTTCAGATGGAGGCTAAGCAACTAGCTCAGGGTCAAACAGGCTGGTTTAAGGCTGGCTTTGAAATCCAGTCTACCCAGTGCTCTGTCCACTGAGCTACCTAGCTATGGGTGGTTACCCAGAATGCTTCTCTCATGATGTTAGGAGAAAGCAAGGAAGGTCTACAGCATATTAGATGGTGCCCCTGTGGTGAATTTATAGGAGAACATGGATAGGCAGTAACGGACAGTTGTCTGTAATGGACAGTGCAGAGATATGCATTGTTGGAGGAAACTCTCAAAGAAAGAGATCACAGATCTCGTTTGATATTTATTTCATAGGTTAGGAAATAGAGGCCCAGAGGTTAAGTAGTTTGCCTTTCATCACATAACTAATAAATGCCTAAACCAGTGTCCTTTACTGGAAACTTTCCATGACACTATGCTGCTTATTTCTACCTTTAAGAATGAAATTTTTCACTGTGAATTATTCCATTATAATATGCCCCCTTGGTTAATTTGAAAATTAGAAATTGAAAGAAACTGTTTAGTTTTTTGTCCATTTTTTGTTTTATTTCATTTCCCGAGATAGTATTACACCTTTTATTGTGCCTACTCTGTCATAAGTAACTATTTTAAGTAATGAAAGTTTTTGGGTTTTTTTGTAGATAAACTTGTTATTTTTGGATCATTAATCCCAATCCAAAGGATATGTGTATTAACTTTAATATAGCAATATACACCCTCCCCTTTCTGTGTGATCCTTTTTTTGCCTTCTCTTTTGTGTAATTATTAATACTAGCTGATGTTTTTAATATGGCACTTTAGGAGTTTTTGATTATGTCATTTGAAATATATCTGTATATGAGATATAATTGTCTGTCTGTATCTCAGATATAAATAGGTACACAATACAGATTTGTTGCTGAGATTGTTGTTTATACATAGTTGCTGTCGTGTTTATTTTTTAAAATCAGCTATACTCGCTTTACATCACTTCACATGCCTTATCATATTTCTATGAATTCTTTATTTTTATCATTTCTTATATGGAGTAATGTCCCATTCTGTTTATATACCATACTTTGTTCAGCCTAGTTGAACACCTAATTTGTTTCTAGTTATTTGCCAATAAAAGTTAAAACAAACAAAAAAACCAAAACCCAACCTTCCCGACTAAAAACCCCACCTTAAATTTTTTTATCTTGTTCCTATTTTTTCCATCTTAATCTTGTTAATTATTGTTAATCTTGTTAAATATTGTATCTTTCTCCCTATCCTTGAGAGTTATATTTGTGTTATTTGTTCATTTATATGCTTAAAGCATAGAAATAAGTTGTATACTGTTCTTCCTTCAGAACTTAGTGAAATTCCCACTTACTGTGGGAGGCCTTCTCTGGTTCTCATTCTTCTACCTTCTCCTTATTTCCTCCCCCTTCAAGCAAATGCTTTTCCCTCTCAGACTTGCTTCCATCTATGTGTGTGTGTCAGCATATCTATAGGTACATATGTTGAATCTACCTAGTTATTTACACATCTTCTCCACTAGAATGTCAGTTCTTTGAGGGCAGGGACAATGAGTGCCTTTCGTTGTGTGTCTCCTGCTTGGCAAAGTGCGTCACACATAGTATGCAACATAGGTAAGCTTCATAAATGCTTGTAGACTAATGGAATGACTTATTTTCAGATATTTTAATTAGCAAAATTTCAGAGAATTATGACATGCTGTGAGGGCCAAACATTAATAACAGGAAACTGGCTAAAAGATTGAAAGCTTGATGAAATAATAAGGAGCAGGGATGACAGTAGCAAGCATAACCTAAGAGGAATGTTTCAAGCAGTTATCTCTGGCAAACACATCATTCGTAGTTGACTTGGCCTGAAACTTGGACCTCAACCAAAGTGGCCTTTTTTGAATTCCATCCAATTCATGACACACCATGAGGGTGGGGTAGTGTTGAGTTTGTTTTTGTTGTTATTGTTAAATAGAACCAGGCTTGGGAACTCTCATAATATTTAATTTGTAATTGAAAAGACATATTACAGCTGTTTTTTGAAATGTCACAAAATATTGGATCATAGCTTAAACCTTGAGTGAATGAAATATACCTTTCATGTGATTAATTTTCATGGATCAGTAATGCCTAAAATAACACTAAATTGAAATTTCTTGAAATACCACCTGGTAATCCTGTATTTTAAGACTTCAGTATAGTAATATATGGTAAACATCTTACTGCTTGGTGTTAGATTTATTTTCATTAATAGGGAGTGGATTGAGTGAGTTGGAAAGAGGGTAGGATGCCCTTATCCTTAGGACTGAGAGGATTAACATATATCAGCATTCCCTTTCCTCCCATTGCACATATCATCTTCACTATACTTGCTCCTGCCTCTGGCTAAACTGTCCTGCATTGAGGACTTATTAATTTAAACTGTGAAATTACTCAGTCCCTAGAATTGTACAAAGAGCTCAGCACTTGGAGCAAGCACTGAGGTTTTCGTTTTCTATTTTAGGGATGCTTTTTTGAACTTTTCCTGTAGATTGGTTGTTGTTCAAGTCATTTTTTAGATGCATCTGGCTCTTTGTGACTCCTATTTAGGGGGGTGTCTGAAAGGTTAGAGAAGGCCAATAAATATTTATGTTAGCTTTGTATGGCATTGGTAAGTTAATGTCTGTAAAAATCTTTTAAGTTTGTATAATGTTGAAGTTTTCTAGATGCAGAATCAAACTTGAAAGCTTTTTAGTAGGATTCTTACTGTCCCCTGAAGTAGTTATAAAGTTTTCATTATGTATGTATTTAAATGGCTGCAATATGATGAACATAAATTATCATCATCTAGTATTTATTAAACATTTTCATAGTCAGGTTACCATACAGAGTGCTTTATAAAGCAAACTAAACAGATAACAAATGTCTTTTTTTTTTTTTAAGGAGATTACGATGTGGAGTGAATGCTTTCTTAGAGTATATCTGTCCTGTCAATGTACGTTTTAAAAAATATAGTGCAAAAAAAAAAACTAAATTAAAAAGAGCTATGTCCTTAAATCTGGGAAGAACATTTTTCTTTTCAGATTATTGGCCCAGGAGTAGTGTTGGAAATTTTTAGTAAGTTCTGAAGTATGTGTACGAGCCTGCCAACATACAACATTGCTTTAGTCTTTCCTGCATGATTTTAGCATCTTTGCATATTGATTGTAAAATACTAAAGATGGTTCCTAAGCTCCCTTATATCTCTTAGAGCCTGTGATTTTCTAGTGCTGGGGGAAGGGTTGTTCTAGGCAGATTTGTAAAGGAGATTAATTTCTATTATTACGTTGTGGTTGTTTGTCTTCCTACTGTAAAAGGGTTCCGAATTTCTTGTGTAGTAGCAGCTAAAATTCAAATGAGGTGAAAAGGAAATGGCCAGAACTGCATTTAAAACTGTAATGGCTTATGTCTTAGTAGAGTTGGGAATAGAAGACTTGATCCACCCTTTGTCCTGAAGATGAAAGCTGGCTTCTTTTAAATAATTTAAAACATTCCTGTCTAGGTTTGACCATTTATTTACATGACATTAGACCTTAAGACTCTCTGCCTGTATTGCTCAATTGAGCCATGACTTTTGGTATTGTTCCATGGCCACGTGTATTGTGTCTCAGACTTGGGATAAGCGTAATTTTCAGTTCCTGCCAAAGTAGTGAGAAAACCCCAGCTGTGCCTTTTGTATTGTGGACACCAGTTGTCATTCTGCTTTGCTTCCCTTGTCTTTCCTTGCCTGTACTACAGCTGTGCTGCAGGGGCTTGGCAACACATTAGTACTTGCCCCACCCCCATGGCTTCTCTCCCTTGCTGTAGCATTGTCAGCCAGCCATTACCAATCTGGAGTCTGGAGTGGGAAGAGAGAGTTCTTTCTTTTAAACATAAAGACCTTGGCTAAAGCAAGAGTTTTTAGAAAGAGTTCAGGTTAAAGATAAATAACCTTAGAACTGTGTTCTGGGAACTTACTAATAGCAAACCCATAAAAAGGAGAAATATTAAAAGCGATGTTGTCATGCTTTGGAATAGAGATATGATGTGCTCATTCATTGATTATTTTACTTATTACATATTCAGTATGGTATTTGTGGCATACTGATGATAAAAGTCAGAAGGGGAAACTTCATCTCAGAACAAGCTTCCTTCCTTCCTCTGGTGGTTCTCAAAAATCTTTTCTTTGGATCATAGTTCCATCAGCATGTGTGTTTATGTACTTAGACATGCCTAAAAGTTAATTTGAGCGATCCTTTTCAGTCAAGTACAATGTTCAAAATATAAAGCAAAATTATCACTTTACTTTCCAAAAAATTCAGTGATATTTGATTAGTAATTCTTTGGTTTAGAAAGTCGACATTGCCTGTGGTCTTAAATTGCAACAAAAAAAGGTTGCAGTTTTATAGTATAAACTCAAATTATTCTTAAAGTAAGCCCCACTTATTGATGACTAATTTGTTTAATCTTATATTCTGAAGATGTGTAAAAATGCAAAAGTTGTTTCATAGAGTAAAAAGGATGGTATGAGTTTATAATTAAAATTACCCATAAGATAAAGGCTTAATTTTACTAGTAAGTCTGACATGTTTCTGGAAATATTTTAATGACAAAAAGCATTGATTCATAATTCATTTTTAAGGTGCACGCCTTAAATAATTCCAGGGGTATAATATTGCTTGAAGGCATTTGTTTGTAAGGGTATTACAAAATTGAAGTGGACCCCTCAATTTTATAGTGAGGGCAAATTACTATCATAAAGTTGAGGTGTATACACACATAGACATGCAACTGCGTGGTAATGTGGTGAGGTTTTGTTTGAGCTTTTAAAGTCTTCTGGCATTAAGTGCAAGAGAAATAAAGGGGCGAGGGAAGAAAAATGGCATAGAAGGATCTTGAGAGTAGTGTGATACCAAGAAGTGATCTTTTTCCTTTATAAACTGGGAAAAAACCTATTATGGGTATGCTGAAAAGCTCATGGCTCCAGCTCTAGGAATTGGGCCAGGAAAGCTTGGGGAAGTTTAGAAAAGGAGGTAATGACATTTTTGCTTTTTTTATGTCCAATAGGTTAAAGGTATTCCACATTACAGTTCTTTTACTATTATTGTCTTGTCTTTTTTTCTCCTTTTAGAGGGATCTACTAGGGAAGGAGGAAGGGAAGGAGTGTCCAGTTTTTGGCAAACCCTCAATATTCTTTTACCTGTCCCCTTTGTTACCTTTACTCCCATGTTTCTGGGAAAAGAGCGAGTTGAGTATGCATGCGCTGCAGGAGTGAGAATGGTGACAGTCTGTTTACTATGGTTCATATATAGGGGGGTGGGGAGGATATAATTATATTATCAGCTCTCTGATCATCTTCCCCATATAAGAGGAAATTTCTCATCCTGGAGAGAAGAGTTGTAGAAAATACCTATACTGTATTGATGGGTGCCCCTTTAGCCCTGGGGAAGAAAAAGTGGTAACATTAATCATTGAATAATAAAATTTTATCTTAATGGGATCTTAGAGATCATCTATTTTCGAAGTAGTCTATATTTTAGCCAAGAAGAGTCATTTTTGGTTTTGTTCTTAAAATTTACACTTTTGAAATGTTGTATCTTATCCACTGCCTTTTAGAGTAAGCCGTTGACATGGAGCACGAGGGCAGTGACAACTAAAAGGAATTCAGGGGAAGCTATCTAGCTACAAAATTCCTTAATGGAATTGTAGGATCATAGAGAGTTGGCAGGGACCTTAGAAGTCATCTATTTGAAGAAAACAGAAGCCCAGAGAATCAATTTGTAAGTGTTTATTAGGCAACCACTAAGTGCTAGGGCCTGGGGATTCAAAGAGAAGTAAAACAACTATTGCCCTTACATAGCTTAGAATCTGGGGCACATGAACGCGTAGATACATACCAAATGGATATAAAATTGAGGGGGGAGGCACCTTGGTGGTGACTGTTAAGGATCAGGAAAGACTTCAGGGAGAAAGTGGTTCTTGAGTATGAAGGAAACTAGGGATCAAGAGGTGCAGGTGAGGAGGGAGTGTGTTCTAGGCCTGGAGCATAGCCACTGCAAAGGCATAGAGATTGTTTTGTCATATGAGGTTGAGGATGACACTGAGATTGCAAACCTGGGCAAATGGAAGGTTGGTAATGCCTTCAGTGAAAACAAGGAAGCTTTATTTTGGTGGAAAGAGAAGAGTTCTCTTTTGGACCTGTGTTTGAGATGCCTACAGAACAGCCACTTTGATATGTCTGCCAGGCAGTTGGCGATGAAGAACTAGAATTTGAGAGAGAGATTAGAGCTGGGTATTGAGATCTGGGAGTCCTCTGCATAGAGATGATAACTAAACTCATGGGTGCTGATGAAATCAAGTAAGAAGTCTAGAGAGACTAGAAGGAGGTCCAGAACTATAGACTCTTGATACACATTCAGGGTTAGGAGACAGGATGTAAAATGATGATGCAGCAGATGAAATTAAATGATTTCTTGTATCACACAGATAGTAAATGGCAAATAATTATTTGTATCCAGAAGGCAAGGTCCTTGTTAAAATGCACATGAGATCCTGTATTGAGAATAGAAGGTCCTTAGAGTTTATCTAGGCAGTCTCCTCATTTTATATTTTAGGACCTGAGGCCATCCAAATTTGTCACTCGCTACATATCCTTGTGGCGTTATTTACGGACCCCAAGTGACTGGATAAGTTTAGTGCCTGATTCACAGTTTTTCTCTCCTTCACTACTCCGTGCCTTCCTACAAGGGGATTTCAACATACATATCGATACTCCCTCAGATTCCCAGTTCCTAAATCTCCTTAGACTTACTTCTCCACTTTGCCTTAGCTACAAATAGAGATGGCTATGCTTTTGATCTTGCCATCACCCACAAGGGTTCCACTTCTGTATTTATGAATTTGGAAATTCTTCTGTCTGATAAAAATCTTTTATCATTTCATCTTTTCCTAACTTTGTTTTTCATCCTTACCTTGACCTTCAATCCACCATTCCTTAATTCTTTCCCAGGGAAATAAATGCTTGTTGACTGATTTGCCTACGAAAGACTTCCCTAATTGATTTGTCTATCTTGCTTATCAGTCATACTTCACCCCCCAAGTTGAGTCCATTTACTGAGAACTTCATTTTCCACTTCTCACATCACTTGAATATCTTCCTCCTCTATCCATCCTTCTCCCCTCTCTCACGTGAAAAGGTGGCCGTTTTCTATGCTAGGGCAAACCCTTCTACCCCCGATCCCCTCCCCTCTCATCTTTTCCATGATCTCCAATATCACCTCTACTCTCTGTCTAAGCTTCAAGTTAGCTCCTTCCATGATACCTATAAACTCACCCATGTCTTTCTCCAGCCTTAAAAATCCTTACTTGATCTAAAATCTCTGCTAGCTATTGTCTATATTTATCTGTCTCTCTGTCTTCTCACTGGCTTCTTACCTTCTGCAGTTGATCTTCCAACCTCGTCACTCATCTTATGAATTCTCTCAAATTACCAGTGATCTCTTAATTGCCAAATCTAATGGCATTTTTTTAATTCTTGTCCTTCTTGACCTCTCTGCATTCTTTGACATTGTTGATCACCTCTTGGATATTCTCACTCTTGTATGTTTTGGGGACATTGTTCTCTTCTGGTTCTCCTCCTGCTTGTCTGACTGTTCCTTCACAGTCTTTGATCTTTATCTAGGTCATGCCTACTGACCATGAGTGGCCCCCAGGGCCTTGTGCTGCATCTTCGTCTTTTTTCTTATAAAAAGTCACTCTCTCTGAGTGATCTCAGATCCCATGGGTTTAGCTATCATCTCGAAGCAGATGATTCTTAAATCTATTTGTCCAGCCCTAATTTCTTTTCTAAGCTCTAGTCCCACATCACCAGGTATCTCTTAGGTTTTACAAATTGGAGTTCCATAGACATCTCAAACTCAGCATATCCAGTAACTCACTATATTTGTATCCTCAAACCCTTCTTTCATTCCCTCTTTCTGACCCTCCTGTTACTATTGAGGGTACCACCATCCTTCCAGTCATGCACTCTTATATCCTTGACATCATCCTTGATTCCTTACTTGCTGTCACCCTACATATTCAATCTATTATAAAATCTTCTAATTTCTACCTTCACACCATCTCTCATACACATTGCCTTGTCTCCAATTACAAAACCACTGCTCTAGTTCAGGCCCTCATCATCTGGAGCCTTATCAGGCCCTCATCCCCTGTACCATTGTAATAGCCTTTTTCAATTCGTCTCCCTTTTGCCAGGCTGTCCCTATACCAATCTATTGTACGCTCAGTTGCTAAGGTGATTTTCCTAAAGGGCAGGTTTGCCCTGGTCTCCTCCCTACCCTATAAAATCCAGTGGTTCCTTGTTACCTCCAGGATCAAATAAAAACTTTCTGTTTAGTCTGTGCCTTACTCCCTGCCCCCACCCAAACTCCCCTTTTAGAGTCAGCTAGGTGGCACATAGGATAGAGTACTGGGCCTGGCATCAGGAAGACTCATCTTCCTGAGTTCAAATCCAACCTCAGACACTAGTTGTGTGATCCTGGACCTTTTGACCCTATTTGCCTGATCATCTGTAAAATGATTTGGAGAAGGAAATGGCAAACCTTTCCAGTATCTTTGCCAAGAAAATCCCAGATTGGAGTCCTAAAGAGTCAGATACGACTGAAAAACGACTGAGCAACAACAAAGGTGGTGCAGTGGATACAGCATAAAACTTGGAGGTGGGAAAATCTGAGTCTGTAATGCCTCTAACATGAGCTCTGTGACCTTCTACAAATCGCTTAACCTCAGTCAGCCTCAATTTCCTCATCTGTAAAATGTGAATAATAATAGCACCTGCTCTCTGAGTTGTTGTGATGGTCAGTTGAGAGAATATGTAAAGCACTTGACCGAGCTTAAAGCTCTATGTAAGTGCTAGCTATTATTATTTTTTTTTATTGTTCTTATTATTTTTTCAAAGGCTTTCATAACCTGGCCCATTCCTACCTTGCCAGTGTCTTTACACTTTTCTCCCCTCCACATCCTCTATAATCCAGCTACACTATCCTCCTCCTTGCAGTTCTTGTGCATGACACTCCTTTGCCCAACTTCATGCCTTTTTACTGGCTATCCTTCATGCCTGGAATGCCCTCCATTCTCATTTTAACCTTGTAGTTTTTCTGGCTTCCTTCAAGACTCAGCAAAAAAGCCCAACTTCTGCAGGACCTCTTTGCTGCCCCCCCCCTTTAATTTACATGTCCTTTTCCTTTAAGATTATCTTCCATTTAAACTGTATATATCTTGTATGTACTGTATATCATTGTTTGCACACACTCTGCCTACTTAGAATGTAAGCTCCTTGAGGGCAAAGACCACATTTTTGCCTTTTTTTGTATCTCCAGGGCTTAGCACAGTAAGCGCTTAATTAATGCTTGTTGCCTTGACTTTGTGATTTGGCCAGTGTCCACATGTAGTAAGTGAGAGTTGGGATTCAAACCCGTGCTGTCTGACTCAAAATCAAATATCTTTTCCCCAGTAGAAAGACCAAATAATATTTAAGTCTGGAAAGCTCTTTTGTGACTTAGGAACTAAAGAGGAGTCCCTAAGTTTCTCTAATAGCTAATTAGCACATTAGGAATGGTAGATTTATAAAATTAGCTAAATTGTCATCTTTCAAGGCAGAGAGAACCTGGTTCTGAGATATGATGTATGGGTTAGGAAGAAGTAGAGATAGTAAGAAGTGTGGAATCCTCAAGCTCTGGGTGAAAAAAGAGTTGATGAATAGGGGCAGCAGTTAAGATAGGGCCATGTAGGGGACTTGAGGGAAGGTAGCTCTACTTCACGCAATTGGAGGTGGAAGGAGCATGTGTTCACCTCTAAGGTTAGGTTCATTACTCATAGTCAGAACCATCTTGTAGAGTGCTGGCTTTGGCTTCAGGGAGACAGAGTTTGAATGCTATCTCTAATATTTATTACCTGTATGACATAGGCAAATCATTTAGTTTTTCTGAGCTTGTTTCCACATGCATAAAATAGATTAAAAATATCTCTGTATCCCCTACTTCAGGGTTGTTATGAGGCTCAAATAAGATGACTTAGGTAAATCTTTTGCAAATATTAAACCTTTCAATAAATCTCAGTTATAAGTATTATTATTTACCTAGTGATATGAATCAACACACAAGCACAGAGTTATTTGCTTGTTTTAGCTAAAAGAACTGTAAGAATATACTTAGGGACATGTGTTATAAGCCATCAGACTCCTACCAATGAGGCAATTGAGGCTCAAAGCAGTTTGGTAATTGGCAGGTTACTGACAGGACAAGGAATAGAGATGTGGTCTTCTGACTTTGTATCCAATGTTCTTTCCATTTTACCAGTCTTCCACATTTGTGTGTTTTGTTCTCCTTGACAATGTATACTTATCTAATAGTGGAAGAATAGTCTACATAGTTATAATCAAAAGGCTTTTCTTTTTTTTTTAGTTTCTATTTAGTATTTAATTTCCCCCCAATTACATGTAAAAGCAATTTTTAACATTCATTTTTAAAATTTTGAGTTCCAAATTCCCTCCCTCCTTCCCTTGCTCTCTCATTGAGAAGGCAAGCGATTTGATATAGGTTATACATGTGTAGTCACGTAAAACATATTCCCATATTGGTCATGTTGTCAAAGAAAACATAGACCAAAAAAAAAAAAACCTCAAGAAAAATAAAGTAAATAAAGTATACAATGAGCTGTATTCAGACTCCATCAGTTCTTTCTCTGGGGATGGATGGCATTTTTCATAAGTCATTCAGAGTTGTCTTGGATCATTGTATTAAAAGGGTGGGTAAGGCTTTTAAGTCAGTCTTATTTAATTTCTTCTGCTCTTGTTTCCTTTTTCCTTTTTCCCTTTCCTTTTTCTTGACAATCTTACTCATTCTCCTACATGTTTCTATCCCTAATTCTTTTTCAACTTCTAGACCTCCACAATCTGGTGAGACCACACCTTTCTAGCCCTGTTTCAAATTACTCATCGTTCCATTCTATGCTCCAGCCACATTAGACCACTCTCTACCCCTCTGAGAACATCCCCTCCTGATTTCAGTTCTTTGCACATACACTGTTCCCACTTCTTCCTAGAACGTTCTGCCTTCCCCTTTTTATCTGTGGAATTGCTACCTCTTCTTTAAAGTCTAATTCAAATGTCCCTTTTTCCAGAAAGCTTTCCTCAAATCTGTTTTTGTGCTGCCTTACTCTCAATAATGATCTTTCCTGTTGGACCTCACATGGTACTTTATTTTTATCTCTCATGCACTAAGATCCTAGATTTGAGCTAGCATTGACCCTAGAGGTTGTCTAATCCAATGCCTTCTTGTTACTGATGAGGAATGAAAGGCCAGTGAGTTAACTTTTCAAGTGATGCCCAGGTGGTTGGTCAGTCATTGGCAGAGGGAAAATCTGAATGCATGTCCTTGGATTCCAAAGCTGTTGTTCTCTACTGCATTTGCCAAAGAAAATAAATCATGTCGATAATGTCAGTGCTTCTGTTCAGTTTATACCCTGTGTCAGGTCAGTGAGGTGGGAGACATGAATCTGCCATTGCTTCAGGCTGTCTTTCTGTTTGTTTTTCATGGATTGAGCTTCTCATTGCCCTGAGTGTGATTCTGGAAATCTTTTGCACTGTGCTGGCAGAGGCACAGCTATAGTTGAGCTTCCTAGCATTCCTGGTCAACTAGGAGGACCTGGCTACTTCCTTTTTAGTTTTCTTGGGTCCTTGATTTCATCTCGTGATGAAACAGGAGGAAACACATATGTGTGTAGGGATGCAATTACCTGCAAATCCAGGAGTTCCTGTATTATTCCTTTGGGGGACTTTGGGAGTCTGTGAACTTGGACAGGGAAAAATGACCTCTTTATTTTCTCCAACTTCTAACCAAAGTCTAATACTTAATTCAAATATTTAAAAACATGATTCTGAGAAGAGGCTTCATAGGCTTCACCAGATGGCTAAAGGGGTCCATGAAGAACCTAGTGATAATCACTTATATGTGAAGCCTTTTCCAGAACATTTTCCCCCCTTAATATTAGTTTTCCCTTCAGTTAAGTATTTAGCATTTCCCCCCTTTCTGTTTAACTAAAAATCCTGCTTCCTTCTAGTCTTCTAATCAATAGCTTATCTGGGTAAAGTAAAGAATATAATTTAGATTAATTTGTTTCCATAACCATTCCAGCTGCATCTGCTCTCTGATACAGACTACCTTCTTTTAAAGAGACATTTCTAGTAGACTTTAGTCCATTGTAAGCAGTATTAAAAGTTTGTTGAATTTAATTCAAGCACACTATACAATATAGCACTTCTTAAACTGTGGGTCACAACCCCATATGGGTTTAAGAAGTGCAGTTTAAGAAATGCTGAAGGGGTCAGGAGTGGAAAAAGTATAAGAAGGCCTGGATATAACCCCAGTTAAGCCTGATGTTTTCTCAGTCATGAACCCCTTCTACAAACAGTAGCAATTAGAGTTAAGTAGCAGAGCAGTTGAAGACAGAATTAAAGCTTTATTGATGTATTCAGTGATTAAACCTGATTCTGGATGAGAATATTCCAAATGTTCTGTGGAGATATCTGTCCATATCCAGCTGGTTGTTTTGAGAAAAACGGTTTGTAGACTGAGAGTGCTATATAGGTGTGAATGGGGTGGGGAGAGAAGGGAAGGGAATAAGCATTTATGTAGTGCCTCCTACGTGCCAGGCACTGTGCTAAGCACTTTCAAAAATATGATCTCATTTGGTTCTCACAACAGTCCTGTGAGGTAGGTATTATTATTATCCTAATTTTACAGTTGAGGAAACTGAGGCAAACAGGTTTAGTGACCCACAAACAAGGTTATGCAGCTGGTAAGTCTAAGGTTATCTTTGAACTCATCTTCCAAACTCCAGGCTTTGATCTCTCTACAGTGCACCTAGCCATCTCAGCTATTACATTATTATTATTTCTACTCAATTTATTAAACACCTGCAGTCTAGGTAATCCTCTGTATATTAGTGATAGCTTCTT
This sequence comes from Vombatus ursinus, assembly GCF_900497805.2. Lineage (NCBI taxonomy): Eukaryota > Metazoa > Chordata > Mammalia > Diprotodontia > Vombatidae > Vombatus > Vombatus ursinus. Next base: position 59,097,918 of record NW_020954556.1, read on the forward strand.
TGATCATTGTTAGAGATATGCCTTTCAGTCTATTTCTTATAATAAAATATTTCTTTTCAGTCTATATTTCAGAATGTTTCAGAAATATTTCTATTCAATCTATTTCTTATAGTAAAATTATTTGAATTATGTTCTTTAGTAATAGTATATCCCTGAATAAACCCTTTATTATTAACACTATACCCATTGTTATTTTTATCTGGATTTTCCAAAGTGTATCCTTATTGTAGTTCCATGCTCCTATGTAGATAGGGAGGATACCTTTTAACCTTGATACCCCTCGTTTATCTTTAATACTCCCAGGCTTCAAGGCTTCCTAAAGTTTAACTTGTTTTTAAGTCATGGCTACAATGTTTCCCTCATATTTGGACCAACATTTGATCTCTTGTCCTTCTGTCAGCTCACATTCTCTTATTCCAGTTTCTGTTAATTCTCACTATTATGTATTTACCCATTTTACCAAGTTCAGCTATCTTTAAAAAAATTAACTAAGTTAGTGACAGCTTTTGTTTATAAATCAACTTTATTTCCAGATATGGCTATCCTAGGTCCCCGGCCTAGAAAGAATGAAAAAAGTTCAGCAAAATTACAGCATTAACTGAATCTTACACTATATGCATAGTCATATCCTTCACCTCTGCAAAGGAAGGAAAAATGTGCATTTTCCCCACTCCTCTCAGGGGCAAGGCTTATCTTCTTTTTTTTTTTTTTCCTCCAGTTTGCTTAGTACCGTGCCTGGCATATAGTAGGAGCTTAATAAATGCCTCTTGACTTGATTCATTATTTTCATTTATATTGTCATCATTGTGAATATTGTTTTTCTCACTTTGCTTCATTCTTTATCAATTCATTTTAGTATTCCTGTATTTTTCATATTTGTTTCTTATGGAATAGTAATAACCTCTTGTATTTATGTTCCAAAATATTTATAGCCATCTTAATCGATGGTTATCTACCTTGTTTCCATTTTTTTTTGCAACCGTATAAAGCTTAAGAATATGAAAAAACACTTTACATAACATTACTAGTTATTTTGTTATTTAAATTATGCTAATAATTTAAATTTTGCCAATCCAGAAAATGCATTTATCCTTCACTATCACCTCACCAGAGTCTTGACAATATTTCAAATTGAACTTTTGAATGAGTTTGATATTCTTTCCAAAGTTTTACTTTTCCTAGAGTGAAGATTTAAGTATAGATTTTTAAGGCTAAGGATTAGTTGTATGTAACATACATATATGTATGTAAGGCTAAATTGATCGTAAAATTGGGTTCATATTTTTTAAGCTATAAAATAATTGGAAATTTTATTATGTCTTGATGTTTTGTTCAGTTTTTTTTAATCCCTTAACTGTGTGTGTATTTACTTTGGTCAGACAGCTTCAGCAGTTTACTAGATTTGTAAAGATTGTTTCTATTTTTATTTCTGGGATGTATTTGTCTTTGTGGGGACAATATTTTTAGTAATATTATCCATGTTAGATTATATTTGGATGAATTTCTGACTTCATCAATGTGGTTATGTACTCTACCAGGACAAATCCTAACCTATACATATCATTTCACCTTGTGTTACTTTAGTTGGGATATGCTGGGATCTTCCTTTGGATATCTTGATATTAACATGGGTACCAATGAAGCACACAGCCTGTCCAGCTATTATCCATTGTTCTTGCACCATGATCATTCCCAATCTTTTTCTCCATTGTAAATCTCTTTGATATCTTTTATGTCACTTTTTGTGACAGTCTTTAGTGATAACGCTATAGCCTATTTTTACCCACTACGCAGCTTCAGTCCTTTACAAACTGTAGCCTCGTATGATCATAGCCATATAGTAGCCTGGAGAAATACTGGTGTTAAGAAGTGTGGGCTTTTCCCATATGTACAAAAATACTTATAGCAGCTCTTTTTGTGGTGGCGAAGAATTGGAAATTGAGAGGATGCCCATCAATTGGGGAATGGCTGAACAAGTTGTGGTATATGAATGTAATGGAATCCTGCTGTGCTATAAGAAATGATGAGCAGGCAGACTTCAGAAAAACCTGAAAAGACTTGTATGGTCTGATGCTGCATGAAGTGAGGAGAACCAGGAGAACGTTGTACAAAGTAACAGCCACGTTGTGCGATGACTAATATTAATAGACTTATTCCTTCTCAGCAATGCAAGGATCTAAGACATCTCCAAAGGCCTCATGATGGAAAATGCTATCCACATCCAAAGAAAGAACTATGGAGTTTGAATGCAGATCGAAGGATACTATTTGCTATTTTCTTTTCTTCTGTTGAGTTTTGTTTCCTCTTTCTGATGGTTCCTCCTATTGGTTCTAATTCTTACTTACAACATCACTAATGTGAAAATATCTTTAATGGGAATGTATATGTATAGCCTATATCAAATTGCATGCTGTCTTGGGGAGTGAGGGAGAGAAAAATTTAAAACTCAAAAGCTTATGGAAGTGATTGTTGATAAATCAAAATAAATTAATAAAAAATTGTGGGCTTTGGTTTCAAGGTAGGGTGGGAAGTGGAGAAAAGCACAAAAAACTAGGTGTTTTCCAAAATGGATTATGGGATTAATTATGAAACCCTGAATCCTATTCATTTCTAGGCTTAGTTCCTTATTAATCTACAGTATCTGTCCAAGATATATGCACAGATGAACCTTAACCCCCAACTCTAACCTCTTTTTACCTCTAGACCCAAGTCAGTTTGAGCCTTAGCCCATTACGTGCAGTCCCCTACCCATTTCTCTAGGCTCACCGCTTCCTTAACTTGTCAGCCTCATCATCTTATTAGCAAGTTTAATCCATATTTCATTGGAATACCCCTTTTCACCCCTTAGCCTTCTAATAGTTACATCTTAATGTGGTTTTGACATATACATGAAAGACACTTTAGTGGAGGTGAGCCTTTAAAGCTGTGTTATGTGTTCTCAGATGCTTTTTTTAAAATATTCAATATAGAGTGGGATTTTTCATTCTTTGAACATTTAAGTCAATGGCATGACCGTAAAAGATGTGATCTGCTCTAGAATATCCTTTATGAGTACCTACATTTTTATCTAGGCAGGCATAAAAGATAAAGAAAGCTTACATATATACCAGAATATGCATTGCAGCACTTTTTTCTTTAAAGAACTGGAGACAAAATTAAATGTTTATTGATTGAGGAATGACAAAACAAATTGTGATACCTATATTTCAGTGTGTATTTGAATAGATACTCTTTAGAGCTTGTTTGATTATATGTATTTGGGATAGACCATGCATAGTTGACATTGAGCTAGGGACCCAGAGTTGAAAAGTAGGAGAGTGGATGGAATGCTTTTGGGAATATGCCAAGTACTTTATTGGCTCCAAGCTTCCTGTAACAGCAATTGCACATCTTTTCAATAAAGTTATTTTTACAGGTTTTTTGCTGTTTAGAACAGCACTGCTTCCAAAGAACTAAAGGTTAACATCATAGAGGGGGCACTGGAAAGGCATATGTTGGATGTGAGCAGGCTGCAACATAAAATATAACCAACAAGCTGCCTACCTTTGTATTACAGTCATCTGGCATTAGCATATAATAGGATACATGATACATATATGTACATTCACACATGTACATATATAATAAGTGGTAATTGTCTTTGCGATGATCGTTTTACAAATGCTCTGCAGAAAAATACGCTTAAGAGTTTCAAGAAATGATTTTTTTTGTTGCTTTTGGAGACATTATAAAATTAACTATAACTACTCCTTTATTTGCTTCTCCTAGGAAAAATTCTGAACCATCTTTCCATTTAATTGAAGCTTGGCTTTGTTTTCTGGTTTCATTTATAACTCTAACAAGAATGTTAAGAATGATATGACTGAGTTTTTTTACTCATTCGATAGATAAGGATCTCATAGTTAGAGAACCAGTGGTTGGTACTGTTCATAGGTACTCTGTAAACTGAGTAATTCTTAGCACTTTTGACCCCTTTTTTGGCTCTTTGTCACCATCAGTGAAGAAGAGGATTACGCTGGGCTGAAAGCTGATTTGTCTTTTTTTTTTTTTTTAATTGCCATGGCCAGAGAAATCACCCAGTGGCCAGCATCCTGTCCAGGACCTTATTAACTTGTTACCTTCTTAGCATGATCATCCAGCCAGTTAGCATTCTGCTAGAATAGCTTTTGAGAACCCATCTCCCCCACTACAGTGAGACAATGAGATAGGACTTTTGGCCTTCTGATCCTAATAACATCTTTCAGATATTTTCTTTAAATAAGGTCACAACTTTGGATTCTTAGTTATTAATCCTTAAAGTTATAGGTTCAGTTATCATGAGGAAAGTTTTGTCCTTTTTACTGAAAAATGATTTTTTAAATTTACTTTTTCCTGCTGCATGTCTTTGAATGAGTTAATTAAAAAGCAGTTACCAAGTGCTTACTATGAACTAGGCATTATGCTAGTTATGTGATAGCAATGCAAAAAGTAGAATAGCCCCTGTCTTCTAGGAACTTACATTCCAGCAGGGAGAGACAATGCATGCATGTAGGGGAGTAGTGGCTGTAGGGGGGAGTTTTGTTTGGGGAATCTTAGGGATGGTGAGTTGATCGAAAGGGCAATTCAGTGTATTGACATGCCCGTTCCCAAAGCAGGGGTACAACTAATTTGGTAACTGTGCGCAGAGCAAGAAAGAGTAAAGGAGAGGAAGGGGAAAGTGGCACCGCAAGATGGCCTGGTGGATGAAATGTGAAGCATGGTCTTATGCCAACCTTTTTGTAGCTGGAGCTGCTTAATAACCAGATGGGCGGCTAGGTGGCGCAGTGGATAGAGTGCTGGACCTCAAGTCAGGAAGGCCTGAGTTCAAATGTAGCCTCAGATACTTGCGAACTCCGTGACCCAGGGCAAGTCATTTAACCCTGTTTGCCACAGGTTCCTCATCTGTAAAATGAGCTGAGAAGGAAATGGCAAACCACTTCAATATCTCTGCCAAGGAAACCCCAAAGGGGTCATGAAGAGTTGGACACGATTAAAATGACTGAACAACAACAATAACCAAATAACATCTCATGAAGTTCCAAGAATACTGCAGAAACTTGATAAATGGGAATTGAAATTTGTACTGTTGTTTTAAAATATCTAAATATTCCTGTATATTTTTTCTGCCATTTAAAAAAATTTAGAATGAAAACATGTAAAATATATTCTGACTTTTTGTCGCATTATTAAAAATCTAGTTTTGTATTTTTAAAAGTCAGTACAGTGGAATTCATAGTTGACATTTTAGGATTTGATATAGGTGATAGCAAATAGAATGTAATGCTACAACATTATAAAACTTAAAGTGTTGTTTTTTTTTAACTATCCAAGAAAGCTGAAGATATAGTGATACAGAATTATTTTTCTTACAGTTCCCAGAATGTGGTTTTTTTGGCATGTATGACAAAATTCTTCTCTTTCGCCATGACCTGAATTCAGAAAATATTTTACAGCTGATTACCTCAGCAGAAGAGATACATGAAGGAGATCTTGTAGAAGTTGTTTTGTCAGGTAAGTAAAAAGGCTTGTTTTCATGTTTCCATTTAGTCTTCAGATGAGACTTAGGGACCCATATCTTCTGTGCTAGGTATTGGACAAACATGAGTAACACTTGGTTTTGGTCTTATGGTAGATTACATGGTTCCCATATGATTTGCACTGCCAGGCAGGTATATCTTAATAGTTCTCTGCCATTTGGAGATGGAAGAAGCCTAGGGTGGATCTGATCACAGATAAGGAAGTCATCACAAACCTTGAGTACAAGAAGACAAGCTGAAAGGTTTGGCCCTGGGTCTGAAATGGTATCTCCTATTGTCTCCTGAGCCACAGAGGCCAACCCAGTTGCACAGATGCTCTACCTTCTTTGTCCCATAGAACAGAATTGTTTGTTGTTCAGGGAAAAGAGAGGAAGCAAAATATAAAAAGATAAAGGTAGAAAATTATTAGCAGTTTCTAAACTTTTATAGTGCCCTAGTTTAAAAAGTAAACAAAATCAAGGAAAAATTTGTCATTTGTGGTCAGGTGAAATGGTCAGAAATAATTAGCTCATTACTGTCTTTCCTAAGTGTTCCATTGTATAAATAAAACTTGATTGTCTCATGCTAATTAATAGGACTTACTGTAATACCTTTCTTTTAAAAGCTTTGGCTACAGTAGAAGATTTCCAGATCCGTCCACATGCACTCTATGTGCATTCTTACAAAGCACCTACTTTTTGTGACTATTGTGGTGAAATGCTTTGGGGATTGGTACGCCAAGGATTAAAGTGTGAAGGTATGGATTCTAGAATCTTCTTATTTGACCGCTTTTAGCATTTTAAAATGGTGTATTTATAAAGAGAGTGTGTGTGTGTGTGTGTGTGTGTGTGTGTGTGTGTGTGTGTGTGTGTGTCAGGGGGTATGTTCTGGGGAGTCACTGATAAATTTAAGGTGTTCCCCTAATCAGTCTGATAAACTTTCAGGGCATAAACTTGGTTTGGATGCATCTAAGGGGCATCTTCCCCTGAAATGTCAGAATGTCTATTGGTTCAGTAGTTCAGTACTGATTTGATTTCAGAGGCTGAGGTTAGCTCCCTATGAATAGTTGACTGAGACTCAACTGTACCTCCTTGTATTCTGTATAAGCAAATTGCTTAGTCTTAGTCTCGGTTGTTCTCTTTATATACTTCTTTTCTTTCCCCTTCCTTCTCTCCTGGTGCCCAAGGATAGGGAGAGAAGACATTTCTTCTCCTCATCCCCAGGAGCAGTTGATGGTAACTTAGGTCAGAAACGCATGGCTCTGGCAAGCATGAGCTTATACAGCCTGAGAAGAGAGATCCTGAGATTGAAGAGTAAGTAGCTCTTCCAGTCTTAATAGACGTAAGCAATTAGGGTATTGAGAGAATTCTTAACAGAAGCTTATAGCAGAAGCAGACACATGAGAGCTGTTCAGCCCAAAGGAGAGCCTCAGCTTTGGGAATTGTCTCATGGATGACTTCTGTTTTAAGTTTGACTGCTGTACCATATGTAGAGAGAAGATTTCTCATGTGATGTTCTCCTTGGAGAGAGTAGGGGATATTTCACATAGTCCTTGTACAGCATCCTCCTTGGAGAGCAACATCAGTGAATCATTCAGATGGTGCAAGTCTGATGGAAAAGGGCCTTGACTGTTAAACAGCCCCCAGAGGATATTTGCCTGTGGGGAGCAGGAGGGTCAAAACCACACGGTGGTAATGTGAATCTCAGAGGGCCTCTGTGTGACCTTGTAGGAGAAAGGAATCTCATTGAAATAGTAACTTGTTAGCCCTATTAGCAATTCCTACTGGGAGTGAGCTGACATACTGCTTGAATCCTTTATGTATTGAGTGTCCCAATCTTAATGCAATTTTAAGTTATTAAAATTTGAAACTATACTGAGACATGTGGGACACCCTGTATTTCTGTATCTCTTTATGGGCTTCTGTGAATCCTTTATCAGTAGATAATCTTTTATGTTTTCTATGGGATAAAATAAAAGCTGCCCTACACTTGATACCCATATTGTACTTTGAGTACTTGTATAGGTCCTAGAGCCACTTTTTAGTCCGTATCTGGAGAAACCCAGACATAAGCTCTGTCTTAAGTTTATTAGGAGATTATCTGGAAGTATGTCCAAGTAGGAGTGGTGAGCTAGTTAGAGACATAGCTGTTCTTGGGATCAACCTCAGCATTGTCCCTGGTCCCACATAAGCCCAGAGTCTTGGGAAGCTCTGGCCATAGGTTACATATTCTAAAGGCTCCCCTTGCAAAACAAATCTTTTGCCTTTCTAATACTCAGTAGGAAACTTAGATACATGTTACTTATTCTTTAAAAAAAAATTCTAGATGGAGATGTGTTTAGCATTCAGCAGACTTGGATACGAAACAAAAGTTAGAATCTTGGTTCTACATATATACATATTTGTGTGTAATAGTAGGCATCTCTAGGACGGTGATCAGGGGGAGGAAGGGAAAAAAAAGTTAAGTGATAACTTTATTATATATTTAAAAGGAAAAGCAAGTTTCATGTGCAGTCCTCTTTTTTTTCTATTCTGCTTTGTTATGAAAATGCTTATTTTATTTCTTAAGTTCAGAAAAAAAGAGTTAGAATCTGAAAATTGTATTATATCACCATATATTTTGGAGGAAATGCATCTGTTAGTCTTATTTCCATTATGCTTTTTGCTTTATGAACAAAATTGGGAAAACATGATGTGGTGACGTTCCTTTATATTTATTATGCATTTATTCCTTATTCATTAACATTCTAAGTTTTCAGTTCATGCACTGTAAAATAAAAAGGATGGATGGAACTTTAGATCTGAAATCTGTAAACATTTGGGTCCTTACTGAGCTTTGGCTAATTTTGTGACCTCAGTTAACTGTTCTTCCCATGTTTGTGTGGCAGCAAAAAGAGACTCATTAGTTTTGAAATTTAGGCCTATGGAAATTTAAGCTGTATTGTGCAAGTTGGAATGGTATTGGGAACTGTCTTCTTTGAGGCCATTAAAGTTCAAAGGAATTTACATTTAAGGATACATGTCAGTGACTTGACTCTCAGGAGAAACCGAAGAAATTTATGGTTTTTAGAGCCTCGAGGAATAAAAATGTCTAGAGGTATATGGCAGCACAATTTGGCATAAGAGTGTAGCACTGTTTTAGAATCACTCTGACAGAACAAGGCTGGTGACAGCATCTCCCCTCATCCCTACCTCTGGGGTTCTAGGGGTAACCCTGAGGGGTGGTGATGATTTATCTCCTAACACTGTTGCCTTGAGGCCCCCCTTCCGCCTTTGCCAATACCTGGGGACACACTCTTCCTCTATTAAACCAGAGGCCTTGGGGAGAGTGGGTTCAGATTTAACTCAGTACCTACATAGCATTTAACTCCACCAAGTTCATTTCTAAATGCAACGTGGCTGATGGTTGATTCTTTCTCTTTGCTACTGCTGAACCAGATTATGAAAGTGGTTTATGATTCCATTCCTCGCTGTCTGACTTGTGGCTGATCCAGAATGATCCAGAATCCACCTTCTAAGTTTTTGGAATGGTGGCTCCCTCTCTTGACCGTCTTAAACTTAGGGTCACAGCCATTTCCTAGATCCTTCCCCTAAAAGATTAAAGAACAGAAGTGGCCTGTGTAATCATGGGCCACGTCTTCAGATGAGGAAAGTATGACACCTTTTCCCTTATACCATTGTACCTAAGCAGCTAAATGGTACAGGGGACAGAGCACTGCAGTCAGAAAACACTTGAGACCTTGGCCAAGTCACTTTACCTCTAGGTGCCTCAGTTTTTTCATCTATAAAATAAGGATAATAATAGCATCTACCTCCTAGGGATATTGTGATGATAAAATAAGATAATATTTATAAAGCACTTTGCATACCTCTGATGCTAATAATGACAACAATAAATCTTCTTTCATCTGAACTATACCTAGACAAGAAAGAGAGAGCAAAACTCAGATCCTGGCTGCCTGGCTGCCATTTAAGTGGAGGCCTGTTTCTGGCTCTGCAGCCAGTTAAGAGTCTGTATCCTCATCACATGGTTAGCAAACTGGAAGCAGCTATAGAGTGCCCACACGTGCTCCTAAGTGAGAAGCAGTCTATTCCATATGGGGAATTACTGCTTCGGCACTTCTAGCTGCCTTTTACAAAAGTAAGGAAGAAGATGAAAAAAAGAAGCAATAATATACATTTATATTGAAATAATAGGATATTAGAATTGTAAAGTCAATTCAAGCATTTATTAATAGCTTGCTGTGTGCCAGGCCCTTTGCTAAGCACTGGGGAAACAAAGAGATAGTCCTTACCCTCACAGTCTAATGCACACAGAGATAATAGAGATCACTAGAATTTATTGAATGTGGGATCATGAAGGGGGGAAGGGTTGTGACGTGGTCAGACCTGCCCTTTAGGAAGGTCACTTTGACAGCTGAATGAGAGATGGACTGGAGTTGGGAAAGACATGGCAGGGAGACTAATGAGCAGGGTAGGAAAATTGCAGTAATCTGAGCACGAGGCGAGCAAGACTTGTACCAGGGTAGTAGCAGTGGCAGAGGAGAGAAGGGGATGTATGTATACAAGAAATATTTTGAAGACAGATTTATATTTGTATGTGGATGTGTATATATATATGTATATTATATGCATATATATCAGTATGTGTGTATATATTTTTGTATATATATGTAATTTATGTGCATATGTGTTTACATATATGTGCATATATGTATATACACACATAATATACGTATATAAAATTAGACGTAATCTTAGAGGAAGGTAACTAGCAACAAGGGACTCTGGGAAGGTAGTATTTGGTAGTATTTGAGAGCTAATTCTGGGTACCACAAGGTTTAAGAAAGACGTTGAAAAGAAGCAGCTTGGTTTAGTAGAAAGGATGCTGGCTTTAAAGTCAGAGAAACCAAAATTCACATCTCATTCAGTACTTTCTATGTGTGTGATCCTGGACACACACTCTTTCTGGACCTCAGTTTTCTCATCTGTGAATTGGGTTTGGATTAAGTAACCTCTGAGGTTCCTTTCAGCTTTAAACCTGTGTTTTTAATTACCTAGAGAGCATCCAGAGGAGAGCCACCAAGATGGCAGATAATGTTGAATCCATAGTATATGAGGATCTGAAGGCTATTTAAAGTCATTTGGATATTTAGCCTAGAGAAGAGACTAAGACAGACCATGACAGCTGCCTCAAAGTATCTCCCTGAAGGCGCATCATGTAGAGGTCATCTACACTAATCTTTAACACACTCTATGTAAAGAATTCTTTCTGTAGCATCCCTAAGAGTTGTCTCCCTGGTGCTTGAATGTGCCCAATCACAAGGAGTTCAATTTTTCTTATGGTTCAGATCTAGTTGTTCAAAAGTTCTTTCTTATGTTGGACTGAAACTACCTGACTGTAATTTCTGTCCATTATTGCTGGAAGGCAGAGAGGCCAAAAGAGGATGTTGTGGGAATGATGGAAAAAGATGGAAGAAAAAAAGCTAAGGTGAGCAAGCATGAATCAAATAAGATAATAAATAAGATGAACAAATATGATAGTAAAATTACAAGCAGGAAGGAAAGGAAACATTCCTACTAGGTAAAAAGACGACAGAAGACTATATGATGGAACCTACTCTTCCAAGCTAAACTCAATATGCTCCATTCCTAGGGTAGCCATTTTGCTAGACTGCATTTCCGGTTTTGACTGTGGTGGCTTCTGTCCTTTCTCCTTGAAGTTGCTTTTTGGAAGTGATATGATTTGACTTTCCCCACACCTATAACTGGGTGAAAGTGAGGGTGAAATTGCAAATGTGCCCAGCCCCAGCAGTAGAAAAAATTAACATTTATGGGGAAGGTATGTTGGTAGGGAGACATTCAATATAAAGCTGGTTAGTGGGGCAAGGAGTTCTATACGAAATGAAAAGGGAAGGGTAGGGCATAAAGCCAGCTGAGATTATCTTACCTCAGTGTTCCCATGGGATAGCAATCCAGATAGAATCCTCATTCCCCTCTTGATATTGGGCGATCACTGAATTCACCGTGTCTTACTTATCTGTGTAAGATAAAATAGGTAGCAGTGGATGAGGGAGCAATGGTACTAATGGGATAGAAGAAAAAACAAAGATGGCAAACAAGACAAGAAAGAAGTTAGTGTATAAATCTAGTCCAAACTGAGCTTAACCAGAATTGAAATGCATAAAGAAGGAAAGATGAGCAGTCTAGAGAATGAATAAATACTGTGCAGTGAAGAACGGATACTTTTAAATCTTTGATGAAAGAGAAGGCAATTCAATAAATTTCATGTGACCCTCAGAAATAATGAAAAAAAGCAAGAAATTGCGATGGTTCAGAAGGGCATCCACGGTTAATATCTCCACTTCCTTTCCTTTCACTCTCAACTCTCTAATCTGGTTTCCAACCTCATCATTCAAAGGAAACTACTCTTGGAAGTTGTCGTGAACTTTTAATTGACAAACCTAATGGTCTTTTTGCAGTTCTCATCCTGCTTGGCCTTACTGCAGCCTCGGACAGTTGAAAAATCTTTTTTTGGCTTATTTATTTTTCTTTGATGTTGTTGATCACTCTCTTTGCCTTGATACTCTCTTCTCTGTAGGTTTTCCTGACACTGCTCTCTCCTGTTTTGCCTCTTAACTATGTGACTGCATCACCTGTCGTCTTTGCAGGATTTTCCTTCAAGTCTTGCCCATTAACTGTGGGTTTCTCTTAAGTTTCTGTCTTGGGCCTTCTTTTCTCCATTTATGCTATTTCACTTGATTTCATTGGCTTCCAGTCGTCTCTATGCAAATGATTCTCAGACTTATTTGTCCAGCCCTGATCTCTTTCTTGAACAACAGTCTCATCTCCAACTCTTATTAGACATCTCAAACTGGACTTTCAGTGGACATCTTAAACTTAATATATCCAAAATGGAACTCATTACCTTTCCCTCTAAAACCTTTTCGCTCCCTATTATGTCAAGGGTATCACCATCCTTCCAGTCACATACTCACATCCTTTAATTCTTCCCCCTAACCCTCTCATCCAATCAGCTGCCAACCCCTGTCATTTCTACCTTCAAAAATATTTCTTGTATACACCTTTTTCTGACACTGCTGCCACACTGGTACAGGTCTTTGTCACCTCACACTTGGACTGTTACGATAGCCTTGCTGCTTCATCTCCCTACCACAAGTCTTTTCCAATTCCAGTCCATTCTCTACTCAGCTGACAAATTGATCTTCCTAAAGTGCAGGTCAGACCGTGTCACAATCCTTCCTCCCCGTCCCTCTCTTTCATCTCCCTATTCATTAAATGCCACTAGATGTCCTTTACCTTTAGGATGAAATATAAGCCCATCTGTTTAGTTTTTAAAGTTCTTTACAACCTTGCACCTTTCCTATCTTTCTAGTCATCTTATACTTTAATCCCTCCCATGTACTCTGCTGTCTGGTTGTCCAGTGATACTGGTCTGCTTACTGTTCGTTGAGCATGACATTCCTCCCATGCCTGGGACTCTCTCTCTCTCTCTCTCTCTCTCTCTCTCCCTCTCCCTCTCCCTCTCTCTCCCTCTCTGTCTGTCTGTCTGTCTGTCTCTTATTTGTACATAGTTGTTTGTATGCTGTTTTCATCATTAGACTGAGCTCCTTGAGAAGCGAGTTCTATTTTTTGGCTTCATTTCCAGTGAGCTTAGCAGAGTGCCTGGAACATAGTAGGTCTTTCATAAATGCTTGCTGACTTGACTTTAGAAACTAGAAAAATAAAAGATAAATAAGGTAGAAATCAAAGGTCTCAAAGAAACAACAAAAGATACAAATGAGAGTGGATAATTTAGAACATGATGTAAATATCTTCTAAACAATAGAGCCTCAGGAAAATAGAATAGCAGATTTGAAACTCAAAAATATAGAAGTAAAATGAAATTTGACAAAAAAGGAATTGAAAGACAAACAGAAGAACACGAGTTTGGTAAGAGCCAAAGAGACTGAACCTGAAGATGGGATGTACAGACTTCTCCTCCCAAGAAAACCCCAATGAATCTGAAAACTTGAATATCACACTTCAGTAAATGTTAAAAGGAAATTGTCCTTAAGTATTGGAAATATAGGGCACAGTACATAGATTGTAGAGAGAGAGAACCTAAGTTCATCTGGCCAAGAATTATAGTGCTCACACTGCTAAACTTCCATGTCAGACAGTAGGTATTTCAGGCCCCACAGAGAAAAAATTCATCTATGAAGGAAAAAAAAATTGAATTCCTCAAGGTTATTTCTTGTCTATAGGAGATGAAAGAAGATGTTGAAATATGGTAGTGTAGAAAGTAAAGGGGGATTGGCATGTAGCCTAGAATAACATAGCTTGCAAAGTCAAGTCTAATCATTAATATAAAAAGATGAGTTTTTATCAGAAGGGAAGGAATTTGAGTTATTACTTTAAAAAGAAACCAGAACTGAGCAGGGTGATTGATATACAAACATTTCTAAGTAAAGAAACAAGAAATGTAAGTAAACATTTTAACAAGAAAATAGTAAGCAATGAAACCAATTATCTTAAGCTTCTAGAGCAAGACAAAGCTATGTTTTTAAGTCCTCACATGTGTTGAGGGCCTATAAGAAAATAGAGAAAATTTGGGCCACCCATGAGCAATAAATGACTCTCCTAATTATTTAAGTCTTTCTTTACATAGGGTGCTTTTTAATTGTGTTTAAAGAAGTCCCTCACATGTGTTGGTAAACTAATTCTCAAAGACTTTCTGCATTTTATTATTCTTGTGAGTGAAATTTCTTTGTCAACTGTTTTCTAATTGTGTTTTTCAATACTGAATATTGCTGATGATTTTAAGAGTATTTTGTATTATGCTACTTCCCTGAAGTTATTAATCTTTTCAGTAAACTTATTTGCTGATTCAAGTATCCTAAATAAATTATTATTTTATAGTCAAATAGGGATAGTTCCATCTCATTTTTATCAGTGTCTGTACTGTTTGTTTTTCTTTAGTTTTATTATTATAGCTAGAATTTCTAGTACTGTGTCAAATAATAATGCAAAGAGGATGTCTTTGCTTTCTTCCTATACTTACTGTGAAGTTTCCATTATTTCTTCATTTCAGATTATGCTAGCTCTTTTCTGATCCAGTTTTTATGGAAATACTGCAGGGAAAGACAGAGATTTTTGTCTTTCCTCCACCTGAGTACATGGGATGTAGAGAGTTCAGAAGACATGGAGAGTCCTTTATGCTGATACTCTGTTGCGGTTGTAGGTTAGGTCCTTTATAGCTTACCTAAACTATAAACGGCAAAATGGAGATTGCTTATCATTGTAAATGAACAGAAGGCATAGAAAATCTCAGATCAGTTGAGATTCCTCACATTAATACTTCAGTCAAACTATTGGTCCCTCCATCTTAGGAATAAAGCAAAATTCTATGGGCATGTAGGTAGGGTTTCCTACTTCATTTTGAGGTTCTGGCATCCATGCTGAGTCATTTGGCAACTTTAGGGACAGTATCCCCTTTTGCGCCTCCTCCAGTTCTTTAGGGGGATTCAGGAAGGAAACAAGCCCAAACATTGCTTTTATCCTATGTTTTATGTCTTCTTTTTTGGATACTTAAAAATATTTAAAATATATTTTATTAATAAAATATTAAATAATAAAATATTAAAAATACTTAAAAATATCCACAGAGTATTGTTTGAGATTATGGTTCCCAGGTGTAGAAATTGGGATTCTTCCTACTTGTCAAAAGATTCTGCTATATTTACCTACAAGTGGGTAGTTTTTAAAGGGATCTGGTGGCAATATAATAGTTTAGCTGCTGGTCACTTCTGTGAAAGAAAAGTCTATAGATGCTTGTTAAGTAACAGCAGTTGGCTATTTATATAGTGTTTTTGGTTTGCAAAGCTCTTCAAATGTTATCTCCTTTACCAGAGGGAATATCAATTTAAGCTAATGTTACTAGTTCTCCTTTACAGCCAGTTACTGGTTCCCATTAGTCTTTTGGAGCCCATGATGTTCTTGTTTTTTTTAATCCTTGAATTTGCAGTCTCCATATAACCTATCATCTGGGTTCTTTGGGAAGTTCGAAGTGCTGGAAACAAGCAATCATTCCGTCAAAAAGTGTTCAGTCCCTACTGTGTGCCAGGCATTGTTAAGCATTGGAGATTCAAGTACAAATAATGAAACAACCCCTGTTCACAAAGAGCTTATGTTCTATGACGGAAGAGACAACAAAATACATCAGTAGATTTAGTACAGATATAAAATGAACAAATACAAATATATCTAGACTAGTTAATTAGTTTTGGAGGGAGACTACAGTTAGAAGTGAGGGTACTGAGAAAAGCTTCATGCCTAAGAATGTGATTTAGCTGCATCTTAAAAGAGGAAGGAGACAAGAAGAGGCATAAAACTGGGAGAAGGGAGTGTCCTGTGTAAGGAACAGAAAGACAGTCAGTGTGGCTAGATCTAGAGTGTAGGAAAAGAATCACGTCTAGTGAGGCTAGAAAGATAGGTTGGGGTCGAGTTGTGTAGGGCTTTGTAAAAGCTATACAGAAGAGTTTAGATTCTATCCCAGTGGCAATAGGAAGGTGCTGGAGTGATTGAGTAGGGGAATCACATGATCAGATTTGGCAGTAGTGTATAGGATGGACTGAAATGGTGAGAAACTTGAAGCAGGAAGACCGATTAGGAGGCTCTTGAAATAACCAGAGACAATTAGGGCCTGAACTAAGGTGGTAGCTGTGTGAGTGGACAGACGTATTATTTTTATATACTGTAATAATTTATAACTGAGTTATTTTTCTTTATCTTTTATATAATGTTTAGGCTGTGGATTAAACTACCATAAACGATGTGCCTTCAAGATTCCAAATAATTGTAGTGGAGTAAGAAAGAGACGTTTGTCCAATGTATCTCTGCCAGGACCTGGCCTCTCTGTTCCAAGACCCATTCAAACAGAATGTGCAGTGTCTCCCAATGAAGAGGTGGGTGTTATATCTTGGAGTTTCAATATGATATGTCTGTCTCTCTCTCTCACACACATACCTATGTGTCTATAATGACATTAAGGATAGATTCAGAAGGAGTGAGGTTTTAGGAGAGATGGAAAGTTAGCAGTTTGTGATAGGACTGAGGAGTTTCAGAGGTTTGAATCCCAAGGTCCTAGATTTAGAGAGAGAAGACCATCTGGTCCAGTGCCCTCCTTTTAAAATTGTAGGATCACACAGAACTTGAGAATTTGTGTGGGACCACAGTGTCCAACTAATCCAGCGCATCAAACAAAGAAATTCTCATTATAATACACCCAACAGGTAGCCATCCAACCTCTGCTTGAACACTTCCAAGGAGAAGAAACCCACCACTTTCCATTTTCGATTTATTTATTTATTTATTTATCTATCTACCCATTTATTTATTTATTTATTCATTCATTCATTCATTCATTCATTCATTCATTCATTCATTCATTTATTTATTTATTTATTTATTTATTTATTTTTTGGTTGAGTGATGGGGGTTAAGTGACTTGCCCAGGATCACACAGTTAGTAAATGTTATGTGTCTGAGGTCAGATTTGAACTCAGGTCCTCCTGAATCCAAGGCTGATGCTCTATCCCACTTTTCATTTCTGAACAGCGCTCATTATTAGGAAGCTTTTCCTGACTCCCCCCCCCAAGCCCTGGCCTCTTTGCAGCTCCCCATTGCTCCTGATTGTGCCATCTGGGACAAATGGAACAAATCTAATCCCTCTTCCACATGAAAGCCCTCTCTCTCTCTCCTTCACTGAATCTTCTCTTTTGCAGACTTAATTCTCATTTCCTCCCATTGATCCTCACTACACTATCCTGGTGGCCCTCCTCTGAACATTCTCCACCTTATCGATGCGTTCCTTGGTGTGCTCAGAACTGAGCAGAGTATTCCAGATAAGGACTGACAAGGATGGAGTACAGTGAGACTATCACCTTCCCATTCCTGGAGTCTCTTTCTGTCTTTATGTAGCCCAAGATCATATTAGCTTTTTTGGGCTACTACTTCACACCACTGACTCATGCTGAGCTTGCAGTCCATCAAAACCCTCCCATATATATTTTTTTAGAACAGCCGATGTTAACTGCATCCTCTCTATCTTATTCTTGTGAGGTTAAGATTTTTTTATGTCTAGGGCAGGACTTTACATTTATTCGTGTTGAATGTCACTAGATTCAGCCCAGTGCTCTGTACTGTCAAGATCCTTTTCCCTCAAAGTGTCTGCTGTCCTTCCCAGCTTTATGTCATCTGCGTATTTGGTGAGCATGCTCTCTATACCTTTATCCAAGTCATTGATGAAAAAAAATGTTAAACAGCACAAGGTCAAATATAGATCCTTGGGATATTCCACTGGAGACCTCCTGCTGTGATGATAGTGAACCATTATTTACTTCATTAGTCTAGCCATTTAACCAATTTTTAATCCATGTTATTGTACTATCATTTAATATAAAGGTTCTTAAAGTCTTTTTGTATGATTAATCCCTTTGGCAGTCTGGTGAAGCCTAAGGATTCCTTTTCATGATATTCTTAAATGTATAAAGTAAAATACATAGGATTACAAAAGAAACAATTGTATTGAAATAGTTAACAAAATATTTTCCAAATAAAGATGTTGGCAGGCCTTAGGTTAAAAACCTCAGATCTAATATTGCAGCCTGGCTTCTGACTTAACCACTTAATTGAAACTGCTGTAACCAAGTCAGAAACAGAACTCAGCATCCTTCTTCCCCAAATCTACACCTCTTCTGAACTTCTTTTTGCCTTTTGAGGATAGATGACTTAAAGAGACAGAGTGGCATTGCTAATCCAATTTGTCCTGTCTGGAACATTATCTTCTACTTTAAACACTCTCCTCCAAACTTACTTTTTTCTGTTAGGCACCACCATCCTTTTGCTAATTCAGGTTCATAACTTGAGTATCAAACACAACTCTTCATTCTCCTTCATTCCACCATATCAGTCAATTGCAAAGTCTTATTAACTCTATCTCAGCAACATGTCTTGTATTTCTCTCTTCTCTCTACTCATACAACCAACACCCTAGTTTAGTCCTTGCCTGTACTATTGTAACAGCCTTCTAATTGGACTCTCATCTTCCATTCTCCCTTTCTCTGGTGTAACCTCCACAGGCTGCTGGACTAATCTTTCTAAAGCAGAAACGTGACTAGGCCACTATCCAGCTCAAAATCTTTTCATGACTTCCTGTTGCTTCTGGGATCAAATGGAAGCATGGCAGTCATTGAAAACCTTTCCCAGCCGAGTGTCAGCTGACATTTCCATGCTGATTGCACGTCCTGTCTTTCTACAAATCTCTTTGCCAGTCAAACTGGCCTCCTTATTCTTCAATCTCAGCATGGTATTTCTTGCCTCTACACTTTTGCCTGGACCATCTGCCATACCTGGAATCCACTCCTTCCTGTTCCCTGCCTCAAGGCCCAGTTCATGACCTATACCCTCTGAGCAGCCTTTCATGATCTCCCTAGGTGCTCATCCTTGTCAAATAATCACATGTCCTTACGTGTTAAAATGTTGCATCATCCAATAGAATGTAAACTCCTTGAATTCAAGGACTGTTTTTGTCTATGTATTCCCATACCTATTGCAGTATCTTGTAGGTAGTGCACAGATTTGAACTCAGGTCCTCCTGACGCAAGGGCCGGTACTCTATCCACTGCGCCACCTAGCTGCCCCTGTAGTCCACATTTAATAAATACTTGTTGAATTAGATTGGAAAAACTTCTTAACAATTAGAACTCTCACAAACCTGTCATGTGGTGGCTTATTGTCCCTTAATGTGCCTTCATTGGGGACTATATGACCTCTTTTGTTCATTTTGTGAAAGAGATTTTTTTATAATAATAATAGTAGCTATTATTATAAGCTAATACTTACTAGGTATTTTAAAATTATCAAAGTCCTCATTTCAGCCTCTCAACAATCCTGAAAGGATTACAACAGATAATTATTCTATAGGTATTATTCCCACTTGACAGATGAGGAAAAAGAGACTCAGAAATTAAATGGTTTTCTCATGGTCACACTAGTGGAAAATGTTAAAAGCCTAGGTTGAAACCCAGATCTTCCTGACCCCAAGTTCTTCATTCTTTCTTGCCTCTGTGTAAGTGCTGCTCGGGATCTTT
Organism: Vombatus ursinus; assembly: GCF_900497805.2. NCBI lineage: Eukaryota > Metazoa > Chordata > Mammalia > Diprotodontia > Vombatidae > Vombatus > Vombatus ursinus. The sequence goes on from NW_020954556.1 coordinate 59,117,604, forward strand.
AATGTCTTTCTGAACTCTGAGATTCTGAGGGTCTGTGAATAAGTGTTCATTGAAGGTGAATGTGAATTGGAGGACTGGAATTAGTGGAAAAGCAAGTGGGGCTTGGTACTGGGAGTAAAGGAGGCACCGAATGGACATTTTTTAAGGTCTCTTCCTACCCCAAACAGTTGATTATTCTGTCTGTGTCAAGGGTTTGGGGAGCAGTCCACGACTTTGGATAAGGGAAAAAAAATACGTCTTTATTTTCACTAACCTCTAATTGAAATGTAGCATTTCCTTCAATTATTTAAAAACATTATTCCGCCAAAGGGGTCCATAGACTTCACCAGACTGTCACAGGGGTCCATGACACCAGAAAGGTTAAAAACCACTGAGTAGGTTTACTTTTTTGAATGCATTTAGGAAAAAAACACAAGGAGCCAAATCAGGAGAGGATCAGGTTGGATTGTTTTAGGTATTACACTTATATATATGTTTCCCTAACTGAATGTATTTTACCTGCATCCTGAAGTCAGAGTATTTCTGAGTTAGAGATTGTGTATACTTTTATATTTTATGTGCTTCTCTCTTTTTCTTGTAGATAATTGAAAGTTGATTATATGTTTATAAATGTTTGATGAATAGCTAACCTATAATGTAGACTTAAACTGAGTCAGGATATGATTCATAATATATGAGTATTTGGTTTTGGAAGGGAGTTCTGATAATTTCAATTAAAGAGTCTGATACTTAAAAATAAAATACAACTTTCCTAAGATGATTTGATTTGAAAACCACTTAAAATAGTCATTGAAATAAATTACAAGTTTCATGAGTAAACATGTTGTTTTATTCTTTAAAGAGTATCTTTTATTTTAAATAATTTAGAGTTGGAGTAAATTTAGGTATCTATTTTCAGCCTTGTTTCCTGCTTTGTGGTCACTTGATGTAAACCTGAAAAAAAGGTAGTACTAAGAGATGTGGGGTCATACAGAATAAAAGCTAGCGAGGCAGACACTGGGCTGATCAGGCTGCAGGACATACATGAGCAAAGCCCTTTTGGCAAAAGATTTGTCTTCCAGTGCTTTCAGCCTTGCTCTCTGATGCAGCACGTTGAGTTGTTTGGGACACATTCTGGGAAGGGAAGCGTGAACCCAAAACCAGAGGACTTGTACCTTGAGCAGAGGAAGGTGGAATTTTTTTGTTAAATTCAGTTGTTCTTCTGAGGCTTTTTCTAGTCACACTTCTACATAGAGTTTGCATTCTGTTCTAACACGAGCTGTAGCTTCATCCATTAATTAGCATTTATTAAGTGCTGATGTCTTGTAAGCCCTCTCTTTTCACGTATTCTTTGTGCCCTGACAGTTATCTGGTCCCTCCTCTTTATTTCTTTTTCCGTCTCCTACTTCTTACTCTCCACTCTCCCACGTCCTTGGTCATCCTTCTCTCATTCCTTTCCTTGTCGTCACTTTTTCTTCTCATAAACTCACTTTTTTTCTCATCTTTTACTCAGACTATTGGAGCATGGTAGTATCAAAATGGTGGAGACTCTCTTAGCTGCCAGAACATTTCTTTGCATGCATTATGGAAGAGGAAGTTGAAATTGCAAGGGTTCTGACAGTGATGAACATCTGGAGCACTCCTTAGTAGTTAGAAGTCTATAGGGAGGTACACTGAACCAGGCTTAGGCTTGATCCAGGCTGATCATTCACTGATAAAACCAGCTAGGAAAAAACCTGTTACTTCAAGGCAGCAAAGGAGTTTTTTAACTAAAGCTTCCTGTATTTTCCCCTGAAAGTTAAACTCATTCAAACTCAAATGTCTGATCAGAATAGGACATGAGTGGGTCATATGGTAAGAATTAGGGATGCTAAGTAGACAGCTCACATATACTACACTAAATCCAAAAAATATAAAAAGACCCAGAGGAAGGTCTTCAGGCCATTGGTTGGTTCTTCTCTGGAGGGTCTGTGGGAGAACATAAACAAAAATCATGGGGGATTAGAAGGAATAGATGGTTTGCAATTCTTTTTGATAGAAAGAATACCCATGTCAGTGAGATAAAAAATCCTATGAAGTATTGATATTCAAACTGATAGTTACCCCCCACCCCCAACAAAACCAGAAAAAAAAAGCCCAACCCTCAGTCAAGATGTTGACTTTAACCAAATTGCTTTGAGGATAGGCTCTATGTCTGCAAATTTGTAATTTAGTGCCTAATGCTCAGCACTGTTCCTGGCACAAAATAGGTGCTTAAAAATATTAATTGATTATAGTGTCTGCCTTAATATTAATAAACTGCATGTATTTGTTCTTTTAAATGAATTTAAGACTTAAAAAACTTTTTATATGATTAATTTCAGTATCAATATTTAATTTTGGGAATTTTTTTAGTTTCAGACTGTAGTGTCCATGTTGAGATGGAAGTTATGTCAGACTGTATTTTTTACGTTGATCTGAAAATTCCAAATCCTGTACTTCTCTTTTTTTTTTAAGAGTTTTGCAGAACCAAAGGAAGATGCTGAAACCTGTCTTGTCTCTGTGGTACTGGGCAGATGTCTCTCTTGAAGCCAGTACTTGGTTTTTAAATAATTGATATTATACTTATAGAAATATCTTATATTTTAGGCACATGTTCACCAAGAACCAAGTAAGAGAATTCCCTCCTGGAGTGGACGCCCAATCTGGATGGAGAAGATGGTCATGTGTAGGGTGAGAGTTCCGCATACATTTGCTGTGCATTCTTACACTCGCCCCACAATATGCCAGTACTGCAAGCGGCTACTCAAAGGCCTTTTTCGCCAGGGAATGCAGTGTAAAGGTAGGGATTCCTTTTTCTTTTTAGAAAAATTCTCTACTGTTGCTTGCCAAATGCAAGTTTGATATTTTCGTAGTAAAGAAGTCACCTAAAATGACATTGTTTGTTAATAGAATCTCAGTTGTCTTTGTCTTTGTGTGTCTTGTTAAATGCCAAAATCAGTATATTTAAAACAGAAGTGACTTTCTTCTTATATCAGTATACATTTGTATACCCTAGAGCTCTTACTCCTGAAAGTTGTTTTCCTTTGTACCTCTAGAGCATCTTTTGTAACATAATGTAATTGCTTTGTCACAGTTAGATGGGTAGTTAGTTGGCTTTTAGTATTAAAAGCCACAGTAATAGTACTTGCTGCCCATTGTTACCAGTAATTCATTTAGAATAAAATTTTCAGTAAGGGTGACCTGTCTACTGTCGTGGGATACCTTCCCCAGGGCCAGGACAGGAGTTGGGGGGTGGGGAGTGCCTGTATTAAGGAATGATGACCCAAAGGTCACTAAATGTCCCTGAAAAGCTAGGTACCATACTGGGATACTTGAATAATAAAGTTATCCCTTACATTGCATATCATTTTAAAGTTCTTGAAGCTACATTTAAGTCTCCTTTGGATTGGAATGATTACCTCAGGTTGATAAATGAGAAACAGATTGCGTAACTTGCCTAAGCTTGAGTAGGTAGTTAATATGAGAAATAGAACGGTAGGGCTTTTAATTACCATCTTTTTTCTCTTTCCTTGGAATAAATTATCTAAATGAAACCTATGACCTGAAATTTGACACATAGCGTAAAACCTTGATTGTACATCAGAACAGACTAAATTATAATTCATATTTTTCCAAGTAGGTAATGAATGAAAGCTTCTTTGACAGTATTAACTTGACAGCTGAGACAGTGTTATTATTAGTTGCTATGAATCATCCAACAAGGTATGATAAAGTTGAAATTGAACTTTTAACAGCTAGACTTTGAATGTGAGTTCGTACGTTGATCAATGCTATAATATGTCCAGAGTGATAACTACTAATTTTGGCCTAGAGCAAGTGTGTGCTTTGGAGTAGCAAAATAGAAGGTGCTCTCAAACCAGTTTTTAAGATAAGAGTGGAGAAAGAAACCTTGGGGGGAGACTTGAGGCTTTGAGACACAAGACAAGGGATCCTAGTGTCATAAACTCATAACTTGAGAGAGTGCAGATTGAAGGGGAGGGGCAGTGAAGGAGCAGATACGTCTCATATGACTAGAAAGTGACTGTTGAGATCAAAGTAATCTTGAAGAAAATGACTTTTGTCTTCATTAATTCAGAATACATAGAAGAGATGGAGGTCCTTTATTGGAATTTTTTTTTAAGAAGTTAAGACATTACAGAATGATTTGTTGCCTTTTGAGAAGATGTACAGCAGAGCCAACAGTGATGCTGTAGACATTCTTGAATCACAAGTTCAGCCTGAAATAGCAACCAAAGTCAGGATCCAGAGTCAATTTGCAGGACTGTTATTAGAAATGCATTTGTGTTTTTGACTGTTAGGCCCATGGAGTTGTAGGCTTACAGGATTGAAGAGGTCAATGAATGGCACTCCTGTCAGCACCATAGTCCTGTGCCTGCACCTGGGAGAAACCAGCCAAGCAGAGCTCAGCACTCTTCTTGGTCAGGAGCGAAACTCTCCAGTACCACAGGGACTCAACTGAAGTGTAACTGAGAAATATTTAACAAAATAAATTTAAAAAAAGATTTTTTTTAAAGAGCTTATGAGCACCGTATAAAAATAGAGAAATTCTTGAAATATTCCTGACATAGCTATTCGTGTGATTTGTTGGTAGGTGTTTTCATATAAATTATTAAACTGAATTATTTTTATTTTAGATTGCAGATTTAATTGTCATAAGCGCTGTGCATCAAAAGTACCTAGAGACTGTCTCGGGGAGGTGACTTTCAATGGAGGTAAAAACATTTTTCTTAACAGTGTCTTTTGGAATGAGAAAAAGACCTATTTTGCTGTATTCTTGTCAACTGTCTTTAAGGTAAATCGATTATTTACCTTTCCCCTTTTTGTTCCTTGCCTCCGTAGGCTGCAGTTTTGTAGTCAAGAGAGCTGATGAAGAATTAATGTCAGTTTAAAATTTTATTGCTGTGCTCTAGGCCCTGAGTTTAGGGCTTTCACCTTGGCCCTGCTCTCTTTGATACTCTCATCAGAATGATGGGCAGATCTAAGAAAATTAAATTTAATAGGTATAAATATAAAACCTGAACTTAGGTTAAAAAAAAATCAACAGTACAAGCATAGAAAGGGGGAGAAAACAGTTCATGTGAAGAAAATCATGCTGAGATTTGGTTGAAGGCCCTAAGGAAATTTAGGTGGGGAAACTAAGGCAGATATGATAGCCATCTAATATGAGAAAAGATCTTTATGGAAGAAATGATTAAACTTCTGCCCGATTCCAGAATACAGACTGAGGATAAATGGATAGAAGGTATAGGGAGATAGCCCCAAATGAAATACATGCTATTGTTGTAAATGGTTTTTTTGTCACTATCAAAGCACAGATTAGATGTTAGAGTTTGGGTTTGTTGTAGAGGGGATTTCATGCTTTGTAAAGAACAGGGTTGAAATAGATAATCTTAAGTTCCTTTTTATCATTCAGAGAGGTGGGGAAGAAGGGAAGGAAATAAGAATTTGTTAAAAGCACCTAATATGTACCAGCTACTGTGCTAAGCACCTTAAAATTATTATCTCATTTGATCCACCTGACTACCCTGGAAAGTAGATTCTATTATTGTCACCGTTTTACAGATGAGGACACTGAGGCAGGCAGAGGTTACGTGACTTGCCTAGAGTCACACAGCTAATAAGTATCTGAGGCAGGATTTAAACTTGGGTCTTCCTGACTGCAAGTGTGATGATTAAAAAGGTTCAAAAGATATAGTTTCTGGGTAATTTAACAATTTTATTAATAAGGCCAGTATGTTACTAATAAAAGAATGGTCATTTGGCCATCTCTCTTAGACCAAAGACAATCATGGTGGTAGGCTCACAGTTCATATACCCTTCAAAGAGTAGGTGTTCCTAGGAGTGGCAATCAACTCTTGATTGGATAACACAATGGCAGGTGGGCTGTATTAAAATGAGGGGCTGAGAGTGATGTCATGTCATTTTTGGACAGACTGTCTCTATGCCCAGACCTCCCCTAGCCTTGGGCAATCTTTTGAAAGAATGTATGCCTCCCCCCAGCCTGAGCAGAACACCATGGCTACTCTACCAACATGGAGTCTTGAACAAGAAAGTCCAATCTCATTATCAGCAATGTCCTTCAAGAGACTGAACTTTTAAAATCAAGACTTTAGAAAAAGGGGGAAACTCTGAATCTACCCAAATTACTGGTAATTAATAATCATTTCTTTCTAGGTCTGTCACTGCACACTGAGCCATCTGGCTGCCTCTAGATTGAATGGGTTGTTTTCTTTATTATCATCAATTAAGAAAAAATATCCATATGTGATATTATATGCTACCATCAGCAAGTATGTAGACCCATCTTGGGTTTTCTATAGGGCACCTACTTTCAGGAAAATAATGGAAACTATAATAGCTTACAAATTTATTTTTGTTATTCAGTCGTTTCAGTTATGTCTGATTCTTCATGACCCTATTTGAGGTTTTCTTGGCAAAGATAGTGGAGTGGTTTGCCATTTCTTTCTCCAGCTCATTTTACAGTTGAGGAAACAGGGTTAAATGATCTGCCCAGGGTCCATAGCTAGTGTCTGAGGCTAGCTTTGGACTCATGAAGATGAGTCTTCCTGATTCCAAGCACAGTGCTCTATCCAATGTATCACCTATCTTATATATTATGGTATAATAAATATTCCTAAACTTTAGAGGCTGAAGTAACTTTCCCTAAAATAGTTGTGTAACCTGATATGAGTTTTGATTATTAGTAGCACTTTATATCGGGAGGAATTGGAACAGGGAAGCATAAGGAATGGAAGCCAAGTACCATAGAATTAATTAACATTTTTCCTCAGGATACACATGTCTGTGTTTTTCATTGCATATTATTAGAGTAACTTTAATCAGATGGTGAGTTTTTAAAAAATACAGGAAGAAGCTGATTATTTATGTTGGATTTGCTTACATATATAATTCAATGCAAAGGAAAATGAGTTATTTCTTACAATTTTGAATTCTTATGTTATTAATAATAGTCTTTTGCTGATTAGCATGAATGAGATTTTAGGATAGATTAGAATGAGTAGAGGACAAATTGAGGAAAAATGGAGACTTTCAGCAGCTGTTGTGGCAGGAAGCTCAATAATAAATGTAAAAGGAAAACGCAACTATAATAAAATCTCTTAGAATTAGATTCCATCAATTTAAAATTTATGGTAGTCTGACCCAAAGTGGGCTGAAATTTACCTTTTTATGAAGCATATTATGGGTAACATTGCTTTTACAATTTAAAAAGTAAAGATAGTAACATATTATTGGTTACAGTCAGATAAGTACTTCTCTTGATGACAAGTTTTATCCTTGAAAAGAGGGCCTGATAAGCCATTAATGCCCAGCTTCTACAGGAAGCTGTTATCCTGGTATCCCATTCTCTCTCACACCTATGCCTTCTTTCTGATATTACTTTTCATCAACTCTGTATATATCTTATATGTTCATAGTTGTTTGCATGTTGTCTCCTCCATTAGCATGTGAACTTCTTTGAAGGCAGGGAGGGGCCATATTTTTGCTTCTTTTTTGTATCACTGGTATTTAGCACAGAGCTTGGTACATAGTAAGCTCTTAATAAATGCTTGTTGAATGAATGACACAGTTGATAGGCAGGTTTTTTTCCTAAATATTTATACAAGAAAATCAGTTTTAGAGGAACTCATTTTAAAATCTATTTTACTTTTAACTTCGAAATAATTTTTAAATTTCTTGCTCTTTCAACAATTTGAAATTTAAAACTTTGCCAGAGCCTTCCAGTTTGGGAACAGATATGGATATGCCAATGGACATTGACAGTAGTGACATGAACAGTGATAGTGGTCGGGGTTTGGATGACCCAGAAGAACCATCTCCACCAGAAGACAAAATGTTCTTCTTAGATCCCTCTGATCTTGATGTAGAAAGAGATGAAGAAGCTGTCAGAACTATCAGGTAGTAAATGAATATGCCTGGGAAACGATAGATAGATCTAACCCATTATATAGGACAAAACAGATAGGGAACTCCATTTCAGAGAACCCAAAGGTGTCTCCTTTTACCCTTATAGAACTTTTAGGTGTTGGAGCTGCAAGGACTAACGTGAAGACTCTTTAATGATTAACTATCTGAGGATGTTGCAGCAGGCAATTCTTTATAGTTGTGGCAGAATTTTTGATGACTGACATAGTTTAGCCTTTCTATGCAGATAGAAAAGTAGGTGAATTTTTTATATCTTTTTAAAGAGAAAACTGCTTTTTAAACAATCAAGACAGCATAGGGCCATGGCAGAGCCCCACTGCAAGGCTTATCTTTTGTGCCAATACTGCCTTATCTTTTGTACAAATGATAATCCCATGCAGGAAGAATTTTGATGGCAGAAGCCACCATAGAGAATGTATTTGGGAACTTTCATCAAAAAGTAATGATGCAAATTTTGGAGCAACTTCATAAAGCTGAAATTCTTGACATTTTGTGAAAACACTGCTCATGTAAAAATCGAAGTAGCATCATTTATTTAGCAAAACACTATTCTATGTAGGCTTTTGGGGAAAGGCAAAATTGATGTAAAGCATAGTCCTTGCTCTTAAGAATAAAGAATATGATATCAAACAGAGGTCTAATAAACAGTATTCCAAAAGGGAGTGTATTAGTGAGTTATTTTAAAAAAAAGAGTTATGTGAGGTCTGAAGTCATTACTAAGCAAGACGAATCAAGTCAGGCTCCCTTAGAAAGTAGGAGTTGGGTTTATAGGATGAACAGAACTTGAAAAAATGAAGGGAGATAGGGAAAGCATTCTAGTTACAGGAGATAGCCTGAACAAGGATGTGAAGGCATGAGAGTGTAATGTATGTTTGGAGTGGGAGAAAGTTATTTATTTTCTTATTTTTAAGTCTATTTGGCTTTTTTAATTATTTGGAAAACATCACGTTAGCAGAATTCTGATCAGTTATGGTATATGTGATTTCTTAAATATTTCTTTAAATATTTCTAATAAACTTTAAACTTTTTTCTCAGTCCATCAACGAGCAATAATATTCCACTAATGAGAGTTGTACAGTCCATCAAGCACACAAAGAGGAAAAGTAGTACAATGGTGAAAGAAGGTTGGATGGTGCACTATACCAGCAGAGACAATTTGGTTGGTAATTTTATAATTTTAAATGTGTTCATGTTTGTTAAAAAATGTCGTTACCTGTATACTCTTTCAAAAGTGCACTAGGATGTTTGATTATTTTTACATATTGAAAGGAATTTTAAAAGGTAAAACCTGTAATGGTGTATATTCATAACTAAGGAGGGAGGTAGAGAATTCCGAAAGAGTCAGGAGGACTGCCATGAAAATGAATGAAAGAAATTGGAGTCTGTAAATAAAGGTGAAAGGAGCTATAATTAAGTCTAGAAAGGCACCACAAGTTATGGGCTAAGGTGAGAAGATTAGAAGGCATTTAAAAATGTATTTTATTTAACAGGCTTTTGTAAAGAGAATAGTTACAGGCATTTTTTTTTTAATCAGAGAAGGATAGTGCTTTAATTGCAAGTGGATAATTTTAGATTACCCCTAAAAATTTTATAGGCAGGAGTTTTGAAACACTTTGAATGGGTTTTAAAAGGCTCTGTGAAGAAAGTCTGAAAGAAAAAGTTGAGATTCTTGGATGGTTTGGGTAGTTTCTTTTTCCATTTTTTTAATTTAGTATTTTATTTTTTCCCCTGTTACATGTACAAACAATTTTAACATTCTTTTACCTTGAGTTCCAAATTTTCTCCCTCCCCCCTGCCCCACTGAGAAGGCATGCAAGTCTATATAGGTTATACATGTGTAGTCACGTAAAACACTTCTGTAATAGTCATATTGTGAGAGACTAATTGTATTTCCCTCCATCCTATTGGGTAAAGTTTTTTTATGTAGATAATGAAGATATGTCCCTCCCCTCCCCAAACAAACTTGTTATCCAAGAGAAAGCTTGGCTGCTTATGAGAATGAGCATGCTAAATCTGGTATGTTAGAGTGGTTATATATTACGAGTGTATGAGTGCAGATATGCGAGTAGTTAAAAGTAAGTATTCAAAACTCAGAGCATTCTACTGTGTTTTTTGTTTTTTTTTTTTGTTTTTTTTTGTTTTTTTAGAGAAAGAGACATTACTGGAGGCTTGATAGCAAATTCCTTACATTATTTCAAAATGAATCTGGATCAAAGTATTATAAGGTAAGGACTCAATGATTTTTCAGAATGTTTAGTCTTTCAAAAATATATGAAAATATATAGAAAGTGTATGAATTAATTAATCACAATAAATGATATTTATTACTTTTCATCCATGTGACCTTATTTTTTCTTATGCTTATTCTTTCCATAAAACACTCATAGTAGGATAGGTGAAAATTATTTTAGCATATCCATTTTGCAGATGATGAAATAGCTGAGAGGCATTGTAAATAGAGTGCTGAACTTGAACTCAAGAGTGGGGGAAGGGAAAGGGAATAATTATTTATTAAGCACCTCCTCTGTGCCAGGCACTGTGCTAAGCACTTTACAGATATTATCTCAAGTCAAGAGGACCTGAGTTGGAATTCTGCCTTGGACACTAGTTCTTGGCTTTAGTGTCCTCATTTATAAAATGAGGCTAAAAATAGCACCTACATCCTAAAGTTGTTGTGAAGACCAAGTGAGATAATACATTGAAAGCACTTTGCAAACTTTAAGGTGCTTTATAAATCTTAGTTATTACTACCAACACTTCTACTACTATTACTATTACTACCACTAAAATGATTCAGTATTGAACTTTCAACAATAATGTCTCCAGGAATAAAATTTGGAACCTCTGATCAGTGTGGTATGTTTTAATTCGTAATTTATACTTAGCTAGATCTGTGATCTCTCTGTGTCTACTTCTATAGTCTTGTCCACCTGGTACAGATTGTGAAACTTCTTCTTGTCCCATGTCCTTCCATAAATCCTCCATAGATAATAAATCCAATAGACTGCTTCATTTTTTTAAATATATCTCAAGGTTATAGGCCTCGGGCTGTCCAGTCCTGTTATGTGACTGAGCCATCTCTTTTTTCAGGCATAAATGTACTAGGTGATGCCTTTTATACCAATTTTTGCCCGCAGAATGTTGTTGTAATATGTTCCGTCCTGCTTACATCCACCATATGTTATCCCATTGTCTTGTAGTTTTGCTTGCTTCTGGTTTCAGCTTTCACACATAAGACTTCAATATTTCATTGTGGCATGGAATTCATTGGGTTATCAAAGGTTTTGCCAGCAGAGTGCAGGCTCTGACTGGTTCTGCCATGGTGGAAAAACCATGAATATAGTTCTGGCAACATGACTTGCCTCGCCAAATTCTCAGAGGCTTATCACTGTTACATTGGCCACTTTTTACTTAATGATTTGGCCTGGCAGTACATAAAACAAAATGTGATAAACAGTGGCCCCAAGTCCTGTCAGCTTCCTTCTTTGCTTCAGTGATAAAGGAGGGAGGGGCATGTGGACGTGAGAATCATAGGACTTTAGCTGTTGGTATGCTAAATGAGAGACCTTTGTGTAGTAGAAGACATTTCTGCCAGAGGTCCTCGAGGAACTGAATCCCCTCAGTCTTAATATTCTTATTGTAAATGAAATGAAAAACATGATGAAGTCTCAACTAAGAGGAAGGATAGCTGACAAGGTTGCATTAGACAGTCTATTGGAGGGTGATGAGAACACTTCAGGGGATATAGGGCCATATGTTTGTTGTTCTGCTTAGGGTAATGTACAGAGGACCACCGTGAAGATGATTGCAGCTTATGTACCAGCATCTGTTAGAGAGGAGGAGGGGGGAGAGAAATTCTCGTGTGTGTGTGTGTGTGTGTGTGTGTGTGTGTGTGTGTGTGTGTGTG